>NC_138575.1:136914592-137584496 GCF_964289735.1 Phaethon aethereus
AAAAGGAAAATATCTTGTAATTTTTGTAAATATATATTCATTAACAAAATAAAATTAAACTCAGACTATGCAACTGGTGTGGGCAAATAATCTTAGGTCTGAAAGTCAAAGGATGTCTTTGAAAACTTGGTGTTATACATCAGAATTTGAGAACCCACCACATCCCAAGCAGTGCCAGAAACCACAGGGAAAGCTGGTCCCACTGATTCCATCAGCTCCTACCTCTCACCACACTGATTCCATCAGCTCCTAGCTCTCACCACACAAAGGAAAAGTGAGTTCAGAAGCTGCTACTCAAAAGGGGGAATGTCAGAGACACCTACTTGTTCTGAGGGATGGTGATGAAGCTGGAAAGTGTTGCAATGGCTTGTCTTCTTTTTTTCTGGGGAAATAGATGGAAATTGGGATGCCCCAGAACAGAATTCCCAAATAAAAGTCTGGTAGCAGTTAGATGTAAATGACAGGCCAAATCACCATTTTATTTCCCCATTTTGTTTAAGATTAAACAGAAGCTATCATCAGATCTTTATTGTGATATAAACACATGCCTCATAGCTGATCTGACAGATGGTACTGCTTGAGCATAGCAGTTAAATTGGCTGTGCTTGTACGAACAGTCAGACATGGCAAATGGTATTTTACATTCTTCCAACACACACAGACTGTTTCTTCTTTGATACACTCATATGCTAAAATAAAATGTATGTCAATTTGCTGTCTGGATTTTCCATCTAATCAAATTTTGGCATAATGGTAAGTGCTTTTCCACTCAAGATAACGGAACTACCTTCATTCACTCTTTGCAACAACTCACAGAAACAGACGAGATTATTTTTGAGACATGTTAGTTCATATTCTGAGAAAATGGCTTGTGAGATGTTTAACAAACTGGAAGACTTTGTACATTTTGTCTACTGAGTCTGTTAGTTAGGAGAACAGGAACAATCCGTTTTACTATGTCCCTACATTCTCATTAGTGGCCAGATGCTTCCCAGACATGTACCCAGGCAGTTCTTATTGAAACCCATGGGGGCTGCCTGCATCCAGGGGTAGATATTCTCCCATTTTAGAAATGGTAGACTGAGGGAGAGGGAGACGTATCTGAGTATGCCAAGCCTTGTGTGGGAAGAGTCCTAGTCCATCCTATATTAACTCAAAGGCACAGAATTAGACAGAGTTGTCTATTTTGTTCTGGATTTGCTTGAATGTTGGGAAAGTCTCAGAGATACACGTTTCTCACTTTGGATGAAATGGATGCTTTCATCATTATTTAATCAAAGTAAAAATATCACTAATCCAAAGAAAGGGAGAGAAGCAAAAAATAACAGAGGAAAAGTTACATCCCTTCTTTTTGGGTGTAAAGCAGGGGATGTTGCTACTTTCCACCTTTATCCCTACTCCTTTCAAGCTAAGATGCAAAAATAAAAGACAAAAAAGAAAGGGAGGCATTTGTGAGGGGTCACCGTTGGGCAGGACTGGCTCCCTGCACACCACAGTAGTGGAAGCTCAGTCTGTTCTCAAGCAGTGAAGTTTCCTCACTCTTATTGTAACACTTCTGGCAATCTCTCAAGACTTCCTTCTTTTTTATGCAGCAGAGGTAGGATTGAATCATATAAACCCACTAACTCATTTGCCTTTCACAGAGATTATCTCCCAAGTATTTCTCTCTTTCTTGCCATAGGCTTTACTGCTCCCAAACATGAGGCAGACTCTTGCCACCGTGGTTAGCTGCCCTTTCCCTAAGAGTGCGGAGCTTTCTGGGGTCACCTGGCTGTATTTGTGGATGCATTTGTGGCCATTATTCCTGATAATGTGAAGTACCTTTTTCAATAGAGATCGATAAATAACACAGCCACTTCCAGATCTGCATGGATATACACCCTTTTCAAAAATGCCACCTTCCTCCTTTTACGTTAAGTGAAGGGAAATCCAAAGTCTCTGAGCAAAAGAAGACATGACAGACATCTTAGAAGGCAACAGTTCTCAGAAGATACCAATGAATTTGCCTTCTGCCTAGGCTGAACAAAGAAAATGTTGTGAAGATCAGTAAAAAATGAGAGTTGATAACAAGTATCTGTTTAGAAACATGAAAAATTCTTACACATGCAACAAAAAGAGCAAGAGGGAATGGCTGGAGAAGGAGACCATATTTATGCCATTCATGTGGAAACCAGGAGTTGCAGCAAAATGCTTACTATCCCCTAAATGATTTGCTTTGGGATGAACTGTAGAAAGGCATCTTGGAGTCTCTTGTTGTATCTAGCCTACGTGTTCGATAAAAAAAAAAGACTGCAGGTTAAGATACATAAATCATTTCTACTTAGCCCCCCATTTACATTTCCAGGGGAAAAAAGGTGAGAAAAAATAGATTTGTAAGCAGCAGAAACAGTAGAGTTTGGATTAGTTGCCTGGTTTCTTACAATTTGCACCTTACAAGGGAGGCACTATGTGATTCTCTACTGTTCAATGAAAGATGAGCAGTCTTTCTCTCTGTAATAGCACTGATAGTGTCTGTTCCCCTCCACCTACAGAATTTCATTAAATTTGCAGGAATGTAGTATATTTATATTTTCCAATTTTTGTCAAGCTGGTTGAAATTGGCAAAAAATGATCAAGAGTTACTGGGGCACTGACAGGCCCACAAGCACGTGCATATGTGTGGGTATGGCATGTAACCTTACAGGCTTTATTTCCTTATGAAATTAAAGCTAAAAATCTGTTGTCTTTAAAAATTAGTTTAAGCTAACCTGAAAATAGATGGATATTCAAAATGTAGCTGTAATTTTTTTTTTTGTCCTATAAATTGCTGCTTTGTGATCTGCCTGGAATCAAGATGGAAGTTCTGATTAGATTTGCTCTGTGAGAGAAAACAGGAAGCCATGAAAAGTTAAAAGCAAAAGAGTGAGCCCTGAATAGCAGGTGGATTCAGACCATCTGGTTAGCACACCCTACTGTGCGCAGATAGACATGGTCTTTTGAATACTGATAGGGCAAAAATGGTTACAGGCTAATGGTTAAGGCATCTTCTCCTGCTTTTGAAGAATCATGGGATTTATATTATCCGTTAGATCAAGATACAACCTAAGGAATGGCCACTAGAGAAATCAGAGGGAAAACAAAAGAACTGAAATATCTCTCTGAAAATCACACTAGCAATGCAAATGTCAGAGGTGATGTTTGTTCCACACAATTCATCCAACCGATACATCTTTATGGCAAGGATTCTCCAGAAAATGCCTCTATTTTGTTTCTTTGTATATGAAGTAATTTAGCAAGCAGTCGTGTGCTCTCTGTAATGTCATTCGTTACACTAGCCATAGATGTTTGGATGCTAATCAGTTCTGCGGTGGTTCGCTTCCTTCTTTATAACATCTACATCTGTCTAATTAGAATCCTGTCTAATGCTTTCTGGGAAAGCAGAAAGAATTATTAAAAAATCTTGTTTCTATGCAACAACATAGAGTTATTTGCAAAGAAATACACAAGCAGCTGCAGAGAATGTTTCAATAAGTCCGTTATGCGATGCCCAGAGACTGCCTTTGGAAGAAGAGCGCCGGGTAGTGGAGTATTTGGACTGCCTGACCATGGTAAGGTATGTCCTTAAAGCCCTTTCAAAACGTGGCAGGCATATAAACAGCAACGTGACAGCAGGAAGATACAGTACATAAACAAGGAATTTAAAAGAAAGAGGTGACTCATCTCGAAGCCTTTGGAATTATACTGAGTAATCTGTCTGCCAAACCGGAGTACAACAGTCAACTTTTAAAACCTAGAGGCCTTTTGTGAATGTGAGATTTGTGGCCCATCAGATAGAGCTTTCAGCAGACCATGCTAAATGAAATCCAACATGTCATTTCCTAAAGGAATGAGAAATAATGCAATCTATTGCAATGTAATATAAAGCAATACACAGGAAACATACTAAAGAAGCTGGGAGATGGTGTCCTTCACTACACACTCTAGAACAAATCTCGCGTACTATGAGGGATGAAAAACCTATTTCTGGTAGCTTGTCTTCTTTAGGAAAAGCATTCACACCTTGTCTCCAGACTTCCCTCCCAAAGACCTGGCACCACAACCCTTAACCATGGCTGTAGTGTTGCAAGGTTCCTAGATGAATATAATGCATGCAGCCCTTTTTCAGCAGGATGACTGATCACCAACCAAGGTATTTCAGGCAAAGTGTATCAACATGTTACAACCAAATAGCAGGTCTCACTGTAAGTGAGAGAACTAAAGAAAACAGAATACAACCATGTGTTTAATGTGAATATATCCATATTCTAACAGCACCGCTATTTTACATTACTGAAAAAGTGCCTGGGCTTAGCCGGTTATGAACTGGATCATTTCCTTTACTTGCAGCTGTACATCAGAGGAAAAGCAATGCTGCATTTCTTCTGTTTGAATAGTAGTTCTTAAAGCGGCCAGATACCTCTCTGAACAGTGTAAAACTAGGTGTTTTGCCACAATGTCAAGAGTCTGTGTTAACGCAGCCACAGTGCTATAGCAGCTTCCTTGGACTTTGTTTACAATAGCAAGAAAATCAGGGTAAGGGAGTGTTGAACACAAAACCATATGAAGATAGTTTACCTTAGCAGAAAGAGGGAGCGAGAATTAATCACCGGGCACGGCTGTGAAGAGGGGTTCCCCCGGGCAGGCTCAGAACCTGCCCCTGCTGTAAGATGCTGTGGCTCCAAAAGCCCTGGGGGGTGATCCAGCCTCCTGCCTTCCCGCTTGCCAGCTCTGCACCCTTGAAACAATTCCAACAGGGATCTTCTGAGCCATAAAACCACTCATTAAGGAGTGTTTCACCAATTTAAAAGATCTGGAGATTAAACAAATGCTGTTTAATTAAAATGTTGAAGCAATTTTGATAAGAAATGCTACTAAAATAGTGCTTAGAGTTGTCCCAGACTAAGAAGCAACTAGCGCACTTGTACTGAAAGAAAGGTATATTTCCGATAATTCTCTTCCCTGCTTATTATTGTAGCTGGGTGCCACTTGTACTGGAATTAAAAGTGCTCTCACTCTTCCTCATCAATTCATCTAAATGCTTTAAAATTTATATGGATATGAGGTTAGCATCAGTGTTCCAGATCTGGGAGTATCTGAACACGGCAAACTTGACAAACAGCATTCTGGAGAAAAATATATATAAGAAGGGAAGAAAAAAAAAAGCTTTTCTTAAAAATTTCAAGTTTCACTCATCTGTTTTGGTTGCATCTGGGGTTAACTCATGACTCTCATTGTCACCAAAGTTATTCTAACAGTCTGGCTTTTATGTCAGCTATGTCGTGGGTGCACACCTGGAGGGAAAAGAGAACGCACAATTCTCACCAGTGCTCACTAATGGAAGGGATCATGCTTTACAATGACATGCAGAAAACAGACTCCACAATCTGTAAGATTGTAAAGTAGGTATGTTTATTCAGCGCTGGGCAGCACGGGGGGGTAGTCCTACCAAAAACCATGCACACTCCAACGCGGCACTTACTTCAAATATATACAGCAAAGTGTTGCATATACATAAAGTTTTGCAATATGCCTATACATATGCATGACCTGTCCCCGCTTCGTATTGAAACGAGTTCCAAGACGTTATTTCCATGAACTCCTCCCATCTGCGCTTGCGCAGTGCCTTCTGGTGGTGGTCGCTGAGGGTCGTGAGGATGAAGGCCGGTGGCTCCTCTTCGTCACCAGTAGTAACCCCTTGTTCTTACGCAGACTCAGTTGCTCTTTGGTTTTCGTCCAAACCACAAGGTCAGTTTCAGCCGGTTCTTGAGGCACTCTCCTGGTTCTTATCAGGGACCGTCCTTGTGAGGAGCCACAAGTCTTCTCACTCCTGTCAGTTTATCAGGAACTGTCTTTGTAAGGAACTACAGATCTCCTGCTTTAGTTACTTTACGCAATAGCTAACAAGATTTAAAACCTTATCTACTAATTAACTGCTAAGATTCCCTTAACCCCTTCTCTCAACAAGTACACTGTGAAGACACAAGGTCATTCAAACTTTTAACTCCAAGGTCTTTAATACAAGCTGGGTAGTATGTTAGTCAGATAAGCATTCAGTGCAGCTGCCTCTCATCCTGCTATCATCAATTCACACCCAGCCTTTGAAAGCTGAAAAGAAGACAGACAAATGTTTTGATGCAATCTTCTCGAGCAAGGGCTTTGGGGAAAAGGTTTTTAAGCTGCTCCAAAAATAAGGGCATAGCAGAAAATGCAAAAGGAGCTCAAATTCTTCTAAAACAGAATTTAAATAATACCTGTGAATGTGTACTGGGAGGGACTGGGTGTTCAAGGAGTCTGCAGCAGTGCCAAGGAGAAGGAAGCTAACAAGGAGGGGAGCAGGGTCTAGGAAACCAAAGGGAGGGCATTGAGGGTATTAGAGGCCACTTATCTCTGGCATTCCTGAGCCTTCTTCCAACCACTCTGTGTGTGGGCTCCTGCAAACTCCTTCAACTCTTTTTGAACAAGCTCTTCACCTTCAAACTCCCCCACCCCACCTTATGCCATACCCCAAATCATGCCAAACACAATCCTCAGCTTCATACTGAAAAAATACCTTTCCCGTAGACCACAACATAGACTTCAGGTTATATTTCAGACATTTTAAAATGAAACCCACCTCCCCAGGCACAAAAGGCAAATTATATCTCAGGGGCACTACCTGTGTTCCAAAGGAAACCCAGCATAGGCATGTTTACAGCCAGTTGGTTCCACCAGGGAAAAACTCTAAACCATATGAACACAAGACAGTTCATGCCACATGGTATTTGTGTCAGGGATTGGTCCCTGCCTACTTCATCTATCAGTGTTAGGAGAGCCACTGAGCTCCCCTCCCTGTCCCCAGGGTGCATTGCCATCTGGTGAGGTCCTGCCCTTCACATGCTGGACCCAGAGCAGGTATGGAAGCTTTTCCCAGTGAAGAAGTAGGGTTGAAACTGCAGCAATGTAAACGTCCAGCAAAATGACCAGGACCAACTCAAAGGGACTGTCTTGGAAAGAGAAGACAGGTAGCCTCCATAATCTCCTTAGCGTGGTCACAGCTGATCTGGAGATAATTCCACCCAACTCTGGAGAACTATTAGAAACACTCCTAGTTCTTCAACTGGTTCCTAAAACTGCCTCCAGCAAGTTTCATCCTCTGTCAGAGATGCCCCTCTCCCTCTGCCGCCACTGTCTTCTTCCCACCCACTCACCATCAGGCACCTCTGCTCTATAAGTGTGAGGAGCACATCCGCATAACTGAATGTTCTCCTCAGTATTAGAGAGTCAAGCAGTGGTATGCAGTCAATGCCTTTGCTTGTCAGGACATTTTGCCCTGTGAGCAATCAAAGCTTTCTGATGTGTCAAGGAAGACTAATGGGAAGCAGGTGCAAGGGTGGAGCAAACAAGGTCCAAAAGGAGGACAAACTGGGGGAAAAAAAAGAGAAGAAGTTGAAGAAAAAGAAAAGTTAGGCCCTAACCTTGGTGGTCAGAAAAGGACACTTACCTTAAAACTTGCCTTTCAGCTACATCCACTACAGTGCATTCCCCAGACAAGGACTACACATTATATTTTTCCTGTTATCTCATGTGCTTACCAAACACTAGCACAGGAAAACATGTCTAAGCCCTGATGTACGTGGTTGCTACCCTCTATCATAACATTTCCTCCTTCATCACAATAATTTTTCAGTATTTTGAACACCCTTGAGTAGTTAAAATACCTCTACTGCTACTTCTGGGGAACATTGTTTCGGTTTTGTCTAAGGTTGGCAAGCAATTTAAGAATATCACCCGGAGATCTGCCCCAAGGCTGGATAGTTATGAATGGCAGGGTGTGTGGAACAGCATGGGCAAATGCCTGGGGTGGTGGGCACCTCCGGTGTTCTGGAACTTCACTCCCGAACAAGTGCAGAATCCTGATAAACCAGCAGAATATCTGGAAGAAGTATGCTGTCAGCCTGGCAGCTCCAAGGAGACACAAATCATTGCCATGTGCTGGGGCCTGGCCCATGCTACCGAGCTCCGTTTAACACTGTGCAAAGGGGAGAGGGGCTCTCTGGGTCTGATGGCAATGTGGCAGGCACTGTGGCTACTCCAACCCCTGCGACGGGCACTGTGGCTACTCCAACCCCCACGGCGGGCACTGTAGCTACTCAGACTGTTGCAGCTGAACCAGAGAACCAGCCCGTCCCAGTATCAGTTGCCCCTGTACAAAAGAAGAAATCTTGGAAGTGGAAGTCAGCTCGTTTAGTAAGGGAGGAGGAAGATTCTGCTAAGAAGGAGCCAGAGGAAGAGAGTGAGGAGGCAGAGTGCTCTGAAGCAGGGCCATCACAAGTACGGGAGACGGAAGAGAGCGAGTCATCACTTGAAGAGGAGGAAGAGGAAGAACTCATAAAAGAGACGGTAACTACCCGATCTCTATCTCTGAGTGAATTGCGAGATATGAGAAAGGATTTCAGCCGTCGTCCAGGTGAGCACATTGTCACCTGGCTGCTCCGATGCTGGGATAATGGGGCCAGTAGCCTGGAATTAGAGGGTAGGGAAGCCAAGCAGCTGGAATCCCTTTCTAGGGAAGGGAGCATTGACAAAGCAATTGGAAAAGGTGCACGAGTCCTCAGCCTCTGGAGACGACTTCTGCCAGGTGCCACCAAGTTGCTCTATCACTCCCCTCCTCAGCAGGACAGGGGGGAGACATTAGGATGGAGAAAAAAAAAAAAACAACAACACCACACACACGAGTCAAAATAAAGGTAGTTTAATAAGCAAAAAGCAAAGGCTGCATGAGGAAGCAAAGAAAACAAAAGATTTACTCTCTAATTCTCATCAGCAGGTGATGTTCAGCCACTTCCCGGGAAGCAGGGCTTCGGTACCTGCAGCAGTTGCTCCAGAAGACAAACATCAGAAAACAAATGCCCCCACTCCTCCTCCTCCTTTCTCTTTGCTTTTATGGCTGAGCTGACACCATATGGTATGGACTAGCCCTCTGGCCAGTTTGGGTCAGCTGTCCTGGCTGTGTCCCCTCCCAAGATCTTGCCCACTCCCAGTCTACCAGTGGGGGAAATATTGCAGAGGCAGCCTTGATGCCTGGGAGCACTGCCCAGCAGTAGCCAAAACACCAAAAACACCAGTAGACAGCACAGCACTGTGACGACTGCTACGGGGAAAATTAACTCCGTCTCAGCCAGACCCAATCCAGTCTGACACAGACACACCACTCAAGTTGCAACAAATAATGGAACTGGTTTCGGCACATACCTCCCTACCTCCACTTGTGATTTTCAGTGACTGGCACTGCTAAACAGTTCCCATTCAAACTTTGCATTTGCTGATACAAAGTTAGTGGAGACTCAAAAGCGTGTGCAATCAGTTACAGTCCCAACAGTTGCTAGAAAAGAGCTCTCTAGTGATTTATTTGTGGTGTGAGATGCTATTTGCAGCTGAGTCAGAAAGGATTATTCCTGACTATGAATGGGCTTGCAACTCCTTTTGTAAACCATATGTTCAAAGTGTGAATCCCATGCTTTTCTGAGCATGCATTTGGCAAAAACTATTTATCAGAAATGTAATTAACTTCTGTCCTGATGGTGTCAGCATCATATTACAAAAAAAAAAAAAAAAACCCCAGCATACCTACAAAGGAGACACAGGAATGGTCTAATATTGTTTATCTGGTAAAAATTAAACCACCTAGAAGACTTGGCTTAGATGAACCACTTAAGAAAAGTTTGGATAACACCTGTTCCATCTTCATGAGTCAAAAAAAAATTATGGTCTATGTTATGAAGTTGGAGATTACAATAATTTATAAAGTACACATTCTGAGTGTACACTAGGAAACAGCCTATAAGCTGTTAAATGCTGCCTAGAGAGGCTGTCTTACCCTGTACCCTCATTTTTCAGGAAATTCATCATGTGCTACAATAGTCATAAAGTTTAGTAATACTAAAACTTCACTAAACTATGTTTCATGGTAGGGCACCTTACCATCCCAGTTTACAATCTGGTCATAAGCAACTAACTTCTCAGAAGATAACAGCCGCAGAAGTTCTCAAGAAAAGTTTGGATGGCCATAAAAAGGAGATTCCAGCATCATCAGAACCCAAGACAAGGGCATCCCATTTTACAGCACAACTCCTTCCTTGGAAAAAGATTGATTCAAAGCACGGTTGTCTAAACGAGAACCTGGCTTATGTCAAAAGCTGATTTTAACCCACAGACTTTAAATGTAGAAATTAAAATGTATAGAACTCTTACACAGTTTTTGTTGCTGAGAGCCAGCATTTGATGGAGTAGTTCTTCCCTAGAGTGAGAATGAAAAGGAAACCACAACACTTCAATGAGACAATGAAAGCCAAAACTGACGTAAGTGACTTGAGGGCTTTTGCAGATTTTCAACTAGCATCAGTAATAAAAATGATATATACATCTACTGTTGTTTATGCAAAGGCAAAATGAGGTTTTAATATAATGAATGCTAATGCTGGCAGATAATGAAGAAATCGAGCTCATAACAGGGACATAATGTCAGTGAAAATGTAGGAAACCTCCCAGATAGTGAGATGGCACAGCTGGACAAGGGAATGTTACGTGGCACCAGTTAGCCACAAGGATCACACAGCCATAAGAGAATTAACAAGAAGTATACTTTTTTTTTTATCATACTGTAATCTGAAATAACAACTTATCTATGATTTTATTAATTGCTACTCTCTCTGTTCTATGCTATGTAAATATAAAAATCCAATATTGTTCAAATCCTTTTGCCAATATTCTTCTAATAGCTTAGCAGTTGGCTGTTGTCACTGCTTGACAAAAGAGAATTAGCTTATTATTTAGAAATCAGTTATAAACCTTATTTCCACTCAGCCCACATTATTTCCTGGCAAGATATGTGAGAGACCAAAGGACCCTAAAAACCAGAGGAATTGGATGCCACCCTTCCTGTGGATGAATGATGACAAATGCGGCCTCTTAGGGTAAGCCAAAGGATGTCTGTGGGTCTGAAATTAATTGTCTAGTTCTGGAGCACTTGGTGCCCGTGCTTGCTGCCGTTTTCATTGTCGCGTAGGTGAGAACCAAACCCAACACAAGATCTGTGCTTTACTTTTATCCTGTTCTGTGCCCATCTATTTTGTTCCCAGCTTCTGCCTCCACAATGTTCATTTTAAGTGCTGTACACTGCACATTTCTTAAAACTAAATAAATACAAAGGAAGATTGATTTGCCTCTCTGGTGACTTCTTCTATGGCAGCATTAGTGCTCTATCCAAACAGGCAGCGTCACTGATACAGCCACCTCGGGTTTGTGGCATTGTGCCATTTGTGGCATTTCAGAAACAGTCACGGGAGGCAAACCATTCCACCTGTCTAGCCCAACATGCAGGATTCATCAACCAGGGATCGTTTGGACCTAGAGTCATCAGGGACAGGATTGGAAAAACTATTCAAGGGATAAAGATAAATTTTCCTCCAGGTCTAGGGACATCTAAAGGCAAGAACAGGAAATGGAGATCTTTACCAAGCTGTTTTGGATGCCTTGAGTAAACTGCTCTAAAGATACAGGAATATGTTTGTCAAAAGAGCACTATTAACCTGGCTAGTCTGTCTTCCCAGGCTGGCCGGGCTCAGGGCTGAAGACCTGGCTCCAGCCAGTGTCCCCAGCAGCTCCTGTGGGGGCAGCCAGGACAATCCCCTCTGCAGACGCAGCCTCCCACCTCCCTGCTCCCATCTCTGCCCGGGGTCAGACTTCCCGCTGGCGCGGCTCCCTGGCTCTGCCCTCCCGGCAAAGGACCTCACCTGCCTCTCCCTGCTCGTGAAGAGGATACAGCTTCTAGCGGCAACGCGCGCTTGTAAACGCATCACGCTGCCGTATAGAGAGGGCAGGAGGATAGAGTCTTACGGACAGACTATTTTTTAGGGTTAAAATGTTATGAGACAGTTTTCTTTTTTTCAGGTGAAGGCTTGGAGGAAGGGATGAGAAAATTGCTTTAGAGTTCAGTGCTAAACAGCTGAAAATAGGTTTATACAACTGAAAAACAAACACTTAACCAGACACAGTGTTCCCTGGGACATTTCACACCCCCGACATTGTTGAGGGCAAGAAGGGAGGGAAATCTCTTCCCCACTATAGCCCATCCCCAAGTACGGGATGTTTCCACTTTGGTAGTATTCCCAACAAGTCTATCTTCATGGCAACATGGATGCCATGGCCAACACATGCCACACCAGTAGATTTTGGTGACCGTGGTGAACTGCTTTAAACACTGTGCTTCCTAGAGTAAAGATCATAACAGCAGCAGGATAACAGAGCACCATAGAAGGACCAACACGTGAAGTAATTTTAGTGCCTTTTCTCTCAAAAGTATTAAAAAAAGAGGCTTTTTCTTTTTATCTTTTCTTTTTTTCTCTCTTTTTTTTTAACTTTACACTTGATTTGCATTACCTCTTCACATGAGGAGGGCAACCAAACTTGTCACCCTAGATTCCAGTATGTCACCCTACAGCTTCACGTTTGGGACACCAAATAGGTATTAAATCCTGAGGAGAGAATTTTCAAAGTCTTTTATGGGAATGAGATGACTACTTTATATTTAATTCAATATGATGTATATTTGTCTACATATTTAAGACCCCTATGAAGTCCCAAGAGGAGTAGCTATTTAAATCACAGCAAAAAACCAATGCATGGTCACAGAGTGAACTGTATTGTAAAATTCATTTCATAGAATCATAAAATATCTCTAGCTGGAAGAGACACAAGCAGAAATAAAATCATTATATTATGCTAATAAAATATGCCTAGAATTGTTAAAATTCTTAAAATACTTTCACAGGAGTTAATCTGAAGTCCCAGAAGGAACTTAGCATGTGAACTTTAAATGTAAAATCGAATTCACATTGAGAATAAGGCTGCAGTCTTGAACTAGGTCATTGTCAGGCTGGTGGCACACACCGAACTGGAGAATGGCACGATGGCGAACAGCAAGTAAAAAAATTCAAAATATCTACAGTCTTTCTTTCCAAGGATAAACATAGCATCCTCTGCACTTCACAAGAAATGGAGAAGGACATGTCTGGAACATCAGTTGCAGAATAGGTTTTTCTCCGGTGTCAATTATTATACCATTCATACGTTTTATTGTATTACTAAGTAGATTACTAGCATTCTCTATCATGTTATTTGCAACTAATTGCTCCTTTTCTTTTGCAAATAATTGTTCCTGTTCTGTTTTACAAATTCCTTGCAAATTCTTCAGTGTTCCCATGCAAGGAGTGAGACAGCATCCTTGCTAGTACTTCATGCAGGAAACAGCCCTCAGTTACCAAATACCTGCACCAGACAAACACCATGAGTTAAGCAGCATTGTTGCACCAGCGTGATATTCATAGCATCCATTCCTATATAACTATATGTCTTACCACAGAAACTACAGCCTGTGTGTTTTGAATGCTAAGCTGTGTTTTCTGAAGAGGCTTTTTGCATCTATTTAGGCAGAAACTCAAGATACCTGACAAATTATACTAAACATCTGGCTTTAAGATGCACTGATTTCCCGGAAGACTGCTAGGAAAGTAACCTAACTACATCCCACATTTCAAAAACTGCAGAGCAGGACATCTGCCTAGCCTATTTTGTATCTGACATTGCAGTCACGCACATAAAAAATTCATGGTGCTAATAATAATAATAATAATAATAATGAGACTTCATTAGGCTATGGTTTGTCACTTGAATTTTGGTGTAAAAATTCATTATAGAACAAGAAAGTTTTCTTTCATTGACCACTTTGTTATGCTTCTGCAAAGCTGAGTTTATCAAACTGATCCAATAACATATGACCTAAAAACTTCAGCCTTATAATTACCAAGTTGGTTTAATCCTGGCTGTAGCAATGTTATAAAAAGGGTGTGAAGGCTTTGTAATCAAATTATTGACTGAAAAGGCTTCTGAATGAGTTATGTGGAGAAATATTTTTATTAGAAAATTACTTGAGGATTTTGCAGCTGAACTGAAATGGACATAGATCAGACTTACTTAACAAAATGTCTAAAACCACTAGGGACATATGAAGTGACATATAAACCATAAAGGGGATAGCCTGACAAAAGATGGTACTTTACGCATGTGAATATAAATGGTGGAAAACATGATAGTACACATCAGCAAAAATAGATTAGATTTCACCTGCACAAGAGTCATTCAAAGCCTGATTGATTGTCTGCCTAAAGAAGGAGGCTTGAGTCATTATTGTTTCAAGCTTGTTTTAAGTTGCATGCATGAATTAGAAAAAACAAAACCTGTTTCTGTACTTCAGAAAGGAATACAATAGTGGGCCGTGGCCCTCAGCCCTTCAGAGCCCTTCAACGTAGGACAGGACAAGTCAAGTCTCCTGGCTAAGGCTAATGGTAGTACTGTGCTAGGGAACTTTTACACAAAAGCTCAAGGTGGAAATATAAAACAATGCATTTAAAGGCTAAAAAATCATGAACACAGAGTAACGTGCATTTCTCTATTATATATTATTGCACAGAGATCACTGAGGCAAACAGTCTCTAGGTCAAAGAAGCCAGAAAGGTCAGACAGATCCCAACAGCAGCTGAGCTGATCTCCCTAATCAGTTTATAAGCCTAGCCCAAAAGTTCTGTATTCACAAAAGTCATTGTTGCTGAGAAAAGCACTTACTGACACTGCTGTGACAGTGCAGCAAGAGCATGGTATGTCTGAGAAAGGGTTAGTAGGACTGGACTCCAGGTAAGCCCCACTGGCCATGTTCCTACTGCCAACTCAAAAAAGGTTGACAAGCAATCCCTGGCACCAGGACCAAGCGGCAGTGGCTAGCTTACAGACATGCTGTAATAAGACCTGCATAAATTTCGTCTTATAAAGAGCCAGCTGGAGTGCCCCAAAGCAGAGCTAAGGTGAGAGGTAACAGTCGCATAGGGATCCAGTGCTCAGGGTCACTCCTTCTACCACTTTTATTTGACTGTATAGACATAGACATCACCATAATATTCTCTAGTGCAGTATCTGCCTAAGCAATACATGCTATTTGCTTTACTGGCCTTGAAGATGGCCTTTAGACAAGTTCACAGATTGTGGTGTGCATCACACAGCATTATCCCTCTTCAAAGAGAGACATCACTTATTACTAAAGTCTGACCTAAAAGATTTTTTTCTTCTTAACTCTGATGTGCCCATTCAACCTACCGTTACATGGTACTTGTGAAGACATAAATTAATAATACTGTTCTGTGGACATAGTCAAGCACACCATTTCCCCAAATCCTGTTATGTAGAGAAAGGAATTTGTTATTTATAGTTAGGCAAGTTCATTCACTTCAACAATTCGAATTAAGAATGGTCTAAATAATTAGACCGTTACTGTTCCCCTAATGATCTAATCTGTTTCAAGTGTAAACACAAGAGGGAGAAAGCAGGTCAGTCTCGGTTTCATTGACTTTTAATGACAAAACATGAAATATCCTCTAACCTAGTTTGTCCTTTTTCAGATCAATAAGAAATCAGTAATAGCTTTACTTCTAGCAAACAGGGATTGTGTTCATTAAAACATTTTGCTGCTCCAACCTTGATCTTACCGAACACATTAAGAACCAGGTCTTTTCTTTTTCTTTTTAATTGAAATCAATGAAGCTGACTCTGGTAGGTAAAACTAATTAGATCATTAAAGAAGTAGCAATATTTTTAATGATGAGATATCTTCTATTCAACTTGGAGTTCTTTCTAATGGAAATTACTTTGAATCCAATGTAAAGGAGAAGTTGCTCCTGAAGAAATTTCTTCTATGAACTTTGAGGAAGATCACAGGACTTGAAATTCTGCCTTTCTTGGTCACTGTCATTGCAAGAAAGCTGAATATGACTCTATCACATCTTCTCCACTCATGTAAGCAGAGGCAAATCCACAAACACAAGCAGATGTTGTGCCTCCTGTATTTGGGAGTTAACCCTCTTGTGACTGAAGTTAATAACCTCACATCTATTCACCAGGCAGTCTGTCAGCTCTGGTGTTCTTCAAAATGTCTTCCCAGGTCCCATGAAAAAACTGCAGCTTCAGTACAAGCTTTAGATTGAGTCAATTAACAGGTAATGCATAAAGCTGATCATCACTGTGGCAGTGGCTTTAAATGTGTTAACAAAGGGAGTCCAACAAATATGAACCCATCAAGAAAATTTGTATTAGTCACCTCAATGATCATTTAGGTACAGAGAAGATAATTGCGTGTATGAAAATCGTTACTAGGAGGATAGTTCTTGGATCTTGAGACAATACATGAAATTCTCCCAAATCACAGGACACTAGATAAAATTCAGCCATAATGAAAGTTTAACTCCATGCTCTTAGGAAAATTTCCTGACAAATAAGTGATATTATTTGCATTTCAAGCAGTTCTATCCATGGGCTGAAATGAACTGTGATGTTACCCTATATCACTGAATAACTGCAGTAGCTTTCTGTCCATTCTGCTGCCCTGAAGGAATAAATGCGTATAGCTCAATTAAATTTTATGCATAAAATGTAAGCAATCAATGTAATTTAACACATTTTTTGAAAGTGAAGGGATTTTCACTATTTTTGAAAGGAGTCTGTAATTACACACTCATTTATGCAAAATTAGCTTATCTTGCAGAAGAACATTTATTAGTGGAATGAAAAGCATCGTGCTAAGTAAAGAGCTATAATAACATCAATACAAAACTCAAACATTTCAAAAATATAGTTATTAAAATAAAATAAAGACTCTAATTTTAGTACTATATTCCTGTTATTAGTTGCAAAACAAATAGCCACAATGTAGATAAAGCAAAGGAAAACACCAAAATAAAGGCAGGAACATGTTCAAAATTAATACATTATTAAAAATAAGCCAGAAGGAAAACTGTGAAAAATCAGTAGTAACGTATTTATTATGAAAAGGCTGCCAAATACATATTTATTCTGTCCTGAGTGATTGAAAAACAACACCTATCTCAAGGAGCTATTTTGCTAGAGCAACATGATCAACACGGGATTTAACAGCAGAATTCAGGTATCAGAATGAAGGTACCTAGTGACATAAAAGCAAAGGCTGTGTGATATAGAATAGAACCTCTGAGAGTCTTTCACCTTTCTGGAATGGCCCCTAGGTGCCAGGTGGGATCCCCAGGGGCATTTCAAATGGCACCTGACACCTATGTGTGGCAACCGAATCCAGTGCTGAGAGGTAACGTTGAACACTTTGCATGGGATCTGGCTTACAGTGTAGAGTTTCTAAATATAAGCTGGGCGTCCAAGCTCCTGTTTTGATCCATGGAGGCAAATCAAGGCAAGGGGAGCCTCAAGAGTAGTTCAACTCACCTTAGAGCAGACACCTATATCTGGATAGCTGAGTATCTCCCAGACTCCACAGACTGTATTGACCATATATATAAATTGATAGTGTGAAAAAAAGAGACTGCTTGCAAGACTTTTAAACTCTCTACTGCACCATTTTTTGTTACTTGATGTTATTGTCAAGTTTGTTTGGGAAAGGAAGATGTGGGGAACTGTGTCTTTAGAAAGCCTTGACCTAGCCCAGCTGGAAACACGTGCAGTATCCAGAGGCTCATTAGCTCTCACCTGAACAACACATCATGCTACAAAAGGACATAAACGTCCAGCTGAATCACACCCCAAAGCTTTCTCTGGAGAAATGCGATTGATGCTAGTGTGGAGCCAAGACAACTGATTCAAAGCCCACGAAAGTACATCTATGTTAGTAATCCAAAAGAGGAGAAAGAGGAATAAATCCCTAAATACTATACTTAAAATACCAGGCAAAGTTATGGCTCCCCATAAATATTAAATAAAAGGCATCAATAATAAATGCATCTTCACTTCTACTCACATCTGAATCTGTTAGGTTTTATTTTAGAAAATTAATTCTATGTACTCCGTGAAGGTGGATTGCTCCCTGGTGACCAGCGAATGAACCGGGCAGGCAGTGGTCACTGAGGCACACCGGGGCTGGGAATGCTCTTTGATGTGTGAATCCTCTTAATCCTACAGGAAAGAGGATCCTAAAATGTCAGAAGGCATACTAAATAGCAACTCCAAGTCTTTCCTGCGGAAAAAGCATGAAATTCCCACTGAAGTCAGAGTTGTGTGTATATTTGACTATCCAGGGGCTGAATGTGGCCCAAGACTCTTCCTAAGGTTTAACCAATGGTTGTAAAAGACCTTATGCTGCAGAGTATAAAATCTAGGATAAAAGCTCCTTGGACTTCTTCAAACTAGAGGCAGCTGCTGCATTTAACCTGAAGGCTGGTCGTCACAAATGCAGCCATTTGTTTCCATACAGCATGTCCTCCCCAGATGCAATTTTGAAACTCCATCTCACTTGTCTACCACTTTCAGTGATATCCTGGACATGCAAGTGTTTCAACATCTTTCTCAGGCTCCAAGGTGCAGGTTTAGGCAATTCTAGGATATGAATTCTGAATATGTGAGGCTAATGTGAAGCTCTTTATCCAGAAACATTCTCTGGTTTCAAAATGGCTCAGATTGCATCAAGCAGTTGCATTTCAGACTCCCAATTTTAAATACAAATAAGTATTTAGACTACAATGTTGCCTATTATTTGTATTAGCAATTAATATTTATTTAGGGAAGCCATAGAAAACAAAACAAGGTAAAAGACCTTTAATTCCAACACAAGGCATTCATCTTTTCATTCTTCAAAATGGATTTTTGTTTCCTTTTGTTTTGCTATTTAAGGAATAGTGGAAAACTAATTTCTCAGTCTATGCCAACAGGAAATTATCACATTATATATTCCATTTTATGACGTAAGCTTGTTTCTTGTGTATGATAGTGACAGGCACTGTGAGAAGTCTATGAAAACTCTGGAAACGATAATGAGAGCTCTGTGACTGCCTTTGTGCTGGAAGATCATTACCTGCTCCCTTCCCCAAGAACACTTGTGTAACAACCTGTAATGAACCATTCTCTACTTCTTCCTTTCAACATGTAGTTACTTTAAGATCTCTCTGACATGTAACATCATTAAAGATATTTTCCGAAAGCATGACCCTCATTAATCACCAATAGTTCTGATATGCCCAAAGAAAAAATATACATCCAAAGACCTTTTTCACAGCTAGACAGAAGAACTGCCGCCTTCTCTGATGGGCCCAAGTATCCTTAACCTACCTAGGGAAACAGCAAAAAACTAGTAATTGCTTCTGAATCATTCCTTTTCACATGAGCAACTAATTTGGTTTTAACATACAGATGGTAAAAGACAAAGTTTGTATTCAATGGTATGAAAAAGAAACTGTTCATATTTCAGCCTGCTGCAATATTGATCTTGCAGGTATTGGGCATGAAGATGCTAACATGAGTTACTGAACATACATTTTCTGTTCCTTCATATCAGCATGTGTTGTGCTGCAGAGCTGCAGAATCCTTTCATTTGTCATTTCAGTTAGATATATCATCTCTTAGATGTGCTCATTCATTTTCCATTCTTACCAGTAACTTATGCTTTTAGTGTCTGCAAAAGGTCCAGAGTGGTAGAACTGGACAGTCTACCCATAATATGAACATACATTAAATAAGATGTCCCATGCACTGTGAATACAGCCCATCATGACTCTACTGTGGATATGTAAAGACTGATGCATATTTTAACCTTAAATGTATGTTTCAGTCACTGCAGAATCAGGGCAAAGCCTGATTCTGATATAGGGCTAGAGTTAGGTGGTGTAGATAAGCACCCATTTCAGAATAAATTGAAGCTGCCAACTTCATTACAATCCAAGCAAAATGATAAGATGGAAAACAGTTCATGATGTCATTAAATGTAAGGTTGCTTACATCAACCAAAGCACCTCAACCTTTGCTAGAGAGATTACTGGAAACTCTTCACAGTCTGGATCCGGAAAATAGTAGAAGACATTCCCAGGCAAACTGACTCTCAGGAACCAGGTTTGGCACAGCTGCCATGGCAAAACAAACAGTAAAGCAAAACACATCTGACTGGTTTTCGGTTTTGTCTCAAGCTGTGCCTTCAAACACCTGGTAGGATTTCTGGATCTGCCACCCCCAGTAAAAAACTGTTAAAACAAGGGCAGCAGAGACTGGTAGGTTCCAGCACTGTTTCTCCTTGTTTCCACACTAGTTGCTGCAGCAGATTGGGACACTGTCTCACAGTCTCACCACCTCCTCCTGGTCTCACAAAATGGTCCATGCCCACCAGAGACCCAGCTTTCCCAGTTCTTCCTGAGAGCCGGGATACAGGCAGTGCCCCAATACTTGGTCATTCGTATACAGGCAGGCATCATTGAACCCTTGCTGTCTTCAGGTTTAGGTGCATGCACATGAAGTTGGTTTTCAACATTTGTTTCAGAGATTCATCATCAGTTCATCAGCTAAGTGAATAGCACTTGCAGTCTCAGACTGTAATAAAAGCAAGTGGTTTTATATACAGACAGCCTGAGCCTATAGACCTTTAGAGTCCTGGCACCACCGGCACTGGTGATTTTCTTAATAGGAGAGCAGAGCCTAGAGGGATAAAAATAAGTAGTGTTTGATTCTGAGAGCTTTAATAGAAACAGACATGTCTGCTGTGAAAAATTCAAAGGGCGAAAATCTGTTTTGAAATCCCAGCCCCACATTTTCCATTACCTTGAATAAAGTCTCAATTTTGTTGCTGGAACTCAGCTCAGCTGTTTCTCTCCTTGGCTCACCCAGAGATACTTCCTCATCAGAGATGGCCACGCTTCCTACGACACAACTAGCAGTTTTACCCCTGGGGCAAGCCCAGGATCCCTCTTTACCCTTGTCCTACGTAACCACTGCTGGTTGCTGTGAAAGACAGAGTACAGGACTAGACAGCCCTTTTGTCTGAACGAAATGTTCCTATGTTCTTGAAAGAAGAAAATGCTGCATGTTCTTTAACACACCATTAACTCACAGGAATAGTTATTTTGCATCAGCACAGATGGATTACCCTTGTCCAACTGATTTTAATCACACTACAAAGTCACAATCAGTTTAATGGGGCTTCACTGGTACTCTGCTTATTCATGTTTTCTTTTTAGATCTGGGGACATCTCCTGTGGTTCCTGATGCTACATTATGCTGAGCTAATCTGATCTCTTCACTGAGGACAGTTTGGGAACTTGTTTGTCTCTCTGGACTCACAGAGGGAATTGTAGGACAGCATTAGTGAACCATGAGCTCTTGAGAGACGACATAACCAATGTAACTGGAAGTGGGCAGATTAATCTAAATATAAAACATCAGTACAATTAGGTGAGAGCTAAGGATGGGAGGAGGTTAACATCTGTGGTAGGCTGACACTGGCTGGATGCCAGGTGCCCACAAAAGCTGCTCTATCACTCCCCTCCTCAGCTGGACAGGGGAGAGAAAATATAACAAAAGGCTTGTGGGTCAAGATAAGGACAGGGAGAGATCACTCACCAATTACCATCATGGGCAAAATAGACTCAACTTGGGTAAATTAGTTTAATTTATTGCCAGTCAAATCAGAGTAGGATAATGAGAAATAAAAACTAAATTTTAAAACACCTTCCCCCCACCCCTCCCTTCTTCCCAGGCTCAGCTTTGCCCCCAATTTCTTCTACCTCCTCCCTCCCAGTGACGCAGGGTGACAGGGAATGGGGTTGTGGTCAGTTCATCACACATGATCTCTGCTGCTCCTTCCTCCTCACGGGGAGGACTCCTCACCCTCTGCCCTGCTCCAGCATGGGGTCCCTCCCACAGGAGACAGTCTTCCATGAATTTCTCCAACACGAGTCCTTCCCACAGGCTGCAGTTCTTTACAAACTGCTCCAGCCTGGGTCCCCCACAGGGTGCCATCCTGCAGGAACAGGCTTCTCCAGCCTGGGTCCTCCACGGGGTCACAAGTCCTGCCAGCAAACCTGCTCCAGCCTGGGCTCCTCTCTCCACAGGGCCACAGCTCCTGCCAGAAGCCTGTTCCAGCATGGGCTTCCCACGGGTCATCCCCCTGCTCCAGCCTGGGGTCCTCCTCGGGCTGCAGGTGGAGATCTGCTCCAGCGTGGAGCTCCATGGGCTGCAGGGGCACAGCCGGCCTCACCATGGGCTTCCCCAGGGGCTGCCGGGGAACCTCTGCTCCGGCGCCTGGAGCCCCTCCTGCCCCTCCTTCTTCTGCACTGACCTGGGGGTCTGCAGGGCTGTTGCTCTCATATGTTCTCACTCCTCTCTCCGGCTGCAGTTGCTCAGGTTATTTTTTTCCCCTTCTTAAGTGTGTTACCCCAGAGGTGCTGCCATTGTCACTAACGGGCTCAGCCTTGGCCAGCAGCGCAGCCGTCTTAGAGCCGGCTGGTGTTGGCTCTGTTGGACATGGGGGAATCTTCTAGCAGCTTCCCACAGAAGCCACCCCTGCAGCCCCCCACCACTACCAAAACCTTGCCACGCAAACCCAATACGGCATCCGACAACTTAAACTTGCACCGAGCACTCGCATGGCACTGATAGTTTGAAACCATGGGAAGAGAAGGGAATCTGTTTTCTCTTAACAGAAAACACGGCACTGGAGGGAAACACATGGGTCACAGTGACGAAACCCTCAGCCACCACAGGCACCCACACCATCCAATCCACTTCCTGCTCCGCTCCACCTAAAAAGTAATTAGCTTGCTCCCACCATTCTTACAGGAAGACTGTTACAGGCCCTCGTTGCTTCTGATTTCCAGCCTTCGTTTATTCATAGTCCCTGAATACAGGGGAATGAAAATGTCACCGCTGAGAGTTGTGACTGCTAGCAACTTGGAAACAAAAGGTCTTTTGCTTGTATCTGGGGAGCCACTGGCAGATCCACATCATTGTCTGCAGGCAAAGTATCTGACACACGGCATGGATGATAAAGTCAGTGACATACCTTGTGCCTGATCTCCAGAGACCTACGTGGAAACATATGCTGAAAAGTGCATGAGTTGAGGAGTCTTGCTAGAAGCATTTAACTGCAGCTGAAACCCAGAGCATGTTTTATCAGAGAATTAATAAACCACTTGCTCAGGGGCCGTCTCTCTTCCAGCTGTTTTGCAGGAACAGAAACTCATCAGCCGGGACAACAGGTCTCACTTCAGCCAGGTCTGACACGCCAGGGCTGCAGGAGGGGAAAAAGGCAGGAGGCTGCACGGCTGAGTTCACCACGAACAGTTAAGAAGCAGCGATGCCAGCCCTGGTGCATCATTTCTCAGATTGCTGCTTTGGTCTTTGGTAAACACCAAGGGAGTTGGTGGATCAGCTGCACTCCACCAAGTGGAGCCTTCCCAAAGGCTTGCTGCAGTCTAAAAAAAGGTAAGACCTCTGGGCAAAAAGGAAGGAGCAGAGGGATTGCAGGAATATTCCAGTTTTCTCTCTCAGCTAGGACTGGAAGTTTAGTTGTTACTCATTTGGTCTGAATATCATTTCTCAGGAGGAGGCAGCTGTGCAGACAGGAATGCAAAAGTCAGGGAGAACAAAGTATTCAGGCAAGAGGGAGCCTGACGTTTGAAGGGGCAGAAGTGGAGTCACGAATTTACTTTCCACTCTGTGCCTGTAATAGTCGTTACGTCATCTCTGGACACAATCAGGGATAATACCCTGATATCAGGGAGCATAAGCCCAAGTTCACCCCTTTGCAGTTCCCTAACCAGGATCTGGGTGGGAAGGTGGCTGCCTGTCTCCTTGTGCCCCAGGCTTCTGAGCAAGCCCAAGCCCCCAGACGTGAGTGCCAAAAACCACTGAACCGATCCAAATGAATTGTAGTGCCCAGCAGTGGGGCAGAAAAAGGGACTGTGTTGAGTTTTCAGCCTCCAAAGCTCAAAATACAACTTGGTTTTTCTTCTCCAAACCAAGAGGGCTCTCCAGGAAAGGAAACCAGGCTTGAGCCTGGAGAGCACCAGTGACACTCGTACTGGGACAAGGCCAAGGGTTCCACGGGGACACGGTGAGAGCGCTGGGCTGTGGCAAGGATTCCCTGGGGGTCATCCAGCCCTCAAAGGCTGTTGAGTTTTCTACCCTTTCAGTAGGCAGGTGTTTTGTTCTTTTCTTACTCTCTTCGCTTCATTCACCTGAATGGCCCTAACTGTTCAATTTACTGAAAAAAGCAAAAAGCTCAAACCAAGCATTTGCTTTATGCTGCCACATGATGTGATATAACATGACATATGGCGCCAGTCGCAGTCACAGCCTATATCCTAAAATAACTTAATAGAATGTCATGACATGAAATAATAGGAAATGATGCATGACAAATTACTACCCAAAAAAGCAGTAGCAACTGGGTGTACAATCCCTTCAATAGTTCTTATGGCAAGCTTGGAAGAGTTTCCCGTGTTCAACATTAAAAGACACTGCACACTGACTCCCTTTGTAGCACACCAGACCATGGCAAGTCCCTTAGATTTGCACCACAAATCCGTGGCTTCTTTTACTTTTTAATTGGTAGGATACAGTGTGAGCCTCTTACTGAGCACTTTCACAGTGACCACATGTGGTAGACAGAACCAACATGCCACCTTTGATTTTGGTTCAGACATTTCAAAGGCTTCAGGTTCAGAGGTTGTTCTTGATTTCAGGGAGTTAATGTGAAGAGTTGCCCCTGCATTTCTTAGTCCAAGGCATGTTTCAGGGGCACTTGAAGTGTCTGCACAATAAGGCTGAGTTTTGCTTTTTTTTTTTTCAGTCTGTGTAGACTTGGTGTACAAAGGCTACTTTTTAGACGTTTAATGCTTTAAAGAGTGTATAATACAAGTAAAGGATCTTTCATGACACTGACATTTTCCCATTTCACCTGAGTCAGCTGGACAGGACAGAAAGGTGCAAGGAGCATAGAATTATGCTTATCCCACAATGAAATGAGCTGCTATAAGATTTTGGAGGGAAAATGCTTTATGTGTGCACCAAAGCCAATAACCAATTCCATAACCAATTGCTTTTTCAGGCAAAAAAAGTCTTTGAACAGTTGCAGAAGTGAATCCACTGTTTCAAACTTTAATGGATCAACTGCACTCAATCAGCAGTTACTGCAGCAATGATACGACATATGCTGCAGCAAGCAGTCTGCGGTCTTAGGTCATTTACTTTGGTTTAGATCAGATGACGTACATGTATTTTTTCTAGCTGTACCGCCCTATGTTGGTTGTTTAAACTTAAGAGGACAAAACTGCGTTATTCATTCCGAGCTCTTTTAATAAGGAAGCATCTTTAGATTAGTTTCTTTATATAAATATGTATAAAGATACACATATTTCATTGAATAAATATGAAAAATAAATATTTCTACAGATGCAAATAGCATCATTGTGGAAATTTATTCTTCAGTCGCACACTCTTTTTTTCCATTGTGAGTTTCGGATGATCTGGAGTGCAGTCATACACCTCTGTCATCAGAGGGCTTTGAAACTTTGCTATCAATAATCACATTGGTTGCCAAGAAGGAATGCATCCAGGATTTAGAGCCATGTTTATTTCCCACAAGGCCTTTAACCTCCTTAATATGAATTTGAATCCCTCTGATATTTAGAGAAGTCAGTTAACTTGGATTGCATTCACTTTTATAGGCTACCTTAGTTTTTTCATATACTGATATATGATGGCATATTTGTATGAGGACCTTACATCCAGAAGTGCCATCTGTTCAAATTATGTTGAGCACTCGGCCTCTGGAGTTCAGACCAACATAGATTCCCATGTGCTCTGAAACACCAGTCTCCAAGTCAGTCCTGCTAAGACACACTGTGACTGACTTTAAACCACATATGCAAACACATACACATATATACTTAGCAAGTTAGCCTTGAAGGGGAAGGAAGCAAAGGAACTGTTATTTCACTCCACAGAACGTACAAGGTTTATGGCAAACAGATCACTCATCGTAAACCTTCACACTCCAAGCATTTTTCTATATAAAAGCCTTGCTGAAAAGAGGAAAACTATGGAACCTGCCTAATCCTTTTATGGAATTTTGCTTTCAATTTCAGGAACAGGTCCACAGATTCTGGCCCTTTTCCTACAGTACTTGAGAGCTACTGTGTCTGTAAGAGTGAGAACAAAACAAAACAAAATTTACTGACAATCAAACATCATAAAGGAGTTGCATAATACAGGTTTTCTATGAAAATGCTCTATCCACTGTTCATTACCTGACACTTGGAACAGGCTTCATCCACCAAAGGTCAGGCCAAAGTACCAAGAAATAAAATGCTATCTAAGTCAGCTGCAGAATTATAAAGACAAATGGGGAATTGGTGGCTTTTCTAGTACTCCAGAAAAATGCTATCAGCTGACGTATTGAACTTCCTACTTCATACCTTCAGGGATAACAAATAGCCTGTCACATTAGCTCCTGCAATGTAATTAGCATTAATAGCTACATAAAATAAGCAATTACTTTCAAAGTGTGATGGATGCAAGTATAGTTTCTTAACAACAACAACCAAGAGTTCCTATCTAAAACCATGGCAATTCATCTTGAATGACTCAATGTAATACTACTTCTACTCTTCAACCAGTATAGGATGCTGATTCAACCCCAACAATGCCTTTGCTTTCAGAAAAATAAAGTCCTCAGAGGCAATTTTCCAAAACAAATATTCTTAATCCTCCTCACAACGTGAAACAGAATGTCAATACAATCACACAAAAAGTTTGAAATGTATAGATTTAATTCTTACTCTGTGGAAAACTTTGGTCTTTGCACATTTCCCTTCATAAATAAAAATGTTTGTGACAACCTTGGGAAATCAACTTTCCTTTGGGAATTACATTTGAATTCTAGTATACATGTCTTGGCAGAGATGCTAAGTAAAGGTTTAAGATCATACAACAATTTAGCAAAAGTATAACCTTTTTTTTTGTTACAAATTTAGAAATATTTGCATTGCATTTTCCAGTGGTTTCAAGCTTAGCTCTTAAAGCAAAAAAAATTAACTATACTTTATGCAAAAGTAATCAGTTTTTAACAGCATGAAAGAGATTCTGATAATAAAACTTAAAGACATAAAAGAATTTTTTTTTTCAATATTCAGAAATGCTTTCTTTTCTGAAGTAACAAGATCTGTAATGTACATGGGTATACCTGGCCTAAAGCATCCAAACCCATTGGAACAAATAATTTCATGCTAAGAAAATAGCAAAAACTCTATCCGTAGTATGTACACACAGGGTGGGAATGTCCTGCTTGCAGTTTCATTTCAGAAGGATCACTTAGAAGAAAAGAACTACCCATGGAAAAGAATAGTGAAATACCAATAGCATCAAACATTAATCTGTTGTGAAGTTAAAGCAAGCAGTAGATGGAAACTATGCTGGAAGATAGGAGTGATTAACTAGAACAAGAAATTTATCCTTCTAATAGGGTAGAGAATCTCCATGGGCATTCAGTCACTTAATATGTTCTATAGATATGTATTCTGTGGATTCCTTGAGTTCAAATACTCAGAACCTCAGAAAACCTCAAGTTGTACGGTTTTCTCATTGAATTACAAACTGAAGAAAGCATTAAAACTCTTGCAAAGAATCTGCAATACAAATAAAATGCAGGAATGTCTATTTTTCCATGAGGTGAATACCTCGTGTCTTAACGACACTGGAAGAGCAGCGATACCTTAAGGCAGTGCCCTTATTCTGTTTACTTTGCTGTTTTCTCTACCTGATTGATAAAGAACCTGTATGGACCAGCGGTTGCTGAGAGGTTAACAGTTTAATGTTTTCCGTGCTTTTTGCTTAGTGGTTTACATGTCTTTCCTCTTCTTTTCAATTATTTTTTGTAATATTTTAAGTAATTTATTTATATAACTAGTATATAATTAATCTAAAAATTCCATACATTCTTATAAAGATAAGTTCAAAGTGCTTTGGAATAAATTTATGAAATGTGCTTATAAAAGTATGTCTAACATTCAGGAAAAAAAAAAGAAGGTAAGCATGGTGTAATATTTCTGATAATAATCCTCTTATTCCCCAGATTCCTTGTGTTTGAGTAACCAAAGACAAGATTTTGAACAGCCTGTCACACATAAAATATTACAACATACTAGAGAATCAAAAGAGAGAGAATATAATATTTTTATTACCATGGAAAAACCAGCTGATGCTCCCAAAGAGGCTCTGCAAGGAAAGAGTAAACAAGTGGCAGAGGGTCCCTTCCCCAGTGAAGTACCCTGTGTACGCCCACCCTTTCCTCTGTGCCAGAACACACCAGACTGAACCTTGAAGCCAATAGGGTAACATCAAGAATAAATTGTGCTCCTTGAATTCAAATATTTGCTGTTGTTGCATGCACGTAGTTTGAGTTTCTCTCAAAGCATGCTGTCCAACTTGCTCCAAGTACCGCAACCTCCGAAGCCTCAGTGTCACATTTTGATAAAGCTGTACAGCATCTGGGCAGGTCACATTTGCTGTCATCTGCTACATCTGCCATTGGTACAAACACACCTGGTGTTTGCTGTAATGTTCGTTGTGCTGAGTTAGTCCTATGCACAAAGTGAGGTTTGATTCTCTCGCATGGGCACTTGACTGCAAGACTAAAAGCTATGCAGCTATAAAGTCACTACAGTTCTCCATCCTGCAAAAGCTTACGTCCATGGGTGACTACACTGGCATGACAGGTTTCATGGTAACTCCTGAATGTGCTGAGCTAATGTGATCTGAAAATGAGATGGTTTTTATTATGTTGGAAGCTGTATAAAAACTTTATAAAAATTTCAATTTCTAATTCCTAAATATCCTGAACTCTGTGATTTCTGTAATTCTGAGTGTCTCAGACCATTTTTGGTCTTTTTTGTTATGTATCTCGCTATAATGTGCATCTTATTCACAATTGCAGAGCATTTGCTGACACACGTTCAGTACATAAGCCACTAGTCATCTTCTACATCATTTTTCCCTATCTTGCCTTTATTCAGTTCAACATCTTGCTCCACCTTGCATTTAATCAAATGAATATTCCTACCAAAATATCAAACAATTTCTTTAAGTTTTAGAAGTATTGCAATTTTTATATTCAGTGTCATCATATATTTTCTGGGACTTTTCCCTAGTTTGTCAAGGTAGTTTGGATTTCTAATCCTATCTTTCAGAGTGATTTCTGTACCTGCAAAGTATACTCTTATGCTTTCATTCAAGTCATTAATGAAAATACTGAACAGTATCAAACCACTGAAGAACTTTACTCTGCACAGTCCCCTGGTATAACAATGAATGACAGATAAGCTTTCTCTTGATATGGCACGCTCTGCAGTTCTGCTTTCACTTTACAGTACTTTCAGCTAATTCAGATTTCCTTAGTTTCTTTATGATACTATTAAAAGAATATGATATGACAGTGTCAGAGATCTTCCTAAAGTCATGATAACGTTCTGTTTACTGCTTATTGCCAACAACAAAGTTAAACTGGCTGACCTGCTCTTACATTTTTTGAAGATAGACATCATGTTTGTTCATCTGTCAGAGCTTCCTCAACCTCCAGGAGTTCTCAGAAATAGTTACTACGGATCTCAGGTTGCCTCAGCCAAATTTGCTGCTGCTGCAGTTCTCTCACCATGAGGTGTCGAGTGCTCTCAGTGAAACAAAAGATGTTTCACATTTCCTGGCTCTAGACAAGCTGTCCATAGTCAGACAAGAAGCAGTCAGCAGAGCTACAGACTGCATTGGGCAACCCATCCTCAAACCCAGAGTGTTAAATGAGTTCAGAGGACCTGTTTAGGTGTGAGGGTGTGCAAAATCCATAAGCTGAGAGCACATACAGTAGGAGTATTTCACAGATGCCTCTACTGGCATAACAAAAACATCTGCCATTCAGCAGAGGTCTCTTCTGTAACTTTCTACATTAATGAACTACACAGTTCACCACCTCGCCTGCCCGTTGATAGATGCCTTGCAACTTGGAACAGCCTAAAGGAAGCAACAGAAAGTGCCGGAGACTTTAGGTGTGGCAACATTATAACTCAGTTCCCAGCAACAGCCAAATTCTCAAGTTATTTACTAGAACAAAACTTGGAAATTTTGAAATTTCTGGCTGAATGGCAATCTTGGGGAAAAAAAATTTTAAAAATCAATTTTTTTTTCCTCTTTCAAATGAGACAAATCATTCATCCAAGAAGCTGTTCCTGTGGAGATACAGGCAGTCCAGGAACCTTCCACCATTGACTGGGGAGCCTGGAAGTCCAAAGACCTCTACAAATTTCCAAAGATGCTGAACTCAGAAACTCTGAACCTAGAGCTTCCATGGTACTACAAGGGTGGAAGTTTTTCAAATGGAATCTGTAAGTACTGAAACATCCACTTAAAATCCAAATCATTAATGCTTCTTCACCTGCTGGATAACCTACCATAGAGCCTCTAACAGTACTTAGTGAGCAGCTGGGAAACCAAGTAGAAATGGCAAGCACTACCCATTCTTCAGTGGGATTTTACTGAAACCACTCCAGCTCTGCAAAAGAAGTCACTTTCTACAACTTACTGCCAGTAGCACTCCCATAATAAGTAAAAGATATATGCAGTCCATCTGCCCATCACCAAAGCAGCCAGCAATCCAGACAAAGAATGGCTCCAGAGCAGTACTTCCTCCAGTGCACTCTGCTGCAATCCCAGAACTAAAATGAAGAGGCAAGATGAGATCTATTGTCTCAATGACAGCCAAGCTGTAAATTACAATGAATTTAATATTTGTGAATTTTTGGTTCCCAAATTTCCAAAACTAAATTTCAGTTTGATATAGCCATTCATGCCAGGAATTAATTTGGATCCAAAGCTCTGACAAACAACATGACAAATCCCTGCCTTGTAGCCTTTTAATCTCCACTTCCCAATTTCTACAGATGACATCTAAGGGTAGGGTAGGGTAGGGTAGAGTAGGGTAGGGTAGGGTAGGGAACAAAAAGGCTACAACACCTTGAAGCAGCTTTGGCAGCTGAAAAGGTCTCATCATGGCTCTTCTAGCAAACTTTATGTTTAGCAGGTAATGATGCTTTAAAACTTTCTCTTTTGGCAATCTTTAGGTATATCCTTTTGAATTTTGGACTTCTACAGCATTCCTTCTACCCATGAACCTGCCAAGCTCTATGAAATCTTTAGCTACTTGCTTTTTTTATATTATTTCTGGCTAAAAACATTTAGAGAGTGATCCAAATGCATAATAATGTACATGGATATTTTCTGACAATGTATGATGGCACCTTTATACCACTGTATTTTAGCAGACAGTGAAGGTATTAACTCAAAATAATGGTGTGAGCACAGAATCTCAACACTGAAAAAAAATGACAGCACTATCAGATTTTTCTCAGTTGCTCGCTTATGTTACTATTATTATATTATAATTGTATTATGTATTATATAATACAATTATTTATTATATAATATGAGCTCAGTAAGCTCGCTTACCACAGACTTTATCTGTTACTGTCTTGATTTGGTACTGAACTCTTCCAATAACAAATTTCTGTGAGACTTTAGTGCCTTTCATGGTAAGCCATTCTAATGCCAATTTCCTCAGACACTTAGTGGCAGCAGATTTGGGTAATATCCTACATTACTCACTGGTTGAGAGAGTCCCTTGGGAGACAGCCATGAAGGACAAAGGAGTCCAGGAAGGCTGGACAGTCTTCAAGAAGGAAATCTTACAGGCGCAGGAGCAGGCGGTCCCCATGTACCCTAAGAAGAGCTGGCGGGAAAGGCGACCGGCCTGGCTGAACAGGGAGATTTTGCTGGGACTCAGGGAAAAAAGGAGAGTTTATCACCTCTGGAAGAAGGGGCAGGCAACTCGCGAAGAGTACAAGGATCTCGTTAGGTCAAGCAGGGACAAAATTAGAAAGGCAAAAGCCCAGCTAGATCTCAGTCTGGCTACAGTCGTAAAGGATAACAAAAAATGCTTCTACAAACATATTAACAACAAAAAGAGAGGCAGGGAGAATCTCCATCCCTTACTGGATATGGCGGGGAACATTGTCTCCAAGGACAAGGACAAGGTTGAGGTACTTAATGCCTTCTTTACCTCAGTCTTTAATAGCCAGTCCAGGTATCCGCAGGGTATTCAGCCCCCTGAGCTGCAAGATGGGGATGGAGAGCACAATGTACTCCTCATAATCCAGGAGGAAGCAGTCAAGGACATGCTAAACCACCTGGACACCCACAAGTCTATGGGGCCTGATGAGATCCACCCGAGAGTACTGAGAGAGCTGGCGGAGGAGCTTGCCAAGCCACTGTCCATCATTTATCAGCAGTCCTGGTTAACAGGGGAGGTCCCAGAAGACTGGAGGCTTGCCAATGTGACGCCCGTCTACAAGAAAGGCCGGAAGGAAGATCCTGGGAACTACAGGCCTGTCAGCCTGACCTCTGTACCGGGGAAGATTATGGAGCGGTTGGTCTTGAGAGTGCTCACAGGGCATCTGCAGGACAACCAAGGGCTCAGGCCCAGCCAGCCTGGGTTCATGAAAGGCAGGTCCTGCTTGACCAACCTGATCTCCTTCTATGACCAGGTGACCCGCCTAGTGGATGAGGGAAAGGCTGTGGACGTTGTCTACCTGGACTTTAGTAAAGCCTTTGACAGCGTCTCCCACAGCATTCTCCTGGAGAAACTGGCAGCTCGTGACTTAGACAGGTTTACTCTTCGCTGGGTGAGGAACTGGCTGGATGGCCGAGCCCAGAGAGTTGTGGTGAACGATGTTAAATCCGGCTGGTGGCCGGTCACAAGCGGTGTTCCCCAGGGCTCGGTTCTGGGACCGGTCTTGTTCAATATCTTTATTGATGATCTGGATGAGGGAATTGAGTGCTCCCTCAGTAAGTTTGCAGATGACACCAAGTTGGGTGGGAGTGTTGATCTGCTGGAGGGTAGGAGGGCTCTGCAGAGGGATCTGGACAGGCTGGATCGATGAGCAGAGGCCAACTGTATGAGGTTTAATAAGGCCAAATGCCAGGTCCTGCACTTGGGTCACAACAACCCCATGCAACGCTACAGGCTTGGGGAGGAGTGGCTGGAGAGCTGCCCGACGGAAAGGGACCTGGGGGTGCTGGTTGACAGCCAGCTGAACATGAGCCAGCAGTGTGCCCAGGTGGCCAAGAAGGCCAACAGCGTCCTGGCCTGTATCAGAAATTGTGTGGCCAGCAGGAGTAGGGAAGTGATTGTGCCCCTGTACTCGGCACTGGTGAGGCCGCACCTTGAATCCTGTGTTCAGTTTTGGGCCCCTCACTACAAGAAGGATGTTGAGGTGCTGGAGCGTGTCCAGAGAAGGGCAACGAAGATGGGGAGGGGTCTGGAGCACAAGTCTTATGAGGATCGGCTGAGGGAACTGGGGTTATTTAGTCTGGAGAAGAGGAGGCTGAGAGGAGACCTTATCGCTCTCTACAACTACCTGAAAGGGGGTTGTGGCGATGAGGGTGTTGGTCTCTTCTCCCAAGTAACTAGTGATAGGACAAGAGGAAATGGCCTCAAGTTGCGCCAGGAGAGGTTTAGATTGGATATTAGGAAAAATTTCTAAAGAGTGGTCAAGCATTGGAACAGGCTGCCCAGGGAGGTGGTGGAGTTGCCATCTCTGGAAGTGTTCAAAAAACATGTGGATGTGGCGCTTCAAGACATGGTTTAGGGGACATGGTGGCGCTGGATTAATAGTTGGACTTGATGATCTTGAAGGTCCTTTCCAACCTAGTGATTCTGTGAGGAGAGGAGAGGAGAGGAGAGGAGAGGAGAGGAGAGGAGAGGAGAGGAGAGGAGAGGAGAGGAGAGGAGAGGAGAGGAGAGGAGAGGAGAGGAGAGGAGAGGAGAGGAGAGGAGAGGAGAGGAGAGGAGAGGAGAGGAGAGGAGAGGAGAGGAGAGGAGAGGAGAGGAGAGGAGAGGAGAGGAGAGGAGAGGAGAGGAGAGGAGAGGAGAGGAGAGGAGAGGAGAGGAGAGGAGAGGAGAGGAGAAGAGAGGAAGGAGGAGAGGAGAGGAGAGGAGAGGAGAGGAGAGGAGAGGAGAGGAGAGGAGAGGAGAGGAAGGAGGAGAGGAGAGGAAGGAGGAGAAGAGAGGAGAGGAGAGGAGAGGAGAGGAAGGAGGAGAGGAGAGGAGAGGAGAGGAGAGGAGAGGAGAGGAGAGGAGAGGAGAGGAGAGGAGAGGAGAGGAGAGGAGAGGAGAGGAAGGAGGAGAGGAGAGGAGAGGAGAGGAGAGGAGAGGAGAGGAGAGGAGAGGAGAGGAGAGGAGAGGAGAGGAGAGGAGAGGAGAGGAGAGGAGAGGAGAGGAGAGGAGAGGAGAGGAGAGGAGAGGAGAGGAGAGGAGAGGAGAGGAGAGGAGAGGAGAGGAGAGGAGAGGAGAGGAGAGGAGAGGAGAGGAGAGGAGAGGAGAGGAGAGGAGAGGAGAGGAGAGGAGAGGAGAGGAGAGGAGAGGAGAGGAGAGGAGAGGAAGGAGGAGAGGAGAGGAGAGGAGAGGAGAGGAGAGGAGAGGAGAGGAGAGGAGAGGAGAGGAGAGGAGAGGAGAGGAGAGGAGAGGAGAGGAGAGGAGAGGAAGGAGGAGAGGAGAGGAGAGGAGAGGAGAGGAGAGGAGAGGAGAGGAAGGAGGAGAGGAGAGGAGAGGAGAGGAGAGGAGAGGAGAGGAGAGGAGAGGAGAGGAGAGGAGAGGAGAGGAGGAGAGGAGAGGAGAGGAGAGGAGAGGAGAGGAGAGGAGAGGAGAGGAGAGGAGAGGAGAGGAGAGGAGAGGAGAGGAGAGGAGAGGAGAGGAGAGGAGAGGAGAGGAGAGGAGAGGAGAGGAGAGGAGAGGAGAGGAGAGGAGAGGAGAGGAGAGGAGAGGAGAGGAGAGGAGAGGAGAGGAGAGGAGAGGAGAGGAGAGGAGAGGAGAGGAGAGGAGAGGAGAGGAGAGGAGAGGAGAGGAGAGGAGAGGAGAGGAGAGGAGAGGAGAGGAGAGGAGAGGAGAGGAGAGGAGAGGAGAGGAGAGGAGAGGAGAGGAGAGGAGAGGAGAGGAGAGGAAGGAGGAGAAGAGAGGAAGGAGGAGAGGAGAGGAAGGAGGAGAGGAGAGGAAGGAGGAGAGGAGAGGAAGGAGGAGAGGAGAGGAAGGAGGAGAGGAGAGGAAGGAGGAGAGGAGAGGAAGGAGGAGAGGAGAGGAGAGGAAGGAGGAGAGGAGAGGAAGGAGGAGAGGAGAGGAGAGGAAGGAGAGGAGAGGAGAGGAAGGAGAGGAGAGACTAGTTCTTCAACTATATTCTGACAAGTAACTGTGAAACTCTGGGCACAGAGTAAGTATGAATTATGGTATTTCCATCCATCTGAAATGCTTATTCATGCAACACAGGTGAGCCAAAACTATGACTGAAATATCACTTCTATTCTTGTTTACATTCTTTCAATAACTATTTAAGTGGCCGGAGAGTAGCTGCTTACATGTGTATACACATTTTCTATTTATCTTTGTTTCTGTAATTGTTTGTAAGGTTTGAAAATCCTTTATTATAAATCCCTTTCTACAAGCTTTGTTCCTCATTTCATGCAAGTATATGACATTTGCAAACCTACAGAAGCTTCCAAGTAAAAGCAACTGACTTGGTTTTAGACTTCTTTTATCCTTAGGCATTCTGAGCCTCTCTCTCCTATCAAAAAAAAACAGCAGCATAGATCTGTGGAGAGACTAACAACATCATTCTGTTAATTTTAGAAGACTCTGAGGATCTTAACTTCCATGGCTTATGCAAAATACTAGCTGGGATAAACTCAGTGTTGTTCTTACATGGAGAATTAGACTGAAAACCATTAAATAATCAACTTGGCTTTAATAATATTTCAATTTTTCAAAATAAACACAATCACCACACTAGAATAAAATATATCATGCTAATACATAATTACAAGCACTGTTAGTCAATACTGATATTCATTCCTTGGCTGTAGAAGATTAGGGCCTTCTCCAGTTCTATTTAATATCTTTATCAACAATCCGGATGAGGGGGTAGTGTGCACCCTCAGGAAGTCTGCAGATGACACCAAGTTGGGTGGGAGTGTTGATCTGCTGGAGGGTAGGAGGGCTCTACAGAGGAATCTGGACAGGCTGGATTGATGGGCTGAGGCCAGTTGTATGAGGTTCAACAAGGTCAAATGCCAGGTCCTGCACTTGGGTCACAACAACCCCATGCAACGCTACAGGCTTGGGAAGGAGTGGCTGGAGAGCTGCCTGGCGGAAAAGGACCTGGGGGTGCTGGTTGACAGCCAGCTGAACATGAGCCAGCAGTGTACCCAGGTGGCCAAGAAGGCCAACAGCATCCGGGCCTGTATCAGAAATAGTGTGGCCAGCAGGAGTAGGGAAGTGATTGTGCCCCTGTACTGGGCACTGGTGAGGCCACACCTTGAATACTGTGTTCAGTTTTGGGCCCGTCACTACAAGAAGGACACTGAGGTGCTGGAGCGTGTCCAGAGAAGGGCAACAAAGCTGGTGAGGGGTCTGGAGCACAAGTCTTCTGAGGAGCGGATGAGGGAACTAGGGTTGTTTAGTCTGGAGAAAAGGACTCTCTCTGTCTCTACAGCTACCTGAAAGGACGTAGTAGCAAGGTGGATGTCGGTCTCTTTTCCAGAGTAGCAAGCAATAGGACAAGAAGAAACATCCTCAATTTGCACGAGGGGAGGTTTAGATTGGATGTTAGGAAAACTTTCTTCACCAAAAGGGTTGTTGAGCAATGGAACAGACTGGCCAGGGAAGTGGTAGAGTCACCATCCCTGGAGGTATTTAAAAGATGTGTAAATGTGGTGCCTAGGGACATTGTTTTGTAGTGGACTTGACAGTGCTAAGTTAACAGTTGGCCTTGGTGATCATAAAGGTCGAATCTAAATGATTCTATGATTCTCAAAAGCCACTGTGAGGGTAATTTCCTTTGTACAGACACAGAAAAGGCCTTCTCTTGCAAAATAATCTTAAGAGGAGAAGAAGGAAGGGATATATTTGAGTATCATCCCAAAGTGAAGCCAGGATATCACCCACATATGTATCCATACATAAATGGAGAAGCGCTCTCAGTTCTCACCATTTCAATGCAGCCTCAATGCTCAAAAGATACATAAATAAATATAATCTCTAAGCTACCATGGGAAGTCAGTTGCTCAGATGTGCTAAAAATAGCGTCCTGACTTCTCTCTTGTCAAAGCAGATTTGTTTATAAGGACATGAGACACAAGTATGCAATGAAACACAGTCTAGGCAATCCATTTATTTGCTTAGGCAATTATTTAAACAGCCTAAATGAATGATCCTAATATAAGGAATTTCCTAAAAGGACTGTTTCCAAGTGATCAGTGGGTAAAAGGACACCTACCGTTACAGCACCCTTTAAAGAAGGTTAGAAAGACTTTAACCCTGGCAGGAAAATCAGGTACCAGTGGCACCCCTGAAAGTAAAGGTGACCCATGTAAAAAGAAATGATACTTTATTAATTCTTTCCTTACCTCTTCTTCATGAAACAAGGTGCACCATGTGATATGACATCTCTAAATGACAGGAGCAGAGAATAAAAGCTCATAATAAAATTAACATACATGAATTCTGGCTCCCCTTTCATATATACCACTTAACTTACCAATTAATTAGTGATGAAAATTAGCTACATGCCCAGTTTCCATGAGATGATAGGCAATGTGTTTGCTGGCTGTCTCTGTACAGTTAGAGGCATTAGAGGACCATGTGACTGAGTGTCAGTGAACTTGAGTCTAAAATTCTCTATATAAAATTTTTAATAAGGATTTCTATTCAGCTGAGATCTCAACAGTAAAACCATCAGCTGAATACTTTAAAGTCTGATTTCAAACTGAAATGCACAGCAGCACTGTCAGTATATTCATTCAGCATTAATAACAGCTTTGCTGATTTATGGTTGTGCTAATAAAGTAGACCAAATACACAGTACCTTTCTCCTCCTGGTAAGAATACAGAAATATCAAGATGTGATTTTGTAAACAGATTATTTTTAAAAATAGTTTGTACCTAAAGCTGGTAAACAACACCTGATACCAAAAGCACTAAAAAGAAATATAAAGAAACACTTTTAAAAAGGAGAAGTCAGAAGAGTTTAGACACTTAAGTGACATCAGTCCTCTATAAACTTGTGATGAGCATGAGCTAAAACAGAAAGTCACATGTCTAATTAGTTACTGTCACACTCCTTCAGCGAAATATTGGTTTTGGGCAAATATCTGAAGTTTTTTTACTGGAATCTGCATCCTAATGCAAGAGTACCTGTGTTCTGGATAATATACACTATTGTTCCCAATGTTAAATGCCATCCAGTAGTTTTTAGAAATAAGTATGCTTAATTTATGAGTGTGAAGGTATTGAAAAGATAAACATCTGTGCCCTCAGTCCTCCTATGCAATATAGGTATTTCATTCTCACAAAAGTAAAGGCAGCCTTCTCTTCCGTCTTCCCACCCAGGATATTCTGAACCCCTGCATTCAAAAAACATTTCAGCATATGTTTCAATGCACCCTTATCTGAGGACAAAACCTTAAGAACAGTAGCTCAGGCTAAATCTGCAGCTGTGCTCCAGTTAAAGCTTCTTAAGACAAGAACCCACCACACACACATAACTGAGGTTCCAGCTGCCAACTGCTTCTTTGTAAATACCTAATTAACAGAACAGTTGCTGTCAGCAACTGTATCTACAGCAATTGATTCTATTGCAGACCTCAAGAAGGACTCATGCCCCAGAGACCTTGTTCAGCTCTGACAGCTAATCTGGTACAGCGTGCTATCTCTACCTACAATCTTTGTCCTGCCTGTATCCCTAGACCACCACAGCTACAGCTAAATACCACAAACATTTGCTAGGAAATCAAGAATATGCCCTTTGCAAGGCACATGCAACAAATCCAAAGCTTTGGGAATGTGTCTGCACTACCATATAGATGGTCTGTGCGTGCAGTGAGCCTATGCTTTCAGGACATGGGGCTTTAAGCTCCAACAGCTCACACATAATGCCCAGTGATTGACGTTTTCTCCAAGTGTTAGCTTTGCTGCCCTTGCAGCACACAGTCATCCAGCACGTGTGCTAAGGATGTGTCTGGATCTACCAAATATATGCCAGTCTGGACAAATATACAAATTCCTCCAAACTTCTGCCTGAAAAAAGGAGGATAGTCCTTCAGTGTTCAAAAGTTAAGTGTCAACCCTGAGGCTTCCCGTTAGAAATGAGTTTTCCATGGGTGTTTGAGAAACAAAGACAAGTATCTCCGGTTCACCCAGCTTGCCCTAGAGAGCCAAGGGGATGACCACCTCATCCAGGATGGACAGGATCATACTCAAGGAAGACACAAGGACAGGGTAAAATAAAACAGATCTCAGCATTTGGCAGTCCATATCTGGGTTCATACTACAGTGAGCAGGATCTGAAATGTGACTTCCCAGTCTCATCCCTCTAAACTACAGTAACCCTTCTAGAAAACAGAGATGTCCTACTATGTTTACGGCCACTTACAGACAGAGCCAGCAGTAATGCAGACCCTTGCAGACCCTGAGGAGCCTGTTACCTCTGGTCAGCTTTCGGTTAAAATAACTGCCCTGGCTCCTCTAGAGAAGAAGATTGCCGTACTGGGCCAGTAAAGTAATGCACACCATGGGCTACTGGCAGGAGGTGAGTTCTGCTGTCCAAAAGGCATAGAAGTTTTAAACTTTTCTAGTCACAACACTCAAGGCAGAAAAAACATCCGGAGGCAAGAGGCTATTCAGCCAGTCCCTGAGCAGAGAGAAGATGCCCACTCACAGGGCAGTGGCAGGCTGAAAGCAGGAGGCAGCTATCTAAGCCACAAGGCATGCAGCAACCTACAATTAGCATTTACACAGCTCTCAAATGCCTCACAAATGTATTTTATCCCTACTTAACCCCTCTTCAGCTCCATTTCCCCCTGGGTACTCAAAAAGTCAGTGGCTGAGCTGGTAAATTTATTTCTTGCTGGCTGCAGTCTTTTCCAGGAACATAGGTGCTACTTTAGTATCTCTCTGTAGACGCTCTTCATACTAGAGCAACAACAAACTGAATTTTTCTCACAGCAGATTAATTACAGGGGACTCCAAGTAACAGAAAAGGCAAGAGCAAAGTGCCCTGCTTCAAATTTTAAGGCAAAAGTATAATCCATGTTTATCTGCATTTTCTTTCCCCTGCCATCAGTACCAGTTTATTCCTACTGTCTTTTCAGCTAAAGAAGGAGAGTTCAACCTGATTTTACTCAGCCAACCTGGGGAACGTGTTCCTGCCAGCAGCATTCAGCTAAACCCTGTTAAAAACATATAATACCAGTGGGGTTTCTTGATATTCCACCAGGAAAGAATTTGGTTCAGCTTCTTCCTTTCCACTAGTGACTGATGCCCATTTTCAGCAAGCAGCATTACGCAGGAGAAGAACTTGTCTGAAAGGCTCAGATATAAGATGGGCATTTAGGCACTGTCCTGCAGGCAAGAGGTCCATACTGGTTTCACAATTTCCATAAGAATTTCGAAGGGTTACATTTTGAGTGAACTTTGCCTCAAAATACTATTGTTGTAGGAACCGTGGATGGTGAATCCAAAGCAGACGGCACTCTGATTTGGTCTGCACAAAATTCAGAGTGAGGGCGAAGGAAATGAACTTTATGGGCAGTGAGGAAAAGCAACAACATCTTCTGGGTGGTAGCATTACAGCGCAGTGCTAGCATGTGCTGGAGCCACACAGCGAGATTTACTGCAGGCAAAATGAAACTGCTTGTCTAGCCTGAGAGAAATCCAAACAATGAGCAAAAGGGTAAACAGTGAGAATGAATTTATACCTGGTGAAGCGCTGCTGTAGTTACTATTTAAAATGCTTTGCTCTAAAATACAAGCTCTCTATAAGAGTTAAAGACAGATGAGGTGACATTATCTCACCTAACTCCAGACATCAACACTAGCTATACTAGGGGCCCTTCATCACCTGTTGTAGGTATTTCCTTTAGAATTAGGAGAATTGACCACTTTTCTCCCTTGAACACAGAGGGACATCAGAAAACAAGCACCAGTGTAGAGGACTGTGGTCAGCTGAATACCCCTCAGGCTGTTGAGGGTTGATTTTTAACCAGCCATTACCTTTTCAAACAAAAGAAACACTGTTTTCACCGCTGTAAGAAAGAGGAATCAAACTCCAACCAACTAGGCTAATTGATTCTCTTTCCCCTTCTTGCTACGTATGAAGCAAAAGGTAACAGGTTTCTAAGTCAGGAGTAGAGATGATCTGTGAAACAATGCAAGGAAGGAAAGGGAAGAGCAGAAAGCATCTGAACTAGGGCAGAGAGGGATTTTTCCCAGTGTTGATGCTGCAGGTACCACACTGGTTCAGCTCCAGTAGATGAGAGAGATGTGTATTGTGTAAATACACACCTGGGGAAAATGATAACTAAAATGGAGTGATCCCAGGAAAGGTGAAGCATGGAAATTGTAAACAGATTTATTAATTGTATTAACTTTTTGTATCTAAAAGATATGATCGAGCTAAATATTTGGGTGACTTTGATGGTCAATGGAGGAAACGGGCAAAACTAGATCAGATTAAAAGTGTACGCTGCAAATGTCCAAGACCTGTTGGATGAATCCCACATGCTGTAACGTTCACCTGTAGAGAGTCCACCTTTGGTCAGAAAATAAAGAGCCCATCCTAAGCTGTCCCCACTTTGGAAACTTGAATCTGATGTGATAACAAACAGCAACAAAAATGGACAGGTTAATTTGGAACTGTGTCTCAGCAGCTTGGCAGGGGCAGGGCAGCTGTTTTCTGTGTGATGCTGGAAAACAGCCCTGTGGCCCATGGATTTCAGTGGTACCCATTTCATTACCCATAAAAGTTCAGGAAACCAGAGGGAATTCAGAGAAACAGAACAGAAAGGGCTAGAGCTCTGGAGGAAAGGAACAGTAATGAAAGTACAGAAGCATCAACTATATGTTATACATGGAGATATGATTTTGAGGGTATCTTGAAGAGTGTCAGAAAAAAATTTTAAGATGGGTGTTTACTGAGATGAGATCAAACTAGATTTTTTACATTAAAGGGTGAGAAAGACCAGGAGGACTATGAAAAAGACAGAATTGTTTAAAGAGGAGGTATAGAGAAAGTAGCTAAAAATCCAAAATAAATATGAGAAGAAATTCGCCTGAAGCTGACATCCAGTAGGCTAAGTCTCCCAAAATGGAAAGAAGTCCTTTCACTTGATTTTATTAAATACCAGTAAAACGCCAGATAATTTCTCAAAACAAAAAATCCCATGGTGGGAAAAGTATTCATATTTTGATACTATGGTTCTGATTTCTGCATGGTTTTTATATGTAGCTTTGTCTTTTGCAAATAGTCTTTTCAAAAAAAGTCAACTAGAACATTTTCATTGAATACAAAGGGCTTTAAAGTAAGTCAGAATGTAAAGGCATATCATCCAGCCTGTGTGTCTATAGGCTAAAATAAAGTTGCCTGGTTTTAAAATGTGCAGAATGCCTGCAGTTTCCACCAGTTTCAGTGAGGGCAATACAAAATACTGAAGAAAGATGAAATGAAAAATCATCCTATGGGTTTGTCTCCCATGACATTTAAGGCAGTTGTTGGTGGTTTCTCCTCATCTGCTGAATTTTGGCAGCTATATCAATGGTGTCCACAGTGAGACAACCTCGAATGGAGGTGCCTGAGAAATCACTCCTGTGATGACTGCCAGGCCTGGGTCCAGCAGTGGGTACTGCAGAAGGGTGAGACATACAGAACCAGGATCCCACAGTTACCCTATGCAAGCTACCTGTGCCGGGGAGCCAGCAGCTCACAGGGAGGTATCCAACCTATTGCAAGGTTTGGGTAGGCGCAGGGTGGTGTAGGCAGGTGCCTGCCTGAACTTCAATGGAAACCTAGCTTTGGTGGGTTGATCTAATGTCAGCTTGCATGTTGCTTGAGGATTCTTATTGAACACATGTTTTTAAACCACAGAAGAACTGAACAGAACAGAGAAGCTGAGACGATTTCCATCTGTTCAGCACCACCGTGATCATTCTGTACCAGGGAAAGGAAACAGTGAACCTGGGAATGAGAAGGACAGGGAAGCAAAGTGGGGGTGAGAAATGGCAGAAGGTGAAGTGTTGAGAAACTAAGAAAAGTTGCAGCCTGATTTAAGTTTGACAAACTGGTGAAAAGAGGGCTGAAGTGGTTCTGTCTCCTGTACATGTACCAGTAACAACCTTGTTACTGTGTACCAGACTCTTGGTTTTGACACCTCACTGCACCTTGCATTAGGTTTGGCTACTAATCCTGAGCCACAGCTCTCCTGACCCCAAGTTTAACAACCCCCTGGGGTCAAGTGGGGTTGGCACAGTTTGGTGAGGCTGAGCTGTGCTGCTTGTTCAGTTCATGTCAGCTTTCTGGTCTAACGGTATTTTTCATCAGAGCATCTCATTTTCCATAACCTCTTCTTTTAAATGCTTGAGTAATCACTCAAAGTTGGTCAGATGACTGTTCATGAAAAACAGCTACACCAAAAGTCTAGGGAACAGAACATTCATTCTCTGGCATCTTTACAGAGATAAAGGGACATGGGCTATTTCACAGCTAGGCTGGGCTTTTTATCTTCAAATCAAAGGTGAACTTTCTACTGCTGACAGTTACAGAAAGTAGGATTCATCCAGCAGGTCTTGGATATTTTGCGCTTTTAATCTGATGTAGTTTTGCCTGTTCCCTCCATCGATCAACAAAGGCACCTAAACATTTAGCTCAAGTATACATTTTAGACACCAAAGGTTAATACAGTCTCAAAAGGTCACCGCCCAAAATTTCACAACTGATCAGGCTGCATAAACAGCATTACCAGATAACTGCCGTCAATGGCCACAGCCCTGCTTCCTGCTTTCCAAACCCATTTTTTTACGTTCTGGAAACCCAAAGGAGACTGTCCCACATCAGCTCTGCCCCCATGGCAGCGATTCTCAGTAAATTACCAAAAACAGCATTTACTCTTCAACAGCCACTCAGTGCAAACTAGGCTCAAGGTGCACTGTTTGGTTGCTGAGACACAGGATTAAAAGTTAAATTGTGGGAATAAATTAGTTTGTTCCCTAATTTGGAGGATTAGAGCCTTGGGGTCTGATTACAGAATTTGTGCATCAGGAAACAGATACCCTGATGAGGTGAGGAAGGACTTCTAGGTTGCTTATGGCTGTTCTCTCCTCTTGCAGCAGAAACTCAGGCAGATCTCTTCAGCCTCCTACTGTTTTTTTGATGATCATAAATACTTTCTAGCAGTAACATTATCATTTTCTTCTCCCTGAGACTTCATCTGGCAAGTGGAAGTGCAGCCTGTTTTTTCTTATTCATTTGGAGACTGCTTTACTGATTTTTCTGGAGTATTTTGAGCACCAGTGGAGCCTATATGGATTTGGCTGGGTATATTTTTGCAGTTCTTCCTTCTGAGAAATTCCTTTGTCTGGCACTTGATGCAAACCTGGGTTCTTCACTGGGTGCACACCCTGAGTGAGAAGGATGAGTACCTACTAGAGGAAGTTCTCAAGGAATTAAAATACACATACACACACGTTACCAAGACAACTGAAAATTAACATTCCCCAAGATACGGTATTGGGAAGACTGTCGGAGTGAATACAGCTCTGAGGAGCAGCAAAGATGCTCCCCAAGGAAGAATCAGATAAAACAGTTCAGCATGAAAAGTATTCACAAAGGCATCCCTGATCACGACAGCCATTGCACAGGAGAGGGATCAAATCCATGTTATAACTGAAGTAAAACCTGCAGTGGGAGCTCAGACATTTCTCAGCATCAGGGGATCTTACCCAAGGAGAAACATTGCATAAACAGCCATTGTAGAGGAGCTGGAGATGCTGCCCAAGACAGCATGAACAAATTCACCTGAGAGATGCTGTATAAATATTTAAAATGTAAGAAGAGCTTAACATAAGAGCTGTCTCAGCCGTAAAGGAATACATGAGCTCCCCTGTCCAGGCAGCGTGAGAGGCCGCAGCTCTGTGGTGAAATCAAAGTGAGAGTCCATGCAGGAGAAACACCAATGGATGACCTGCAAGAGACAAAAGCCATCCAAAACCCATCCTTGTTAAATTGCATTCCCACCAGATGAACACCTCAGAAGTGTGCTGAGAGGGAGGAGGGCCTTTCTGCTGGGACCTGTTTTTTTGGAAGGGAAGGACCCACATGGGAGAGAGACTTAGGAAACCAGACAGGTGGGAACAGCTTTCATCCCATCGCCTGGGGGAGTTCTTGCAGAAGAGAGGCCAGGTTGAACCCAGAGACAATCCCTCCTTTGCTCCTACACCAGGGATGAAGTCCTTGGGTTGACATGTAGGCACCTGGGGAGGCTTCCTGAGCGCTTTGCAGTCGGAGGGACAGCAACCAGTGAGGTGAGAGTAGCACGAGGAGAGAGATGGGCACTGAAAGGAGCAATTGTGGCACTGGGTAAAAACAGGGATGTGCTGCAAATCTATCAAATCTGGCTCATCCTGGGTGACTGTTGGAATAAGGAGCCCAAGACAAAGTAGGCAGCTGCCAGTTACCTGGAGGCATTCTGAAGAGAGCATCCCATCCAGCCAGTGCTAGGACCAGGAAAAGGGAGGGGTGAGCTGGGGAGTGCAGGGGGAAGGCTGTTTTACAGAGATGGGGGGACAGTGCCTTACACATGCAAGGAGTTTAAAATGCCACATTCCCATTTGGCTTCAACTCTTCTTCTCATCTATCGCGCTCCTGGGAATTTCTGAAAATCGCTTCTTTGGAAACTGCATGTCTTGTATGCTTGTATGCAGTATGTTTTCATTTTCTCAGGACACATTTAAATACTCTTTGCCCTATGCTAGTGTAAGGGGTTAATATCACTCAAGCCCTTATGAAGCTTCATCCCTGTTCCTATTGCAATGAATTAAATTTAATTAAAGAAGTTTAATTAATTAACAAGTAATTGGACCTGCAGTCCACCCCTGGATAGGCATTTTATATTGAGATTCAAGGCATCACAACTACTTTCAGCACCCAGTTTTTAAAACCTGATAAACCTTTTCCTGACTGGAGCAGTCCACAGAAGGGGGGTGACTCCCAGAAGAGGGGTGTATGGCTCCACAAGGCACTTGCCACAGCATGCCCCACGCTGAGCGACGAGTGCTGCCCCAAGCAGTGCAGCAAGCCTGATCACAGCTGCTGCCTCTATTTTAGAAATACAAGAAATCAAAGCCAGATCCCAGATAGGCAGGAGCCAGAAAGTCTTCCTGAGCCTCAAGCCCAGTCCCAGAGCCTCAGACAGCAGTGTCTGCCAGAATTATGGCCAAGCCACGGAGGTAGGTCTTTCTGGAAACACCAGTGAATGAGGAACAGATAGACAGTAACTCATGGAAAGTATTGGGCTGATGACATTGAAGGTCAAAGGGAGGAAGGAGATGGCTAGAGTAAATGAAAACTGATTTCAGTTTCCTTTAGTTCCAAATTCTCCCCATATGCAGCTCAAGTCTGCATGTGTGTGTACGTATGTATATGTATACATATACGCATACGTATATGTATATGTATATAATTTGTGTCTAAGGTGAAACTATATACTCAGAAAGGTACAGTCATGCATTTCATGGGTAGGTTTAGTTCTGTTATGTGGGGAGACATTTGTCTGTCTCCTCAGTAGAAAAGAGCATCCCTATGCTTCAAAAACAATGACATCTGGGTTTCGATAAAAAAATCCAAAGCTCTTTATCTTCTCCTTTCATAGAAGACTTCCACTCATATTCCCAGACATTGCTGATGGTACACACCTTATCTTCAGAGGTAATGTCATGTCAGTCATGTTTTGTGTCTGATATAAAGTAAACCATATGTTGTTTCCAGCAGGGCATTCTCTCTGTTTAACAGTAACAGATACACTCGTTTAAAAACACCACCCAAAAAAAAAAAAAAAAAAAATCAAACTCCCACAACCAAAAAATGGTATAAAATTCAATGACTGCACTTCCCATCAAAGGCTCCAAAAATCCTGCAGAATAACTCCCCACTCCTCAGCATCCCTGTGTGTTCCATGTGTGAAAGATGCAAAAGCCACCATACAGATGGTTTGTCTACCTGTCAGTCTGTCGGCTACAGCAGCCTGAAGGAAAAAGCATTTTCTTTCAGGTTCCTAAGAATTTAAACCTACAAGTAGTCATGCAGGCAGATGCCAAGGTTATACACTGCAACAGACTGGGGGTTTTCTGTTTCCTATTTTGGCCTTACTTGTAGACTGAAGGATTTCTTTGTCATCATCTTAAAACTCTTTAGTAGAAAGAAATCAGGACTGGCCTTCAGAATGGTGATCTCTTGCAGACTGCACGGGGGCAGCTCCCCCTCCAAGGTGAACATCCTGCCCCTGTTCTTCCCAAGTCATTTACAAATTCTGCTTTTGCCCACTCCAGGCAAAGACCTTACCTAATACCGATACTTAGGTACATTTACAAAATGGGAGGAATATCCTTTAAAAATTCAAACCCATACTGTAGCATGTTTGCTAGATTTCATAGATTAAAAAATTCCAAGTTTATGAAACACAGACTCCACTTTTATGCACATTGATCCTCGATGATTCGTGTCATCCCCTTACCTATGCCACACTAATCTTTTGTCCATAAAAATCTTCAAGGTTGATAACTATACTTTGCTTTTACTTTCTGGACACTTTTTCCAGCTTTATGGTCACTGGACAAGTGTAATTAGGAGTATGCATCTCTGCTTCCATTTAGAACTCCAAAAATGTAGCTTTTTGATTCTAGATTTTGTTTAGTTTTAGTTTTAAGTGGATATAAAACATAAATGACTTTCTACATCAAAGGACAGTTCAATACACATTTCTGTCTAGATTTGCGATTTTTGTCCACACAAAAGTAGCATTTATTGCTAAATTTTTATATGAATATTTGATCCTGATAATGATGCTAAAATGATGTAAGCCTCTTTTTGGAACAGCAGTATCACTTGCAATTTCATAGACAGCTAATGTAGCCTCCATATGTCACAGACGAGCAAAGCCAGCATTTGAAGGTACAACTTCAAATACACCATTGACTATGCTTCAAAATAATTTCTTTCTCCAAATGATCTGCTCATTTCAGAATTCTGCAATAATGACAACATCACAGAATTGAAACAGGTCTGGAGATGTTTAGGAGTGTCACACATTTTCAAACATTTCCAGGATCCTGAAGCGTTGAACAAAGGCACCCCAACTCTAACCCATAGATATTTTTCCATTCCTATTGCCTCGGGGAGGAATGTTTTTTTTTCAGTCAAGCCAGTCCAGTTTCTTGCACATCTCTCTTCCTTTCTGTGCCTGTGGCTGCCAGCAGACAAGAGGGACACATGTGACAGGCTACAACATTTTCTTGAAGGTATATGGTATCTGTGCAGTACAGACCTACCAAATACCTCCTTTTTATACGTAGAGGCATATAGCAGGGTACAGTATTTACTGGTTTGCACCTACCATTTTCTCTCATACTTCCTAGTGAGTAAAACTGTGGAAACTGTGGTCCTTCACCACAGTAACTACTGCATTTTTTCTACACATGCAGCAGGTAGATACTGCAAAGACCTGCTACCACAATTTAAAGTAGGCAACAAGGGCCTCTCTCAGGACAGGATCCAAGGCTATTGTATTCAAAACATTTAATTTCAGTGGCTCCATTAGCATTTCTTTTTTTCTACAAACATTTCTTAGCCTTTCTCACTTTCACACCAACACTCCATATTTTACCTTTGTGCCCTTCCCTTGTTAAGTCCCTCAAACACCCTTCCTAGAGTGTTTTGTTCCCTTGTCCCACTCTCCCCACAGCCATGACTGCCATACTGTGCCACACTGTCCAGCCCACTTCTTCTCTGAACAGCTATGGTAAACAAAGCCAGGAACTTCTTAAAGCGAGTATGTTTTCCCCTAGAACCACAGCTATTTTTTTCTCTCATAATCCCTTGCAGTATCACAATATCCTCAGTGAAGCCATCTCTTATTGGGACCCATAGTCAGCAGCTCTGTTTTCCAGAGCTTTCAATATCCAAAGCCCACTACTGCAAACAACTCCAGAGGCTCCCAGGAATTTTATTTTTCCCATAGGCCAGAGGAAGGGTTTTCGGGTTTTTTTTCCCTGGTTTTCCACCACTGTTATTTAAACCTGTTCTTAACAAAAACTTATAATATCAAGAAAAAAATCAACAACACAAGTTAGGCAATTATATCACCAACACGACTGCTGTCTTAAGTGTAGCATTACTCATTACAAAATCCTATTCAGAATGCCTTTATGCACTCCAAGTGAATCACAGAAAGCTTCTGCTGTTCAGCAATTAGAAAAATAAGCCTGTAGGCAGAGCATGAACCCCAAGGACTGGGGCAGCATACTAAAACAGAGACATTTAGGAACATAAAGTTATAAAAGATATAAAAAATAGGTCGCCTTGTTTCAGGGTCTGTAGAAGCAGCCATCTTTCTGTCAGGTGATTGTGTTTTAAGATACAGAGAAATCCATCCACTTAAAGCTGCAGTTTTTACAGTTTGTAACAGCATACTGAACTCCAAGTCCTACCTGTACCTCAAGAAACAATATTACATTATCAGAAGTAAGATGAGCCAAACCTTTTGTGTCCCTAGGGCACAGAGGAGAGCACTTGTTCCAGCAGTGGGTTATTTATCACACATAGTAAGAAAAGGACAGCCTTTTGGACAGGCTGGATCAATGGTCAGAGGCCAACTGTATGAGGTTTAATAAGGCCAAGTACCGGGTCCTGCACTTGGGTCACAACAACCCCATGCAACGCTACAGGCTTGGGGAGGAGTGGCTGGAGAGCTGCCCTGTGGAAAAGGACCTGGGGGTGCTGGTTGACAGCCGGCTGAACATGAGCCGGCAGTGTGCCCAGGTGGCTAAGAAGGCCAACAGCATCCGGGCCTGTATCAGAGATAGTGTGGCCAGCAGGAGTAGGGAAGTGATCGTGCCCCTGTACTCAGCACTGGTGAGGCCGCATCTTGAATCCTGTGTTCAATTTTGGGCCCGTCACTACAAGAAGGACATTGAGGTGCTGGAGTGTGTCCAGAGAAGGGCAACGAAGATGGTGAGGGGTCTGGAGCACAAGTCTTATGAGGAGAGGCTGAGGGAACTGGGGTTGTTTAGTCTGGAGAAGAGGAGGCTGAGGGGAGACCTCATCACTCTCTACAACTACCTGAAAGGGGGTTGTGGTGAGGTGGGTGTTGGTCTTCCAAGTAGCAAGCAATAGAACGAGAGGAAACAGCCTCAAGTTGTGCCAGGGAAGGTTTAGACTAGATATTAGGAAAAATTTCTTTACTGAAAGAGTGGTCAAACATTGGAACAGGCTGCCCAGGGAGGTGGTGGAGTCACCGTCACTGGAATTGTTCAAAAAACATGTAGACGTGGCAATTCGGGACATGGTTTAGTGGGCACGGTGGTGTTGGGTTGATGTTTGGACTTGATGATCTTGAAGGTCTTTTCCAACCTTAATAATTCTGTGAAAAATGTTTTTCTTTCTAAAAGTAAAACCATCAATTTTGCCTACTAATAGCAAATGAATGACTAAAGCCCCATGATCCTCAAGGCTCTCTTCTGAGTCTTGTGAGGCTATACTGACTGCAGGCTGATCTGCTACCACGAGGACTAAAATCTTTATGCTTTATAATGAGAAATTAAAATGGCATATGAAGCAAGAGGGAAAAAAGGGTCAGAAATAGTGACAAATTACACTCTCCCTGAAGAAATTTATCTCAGTCATCTCTGGAGATTCTCCATGTGTTCCACAGCAATAGACAATGCAATACTTATTTCCTCTTCCTGGTATTAATTTGAATTTAAATCTTTGAAGTTTTTCCCTTCCAGTTGCTGCTTTTTAAACTCAACATATCTAGGCATTGGTGAAACTCTGCTCTACTTGCCACAGACAAAAATGCCCCGGACTCCTAACTTTGAAAAAATGCACATAGAAAAAAGATCTGAAAGCCAGCATTTACTGTATGTATTACTGTTTAAAGGACACTTGTTTTTTTAAATACAGGTTTTCGTCCTCTACTGAAAGAAATCTGTACTTACGGTTAGCTGAAGAAACACATAACATTATACTATGGCAGTATAAAGTATAAAGGAGGTACGTGCCATATATTAGTGAAAAATAGGCAGTTTCTAGACAATAAAATTGTCTTATTTTCTTGTTGCTGTATGTTTATTTTTAAAATCAATTTTATAAAACATTTTATCCTTTATATTATAATTTACTTTCATTTTAGATTTTAAATAATTTTGCTTCCTTGTGAGAACATGATAACGCGAGGTCTAGATCATCCTGATTCTTATGGACCTTTTCTAAAGTATATAGACATTTGCAGAATGCACTTTACTCTTTCTCAGAAATTGTATACCTGTTATCTTGACACAACATTCACTTTTACTGCAGTAATAGATTAACATAGTGCTTCTGCACAGGGAGAAGATGGTTAATCTCACTGAATCTACATCAAGAAAGAAAATGGGTATTCTTATGCTAAAGCATCAGAAGTTGTTTCTTTACCTTGCCAGAAACCTGTGTGGATAAAAGTCAAATCAATACCAACAGTTGTTTTAACTAAATCTAATTCTTAGGAGCACAGTCCTATGGAATTCTTTTTTGTCTTTGCTACCATTTTTAAATCTCAGAGGCCAGGAAGAATTGAAAAAACAATGCCATTGTTCTGCTTTTGTTAATGAAAGAAAAATTGGGAAATGCGACTCAATTACATCAATGTACACAAAAAAGTTACCAGTAACCAAAGTGCAATTAGCAATACCGTAGACTTCTTCCAAATTATATATTTTTACTGAAAGCAAGATTTTTAACATTATAGAGCAGGTTTATTTCTTCATCAACTCCTAACTGCAGTTTTACAGGCAGATCATTTTAAGGAGGGCTTTATAATTGCCATTATATAGCATTCATCCCACCTAAGGTAACAGTAAACCAGTACTTATGGTGGGGTTTGGCATTGCTTACTGTTGTCAATAATTTACAAACAGGTCTCTATTTAAAGTGTTTTATACTCTTTGTTAGTAACCATTTACTTTACATACTGTATCAAGTGTACATTTGTCTTTTTGGTCACATTAAAACGTTGTGTTGATATTTAAATTCTTACATTGCAATTTACAAGGACAATTCCTACATCATATGCTGTAGCATAAGCACAAAGAGCTTGTCACATGTTTCAGTACTACAATAATGTTATTCTTATTGTTACTATCAGTGTTGCTAACAATAATATCACTATCAATTTATTCTTTATACTGGCATCATTCCAAATCAACCAACCATGGACATGCCTGGACCATCTACACTAAAATTCCCAGTTTCAGAAGCTCCTCTTTCAAATGATGATTCAGAATGCTAGGCAGTGAAGCTCTTATTATACCTCTCAGCGACTTTTTCCATTTAACCTTCCAGGGACCTCAGTTTCTATATCTACCAGTCACTTGAAGACTGCTACACCTCCTTATCATCCTGACATCTTCCTCGCCTGTCATTTCTGCACAAAAAATATGTGGGCTCCTTTTCCAAACGTCTGGGAACAACAGGCAGCAGAGTCACTCCATAAACACTTCATCCAAAGATGAAGCGATCACAAACAAAAGAAATAGCATCTGTCACTGAATGCCACCAACTTCACCTGCCTGAAACTATCGTCATGTTGGCAGCTGTTTACCTGTGCTTCACTCAGTCGCCACGGACACACCACATATATTGATATACACACACATCTATACGTGTAGATATATATATGCATATATACATATAGATGTATATGTACATATGTATGCATATGTACATACATATACATCTAGATGTATATATGCATATGCATATACAAATATGTATGTGTATGTGCATGTGTGTATTTATGTATTTAAGAGGTCACATGTTCCTTTAGCTGTTCCTTAGCTGCAGAATGTACTAACTAGCCACATCCCACCCATGAAAGGGTTTTGTGGGTACGTAGCTCATGTAGCAGCAAGCTAAGGCCAGAGAGAAACAAGACATATCTGAATTCCAATGTAGTTTGGGGAATCCCAGAATTCCTATATATCCCATCTACCAAGGAGCAGACCAGAGCTGTGATTAGGTTGCTTTGTTAGACCTATCTATCTTTTTAAATTGGTTTTATTAATTGTAATGGGGATGTAGGCTTTTATATGGGTCTGAGTGATGCTATATGCCATTTCCCTACACATCCTCTATATTTTTACTTCATCCAGTTTGAGAAGAGGCACCTGGACATCTCTGCTCTCTGCTGTGCCCTCTGGCAGTCCTGTTCCCAGGGCAATCATGCAACAGACATTAAGCACAGAGGAGATCCAAGGTGTTCCTGAGCAGCCAGGAAAGATATGAGAGAAAGGCTGTTCAACAAACACATGTTGAGTATATAAAACTTCACCATATAATAGGATTTTTGTGTGGAAACACCCCACTCCTATCTCTCAGACTCTCAGTAGCTGCAAAAATGACAATAGCAAGTGCAACATTGGAGTTGCAGCCAGACTGAAAGAATAATGAATAAACGTGGTGTTAAACTTAAATCTGTCTCCCAGCTGGAGTTTTGCTGTAGCCTGCCAAGCACAACGGAAAAAGGCAACAAGGAGGCTAGTCTGGAGATCAGAGAGGAGTTCTCTGTAAAGAACAAAGGATATCCAAACAGTATTGTTGGCTGCAGACACTGCACTGATAAGTCAGGCAGCATTTGGAAAGTGGAAATTCACAGGAGGAGGAGGAGGGAGAGAAAGAAAATTAAGGTGGCAGAGGAACAGAAGAGAACAAAATGGGACAAAACAAAGGTAATGAGAAAAAGGCAGAGCTGTAATGTCCTTCACCATTTAATGATGAGAAATCTTTGATTGAGATTATAACTATTGATCAACAGGCAAAAAGGATTACATGAAAGAGGGGAGACAGTGATGTTGAGAAGACCCAGACATCCCAAGACAGGGGATTAAGGGAACTGAAACCTACTCTAGTTTTGCAGACCCTTGGGAAAAATACCAATGTAATGAAATGCTACACTCTCCGGCATGCAAACTCCCATCTGTGTCCAGCCAAGGGGTCATGGACCACTGTATGAACTGGGTCAGAGAGCTGGTGGGAAAAGCAGGAAGAAAGGGGGAAACTTCTTCACTTATGGTATTTCTTCACTCATAGTGCTTCTTAGAGGGAAGTATAAGAGGATGTTGCCTCTTGCACCATCACATCTTGACCTGGACTGACTTGCTGAGAGAAGAAGACATGTTCCGAATTAAATGACACAAGTAGTAATCAGTGAGTATGTAATAAGGACAGGGATACTAAGCCCCACAGAGCACTGTGAGAAGTAAAAAATATAGTTTATATTTTTTCTTTTGACTTGGCATAAAGGAGGCCAGAGCTTTAAAGCCATACTTTTTCCCCCAGAATAGTTTTCTTGGACTGCTAGGCTGTTTAGCTCAACTTCCATTGGGAAAGTCCTCACATTTTTTCACAAGCCTTTCACAATTACTTGTCATTCTCTGCTCCTGCCTCCCTTCTAGACTTCTAACATTTAATCAGATTTAATTTATTAGCAAAGTGAGTTTCAATTGCTTCAAAGTAATGAGCAAAGATACACTCTCTTTATTTAGCTCGTCCCTAGCTAAATTACTGCTGCAGACACCAGCTACTAAAGGATGGAGAGAACATCTGCGTGTCATGTCCTTTCATATACCTTATCTGGTTCAGTTTAGTAGGGAAGACTTCATGCTCTGTACCCACTGGAGAATACTTTTACCATGTGGATAGAATGCTACCAGAAGAATAGAACCAGTTGGGAAAAACTAGACTTCTTGCTGTCTCTTTGGGGAGCAGTAAGCAAAGTTAACTCTATGTGAAGAACATGGTCAACACAGAGATTTCCTCAGAAGAATTTTTCCAGTGTAAGTTCCCAACAAAGCTTTTCAAAGACTCCAGCCTTGGGAGCAGTCAGTCACACGTGTCTTTGCTATTGACTTCACAGGTCAGCATGCCTTCAGCCTGATTTAGATGGAGCTGGCACATCCTAAATAAGGAGACAAATCCACGAACTGCTGGCTCTTTTAGAGCTTTTCCCAAGCCTTTCCCTACAACGAAGCACTCCAAAAAGTGTCTTGCTCTGATGCAGAATGACACAGGGCTTCAGAAGTTCAACCAAACTGGAATTCTCCAGTGAGGTACTGGGTAAGCATATTTTTCGAAGCACTCTGGGTAGTGCTCCTTAGTCCTTATTGGTAAATTATTGGTGCCTCTCTGTTTCTTCTGAAGCCCCCTTCAGTGGAGGCATAGATCTGCGGTGTCAAGTAACGCACAGCTGACTGTCCCTGACTTATACAGACATAAAAACTTCCCTGTTTACTCTTCAAAAGCATCATGCAAACCAAAGGCACTGAGAAGAGATTTGGCTCTCTTTTACACTTCCCAAAAATATCAGTAAGCTATTTCTTTTATGGTCTCTGATCATAACTGGAAAAAGAAAAGAGAAGCATGCAAGTTGGAATTGAAAGCATGCAATCTGCCTGTTGTTCAATTTCTCCTCTTTCTGGAAATCACTGGATAACATACAGTTCCATAACTACTACATTGAGAAAAGTTGTGTTAAACAAAAATATTGCAGCTGCCCACTATAATTTAAAAAGAAAATTCAATCTGCTCTGTCAGCTTGGTCTACTTCTTATGAGATAGTCTCGTTTTCTTTTCAGTCACTGACTTCAGGAATGGCTATCATAGATGTTGTGTTTTCACGTTCTGTGAAGTCCTCTTCACCCGTATTAGTCTCCAGGGAAGTATGTTCAAAACAGAAATGCAGTACATATAGCAAGCAGCTTTCTGCATCATTTGATGGGAATTAAATCATTGTGAAGATTCATTAGTTCAGTAAATTGCTGCTGCAGCATCTGTGCTTTCTAGTCACATTAAAAAAACGATGCTTTTAATGTAAGCCAGGCCAATAAACCATGTGAATTACACCTCACTGTTTTGTATCTAGACCTAGAACTGCTCTACCATCAGGCAGACAGAACAGATGAAGTGACCACAGAAGACAAGCTCAGAAACCAGAATATAATTAGGCTAGTTGGTAAATCCTAGTGTCTGCCAATTCATGAACAGCTTGGCCTGGCTTTTACAACCTGTTTCCAAGACAATACTGACAACCAACCAAATCTTGTCTTTTGAGATCAAAGAGTCCACTTTGTATTGTTTCAGTGTGTGCTGCAACATTAGTAAGTCACCATGTTATGTGACGTCAGACATGTCAGACATGCCACCAAGACAAACTCAAATTCTTTCTTTGTTCTGTCACTGGTATACCTCTGGTTGTGACCTTGTTGACTGCTGGCAGAATACGACCTACATTTGTGAGGTACTTTGTTAAGAGAAACAAAGACACTATAGCTATTTGGAGAATGATAGCTTCCCTTTCCTGTTTGAAATGTTCATCTGGAAAATGCTTGGTCACTCTTCCTGTGTAGATTAGATCTTTTACAAGCGTAGTGTGGGAAAACACTAGCATTTTATCTGCTTGCATCCCAACACTTTCATTAGCACATCTCATTCTGAAGGATGTCAGTATCACAACTTTATCGTGATTCTTGCAATATCTGACACTAGAGCCCGTTTCTTACATCAGGCTACAGCTTTTATTCAGAACAAACTCAAGCTCTTTGGGTGATTGAGAAACTCAAAAAGTGTTAACTGTGTTCCTGAATGGTTTCAGATGATAAAAAAATCAACAAGTAGGACTAAGATATCATTATCTGCAAGCCAGTCTCATAGGCTTGGGTAATTTATTCAGGATTTTTAATCTTGGGAGATGTCAATACTATAGCTATGCTAATAAAAATCACAATGTACACTTGAAAAACACTAGGATCATATCTATTTCCTTTAGTTACGCCCAAGCAGTTGCAAGTTTAATTAAAGATAACACTCTAAATTTGCCACTAATCCCATATAAACACATAATAATTTCTTTCCCTCTAGTCAAGAGAAACCATATTGCAAATCTGTTTATATTTATTCCAGACTTTATTTCTAGACTAACCCACTACTATTATAATCTGTTGTTATTTAGGGCATTTTATTCTTGATTCTTGGGTACTTCCCCAAAGGAGTCATGTTTGCCAGTTATTAGATGGTATTAGCTTTCCATTAGCATTGCAGCTGTTGTTCATTTATTCTCTAGCATAGTCCAAAAGGACCTAGGCACCATAATCGGCACACCAGATACATTCAGTCTGCAAGTACCCGAGACAAGCAGCACCAGCGAAGTGGCCCAGGCAGGGCAGATGATATAATTCTGAAGGGAGCAATATCAAAACCACATAAAGGAGGGAACCATCAGTCAACTGGTTTGATTGACTGTGATGTTGGTTTTGGCATTCTAACTTGGCGAAAGTAGCCTGGCTGTCATCTTTCTCTGAAAAATAGCCAAACTCTACTTTTCTGTCTCTGAATACATGACTAGATCTCTCTAATTCAAGCGTGTATTACCAGTGTAATATGTAATAAACATTAACTTTCAGGCATGTAGTTCATCCTACAAAACTGCAAATGATCACGAGTGCAGGCTATGTATTGTATTTTCTTACCTCAGTGTTTAGTTAGATCATATCTCCCACTATTTCACAAGTTGTACTATGGGTACTAATTGAGAGACAAAGGAAATCATCATTTTGAAGAACTTTCTGCCTCAAACAATAGAGGGGGCTTTAATCACGTTGTATACAGCGTCTACCACACTGTACTGTTAAATCATTAGTCCATCGAAAGCCAGATTCAATTAAAGACATAACCTCCTACCTACCCATTGCAAAAGTTGATTAGGAACTTAGGAGCTTGCATGGCTTATGAAAGGTACAGGTTGAATAAAAAGTTGCAGTGCAAATGAAAACTGAAGGGTACCATCATTCCATCCTCTTAGTGATGCAGTCTCCCAATTTAAAGGGATTATAATAAAACATAGAGATACTTGAAATGTTTGCAAATACTCTTCTGTCTATACATACTTGTTCTGGAGCTGTAGTTGTGAATTTTTTCATACCCATGTCATAAGATTTTCTAAGCACACAATCTCAGAGAAAACAAAGGTTCTTTTCTGTATACAGGTGTGCGAGCCCCACTTACCATGATGACCAATGGTATTTTATCCATTCCTTGTGCCACCCTGATAATTTATTTGTCTAGTGCCTCTCCTTTTATACTTGGATTGTAAGCTCTTTTGGTCAAGGACCATTTTCTATGCCTGTCTGTAAAGCATCAAGCACAATGGTATCTTAGTCCATAACAGTTTCTGATGCAAATAACAATGTCTCTTAGATCTTAGATGAAAGAGGGTTTGAGTCTTTCAAAGAACAAATTAAATACTGTTATTTCTATAAGCACAGAAGCAGAACCAAATGAGGAAAAAAAAAAGAGGCCAACAATGCTTTCTGCAGAAGCCTAGAAATATTAAAGGAGAAACAGCTGCCTCATATTACCATTAATTATGTATCTGACTACCTGGAGGTCTTTTGTCACAATAGAAATCAAAGTGGACTCTGGAGAAATGACCAAACTGTGATCTTTTGTGAAGCTGAAGTCATGAAAGCTGTTAAAGGCAATTGGAAATGGGCATATTACCTAAAGTTAGCAACAAAGATGAATAAAGAATTTCAAAAGAATCAAAACAACATTAAGGTGGGCAGATTTTGTGCACAGAATGATAATATTATTTTTGAGCCATCTGTCAAATCAAACTCAAAGACTTCCAAACCCATGTTTCAGGGGGTGGAAATACCATCAGAAGCTTTATATTGGCTTTGAGGCAAGGCTAACTGGATTAGTTCATTGTCTCCAAGAGTCATTGGCTCTGTTATCTTACAAATCTAAAAGGGAAGAAGTAAAAATTTACAGTAAGTGTAAAGCATTGAGAAAAGCAGTAAATTTTCTGTTCTCTGGTAATACCAACATGCTCTTTGATTTTACTCTGGACAATAAAGTAACTCTAAGTCTCCAAAGCACCCCAGTAAGTTATTTTTGTCAATCCACAAAGCATAATCACAACGTTTTCTGTTGCACATATTCTGTGTTCCTCTGAATCTTGGAACTATTTACATTATACTAAGAGCAAAATAAATTGCTCAACTACAAAATCAAACTACAGTCAAAGTCTTGCTGATAAAAAAAACCAAAACAAAACAAAACAAAACCCACTCATACCTTACAAAGGTGGCAGATCTTGCCACAGTCAATGATGACTTCCTTTGCCCTGGTGCCCTCAGCTTCTGACAAAGGCAAATTGGCAGCCACTGGCACAGAAATGACATCTCCGGGTGGTGCTCTGGGAGAGGTTAGGAGCAAGAGAAGGTGACCTTTTCCTGCAACAGGAAAAGCAGAAAGCCCTGGTTTCCTAGAGACTCCTCTAGGATCTCTGACCGGTCCCATGCTTTCCCTCCCCAGGAGACCAAGATGCACAGATGGGTAAGCAGTGTGGGATGCCTGCAAGGGGACTGGAGGGGGAGCAAGTCACCACATGAGGCAGAGGGGATACTCTGCTGTCTGATGTGTCTAAGGGGGAAGTGGAAATCCCATATCCCAGGGGGGAAATAGGAGAAGGAGGAAAGAAACCTCATGCTCCTGCCCCACTTGGCTCTCCAAAACTCCAATTCTTTCTCCTAGCCTCCCAAAACCTCCACTGCTCTCTCCCAGACTAAGTCATCCATACATCTGTTTCATGTACTCAGTTACCTGAAATCACCACATTCCCTCTTTCCTCTTCTCTTCCTTCTACCCACCTGGAGACCTCTTTGCAGATACTGAGCTTCCCCCACAGAGCTGAATGTCTTGAGCCAACTCTGGCTGTAACCACAACTTGGATGAGGGTTGTATAATCACTTTGTCATTTTCCCATCATGTGGTGGAGACTACCTCTGCTAATGGAGGTTTCAGAGCATCACTCTGGTCACACTTCACTCCACCTTGGTCCTTTGATTAGTTGTTTTAATGAAACCTGGGGGAGTGGAAGGGGAGAAATGGCCACTGTCCCACTGATTCTATAAAAAACATTGTATTTAATCCCTTCCATGGCCGCAAGGCCAAGACTCAACACTTGTCACTGCTCATGTTCCCTGTAATAAGCATGCTCACACTGGCTGTGTCTGAGCTGCACACATGCCACCCCAGCTAGGAGTCAGGAGGGGCCTTGGGGCAGGTACACACTCCTCGGACCTCAGGAGCGAGGGCCACATGGCCGCTGGGAGCTCAGTCCTGACCTTATACCCAGTGAGAAAATGGAGGACAGAGACCTTACCATTAAAACAGAGCTTGAAAACAACATTTTTTAGACCTTGACCACCACAGACAGACATTTGCCAACCCCTGGCCACAACACATCCACTGGAATGGATTAGCTTTGATGGTACTGAATTGGATTGGACAGGGAGCAACAAAGAGTGCCCAACTATGCAAAGCCAGCAAAATCTAATTATCTGCTTTTCTGCTTTTAATCTATCAGTCTAACTTTCTTTGTCTTTTAATCACTTCCAATAAACCTCAGTGATAATTTTCTTTAGTCTTTTCATTATGTTTTTCTTATAAGATAAATGGACGTCATGGATTTATATCTGCTACCAGACAGAGCTATGTTCTGATTTATAAAGGAACACAAAAATATGCAATAACAGGCATTTTAGATAAGATATAGAAAGTTTCCCTTTCCCACTGCTTAAAGATTGAATGTCGGTTTTTGGTTTGGGTTTTTTTTTTTGTGAACTATGATTTTCACTGAGCCCAAATGAAGTGGATTAGTTGCAGGAAAACTATGAAGGGTATAGAGAAATTGGGACCAATCCTTTGTTCACTCTGTTTTCATTTGTGAGAATAAGTGAGTATATTATACAGATTTCTAAAGTCTTTAAATCAGTGAAATCCCTCAGACCATCTTAACACTTGGAATTTACTCTATGATTTGACTTCACTGGTTTCTGATGAGCATGACTCTCTCCTAACCATTTGCTCTGCCTTCTGTCTCTGTTTTCTTTCTCTCTCTTCCCCTTTGTCAATAAAAGCATAATTTTTTTCCACAGCAAGCTCTTGATTCTGTGTGTTTTGTTTTGTTTTTTTCCCAAGCACTTCATTCTACACCTGGCTGCTTGTTCAAATACATCTTAAACTCTGCCTTGCCTCATTATATATTTTTCGCTCTCCAGTGCACTATCAAGGAGATTCATGTCTTTGCTTTTCTCTTGTAAATTGCCTGGAACCTGGTTCTCAAGCTCAACGTTGCTGCCAGAGGTCCTCATCTTTCCCTTCTTGTGACCCTCCACCACTGCCATTGCCAAGAGCGGAAGCACTACAAGATGAGATCCAAGTCCATAGCACTGAGTAGTTTCTGAAGGTTTCAAACATCAGTCTCATAATGAAAGTAAGATGTATGACATCATAGAAAATAACTAAAGATCAAAAGATAAAATTAGATATTTGATTCCGTCCTTGCAATGGAATAATTCATCCTGGCAAAAATGAGAAGGCTGTTGAAAACCCTTACTGTTACCTGCTGGTGAACTCAAAGAGCAAGAGTGTAGGTTTAAAAGCTTTTCCCTTCTCAAGTGAACCCAGGGAAAATCAAAGCAAATAGCAAAGTGGCCACTTCCATCCCAGTATTGTTATTCAGACCCATGTTTCTTCTGTGGAAATGTAGCAAACTGGAACTGAACTCAGGCTTATAATTTCATGATTTCATCAGGGGTTTTGATATGAAGCTTTTCCTCTGGGATAAGGCAGAAGCAGAGGTTTAGATAGATAGGAAAACCTAGGGCATGCTCTGCTGTGGCTTGAGAAGATGCAATCTCTCTCATTGTTGAATGTTTTCTAAATGTGAGCCTAAAATAAGGATGAAATTCCTGTAAAAATGTTTACAGCTCCAAAATGCATGTTTCTGTGACTCCAGCTGGGACTAAGAATACAAGCAGAGCTGTCTTCTCTTACTTTGTAGTCTCTGGATTGGAATACAGGAAGATATTAAGTTTATCCAAGAAACAGCAGGTGTTAAAGTCTTCAGTTTTCACAGCTAATACTACACTTTAAATAGTAACCAAAAAATCAAAGGGTTGATTCCACAGAGAATAAATCAAGTTTACTGTTTATAAAAAATGTCTGTATTGCAGAGAAATATTTAATCCACTGGAAAAAGAAATTAAGAGAGACAAAAAGAGCAGGAGGATATCCAAGAAAAACTTAGAGCTCTGAATATTTGTAAGGACATTAAGGTGTTTATTGGAATATCACGATCATAAGATGTTTTTCATCTTTAAAGGAAAGTAAGTTATCGACTGTTATGTGTTTATGCATATATATGTAATGTGGGTGTATGGATACATAATGTGTTTGGAACAGGTTTTCAAGGATCTGTTATTTATGGATTTTTCTACCAAGCTAGAAGAAAATGTTTAAACTCATTTTGCACCTTTAGCGCTTCCTTTTCCATCCTTAAAGAGGTCCCCTAAAACACTAAGAGCAAAATCTAATGCCACTGTGTGACTCTCAGAAACAGCATAATAATACAAGCAGCTGGAGAAAATAAACGTATTCAAACAAAGTGAAGAGGACAGATATTTCAGGAACAAACAGAAATGAGAAAGAAAAAAAAAACCCAACACCACAATTGTTTCTATGAGATGGATTTCTTTTTCAGGACTGGATTTTTAAGCTCATGCTGCTCTGATGGCCCGAAGGAGGTTTGGACCCAAAAGCTATGCCCACACTGCTGAATGAAGCATGCCTGAAGCTGCTCCCTGACACTAAGGCCAAGTGTTATGGAACAGCCTGTATCCATACTATTAAACTCTCTTACCCTGTAAAATAGGGTGGCTGCAGCTACACTGCACTTGGAAGCAGTCTCTGGCCTAAGCTAACTTCTGAACTGTGCCTGAGAATCGTTTGGGAGAGAACTGCTTGGCCAAAAGCAAGCCGGGGGGCTTTTCAATAATTTAACAATATAAATAATCAAGTCCAGTGATGTGCCCTGGCACTGCTTAATTTATTAGAGCAGACACAGCTGATACGGCCAGCTGCTGATCCCTTAATAGCACAGAGAAAGCACAGATGGCCTTGGACTGCTCCTCTCTCCAAGGAGGGGTGCAGCGCTTCACCAGGGGCCAGAGGAAACCCATTTGATGTGGAACAAGCCAGGGCTCATGCTGGTAGCAAAGCTGCTGCTTTCCAGCACCGCTGCCTCCCTGCCCTGCGGGGCCCTGCAGGAAAACAAGCCACCTTTTGCTTGGTCACAAGTCCATGGTGGGCTGGAAGTTGCTGCTGTAGCCTGCTGGGGCACTGGAGGAGGGACCAGGGTTGGCGGTGGTCCTCTATGCAGTGCAGCCAGTGTCCATGCCCAGGGGTCGGAAGCACAGCTGTCTGTATGTGGAGACAGAGCCTCCCCTGCCCTGCTGTGATGCTGGGGCTTACTCACTCCAGCATAAATCATAGAATTATAGAATCATAGAATCTTTGGGCTGGAAGGAACCCCTAAAGGTCATCTAGTCCAACCGCCCCCACAATGAGCAGGGACATCTGCAACTAGATCCAGTCGCTCAGAGCCCCATCCAACCTGACCTTGAATGCTGTCAGGGATGGGGCATCTACCACCTCTCTGGGCAACCTGGGCCAGTGTTTCATCACCCTCAGTGTGAAACATTTCTTCTTTATATCTAGTCTGAATCTACCCTCTTCTAATTGAAAACCATTACCCCTTGTCCTACCACTACAGGCCCTGCTAACAAGTCTTTCCCCATCTTTCTTATAAGGCCCCTTTAAGTACTGGAAGGCTGCAAGAAGGTCTCTCTGGAGCCTTCTCTTCTCCAGGCTGAACAACCCCAACTCTCTCAGCCTGTCCTCATAGGAGAGGTGTTCCTCTAATCCTCTGATCATTGTTGTGTCCCTCCTCTGGACCTGCTCCAACAGGTCCATGTCTTTCCTGTGCTGAGGGCTCCAGAGCTGGATGCAGGACTCCAGGTGGGGTCTCACCAGAGCACAGTAGTGGGGCGGAATCCCCTCCTTCGACCTACTGGCCACGCTTCTTTGGGTGTACCCCAGGATACAGTTGGCCTTCTGAGCTGCGAGTGCACATTGTCGGCTCACGTCTAGCTTTTTATCCACCAACACCCCCAAATCCTTCTCAGCAGGGCTGCTCTCATCCCCCAGATTGTACTGATACCGGGGCTTGCCCTGACCCAGGTGCAGGACCCTGCACTTGGCTTTGTTGAACCTCATGAGGTTCACTTGGGCACATTCCTCAAGCTTGTCCAGGTCCCTCTGGATGTCATCCTGTCCCTCAGGCATGTCAAGTGCACCACTCAGCTTGGTGTCATCTGCAAACAATGCACCATTAGCAAATTTGTTGATGATACCAAACTGGGAGGTGCTGTTGACTGTCTTTGAAGGACAAGAGGCCTTTCAGAGGGATCTAGATAGGTTGGAGCATTGGGCAATGATTAATGGGATTACAGAATCACAGAATCATTAAGGATGGAAGGGACCTTTGAGATCATCAAGTCCAACCGTTAACCCAACACCACTATGCCCCCTAAACCACGTCCCGAAGCACTACATCCACACATTTTTTGAATACTTCCAGTGATGGTGACTCCACCACCTCCCTGGGCAGCCTGTTCCAATGCTTGACCACTCTCTCGGTAAAGAAATTTTTCCTAATATCCAATCTAAACCTCCCCTGGCGCAAGTTGAGGACATTTCCTCTCGTCCTATCACTAGTTACTTGGGAGAAAAGACCAACACCCAGCTCACCACAACCCCCTTCAGGTAGTTGTAGAGACCAATAAGGTCTCCCCTCAGCCTCCTCTTCTCCAGACTGAACAACCCCAGTTCCCTCAGCCACTCCTCATAAGACTGGTGCTCCAGACCTCTCACCATCTTCGTTGCCCTTCTCTGGACACACTCCAGCAACTCAATGTCCTTCTTGTAGTGACGGGCCCAAAACTGAACACAGGATTTGAGGTGTGGTCTCACCAGTGCCGAGTACAGGGGTACAATCACTTCCCTACTCCTGCTGGCCACACTATTTCTGATACAGGCCAGGACGCTGTTGGCCTTCTTGGCCACCTGGGCATACTGCCGGCTCATGTTCAGCCAGCTGTTGATCAATACCCCCAGGTCCTTTTCCGCCTAGCAGCTCTCCAGCCACTCCTTCCCAAGCCTGTAGTGTTGCATGGGGTTGCTGTCACCCAAGTGCAGGACCCAGCACTTGGCCTTATTAAACCTCATACAGTTGATCTCAACCCATCGATCCAGCCTGTCCAGATCCCTCTGCAGAGCCCTCCTACCCTCCAGCAGATCAACACTCCCACCCAACTCGGTGTCATCTGCAAACTTACTGAGAGAGCACTCGATCCCCTCATCCAGGTCATCAATAAACATTGAACAAGACCGGCCTCAGAACTGAGCCCTGGGGAACACCGCTTGTGACCATCTGCCAGCCAGATTTAATTCCATTCACCACGACTCTCTGGGCTCAGCCATCCAGCCAGTTCTTTACCCAGTGAAAAGTACACCTGTCTAAGCTACAAGCCACCAGTTTCTCCAGGAGAATGCTGTGGGAGATGCTGTCAAGTCCAGGTAGACAACATCCACAGCCTTTCCCTCATCCACTAGCTGGGTCACCTGGTCATATGATGAAATCTAACAAGTCCAAATGCTGGATTCTGCACCTAGGATGGAGTAACACTGGGCACAGGTATAAACTGGGATAGGAGCAGCTGGTGAGCAGCCCTGCAGGAAGGGATCTGGGGTGCTGGCTGGCAGCAGGCTCAATACGAGTCAGCTCTGTGCCCTGGCAGCCAAGGGGGCAAACAGCATCCCGGGGTGCATCAAACACAGCATAACCAGCCGCTCAGGAGAGGGGATCATCCCGCTGTATTCAGCGTTGGTGCAACCTCGCTTCCCCCCCCGACCCCCGGCCGGCGGAGCGGGCTCCTAACGAGCGGCAGCTCTGACTCAGCGTGGGCGGGGCCCAGGGCGGCGGCGGCCAAAACCCCTCGCCTACAAGAGCAGCGCCCGGGAGCGCGGCGAACAGGGCGGGCAAACAGGGCGTGGCACGTCAGGAGGGCGTAGCGCGTCAGTTTGCGCGGCAGTTCGCGCGGGCTGGGCGTGCAGGGTAGGCGTGCGGGCGGGGTACAGTACAAGTGGCCATCGTCCTCCCAGAGGAGGCTCAGCCATGGTCGCCACTCGGCTGAAAACCGGGGCCAGAAAGACTGTGGCGACACAGACAGAGCTCCCGCTCAGGCACGCGGCTGTCCAAGTATCCGGCTGCAGAGAGTGCCTGAGCCTGTCGGTTGTCCCAGAGACCGATGGGGACGCTACCTGCGTGCGGTGCGACCAGGTCAGCGACCTGCTCAGCCTGGTAGCAGAGCTGAAAGAGGAAGTGGAGAGGCTGAGGAGCATTAGGGAGTGTGAGAGGGAGATAGATTGGTGGAACCACACCCTGGTGGCCCTGAGGCAGGGGCAGCTGGTGGAGGCTCCACAAGCAGCAGGAGATCCCCTGTCCTCTTGCTGCCGGGCAGACGGAGAGGACCTAAGAGATGAGGGGAAATGGAAGCAGGTCCCTCCTCGGAGAGGTCAGCGAATTCCCTCCCAGCCTCCCTCACCGTCCCAGCTGCCCTTACACAACAGGTATGGGGCTCTGGAACATGAGGGACAGGAACATGAGGACCCTGATGAAGGTCCATCCGAGGGGGTGCCTAGGGTGAGTCAACAAGCCCCACGCATCAAGACGTCCTTAGTTAAGAAAAAGAGGAGGGTGATTGTCGTAGGTGACTCCCTCCTAAGGGGTACAGAGGGCCCAATATGTCGACCAGACCCAACTCACAGGGAAGTCTGCTGCCTCCCTGGGGCCTGGGTGAGAGACATCACCAGGAAACTCCCTGGTCTGGTTCGGCCCACTGATTACTACCCACTGTTGGTCATGCAGGTTGGCAACGACGAGGTTGCGCTAAGAAGCCCAAAGGCAGTCAAAAAGGACTTGAGAGCACTGGGGCGACTGGTCAATGGAGCGGGAGCACAGGTAGTGTTTTCGTCAATCCCTTCAGTGATGGGGAAGAACGCTGACAGGAACAGGAAAGCACACCTGATCAACACGTGGCTCAGGGGCTGGTGCCGTCATCAGAATTTTGGATTTTTTGACCACGGGGCGGTTTACACGGCAGTGGGCCTCCTCGCAGCTGATGGAGTGCAACTGACGCTGAGGGGCAAAAGGATTCTTGCTCATGAGCTGGCAGGCCTCATTGAGAGGGCTTTAAACTAGATTTGGAGGGGAGAGGGGCTAAAACCGGGCTCACTAGAGTTGAACCTAGGGGTAGGTTCAACGTGTCAGAGTTGAAATCGATAGCCCGGCTCAGGTGCATCTACACCAATGCACGCAGCATGGGCACCAAACAGGAGGAGCTGGAAGCCATTGTGCAGCGCGACAGCTATGACGTAGTTGCCATCACAGAAACGTGGTGGGATGCTTCTCATGACTGGAGTGCTGCAATGGATGGCTATAAGCTCTTCCGAAGGGATAGGCAGGGAAGGAGAGGCGGTGGGGTGGCCCTGTATGTTAGGGAGTGTTTTGATTGCATAGAAATCGAAGATTGTGAAGACCAAGTAGAGTGCTTGCGGGTAAGGATGAGGGGGAAGGCCAATGAGGCAGACATCCTGCTGGGAGTCTGTTACAGGCCCCCCAACCAGGATGAAGAGACGGATGAGACATTCTATAAGCGACTGGCAGAGGTCTTGCATTCGCTGGCCCTTGTTCTTGTGGGGGACTTCAACCTACCGGACATCTGCTGGAAGTATAACACGGCAGAGAGGAAACAGTCGAGGAGGTTCCTGGAGTGTGTGGAGGATAACTTCCTGATGCAGCTGGTGAGTGAGCCCACCAGGGGAGGTGCCTTACTGGACCTGCTGTTTACAAACAGAGAAGGACTGGTGAGAGATGTGGTGGTCGGGGGCCGTCTTGGGCTTAGCGACCACGACATGATAGAATTCTCGGTTGTGAGGGAAGTAAGGAGAGGGGTCAGCAAAACTGCTATCATGGACTTCCGGAGGGCAGACTTTGGCCTGTTCAGGTCACTGGTTGAGAGAGTCCCTTGGGAGACAGTCCTGAAGGACAAAGGGGTCCAGGAAGGCTGGACAGTCTTCAAGAAGGAAATCTTAAAGGCACAGGAGCAGGCGGTCCCCATGTGCCCTAAGAAGAGCTGGCGGGGAAGGCGACCGGCCTGGCTGAACAGGGAGATTTTGCTGGGACTCAGGGAAAAGAGGAGAGTTTATCACCTCTGGAAGAAGGGGAAGGCAACTCATGAAGAGTACAAGGATCTCGTTAGGTCAAGCAGGGACAAAATTAGAAAGGCAAAAGCCCAGCTAGAGCTCAGTCTGGCCACAGTCGTAAAGGATAATAAAAAATGTTTTTACAAATATATTAACAACAAAAAGAGAGGCAAGGAGAATCTCCATCCCCTACTGGATATGGCGGGGAACATTGTCTCCAAGGACGAGGACAAGGCTGAGGTACTTAATGCCTTCTTCGCCTCAGTCTTTAATAGCCAGTCCAGGTATCCGCAGGGTATTCAGCCCCCTGAGCTGGAAGACGGGGATGGAGAGCACAATGTACTCCTCATAATCCAGGAGGAAGCAGTCAAGGACATGCTAAGCCACCTGGACACCCACAAGTCTATGGGGCCTGATGAGATCCACCCGAGAGTACTGAGAGAGCTGGCGGAGGAGCTTGCCAAGCCACTCTCCATCGTTTATCAGCAGTCCTGGTTAACAGGAGGTCCCAGAAGACTGGAGGCTTGCCAATGTGACGCCCGTCTACAAGAAAGGCCGGAAGGAGGATCCTGGGAACTACAGGCCTGTCAGCCTGACCTCTGTACCGGGGAAGATTATGGAGCGGTTGGTCTTGAGAGTGCTCACAGGGCATGTGCAGGACAACCAAAGGATCAGGCCCAGCCAGCATGGGTTCATGAAAGGCAGGTCCTGCTTGACCAACCTGATCTCCTTCTATGACCAGGTGACCCGCCTAGTGGATGAGGGAAAGGCTGTGGACGTTGTCTACCTGGACTTTAGTAAAGCCTTTGACAGCGTCTCCCACAGCATTCTCCTGGAGAAACTGGTGGCTCGTGGCTTAGACAGGTGCACTCTTCGCTGGGTGAGGAACGGGCTGGATGGCCGAGCCCAGAGAGTTGTGGTGAACGGCGCTAAATCCGGCTGGCGGCCGGTCACAAGCGGTGTTCCCCAGGGCTCGGTTCTGGGGCCAGTCTTGTTCAATATCTTTATAGATGATCTGGATGAGGGAATTGAGTGCTCCCTCAGTAAGTTTGCAGATGACACCAAGTTGAGTGGGAGTGTTGATCTGCTGGAGGGTAGGAGGGCTCTGCAGAGGGATCTGGACAGGCTGGATCGATGGGCAGAGGCCAATTGTATGAGGTTTAATAAGGCCAAGTGCAGGGTCCTGCACTTTGGCCACAACAACCCCATGCAATGCTACAGGCTTGGGGAGGAGTGGCTGGAGAGCAGCCCGGCGGAAAGGGACCTGGGGGTGCTGGTTGACAGCCGGCTGAATATGAGCCGGCAGTGTGCCCAGGTGGCCAAGAAGGCCAACAGCGTCCTGGCCTGTATCAGAAATAGTGTGGCCAGCAGGAGTAGGGAAGTGATTGTGCCCCTGTACTCGGCACTGGTGAGGCCGCACCTTGAATCCTGTGTTCAGTTTTGGGCCCCTCACTACAAGAAGGATGTTGAGGTGCTGGAGCGTGTCCAGAGAAGGGCAACGAAGCTGGTGAGGGGTCTGGAGCACAAGTCTTATGAGGAGCGGCTGAGGGAACTGGGGTTGTTTAGTATGGAGAAGAGGAGGCTGAGAGGAGACCTTATCGCTCTCTACAACTACCTGAAAGGGGGTTGTGGCGATGAGGGTGTTGGTCTCTTCTCCCTAGTAACTAGTGATAGGACGAGAGGAAATGGCCTCAACTTGCGCCAGGGGAGGTTTAGATTGGATATTAGGAAAAATTTCTTCACTGAGAGGGTGGTCAGGCATTGGAACAGGCTGCCCAGGGAGGTGGTGGAGTCGCCATCTCTGGAAGTGTTCAAAAAATGTGTGGATGTGGCGCTTCAGGACATGGTTTGGGGGACATGGTGGTTCTGGATTAATGGTTGGACTTGATGATCTTAAAGGTCCTTTCCAACCTAGTGATTCTGTGATTCTGTGAGTACAGTGTGCAGTTCTGGGCTGCGCTGTTTAAGAAGGGTGTGAAGGTCCTTGAATGCGTCCAGGGGAGGGCAACAAAGCTGGTGAAAGAGCTGGAAGGAATGTCCGATGCGGAGCAGGTAAGGACTTTGGGCTTCTCTAGTTTGGAGAAAAGGAGGCTGAGCGGTGACCTCGCTCTCTACAGCCTCCTGAAGAGAGGAAGTGGAGAGGGAGGTGATGATCTCTCCTCCCTGGTATCCAGTGATACGATGCGTGGGAATTGTTCAAAACTGAACCAGGGGAGGTTCAGACTGGACATCAGGAAGCATTTCTTTACCAAAAGGGTGATGAAACATTGGAATAGGCTTCCTAGAGAGGAGGCCAATGCCCCAAGCCTGTGAGTGTTTAAGAGGCATTTGGAAAATGACCTTAAATAATGTGCTTTAACTTGTGGAGCCCTGAATTGTTCAGGCAGTTGTATTAGATCATTGCTGTAGGTCCCTTCCAACTGAAGTATTCTGTTCTATTCTATTCTTTGGTATCTGTCTTTTGGGTTATAAAAAGTTATAAATCCCTCACTGCTGAGAAGGACAGTTCAGCCCGGGCTTGGGAGCTGTGCCTCTCAGCAGGGCGCAGCGTGCAGTGCGGGGAGGGAACAGCCCCTCCAGGCAGGCAGTGGGATCCAGGGGAGCTGGGTCACCTGGGGGCTGCAGCAGGAGGGACCCCAGGAACCATGGCACCCACTTTTCCAGGTGGCAGAGGCTTGCGGAGGAGCGGGGAGGACCCACTGGGACCTATTTGTACCACAACAAAAACCACAAGCAGGCTAAGAGGAGAGGGGCTGCAACTATGTACTGCAATTTACATTTCTTAGTACACTTCTCAAACTAAGTGGCTTGTTTTGCTCAGGAGTAGTAGTGTAAGTGTCTTTGGTGCATGTTTTAAAAAATATATATCCTTTTTAATAGAATAGTTTCACTGCTGGACTAGTCTGATCATTAATTTTTTAACAGAATGTCTGGAAAAGCAGCAATTACTTTTTGTAGGTCACTGGATAAAAAACTACTTTTTCTTTAAGAGTTTTTTTTTAAGAATTGTAATGAACTAAGCCACAAATATTTAAATGACATAAAAAATTAAAAGAAACCCATGCAATGCAGCCATGCATAGACTAGCTCCCAATGTGAGATTCAAAATTCAACTATTTTGTGTCTGTCCCTCTGTTTATGTCTGGAAGGAAAATAGGCATCCTTGAGGAATTCAACAGTCATTCCTCGCTTGCCTCACAGCACTCTGCTGTGAAGCCTACATGGATATGACACATGCCATGGGCCTCAATTCTTTCTCAACCATCCAATTAAGACTGGCATTCCAGGCTTCTGGTCACCACTGAGGGCTGACCCTCATCGATAGGGTCCAGTCTCACACCCATCACAGTCTGGATAGTTTGACTCAATCCCCCTGCCAGAAGACTCTGTCCTCCAGCAGCGTGCGTTCCCAGCCACCGGCTGAGACAGGCAGCACGGATGCCACATTAGGTATGTACATGTCTTCAGAAGCTTGTCTCAGAGATAGTCTTTATCTTACACCAGTGGATGGTGGGAGTAGGACTTGACTTTTATATGGACTTTTTTCTCATTATCATTCATTTGCATTCACATGTTACGGCTGTTTAGGTTATACCTTACCCTCCAGGGTTTGCCAAACTTCCACAGAAGGATTAAAAGGTTTGAGCTGGAAGGGGTTGGTGCAAACCTGATACTACAGCAGGTGGGATGGGGCCTGAGGAGCAACCTGGAGCCAAGATATGGGAAGTGCTTCTGAATTCTGTAATACAGGCATGACCTTAGACAACCTGTCTGCAAAGTGTGTGGCTGGTCTCAGGCTACTGACATCTCTGGACAAGTTGGCTTGTCTCAGATGAATTAACTAGAAAATTAAACAATGCCAGTGGTACTTAATGAATGAGTAAATATTACTCTAGGTGTGTTGGATCTATGCTGCATTCAAGCCTACAGAAGCTATAAAGGCACTGGGAACACAGGTGCCTCTGTCCTGAGCACTGTGTGCAGAGCCCCCACAGCCAGTCCTCTGCAAAAAAGAGTGGGATTGTTTCACCTCCCTGATGGCCTGGCCACTGGAACAGCATCATCGCTAGGTATGCAGCACTAGGGATCGCTCAGGTTATAGAATCGTAGAATCATAGTACAGTTTGGGTTGGAAGGGAACTTTAGAGGTCATCTAGTCCCGATACCCCAGGAAATGACATCTCATTTCCCTGCCTGGCTTCACAAATACTGAATAGTTCATCATCACATAAACACTTTAGAACCTTGCTTTATTGGCACGTTGCTGTTCAAATATCAACAAATCCGTCCTTCTGTCCATGCACTACAGTTTCTTCATCCCGTTACTGGGTTTTGTCCTTTCCTGTGCTTCCACTGCTGCACTAAAGCATCTTAAAGGCCAGGCTGGAGGCCAAATAACCCAGCCACAGCACACATCACTGTAGTTCTCTTTCAGTGTAAGACTGTACATGACCACACTGACAGCCCGCCTAACCCAGTATCCTGTCTCTAAGAGTGTCCACCACCGGGTGTGTAGGGAAGAGTAGAAAAACATAGCAAACATATAGCGATACCTCCTCCATATGTTCTCCAGTACTTCCATAATTTGCAGTTCAAGATTTCCAGAGCCAAAAGTTTACTTGTACTCAACAGGACTTGATGGGTTTTTTCTTCCCTCCAGTTCCTTTTGAATTTATGTAAACCCTTCTCAACAACAACATCCCGTGGAAGGGAGGTCCCTAGCTATCCTAATAACCACATGTGGTATGAAGAACTATCAGAATTTGTTCATTTTAAGATACCTATTCATTAGTGTTAGTTCATATTCTCTCAGTCCTTGTGTTGGAACATAGCAAACAGTCAATTAACTCCCACTCCCCTTCTCCATGACACTCAGATTTCTGTCCTCTCTCTCTCCACACCACAGTAGTTTTTTCCAGGCCGAATATCCTCCTCTAACTAGTCAAACAGAAGAGGTTTCACACATCTGATAACTCTAGTTATCTTCCTCTATACCTTTGTGAAGGGCCATCCAGCTGATATTCCTTGAAAAGAGATCCCGAATACACACTGTGCTTTCAGATGGCACTGCACTTCTCTGCTACATGAGCAGACCATGGCACACCATACAGCCTCCTTCTGCCTTTTCAGAGGCATCATAAGGCCAATGTCATGTCAGGACCCCAGGAGTCCTCCATACAATGGCCCCGAAATCACCTGTCTCAGGACAGATTAAACCTGCAGAAAGCTTGACTTTGTAGTGTATTGTGGATGCCAGCTTCCAAGTCTTAACAGTATTCTGGGTTTCTAGGGTTGTAGATTCTATATCTACATTATACTTCCTTGCCAGAAGTATAATGTAGATATAGATACAAAGTCACAGAATTGCAGAAGTGTTGACTCAAAGGCACCTGGATGTCATCTAGTGCACCTCCCACTTGAAGCAGGACTTTCATGAGCACTCATTCAGGTCACCTGTGGCTTTGTCTTCAAAACCTCCAAGGATGGACATTGCAAACTCTCTCTGGGCACTTGTTCCAGTGCTGTACTGCCCGCCTAGCGAGACAGCTTTTCCTAGTGTTCAACCTAAATGTCCACAGCCACGCTTTATGGCTGTTGACACTTTTTCTATCATTGTACACCACCAAAAAGAATTTGGCTCCATCATCTTTGTAAGTGCCCTTCAAGTTGCTGCAGGCTGCTGTTAGGTCCCCCGTCAGCCTCCCCTCATACACCATGTGGTCCAGATCCCATCCTGACTGTCTTTCATTGGACCTTCTTCAGTTTGTCCACATCCATCTTGAACTAGAGAGGCCTAAAACTAGATGCAGTGTCCTAGTGGCAATCTCACCAGTGCCAAGAAGAGGGGTAGAATGCCTTGCCTTGATCTGTTGACCACATTTCACCTAAAGTGGCTCAGCATGCAGTTTGCTGCCTTTGCCATTTTGGCTCATATCAGCCCCAGAGTAAATAATCCATCATAAAGCTCCAATCCTTTTCAGCTGCAGTCAACATGATTTTGGTCAAGTAGTTGGTTTTAGTAAAAGTTTTAGTAAAATATATCACATTATTTTTTCTGGCATGACAACAGGTTTGTAATCTCGTGATGCATGTTGCACAAATCACAGGTCTTCTCCTTTATGAACTCTGTTTTTCTAAGAGGAGCACAGCAACCGTCACACACAGTGAAACAAGGCAGTCCCTGCCTCAAAAGAAGAAACTTAGGTAACAGGAGGTATTGCATCGGGACCAAAAGCAGATAGGCAGCCATGAGTTGACAGTGAAATACTGATGTTTTGGTGCAAAAAGCCATAGTTTCAACATCTGCTCCCTAGCCATTATATTTTATTGCTCTCTTCTGTGTTTGATCAAAGTAACTGTGGCTATAAAGGTGTCATGAAGAAACTCCTTTGGGTTGCCAAGCTCATATATGATGCATATGATGTCATTTTTCATGGAGGCTAATACAAAACAGCATGGGTTTAGAACAGGAAAATAAATACCACAACAGAAAGTCTTACCAAGGTAAGTCAATTGGAAAGAAGGAAAAGCCCAAAGATCCGGGTGCTCAAGCCGTTCACTGGAGTTCCAGAGTGATTTCCTGGAACACCTCCTGGGGATTTGCTAGCTGGGACGCCTGCACTCACATGAGGCGAGAGGGCTGCTCTCACCTCAGCAGTTAGCTTTCAGTTTGGGACTGCATTCCTGAGAGGGCACCTAGAGACCTCCGGCAGTTACATGGGACCACGTTATCTTTTTAACCAAGCTCACTGATCATCCCAGCAGAAACACATTACTGCAATTCCTGAAAATCTCATACAATTAAACTTCCTGTTGACATGACCCCTAGCAGTAAGGATGACTGGGTGTGACAAGACAAAAAGCTCTAACAGTTTTTACATGAAATATCCATGAAAATTTATTGTGAAAATTTGAATCTGGATGCATAATGCCACTGAACAATCAAAAGTAGTGAATTTTTGACACAGCTAATTTTACAATATTTACGGTATAAAAAGAGGAGGCAATTATTCAGAGGATTAGTCCAATCCCTCTCAATGGCACCAGAGCACAATTTTGCATAAAAAAGGCTATATTCCTAGGAATCTGAATAAATTCAGGCCCATAAACATGTTACTACGTTTGCTGAAAAAGGAACAGAAGCAGCAGTCTAATCTGATCATATTTCCAACACATAGTAAGTAAGTGCCTAATAAACTTTGAAACGGGAAAAGGTAAACTCTATGAATTTCCTCTCTGCTAACCCAGTTTGCTTTTAGCAATGGTAGAAAAAAAAATTATCAAAGAATAACAATTTTTTTTGACACTGGTAACACAAACAGTCTCTTGCCCTAAATTAATCTGAAAAGCACAGCCACTGCATTTTCCTTTCTATGGATAGAAATCATTCTGCTCCTGCTCTAGTCGCAATTAAAAATCCCAGTAGCCCTAGCAAATGGGCTCCTGAATGTCCGAGGCAGGCCATATAAAAGTCTGAGAAATGTCCCAAAAGCCCAGAGCAAACAGCGTTTAAAAGGGAAGAATTCTTTTTCACTCCTTGACTACCATCTTCTTGTTGCTGAGGAAAGAGGTAAGTCTTCTAACTCCCAATATGATATCTCTGCACATTAACCAGTTAGAATAAAGGCTAAATTCAAAACTAAATCACTTGAGTAGAAATTCAGTACCTAATTTCCTGTAATATTAGGCCCCTGGCTCCTATTCTCTTCAGTTCATAAATGCAGATTGGCTAGAGGGACTGCAAAACACAAAGCAATAACATAAAATAAACTATTAAAGCAAAGGACACTATGTTCCTTTGATTCTCACACACACCCACACATGTACACCCACACATAATGCAAAACCGCCTCAGCAGTAAGAATTCTGAGCTGTGAAAAGTCCAGTATACAACAAGGCTGTAAAATAGACTTATTACTTTTTTATGTACATGTCCTGTGTCATTAAGCAGCTTTCCTAGAAAAAAGGCCACGACATCTACATGCCTTTTTCTGCTGCTGGAGAGGTAATTGCTTTTTCAATAAAAGTCATTTCAAGCTACTTGCTATACATTGAATGACACACTGGACAAGGAATTTTGTGTTCCTACAACAGCAAATTAGAAAGGCAGCAGAGCAATAGAGTAACCACAAGACAATCCTTCTCTCCCATTCAAATTATTGCACGCTAAAACCAATAAAATGCCCAGATACTGATTTCATGGTGGAACATATTTCACCCCAAATTCTTTTGCAACAGGGCAGATAACCCAAGCTACATCATTTGCACAAGAATAAAGACATGTATTTGTACACGTGAAGCAAAACAAAGCTTTTGGGACCTGGAAAGCTTGAACAGATCTGAATAGGAGAGACAGGAGTGCAGTGCTCCTACTGAAAGGCAGCAGGGAAAAAAAGGTAAGAAAGACTGGAGCTGTCACCTCCATACTGGATACTACAATGCAGAACTGGATTCAATATTGAGGTCAGATTGCACCATCCCCCACATTTCATAGTAGATGCTTTACAGGACTGAGAGAAAGAAGAGAGCTGAGGAAGGCCAACACCCGTTTATTCAAAAGCATGTGGACTCTCCCAGGGATTCTCTGACATCTGGCTAAAACTGATCCAGCCTGCTGAGGAAGCGAAAAGGAGTTAAAGTAGGTTTACTATTGTGTGTTTCAGTCTCCTTTTCCTCCTCGACCATGTCCTCTTTCTCAAAAGAGTCAAGCACATGGGGACAGAAAAAGGACAGAGGCTTTTGAAGAAGACGGTTTCTTTTCACAACGTGCATTGACAATCAGAAGAGAAGAGAACAGAAGACAAAAGGTTAATACCGAAAGCATGCAAAAAACACTTCCAAATGCACGATTTTACAGGACAGGCAAACAGAACTTAGAATCACAGAATCATAGAATCTTTGGGTTGAAAGGGACCCTTACAGGCCATCTAGTCCAACCCCCCCTGCAGTGAGCAGGGACATCTGCAACTAGATCAGGTTGCTCAGAGCCCCGTCCAACCTGATCTGGAATGTTTCCAGGGATGGGGCATCTACCACCTCTCTGGGCAACCTGGGTCAGTGCTTCACCACCCTCATTGTGAAACATTTCTTCCTTATACCTAGTCAAAATCTGCCCTCTTTTAGTTTAAAACCATGACCCCTTGTCCTACTGCTACAGGCCCTGCTAAAAAGTCTGTCCCCATCTTTCCTATAGTCCCCCTTTAAGTACCGGAAGGCTGCAAGAAGGTCTCCCCGGAGCCTTTTCTTCTCCAGGCTGAACTTCTTACAGAATAAATCAAAGCACTGGAAACAGAAAAAAGGAATATTCTGAAACCACTACTTTAGTACTTAGATAAAATAATACATACAAAATCTAAAACAAGCTTTGCAAACAATTCACTAACTGGTTGTTCAGATTCCATGATTTTTCATAAATAAAATGACAAATATGTAAGGTAAACATCCATACACAGCACATTGGTTTTCCCATCTGCAAATCCAAGTCCAAAACAAACTACTTGCCTTCTGTGCTTGGACTCAAAACTAGAAATAAGTAGAGCTGGTTCACTTTTGGCTCAAGGGATTGGCTTTGAATTCTCTTGCTGAGCTAGACAGCAGCAGTAAGCTTTCTGTTTGTAGAATATAATCTTAAATTTGGCACTTGTTCTCCCTGCAGCCCTCTGCCACAATGGCATCTATTCAGACTGCCTACTTCAGTTGCCTAACACAAGTGCTGAACATCTCAAAACCAGATGCCTGGCCACAGCAGGCATCAATAATAAAATAATTCAGAGTACCCAGCTTAGGGCTACTTAGCCTGTGGAAACAGCCAGGTCTGAAAGAAGGCCCCTGAAGAACAATTCAAAGCACTAGAGAAGATGCCAACTTCCCCCTGTTGCCTGGAAGCCCCTTAACAATGAAGAAATAATCCTGAAAGTTTCCTTGGGAGTGCTAGCACTTCGTTGAATAGACAATTGTCCAAAGGAGAGGAGAAGGTGGGCGACCAGCAGGCACTTCTCTGAAAGTTTTGCATTAAATGTTTGTGTCTGCCTGCGTTTGGAACAACGAGACCTCTCCTGTGGGCTCCACATCACCGAGATGCCCCTTTCTCATGCTGCTCCAGCAAGCAGAGCCCTGGCTCGGGATGAGGAAGACCTGCTGCCTTCCAGCCCCAAACCCACGGTCAGCGAGGAGCTGAGCCCACTGCCCTCTTTTCCCAGGGACCTGCTATTTGCTGCCTTCTTAGAGGTCGTCTAGCAGAGCTCATCTTCGCACAATCTCCCATAGCAAGGCAGCACAGCAGATACATTTCCCTCAGCAACTTGTTAGTTAAGTGAAGTAGCCTATATTCCAGCCTCCAGCTACAAACTGGGAGCTGATGCACTGCTGGCAAAGCAGTGAAACTTTGTTTTGATACATCCTATAACATATATGTCTGTATAATACACACATCGTAAAATATGAATATACATAAGCTATATATTTATATAATGTAGATTAACCACTGTCACGTGTTACAAACAACTGAATTTATTATAAATATTTATATATTCAATATAAGTAATATATAGAAACTGAGATCTTACTCATTCAGAGAAATTCTAATTTAAAGGTTTTTTCAGACTTTCTGGGCTGCATTCTTTAAAGTACCTGCCACTGCAAGAAAACCTTTATCCCCAGAATGGGGAATGCATTTAATAATGGGGTTCCACAAAATACAGTGCTGCAGTGAAAATCTCATCAAGAGCTGGCATGATGTAGGGTAATCAGCTAAACTGAACTTTTACTTCCTCTGCTTCCATTTTTAAGTAGCATAAATGTTCAACAAACATAATTGTTGCAGCATCTCCAATCCTGTCTCCCTGGTTTCTGATTGAACTGTTTAATTTTGTGACTTGTTATTCCCAGTATCACTATTCTAAATCAGGCATTGTACATTAAAAAATTGTAAAATATACAAATAAATTCCATTCATAGTTACAGTAAGTCATATTAAAGCTAAGCTGGTCTGCCAAATAATAGCCTGTAAAAATATCAGGGTGAATTTTACTCCTTTAATATAGGCAAATATAGAACAATTTAACCAGAATCAGTGGATACTCTGAGCTTATATCACCACAAGCAAGTACAGAACGTGGATTACCGTGTAAAACTATTAAGAAAGCTTTAGCAGTATTTTGGCCATTTGATGGAGTCACAAACATTTTTCAGGTTGTCATTGGTGCACCAGAAGGAGAAGACTATGAGACACACAGCCCTTTTCCTCAAAAGCAACAGTATGCAAAATGTGTCCTTATATTCTCTGACCTGTGTCAGTCCTCATATTGACCCCAGGAGTCTTTCCGCTGAATCTCTTCTAGAACTTGTCTTCTTCATGTTTCTGTTTTCCCATGAAATAGCACTTTCTTCCCTTGTGAAGATTTTTTTTTCAGCAAAAATATCAGAACATCTGGGGAAGTATCAGAAAGTGTTTTGTGGGATTTTATGGGTTTTGGCCACAGGTTATTTTTTCTCCCAGGATGCTACCTGCTTAGGCCCAGCCTTATCAGCAAGCAAAAAAAAAAAGCCCAAATGCCCAGATGTCATAAATGTCTGGTTGTCAAATACAGACATCTCACAGGTCTGGCCATAATAATTTGTGGACCAAATTTCTTCTAGGCACCATAAATAAAACTCACTCTGCCAAGGACAGTAACCAGAGGTCATGAAGAAAACTCTAGATGATCCAAAATTTGGCTGTGCACCTGCTTAGCAGAACAAGTTGCTTTACCCTCAAAAACTAGCAAGTGTACTGCAGAAAGAAGGCCACAACTTATAATTATAAAATCATGCAATTCAAATTACAGAGCTTACAAAAAGATAAAATTACCTTTGAACATTAAGTCACAAATGTAAGATGATTGGCATTTACTATTTATTCCTGCATCACTTACATGGCACTACTGGTATCCAAAGCAGTATGCAATAGCTGAGCTGAGGTAAGGTAAAGAACCGGTCATTACGCAGAGTCAGTTGAAATGCACGGCTCATGCTCCAAGCTATAAAATATTGTGAGCTGTATTCTGCCTGTAGATTTTGATCTCACTTATTTGCCTTTTCAGCCATGCCCAGATGAAGCAAGCATCACTCTATCGCTGGGGATAACCTCCTCATTGAAACGTATTTTGTGCCAAGACATACACACTTCGGTGTCAGTATCCTGAGTCTACGATCTCTGCTTGCTCACAAGTCACCACCAAGTGCTCTAATTCCTCCATCTCACGTCTGCCTTTTCTCATCAAAGCTTTTAATGGGTTTATCATACAAAAACATTGCCCAGACTAAAATTAGTCTTCAATACCACAGAGGCCTGAAATTTGATTGTTGTGGGAATTCCTCTGGCTTTGCAGCATTTAAATTCTCAGCCACAATCCTGTGTTAATGTAGAAGTTATTGTGTCCTGAATAGGTTTGTGCCTTCCCAGAACAATGTTAGATTACAGCTTAACACTTCTGTATCATCCAGCTTCTTGTCACATGCTTTTTTTTTTTTTTTTTTCAAAATTAAATCCAGCTTTACCTAGTACATACTAATGAGTCCAAGCTTCTGTTTACATGTTGGGAGTTTCCTAAGGCTTATGTTACAGGTTGGAAAGTCTACTGTGTATTCCGTTTAAAAGAAAGAATGAAAAAAGCAGAGTTGAAAATTAAGTCCTTAAGTAAAAAAACAAAACTAAGAAAATTCCCCAGCTCTCCAATTAAAAGCTTGCTCATTCAGGCCTCGTACGCTGCCAGCAGACTACACACTGATAAAACCAATTTTGGATTATTTAGACTTGAGCAAAAATTCTGTGAGTTTAGGGAGCCAGCATGAAAATCACTGGCATAATGACAAGCTCCAGCAATAAGAAAATTCAATTAAATCATTACACAGAAACATAAGCACTGATGGAATTTCCACAGCTTTAGTGAGGCCAGCATGGAGTTCACAACCCTCTATGAAAAGTGTGTTTAACGATGATGGGCTGGGCCATTGAGTGCCATTATTTATTTAAAGTCCTAAAAGGGAGCTTGTCTTGCACTCTGGATGAGTCTAATCAGCATTAAAAAATGATAGCCCAAATAAAACACATCTCTGCCTCTTTCAGCCTCCCCTTCACTAGCACCAGAGAAGAAAAAGAAAATATGAGTTTTTCAGCATTCTCATAAACTGAGACCTATGTGAATGAAAAGCAAAGTTCAGCTCTGTCCACAGGTCATGGCAATGCTTTAAGGGATGTAGAATAAGTATTATTTTCTTACTTCAACAATTGCTAATGAAGTTATGAAAGTAGAAGGAGAACAGGTGAACTGGGGTTAGAGCGTACAAGAGAAAGAGTCATGTATATGGGAAAAGAAACAGGGCAGGAAGCTCCTGAGTTTATAAGTAAAGCATGACCAAATAAATCCAACATATAACTGACGATGCATTTAATAGCGGAGAGCTGAAAATCAGAAAGGCTATACCTATGCTTGTAAATCAAACAGCACCAAAGCACTTTCAGACTTAACACTGCCAGGCTCCATTCTTTACACCATTACATCGTTAGTGATCCCTGGAATAGTTCAACAGCACCAGGCAGCACTCCCAGGCAGTTTCAATTAATTGATGTAGATATAGCTAGAAGGTCCATCTCTGTTGCTCCAGTCATAGGAGTTGTACCTGTACCTCTCCTGAAGGGAGAGAGCAGGAGGGGATGAATTTCTGCCCCAAGTCACTGTTTGAGAGTGCAGGATACTGGCATTGGTCGCGGTGCCCAAATTGCTGCATTCTGGGATTGTGGTGAGAGCTTTTACAAGAAATTAAATCAAAACCAGAACAAATCTCAGCTGAATGTGTCATGAGATTATTTGCATGGTCATTTTTATTTCATTTGGTTTACTTGGATTTCGGATCAGCTCTTGAGAACACAAAGTACTTTTGACTCCATATGAAGTCCTCAAGTCAAAATGTTATTAAGACAAATTTGAACTCCCACTTTAGGGAGTAGACAAAATCAAATCCAACACCAAGAAAGAGAAACACTTAATTCAGTACTCATGGGAGAAATTAAATGCTATTAAAATGAACGCACAGCAGGTAAACACAGTTCCTCACATTCTCTCTCAAATTGCATTTTTAGAGAACTGTTTTATTAAGGTTAATACTACTCTTAAAGTTGGTGTGGAGTGCTGGGGAGAAAATAAACCTTGACTTTCAAAAAATTGTGCTTTGCAGCCTTCAGAGGATCCTTTTTGATTTTTGGAGCATCTCCACCTACTGCTCTTCCACCTGCCAGGACCTTTGGTTGAATGTTTATTGAACAGGTATATATTACCCTGCCACACAAATACTGTTCTATTGACATTTCCCATGCTAAATAAGCCTTTCTTTTGGTGTTTAAAATTCACCATGTAATAGTCAGTGTTTGTAGAAAGGTGCTAAATAAAGAGAAGGATAAAAAAAGAAAGGGAGGAAAATGCTTCAGGCAAGGTTTCCCATCATCTTCTTACTGTAATTATCACCACAAAGCACAGCAAAAAAAGGTCCAGAGCAAAATGATTTATCTAATATGGTAAAATAATAAAGGTCTGATTCTGATTTTTGATATTCGTCAGTATTAGCAAGAAGAAAGTCAGCTCCTCAGTATTTTACACCCTTCTCATAGCATAAATGACAACACAAGATTCAAAAGAGTGGGGACTGACGCATTTGGGGACATCAACTTTATTCCCTCCCAGACCTTGATCTTGCCTGTTTTCAACATTCCCACTTCCAAGAAAGCACTCAGCCGTGCTGTTTTCATCGGCATCTCTGTTCTCAAGTGCCTCCATGCTGCAGGGGACAGTTTACAGTCAAGGCAGTTTGCTCAGGAGGATGCTGTATATTGTGCTGACCACGGCCTTGCCTCCCTCTTTAAAGAGCAGAAAGAAACATCTGTGAAATAAGCCTGATTTTCTGAGGAACTAGAAGTTATTACTAAGAGAAGCGAGGCAAGAATAGAGAAAAAAAGTAGGATAGGTCCAGGAGGGGACATTGGAGAAAAACAAGCCCTGAGTTCCTGTGCTTTTTATAGATGCAGAGGGATTGCCATTTAATGTTGATGTTTGCCAAAGTAAATCAAATATTTATTAAGGAAATCACCTGCTTGGGTGGAAAAGTGGAGCTTTTCAGAAATGATTATGTGCTTACCTGGAGAAAATGCAGTTGTTTTTTTAAATAATCACCCATTATAAACAAAAGTAAAAAACAGTCCTTGACACAGCATAGTTAGAGCAATCACTCTGCACTGCAACATTTGGAAATAACTCAGGCTTTCCAACATCTGATATCTGATGTAACTCAGCTTCCCACTTGCACTTCTGAATGAGCCGCAGCCACTGCTACAGGTAATGCCAGTAAAACTGAACATGTTGCACAATATTCTGGTAGGAGTGATTTCTGCTTAGTCTTACTGCTCTAGAGCAGATTATCTTGCAAGTGTTTGGTGCAGTGCGTGATTATACCTGACTGAAATTTTTTTTTAAAAAGTATGTCCTTGCCAGGAAACATGATCATCTAAGAAATGTTAATTTCTGTGTGTTATTTATCCACAAAAAGGAATCGTGCCATTTTAGTTTGAATGCCACCACTGAAAAAAAAACCAACTTGTGAGAGAAATTCCCAGTGTTTGTTTGCTTTGAAACAGCCAGACTTTATCAATTCTGCCCCAGTAATATCTCTGCTGCAGACAAACTGTTTAGAAACCAGAAGGCATAATACAAAGAAAATCAAATGACGATTGCATAAATGTCTTTTTCCCGTTACCAAGACTGGAAGCTGTTCACACAGATACTGTGTGAAACTTTTCCCCCAGCTAGTTAGGTGCAGACTCACCTTGGGTTTTTTGTCTATTTGTGAGAGTCCCCGAATTTAACATAGGAATGCACACTAATGCACTTCTTAGAAAAGTCTCAGGTCAAGGGTATTTAAATGTTAGCTATATATCACATGGTTTTCAAGCACTTGAGCTAAATGTAATTAGGCTTTGGAAAAGAAAAAATTTTCTACAGCTGTTCTTCCCTGATGTCATTTTTTCTTATCATTTCCAGTTCAGCTTATTTGTTATGTTATGGAGCATGACAATGAAAGCTCTGTTGTTCATGGTCAAGGAAACAGCTGTGAACAGCTGGCATATTTTATGACCATTCTTATTTCAGGGCCATACAATAATTTGTGTGAATTACCATCAGAGCTGAAAATTTTCTCTTGTCATTGTGAGTTGACAAATATTTTCTTTTTGACCTATAATAGCCTACATAAGGACTGGATGCTTTTGCCACAATTTGAAAAGTACAAAGAGACAGTGGTGAGAAATTAAACCACTGCAGAAGGTCAGTTGTTGTCAAAATGTGTAACAAGAAAAGATTTGATGAAAACTAGAATGCTATTATTTCTATAGTTACAGCAACAGCATTAAGTAGCTGGCAAATATATTTCCAAAGTTATCTAACATTTATATCGGGGACTCATTCCTCTTTTCTTGCATTAGCTTGTCTACCATCTTACTTCCACCTCCTTTATAAATCCGGCTACCTTTATTCAAGCCCTATGTTCCTGCCCCTCCAAATTGCAGGCTCTCTCCCAGCCCTCCTAAATGGAGCAACTATTACTTCTTTTTTTCCCAACAAAACTTTGCAGCCCAGGCCACAGCAGCCCTGTCCACCCCAGCTCTCTGCATCCCAGTCAGCACTGCAGTGTCCCAGAAGGGTTCCTGGCACCTTGCCTTGACAGACCTCAATATCTTCTTAGTCAGCTCCCTGCACATCCACCCAGATCATCCCAAAAATCACTCTTTTCCAGGTATCACTGGCTCTTATCCATTCCTGCTTCCATTCCTGATGCCTCCTGGCTACAGCAACATCCCCCAACAGAACCGTGTACCCCTGCCACCACCACCCTACACCTACACTATGCCTCACCACCGCTGCCTTGCCCTGGCACTGCTGGGGTTGTCCACTCTCTCCTGACTTGAATGTTTTAAGTAAAAGTGGTATTCACGATGATTTTCAAATGCTTTATGATTTAATACACTTTATAATATTATCTTCCAAGCTCTGTCATCAAAATTCCTGAAGCGGCAGAGAGAGAAAATTTTAAGAGAAAATCTTCCAGCTCCTTCTATTTTTCTTATTTAATGAAGGTTGATGGAATGTGGCGCAGTTGTATACACGTGAAAACTGTATCTCATTAGTTGATAACCCTCATAAATGTGTCAAAGACTATAACTTATATTAATGTGCTAAGGAAAGACTTCTATAATCATTACAAGATAATGAAGACATTGCAATCTCAGTTAAATCTATTTTAGGAAGATAAAATGAACCAAACTTAATCTAAACTAAAAAATCTGAAAGCTATGTATCTTGAGAGTTTGACAAATGTAATGTCCTATGAGCAATGACCAGACAATCTAATACAATGAAATTTGAATAGTATTTAGATGCCAAGAAAAGGCAGAGCTCTACTTCAAAATAAAAAATACCAAATGACAGATTTCTGTAAATTCTAGAGCAATGAGAATCGTAAGGAGATGAATGAGAGGAAAAGAATGAAAGAGGAAGAAATTAATTTCTTAGATCCTTATGATACAAAGCTTTGCATGCAGTTTTTCTGGTTTTACCAGCATTTGTCTGGGACTTGCATACTTTTTATTTTTTCTTTTGGCTCCTCTACCACAAGTATTTTGATTGTTTACTTTGTCTGAATTCCTGAATGACTTTGTCTGAGGTTTAAGGAATTCTGTGAAAATGTTAGTGTATGCTGTACAGCACATTTTCACCTAGAAAGGCATGCTGCAATAAAGACTCTGGGAAGAATGGGAAGAACTTGTCTACGAGGGAGTTGGGGCAGCACCCTAGAAGTCTTCTGCCTTTGAAACTCACCTTTGGGGACACCAGCTCCTGACCGCAGGACATGCTCCAGCAGAAGTGCTGTCTCGCTTGGAACAACTACCCACAACAAGACATGAGTTTCGCTTGGCCACTTTCACATCCGACTGTTTCCAGAAACAATGGTGAGGGCCACTTTGAAAGCAGCAAGTGCTTTGAGGGCAGTAACACTGCCCACCTCCAGGCTGGACTGGCGACCAGGGAGGCTGTCCCTGGGAGAGGCTGTAGCCCTACGCATTATCACTGCTCAGCACAGTTCGTGTTGTTCACTATACGGCCATCACTACCCAACAAGATGGGTGCAGCTGCACCTGACCTTGGCAATAGCGCTGAAGCGAATCAAACGGCAGTCTTTCTTCTAGCCAACAAGTGATCTGAGGTACCCTTAGGCTACACAACCCCTGAAACTCTTGGATACAAAGTTAACTAAAGTAGGTAGTGCAGACTATATTCTATTAACAACCCACTGGGCTGGCACTAGACTGATGCATCAAAAATTATTTATGTCCAAGCAAGCAACGGTGTGGTAAAACAAACTGTTGCAAGGATCACCCCGTACTCCGATAACTCAGACCTTGGCACATAGTGTAGACCTCGGCACCTCATGCATCAACGGTTGCCATCTCCTACTGCTGCCGTACAAATACGCTGTCAGGCTGCTGCCTTTTCCTCCTCTAATGCTCATGCTTGCAAGTTACAGTGCCTCTCCTCTTGCTGTCTTCTGCCCAATCCTCAGCATTGGCTCACCCATACACCTTCCTGAAGCCAGTGTTTCCACTGAGGTAAACAGCATAAGCTCAGAGGAACTGCGGCTGCAAAGGTGGCCATCTTAGCTGAAGACTTACACAGTACCACAAAGACTCTATGGAAACTGTCATGATCTTAGTGGAGGACAGCTTGGCCTTCTCATTGTTCACAGTAACGACAGATCATGGCTGTTCTGAAAAAGGATAAAAACTAGAAAGGTGGTTGCATTAGTTCACGAAAACATCTTCTGAAAAACTAACACCATTAAACCAGTAGAAATGTAATAAGCCTTGGTAATTCTGTACAAGCTAAGCCAGCCAGAAAGATTCGGAGAAGAATTTTCAGTGTTTGTATTCTCATAAACTAATTGTTACTTCCTAGGAATAGGATTCTAAATATAACAAAAAAAATCTCAACTAAGGAGTTTTACAGTGCCTTCATAAACCTGTAAAATAACAATGCAAATGCACAAGAAATTTTTTGGTTGTTGTTGTTGTTAAGTGTATCACAGAATGCTGATGTATAAGAGTAGAATTATGTTCTCAGGAATAAATCTCTGGAGCCACCTCTGGATCTATCCACTCATGTCATATTGTATCCATTACAGCAGCATTTGAACACCTTCCAACTACTTACAATACAAATAACAATCTTGCTCTCCTTTCCCACAATAGGATTGCATTCATATTAATTTCTATGCTAACAGATTAGTTGGTTTGCATATCTGGTGCCTGTATAGTGTATATCACAGCTTGTCCAGTGTCTCTGGGTACAACATTCAGTAAGTATAATAAGAAATAGCAGAAGTGAAGTAACAGCTGGTTTGTCTAGTAATATTGTGTGTATACACAAGCCTGGGAAATTCAACAACAATATGGCATTTGCTTTTGAAAGCGAGTATTATTTATCACACCAGCATTTCTCTCAGTCTGTAGAGGGAGATTATCATCTCTGCTCCTGAAGATTTCTTGTCACACTGGTTCAACCCCATGTGTGTGTCCTTGTAAGATAAACCTTGGTAGTAAGATTTTGATTTTAACAGTCATTTAATAAAAAGTACTTCGTTATTCATTCTATAGCAGTCTCTCTGGAAATGGCAAGCTCTCTTTTAACAGGGAGATGCTTCAGTTGTAAATCATAGGATACCAAACTGGGACATTAAAACCCACAAAGAACATTTACATTAACAGAGAATGGATGAACAATTCATAATTAATTATTGGGGAATGAATGCCACCTCAATTTATCATCAAATATTTGCAAAGGCAGTATATGCACTTGTATGCCTTTTACTGGTTTTATAGGGTCATTACAGAACGCTGGCCCAATCCATTCCAATATGACTGATACTATCAAGTCATTAGTCTTTCGTTGACTTCTCCAAAAAAACTGTATGAAGGATAATGATGCCAGTAATAAACTAAATGCTCATCTTCTTCTGGGATAAAAGAACCAGGGCTTTCAAAGCTTGTGCCTATTATTTCAATGTGACTGGCTGTAAATGGTTATGCAATAATTTGTAGAATCTCTGTATGTACAATTCAAAACCAGATTGATATTATGAATTCCCTGTGTTTAATTTGCAAGTTCACTTCAAACACAGAGTTTGTCTTCCCTCTCTATTGGTCGTTTTATCTCATCATTTTTATTTTGCACTGAAATTCCCAAGGATGGTGATTCAGGGCCAACAGCTGAGCAGTGATGCCATCTTTCTGCCAGCATGTGTCACATAACCCGTTACAGATACATACAGCAGCTATTCACTGCTAACTTTCTCACTCATATAATCACACATGCAGCATCTCAGGAGCATTAACAAGGTCTTTCCTCTACTGTGGTCACTACATGCACCATCACATACATCATTTCTAGCCATGTGGTGGAACTGTGCATGTGCATCAGGTCTAAGTGACTTCACATGCCCATCTCAGACCACAGTGAGAAGGCTCTGAGCATGTCAGCTGCAATTAATACATTTCATCCCGTCTCATGATGGAAAAGCCCACTCGGTCTTCAGGAGGGAGAATGGCAGGGAAGAGGCTGTGAGCTCCCAGAGCAATTCATCCAGCCCACTTCAGGCTGTCTCCCTGTATTGGATCTGGCTGAGATGGAGTTAATTTTCCCCACAGCAGCCCTCATAGTGCTGTGCTTTGTATTGGTAGCTAGAAAGGTGTTGATAACACACCAATGTTTTGGCTACTGCTGAGCAGTGCTCCCACAGCATCAGGGCTGTCTCTCCTACATTTCCCACATACACACACCACCACCAGCAGTAGGCTGGGGGTGGGCAAGATCTTGGGAGGGGACACAGCCAGGACAGCTGACCCAAACTGGCCAGAGGGCTACTCCATACCATATGATGTCAGCTCAGCCATAAAAGCAAAGAGAAAGGAGGAGGAGTGGCGGGCATTTGTTTTTTCAACCTTTGTCTTCCAGAGCAACTGTACACGTACCGAAGCCCTGCTTCCCGGGAAGTGGCTGAACATTGCCTGCTCATGGGAAGTAGAGAATGAATCTTTGTTTTCTTTTGTTTCCTTGCACAGCCTTTGCTTTTTGCTTGTTTAACTGCCTTTATCTTGATCCACATGGTTCGTTATTTTTTTTCATCCTAATTTCTCCCCCCCTGTCCTCCTGAGGAGGGGAGTGATAGAACAGCTTGGTGGCACCTGGCATCCAGCCAGGGTCAACCCACCACACTCCTCATCTCAAGGCTACCACCAGCAAAGAAGCAGTCAGTACGCAGTCCACAGACTGACTGAACTCTGCTATTCATTAAATTTTTGTCATCCTCTGTTCACATGGAAATTTCATGAGACAAAGTGTTCATTATCACACTGGCCAGCTGCTTTCCTAAATCTGAATTTCAAGAGAGAAGTAACCAAGCTGGGGATTATTGAGTGGGGACCTGGATCATCTGAGAAGGCCAATAAAAGTTACAGTGCACACAGACAACTTTGGTCTAAGTAGAGAAGCAGAGGTGAGTCTATGAGGAGGCAGAAAGCTAGTTACATGCCAGAGCAGATACCCTGTAAGGAGAAGAGATATCATTGCTGCGGGAGGAGGATTCTGGGCACTCCAAGCCCAGGGACAGTTGCAGAGCAAGGAGAAAACTGGAATATGGGTACATGTGAAGACACTCTTGTTCTGATTTCTTGTGCAAGATAAATAATTATAATTTTCTGGAACACTTACCAAAACCACATCCCACACAGTCAGGCTCGAGAGTGAGTAATTGTGTGAGAGCAACACCAAGGGATCACCATTGTTCCTGGCTAGTTCAGGTTTCTAGGCATTAAAGCTGTGTTTCTGAGAAAGATGCCCAGGCTTCACAAAAGAACTTTATTAAAGAGAACAAGGAAACAAGAATACCAGAATTATTCAAGTGGCAGTGTATTGGGTTTGTGTGGCAGGGTTTTGGTAGCAGGGTGCTGCAGGGGTGATTTCTGTGATAATCTGCTAGAAGATTCCTCTATGTCCAACAGAGCCAGTGCCAGCCAGCTCCAAGATGGACCCGTCGCTGGCCAAGACCAATCCCATTAGAGACGGTGGTAGCACCTCTGCGGTAACAGATTTAAGAAGGGGGAAAAAAAAAACAACTGAGCAACTGCAGCTGGAGAGAAGAGTGAGAATATGTGAGAGAAACAACTCTACAGACACCAAGATCAGTGAAGAAGGAGGGGCAGGAAGTGCTCCAGGTGCCAGAGCAGAGATTCCTTTGCAGACCCTGGTGAAGACCATGGTGAGGCCAGCTGCGCCCCTGCAGCCCATAGAGGTTGTCCTGGTTTCAGCTGGGATAGAGTTAATTTTCTTCCCAAGAGCTGGCATAGTGCTGTGTTTTGGATTTGGGATGAGAAAATGTTGATAACGTACTGATGTTTTCAGTTGTTGCTGAGCAGTCAAGGACTTTTCAGCTTCCCATGGTCTGGCCTGCAGCGAGCAGGCTGGGGGTGCACAGGAAGCTGGGAGGGGACGCAGCCAGGACAGCTGACCCAGGCTGGCCAAAGGGATATTCCATACCATATGATGTCATGCTTAGTATATAAACTGGGGGAGTTGGCTGGGGAGAGGCTGCAGCTTGAGAACTAACTGGGCATCGGTCAGGGGGTGGAGAGCAATTGTGCTGTGCATCACTTGTTTTGTATATTCTTTTATCATTACTATTATCATCATTATTATTCTTTTTTTTTCCCCCGTCCTATTAAACTGTTTTTATCTCTACCCATGAGTTCTACCCTTTTCCTTTTCCAGTTCTCTCCCCCATCCTGCTCCAGCTGGGGTGGGGAGGTGAGTGAGCGACTGTGTGGTTGTTTTAGCTACCTGCCAGGTTAAACCAAAACAGAGCTCCACGTTGGAGCAGATCTCCACCTGCAGCCCATGGAGGACCACATACCGGAGCAGGTGGGTGCCCGAAGGAGGTTGTGACCCTGTGGAAAGCCCACACTGGAACAGGCTCCTGGCAGCAGCTGTGGCCCCATGAAGAGAGAAGTCCAGGCTGGAACAGGTTTGCTGGCAGGACTTGTGACCCCATGGGGGACCCACGCTGGAGCAGTCTGTTCCTGAAGGACTGAACCACATGGAATAGACCCAGGCTGGAGCAGTTCATGAAGAACTGCAGCCTGTGGGAAGGACTCATGTTGGAGAAGTTCACGGAGGACTGTCTCCCATGGGAGGGACCACATGCTGGAGCAGGAGAAGAGTGCGAGGAGTCCTCCCCCTGAGGAGGAAGGAGTGGCAGAGATAAGATGTGATGAACTGACCACAACCCCCATTCCCCATCCCCCTGCATCGCTGAGAAGGAGGAGGTAGAGAAAATCAGGAGCGAAGTTGAGCCCGGGAAGAAGGGAGGGGTGGGTGGAAGGTGTTTGAAGGTTAGTTTTTATTTTCTCATTATCCTACTCTGATTTGATTGGCAATAAATTAAATTAATTTCCCCAAGTTGAGTCTGTTTTGCCCATGACAGTACTTGGTGAATGGTCTCTCCCTGTCCTTATCTTGACCCATAAGCTTTTTAATATATTTTCTCTCCCCCGCCTGGCTGAGGAGGGGAGCGATAGAGAAGCTTTCGTGGGCACCTGGTGTCCAGCCAGGGTCAACCCACCACATGCAGAAAGCTTAAAAGTACACAGGATCAACAGGAGCCAAACCAGCAGTGTGACATTGTGGAGTAATCGCTGAGGGGCAATTTGGAAATTTACACTCTAAGAACAGCATTGAAATAGGGTGGAACGTAGCTAGTGTACAATGAGTCTGTACCATGGCAACTCCCTAGGCAACCCTAGATGTTGGCAATCTCAGGGGAACTTTGTGTGCTGACTCTGGAAGAAATTGCATGGAGGGTGGAGCGGAGTGGAGACATCGCGGCCACGCTCTGTGAACAAGGGAATTTGAAGGTGCACAGTGTGTACATTAATAAGCTGCACATGTGACGCCCTGCGTCAGTGACCTCAACTTTGATGAAATGCTGTACTTGGAGTGGACTTTGCTTATTATATCATTATAATACTAAAACACACACCCCTTTCAAAATTACCCACCTCCCAAGGTGCGACCACCCCTCAATGAGCATGTGCACTGCATTTTTCCTAGTCTGTACCTTTAAACGCGAAGCGAGACAATTTTGAACCAATCCTGATAAAGGTACGTATGACTAGAGTCACTCACTCCACCTGCAAAGTAAAACACTATAAAATAGTATGAAAAGAGCTGGATGTCAGGGAAGACACCATCACTCCTGACTTTTAGGATCCGCCGACGAGCTGACCCTCTCTTCCCCCACATTGGGACGCCTTTGGGTAAGATCCGAACACTCGGCTATCCCGAGTGGATCTGCGGAAATTTTAGGAATCTCTAGAGTTGTTTCATCACCCCACGTTTGTGTAACCCGACTGTAATCAATTTAGTGCACTTGCTTGCAGACAGTGAATTTATCACCGGCAATCCAAAGAACTTGTGCATCTGTTGCTTCAATAAATCGCACTATTGATTGACTCAGCCATGTGTGTGTTGTCCCTGAACACAACCGTACCTCTGAGTGCAGCCGTGTGAGTTCAGGAGTTGTCTGGCTGAGCAGGTCGTGTGATGTTAGTAGTGCATCCAGACCCGTGCGAGTCCAATGAAAAGGGTTGGGTGCGACCGGACTACTAAAACGCTGATTTTGGGCATCTGCCTCTTAACGCAACAGACATGTACCCAGTCTCTTTAAAAAGCTTCGTTCAAAGTTCACATTTTCACATCCTTCAGGATTCGCAGAATTTAGCTGGGACTTCAAGCTAGAATGCCTCAGTCAAATGCAACCCAGATAATGAGACCAAGAAGCAGCAATTAATGAATTCTCAAAGGAAAAAACATTTGCTTTCAATGTTACAAACGCAGTTTTTGTACAAAGACATTTTATTTAGGTTTACCAAAAATATTTTGAGAGTTTCCAACGTTATTCTATATCAATGTTTGCCATATCCTAAGGTTCTCATTGAACTTTATTCAGTTTGAACCCAGGAATGAGGAAAGAAAATAGAATCATAGAATCTTTTAGGTTGGAAGTGACCTTTAAGATCACAAAGTCCAACCACTAACCTAGCACTGCCAAGTCTACCACTAAACCATGTCCCTAAGCACCACATCTACACATCTTTTAAATAACTCCAGGGATGGTGACTCCACCACTTCCCTGGCCAGCCTGTTCCAATGCTTGACAACCCTTTTGATGAAGAAAGTTTTCCCAATATCCAATCTAAACCTCCCCTGGTGCAACTTGAGGCAGTTTCGTCTCATCCTATCGCTTGTTACTTGGGAGAAGAGACTGACACCCACCTTGCTACAACCTCCTTTCAGGTAGTTGTAGAGTGATAAGGTCTCCCCTCAGCCTCCTTTACTCCAGACTGAACAACCCCAGTTCCCTCAGCCGCTCCTCATAAGACTTGTGCTCCAGACCTCTCACCAGCTTCATTGCCCCCTTTGGACATGCTCCAGCAACTCAATGTCCTTCTTGTAGTGAGGGGCCCAAAACTGAACACTGCATTTGAGGTGTGGCCTCACCAGTGCCAAGGACAGGGGGACAGTCACTTCCCTAGTCCTGCTGGCCACACGATTTCTGATAAGAAGCCAGGATGCTATTGGCCTTCTTGGCCACCTGGGTACACTCCTGGCCAAAATGAAATCATGCTTAGTGGGAATTTGTGTCTCCCAAACCAGCAGTATCTACATGTTGTATGTAGGCCATTCCTTTGGGGTTGCATGCAGCTAGGCTCTCCTGGACAAGTCCTTTTTTCTGATTTGGGAATTTTCAGTGGAGGAAATCTGAGGGATATATCCGTTTGTCCAGAGTTTCTGGAATGTTGTATGCAAGGAGGCTCCTGAGGTTTTGTTGCCTATGCATAACCCAACGCAACAGCACCTGCTCAGCCAACTCTAGAACTAGATAGGGCTGCTGAAAAAGTAGCATATTTGCTGTAGAACAAATCTCTTATGTCCAAGCTACCTTGCTTTCCCTTACATAAGCAAATCAGCATTACCCCCATGAGCAGTGGATCCGACCTTTCTCAACAGCAGCACCCTTGCTGTGCATTAACCATACAATGTATAAACATACTTCTGTCTGACATTTCAAAGACTCAGATTTCACCTCTCCTGCTGTCCTGGTTTCAGCCAGGGTAGAGTTAATTTTCTTCATAGAAGCTAGTGTGAGGCTGTGTTTTGGATTTGGGATGAGAAAGTGTTGATAACGTGCTGATGTTTTGAGTTATTGCTAAGCAGTCAAGGACAGTCCAGCTTCTCGTGCTGGCCTGCCAGCAAGAAGGCTGGGGGTACACAGGAGGGAGGGGACACAGCCAGGACAGCTGACCCAGGCTGGCCAAAGAGATATTCCGTACCATATAACGTCATGCTCAGTATATAAAGCTGGGACGAAGAAGAAGGAAGAGGTGGAGGGACGTTCGGAGTTATGGCGTCTGTCTTCCCAAGAAATCATTACGCGCGATTGAGCCCTGCTTCCCTGGAGATGGCTGAACACTTGCCTGCCCATGGAGAGTGGTGAATGGATTCCTTGTTTTTCTTTGCTTGCGTGCGCGGCTTTTGCTTTACTTATTAAACTGTCTTTATCTCAAACCATCAATTTCCTCACTTTTACTCTTCTGATTCTCTCCCCCATCCCACCGTGGGGGAGTGAGCGAGCGGCTGCATGGTGCTGAGTTGCCAGCTGGGGCTAAACCACGACACTTGCCCAGAAGCAGAAATCAGCTTCCCACTGATCACCATGGGTGAGAGCTGAGAATACACTGAAGGTGAGGCTGACACAACGCACCTCCCTCAGCCCTCACACAAATTTTCTTGAGGAAAGTTGTTTCCCTTCTTATACCTCTATTCCTAGGGAGATGCCACTGTGGTGGGTCCCCGGGTACTCCTCTGCAAGAACAAACTACACTGAGAGCACTAGCAAATGTTTCTATGAGAACATCAACACAGGAGAGCATTCTTACTGAAATAATGGAGGTAATCATACAGAGAAACTGGGTGCAATTCATGATTAGACAAAATAAAACAAACTGTTGATGCTCAAAATATTTAAAATTTATTAATCTACCTAATATTTTTTCATGATTACTTATTTCTACTGCAACAAACATGCTATTTATTCCCCTAAATTTCAAGTCACTTTGCCTGTTTTTTTTCTCTACGTTGGCCAAAATATTTGTGTCTAGAGCATTGCAATATCTCTGGCAAAGCCAGCAGAATGGCTTGTCAAATAATGTCTGTGGACACATACAAAAGCTAGAATGAAAAACAAAATGTTGATGCTGGCCAATAATCAGGAGTCGGGCTTTCAAGGTCAGCAAGAGGTAAGTGGTTTGTTTGTTTTCCTGGGGGTAAATATTAAGCCTCTCAGGCTTAGAAGGGAATTAAACCCGGATGTCTCATTTTCTAAGGAAGTGATATACTCAGTTAGCTATTCTATAATCAGAGGGGGCACATTCATCGTGACTTTTCACTGCCACCTAAAAGAGAGGGGCATGTTTTGAGAGAACAGCTGCAGGTAAAGATATCTCAATACTATGGTCTCTCCACGTTCTTCTCACCTACCTTGAAAAATACATAGAAGAAGTACCTAAGCCTGTATCCAGGTTTTGTCTAAGGTCAATGGAGCCATGTGCAGAGAGCTTAGCTCAGATGCTAGGTAGGAACTCTGTCTCCTGGAGCTGCAGGTCTTCACTGACTACAAGTAAGTACATGCATTTCAGCTGGAAGATTAATGTTGGTAGAATAAACACAGGTACCAGTACAAAGGTTTTTCAGGTAACTGTGGGGCACCCAACTGCCTCCCTGGGTTGAACAGAAAACCTGAGACATGGCTTTCAGCTTTGGATCCCACCTTGCAGAATAGGAATCTAAAAGTCATGCACTTATGTCCTCTACTGCATCTGTTCTTTTTTCCCTCTTCTCCTTGTTGGTCAGCTCCTGAATCAGTTTCAAGTTCCACAGATCTAATTTGATTTGGAAGCTTTTCAGCCCAGACAGAACAAGCACAGGATTTACCAGGAGACCTGGTCCCCTCCTGCGCTGCTGTGGTCACAGCCGTTCAGCTACACAACTCTTCCCTAATCTGATCAAGGCACTGAGTCTCTCCTTGGGCAAAGGAATCAAAACCTGACCCACATCTTCTGTTGTCTTTACAGTCTTCATTCCTACTATGGCTGCTTCACACATTACCTGCTGACTTCATGCATTTAAAGCACTTCTGACATCATTAATGAGTTTTCTGAATTAAAAATAACTGATGAAGAATGTGAAAAAAATCCCAATTTTTCTGTACAAGAGCACAATGTCATCTGTATTTCCTAATTACAAACTTTAAAGGCTGTTGCTGTATAATAATGCCAAAATTAACAGAGATCTATAAAATAAATCCAATTACTAAAGACCAACAGAATAAATTCAAAGACAAAATGAAAATGTATCATTATGTTTTATTGTGTGTGTTTACTGCATAAAATTACCACATAAAATTCTAAATCATCATAAGATGTTATGCCAAATGTTCCAGTGTTAAGCCTCCAGAAATGGAAATTTAAGAAATAGCTGCATGCTGTCTTTTTTTGCCTTTCAGACTCTGGAAATCTGAATGGCACAAGGTCCCTTTGTTAGCTTTCATGAAAAAGGGAGACTTTGTGTCCTCTGAAAGAGAAGAGAAGACACTGTATTTTTGCAAGCCAGAGGTGCATGAGTCAGGGCTATTTTGACAGATGTTCTACTCCTCTGGAGCCACCAGCTGAGAGCCCCAGCACCCTGTTTCAGACAGCGGGTTGCGCATTGCCATTGACAATGCTGCTATCTGCTGGCTCAGGTGGGCTCCTGCCTTTTATAATTGGCATTGCCACATTCTCCTTTAGCCATTTTTTTGCACTTTTACAGTTTTTTCCTCGATGGGATTTATCTGGTTGAACATAAACACCTGCAACAAAAGCACCTGGTGATGATTGCCTCAAACTTCCCTGAAAGTCAGTGGAAGGAACAGCACTTCTGGGGCGTGATTCTTTCCACCCCAAAGCAGGCAAAGAACACACATCAGAACAGCACCCAAAAAGCAATAGTGTGCTTTGCCTGCGGCTATAATGGGATCTGAAGAGTGACTAGCTCAGGTGTAGGGATGACTGTCACACCGTAAGTAAGCATAGAAAGACAGCAAAAGGAGTACTACCCTCTTATCCATTAGGGAAAGTCTTCAGAGGTGCTGCTGATTTTTAATTCATTAACTTGCATCCACACACAGCGAGGCCATAGGTACTACAAGGAGAGAGATATTAACTACATCTGACTTTGGATAAGAGTGTTGACATTTGGCCCAGAAGTCCGGCTCCATTTCATATTTTCTTTGGCAGTAAAATTGCCTTTAAGATGTTTCTACCTCTCCCTTCACTCTGCCTCCAGTAGCCTGTCCATTTCCCTTCTCAGAAAGCTTGAGTTAAGTAAAAGAAGTCTCACATGTAGTTTCCTGCACACAAACACACACACCCCCAGAAAAGGGTATCACTCTTTTTCTATAAATTTTATGAACTATAGATTCAGATTATACAAGAGCTAGACCTAAGTAAGATTTGTTTTAATCCAAAAATAGAATTTGCATCATGCTTGAAGATCTGCTACAAATAATATCATGTTAAATATGATTCTGTCTTAACAAAGGACAAGTAGAGTCAATAATTCCAGTGCTTGGGTCAGTCAATAATTAGTCTACAGTTCTAAAGATGACTTATTTTTGATTATGCTTAACCCAGTACAGCAACACTACAATAACATAATCTTTGCAAAAGAATGGTCTACATGCAAATTTGCACAAGTTTAACAGAATCACATATTTGGGTGTGACAGATGTGTACAAAGTAAAAAGAGGTTACTGCTTAATTTCCAACTTCCTATCATCGTCTCCCTGTGCTGGAAACTACCACCCTTTCAGATCTGATGCCTAGAATGCTCTTTTCAGCTTATATAAGCAGTAAAGTGTGTTGCAGATTTAAACTTTCTACATTTTTTTTACAAATCTCCAGTCATTGCACACCTTGCTTCTTAAAGTATAAGTTAATTAAATTAATTGCCTAATTAATGAATCTGAGCAGCTGACAAATGGTCTCTAAGATGTCTAGACTTGACAACTGCAAATGCTGTTTCTTATGAGGAAATGCCCCTACTCTAATAGCTGTTCTAGTCTAACGTTTAATTCTCTAGCCAAGAAACATCATCCTTTTTTTCAGCCTGGTTCAAGACTAGTGTTCAACCATTGGAGCAACACTGAAAACCGCGAGGAACACAACCATGGGAGAAAGCAGTTCAACAGAGTCCTGCTGCATTATGGGACACCTTTGATAAAACCGGTCAATAAGATCAAACTTCCCCTGTGATGCTTTTGTGCCCAAACCTGGGAGGGAAGATCTCACATTGGAATCAATAGGAGCCACCATTTCCTCACCAGCGTTAGCTTTAGGAATGAAATTACAGGGGTTTTCACTTCATTCTAGACCCAGTTTACATTTTTCATGTTTCATGGGTGTAGAAGAAAAGGATTTACAGATCAAGAATTAGCGTGAGACCTTCACTACTGTTGGGCTGTGTGAGGGACCATCTAAGGGGGTTGCCTTTAAAAGCTAAACTTTCTGCCAAGCTAATCTTTCTCCTCTGATAAAAGCTAGACTTTAAATACGTGAAAGATCTACACGGGCTTCCAAGGAAAACACAGGTCTTACAGCAGGAGATATTTTGTGAAGTGAAAGATTCGTAAGTGATCCAGTGACAGAGATCAGGTGAAACAAGAAGAAAGAAACTGGCCTTCAGCAGGCAGAGGGTACTGATCTCATTGTTCACAAAACGCATATAATCAGAGTTTTATTTAATGTGATATTCATGTTGGTCCCATAAGATAGATAACTTTTATGTGCTTCCACACAGATAACTATGCAATCACATATATGCACAAATAAGGTGGGTATAGGGGAATAAGTAGGAAGCAGTGAATGAAGAGAATGTACATTTCATAACAAGTAATACTTCCCAAGTAAGTCATCTCTTAAACTGAAATATTACAAAACTAAGAACAGAACAATCACATTTTCATAATCTACATACCAGCATAAGTAATGTTACTTGAAGTCTTTGCTTGAGATTGATAACCTTAATAAAACTGCCGCACATGCCATATCTTTGTGCAGTTTGCCTTGATGCCTTTCTCCCATACAAAGTACAGCAGTTCAGCAGTAATGCCTGCCTTCATTTTAATATATATGTAACATAAGAATCACTTCATCAAGTCTGGCCAGAGGTCTATCCAGCCCAGTACACTGTCTCTGAGAGGGACCAAAGTCCTCAGGAAAGAACAGGGCAAGCATACAACACCTTTTTCTTAGCACACAGGGACTTCATAAGCTGGAACTGTACCTTGACGACTAATAGATACTTCTTGTATGATTTGCCTAATATCTGGTTTTAGCATAATGTCTCTCTGAGTTAACCTAGACATTCTGCTGCCTGCAACTTTCAGCCGTCAGTGTGCCATGTGCCAAAGCAAGCACCAACATGTGAGCATAAAGCAACCCAGATTTGCCTGTGGAAATATGCAGATCAGAAGGGGCAAGAAAAGCTGGAAGAGTCTTTGAGTGCATTGGATGTTCATGAGAAAAAGCAGGCTGGCAACTGCATAATAAACCTCTTCCACCATAGGCAGAGAAGCTATGAATTTCTTAGCCACACACAGGGAAATTGCAACACACTTGTGCTGAGGCTGAACACGACGATAATCTAAGTCCGCTATAGTATCTAGACCCCTCAGCTCTACACAGATGCCTAACTACCATAGGAAACCATACAGGGACAGAGTAACTAGAGGAAAAGCATACTTAGATATTGGAGAAGCTGCTAGAGTTTTAAGAGGGGTGATTTACTGCTCTTAACATGCAGAGAATGTTCATGCTGAGAATGTTCTTATAATTAAACTCTTGCATATTTTACTGCAGGGCCATCATTGCCAGACTACCTCCTCTAGCACTCCTACCGCATTTGTGCTAAAAGTGCTGCAGCAAAGAAGTGTATACTTCTTCAAATTTGAGGTTTTAAACTGATGATAGCAAATAAAGCAATGTCCAATTTTGTCAATAACTTAATTATCTAAAGAGACCAGATATAATGGCATTATCCAAATGCTGTTGATGAAAAAATGTACATCTCGGTGTGATGACCAGCAACTGTAGTGCCTTGTAGCTTGGTGGGAAGGTGAGTCAAATACAGTATGTACATATGATTTGTTTTAGATCTAGCCATGATTAGTATCATTGATTAGACAATTCAAAGTGATAGGTATGTGAACTGGTCCACTGTTGCTGTTGCAGGAGCCATAAACAGAATCAGAATGATCTTGGGAAGGAAAAATACACCAAGTTAAAAGATACAACAGCAGAGAAATGAGACTGGTTCTCATCTTCACTTATTGTGCCTCACTGCCTGTTCTGATTTAAACACTCAAAAGATTTGGCTATTAAGTAATGGTTGTTTTGGTTTTTTGTGGGTTTTTTTTATTTATTTATTTGTCTGTATTCATCGTACAGAAACTTGGAGAAGCTCCTATGCTAGTATGTTGAGAAGTGCATTAGAAGATCTTTCTCACCTGAAGTGTTTGCAGACCAGGTGACAAAACAAAGAAATTGAGCAGCAGCAGATCTGCAGGGCTGGTGAGTATTTCCCCAAGAGTTCTGAAAGGAATGCAAAATTGAATTAACCCTGAATTATCCTTCAAGTCAAGTACCAACAAGTTGCATCAGTGCAAATTCTTAGTACAAGGCCACAAGGTAGCTAACTTGATGACATTAGTAAAATGGGTTCCTAAAAACATCTGAAGATCTTATGAACTATTAAATCTGACGCCCACACCAGGCAAATTAGTATAAATTATTTCAAAGAATAATTTCAGTAGATATATGGTAGATAAATGTAGAAATTTGCTATATGAAGGAGACTCAGTATGTGTGGTTTTTAAAGTGAAATCATGTTTCACAGTGGAGAGTTTTTTTAATTCAAGTAACAAAGGGAAATTGTCTCAATATGGTCTGCTGGAATTTTCAGCAGGCAAGCAGCTAGGGCAGTAAGCTCACAAGGAAAACTGAAAAAAAAATGGGAATAAAATGCGGGTTTCTTGCACTGGAAGTATTTATTAAAAGCCATGAAAGTAGAGAAGTAACTGCTAGGTCTGACAGTGGGAAGGGAAAAAGTAAACCCGGCTCTGCCAGCCATGCCAGGCCCAGAACGGGCTGCTCACGCAGTCCCGCGAAAACACTAACTCAGTAGTGGTACTGAGCAGAAAGTTTAGAAATTAACTAGGGAAAAAAATATATGTAATAATCGGAGGACAAAGTATCACAGCACCAGCACTGCATACCCAGGTTTTGAGTAGCGATTCAGCTTGCTGAGCGCTTGTCTCTCTCGTACGCGCTGGGGGACTGAAGGAGGTACCGAGGCGTCAGACAGGCCGGCAGCACTTTGCACCACCGTCTACTATGAAGGGCAGGCGGCTACATGGGGCCGCGCCCTCCCCGAGGCAGACGGTTGCGATGTCGGGACGCATGGCCGCCCTCGGGAAGCCGGACCCCTTGCCGCTCCACAAGATGGCGCCGCGGGACCAGGGAAGGCTCCAGGCGGAAGCGGCGGGAGGAAGCTCCGCTCACCGCGCCGCGCTCGTCCTCGCCGGAAGGGAGGGAGGAAGCGGCGGTGGCGGCTTCGCTCGGCTCCCGTTGCCCACCGGAGCCCCAGGCTGCCCGGGTGGGTGCGGGGACGGCGGTGCCCCTGCGCAGGCTGCGGCCCAGACCTCCCGCCTCGCTGGGCCGCGGCGGGACGGCTGAGGGAAGGGCGGCCGGGGCGAGCGGTGGTGTGAGCGGGAAAGCGAAGGGCTCGGGAGGGAGTTTTGCTTTCGGAGCCCGGGCGCCTGGCGGGGGGCGGAGAGGCGGTGTTTGTGGTACAGGCTCGGCGCTTTTCGTTTCCTCGGCAAAATGTCGACCCCGAGGTGGGGGTGCGGGAGCTCAGGCTCAGGAGTCTTCCGTGTGCTGGGGCTCGGGGCGAGCCTGGGCCTATGGGCTTGTTTTCCTGCCAGTCGTTAGATTTAATTGTTTGCCCAATTTGGCAGAGGCTACTCGCCGGTTTTGTGATCCTTGAAGTCACTGACCAGAGTCTGGGCACAGCATCTGTGACACCAGGCAATGAATTTTGCCTTTAAAAGCAATAGTGTAGAAGTTTCATCCTCTTCCTCGTTTATGGCTAAACTGACAAGCCATACATGAAACATAAGCTAACTGGGGCTACTAATAGTTGTACAGCTTTTAGCACTTCACCTTTGACCTCTGATTTTTGGCCCAAATAGCTTTTTGGATGTCAGAGAAGAAAGACCCTCTTTTTGGGATCAGCAGAGGATTATGCTGTCTCAGGCTCTGCTCAGGTCACAAGAGGCATAATATATATGCTAAAGTTTGATCTGCATACTTTGTTTGCAGGTCTAGCGGTTAAATGTGGATTATCCCTGCAATGAACATCATTTTGTCTTAGGTGTAATTTGTTTCACTTCCATTTGCAGGAATTATTACTGTTGGTGTAAAGACATTGGTGTGAAGACTTCGTAGTGATAGGTAGGTCTTCATAGCTCAACTGACTCTCCTGTTGGTATGACAGCCAGCCATAACTGTATGCTAAGTGTCAGACAATTCTTGTATTTACAACTATTCACAAACAAGAATGCAGTATATGGGAATTTTTACCCTTTCTTCTTAAGGGGAACACTTGTGCTGCTTTGTTACTAAAGTTAACGTCATACACCAGCAATGCACAGTATTAAAACACTTTTCAGACATTTCCCTCTTCTGGTGGTAATTCTGCACCAAGAGTAAGCATTAGAAGTATAAAATTAAATAGGTGTTTGTGGGAAGTTGCACACTATTGATGTTGTTACATGGCATGCTTTTCTTACTGAACTTACAGATAGTTTTAAAGAGTGTGTAGTAGGGTGAGTTCAAAATATATGGTGCAAACTCATGTTTAACACCTTAAATTGTGAAACTTAACCGCCGTGGGATGTCATGGAAACACTTTGTATGCATGGGTTCAGAGAAATAACACATTCTGTCTTTAAATGTCAAATACTTTTTTCAGTTCCAAACTGTATCTGAACTGCCACCTGCTGAAATCAGGAGAAATGTGCCTGGAAAAGTAATTCCTGTGTGCGTGCTCTAGTGTTACATTTTACTGAGCATCTCTTACTACCCATTGCCAGAAACTGGATACCAAGTTAGGGACATTTGTGGCCTAACTGAAGAAGGCGCTTCTCACAGGCTAAAGGAACAGGGACAAAAGCAGCAGTGGGCAAAGGATGTGGTCAGCTGTCTCTTGGGCGTTTCTGATTTAAACATAGTTTGCTTTTTCAGGCAAGCTTCATACAAATGAATGTGTTTTGTTGAAATCTGCTGAATTTATTGAAATTTCACCTTCTTTTAACAGCGTCTTATATTTGTACCTTAATATCATGCAACAGGTTAATTAATCTTGTGCTAATCGGTGTTCTGAATCTCTGTTTAAACTCTCCTTGATCCCGCCTTGGGTGTTCTTTTCTGAGCTGTACCTGTTGCCTCTGGTATGGCAGCCATGTGGCAGCACTATATCCAAGACACCACTAGAGGGCTTTGCTCCCACAGTAAGAATTCTATAACCAAGTTATAAAAAAACCCCAGTATTTCGGGGCTGTGTCTCACAATATGACAGACATTGTCTCAGCTTCTCTTGGCTCCAGTGGAAGTAAATGCTGCCATTGCTTTGATCAGATTTATTTATTTTCACTAATGCTTATTTGCCTCAAGTTGGTAAGGAGACAGGCGTGTTGTGATTAAAGGGAGTACATCCATATTTAATTATCAGTGGGGAAATATTTTTAAACTATGAAAAGGAAGTAATAACATTTATCAAAAAATAACATTTCCATCATTAATGGTCAGCATAGGCAAACAAATATCTTCCTTATTTTAAATTCTACATTTGCTGGTGAGTTTCAGATGTTCAGTTGCTTCCATATTTTATTTTAAAAGTATAAATTATAGAAGTAGAGTTATTACATTTATTTTCTGCTTCTTTTCATGTTTCATATTTTATGTGGTTTATTTTGGAAGAGTATTTCAGCTGAAAATAAAACAAACTTATTCTTTAATTCAGTGTCCCTGCTTGCAACATTGTTATTCTCGGCTTTATATTTGTAGTCTAATGTTTCATAAATAATTTATGAAAATAATTTAAAGTTTCTGTGTTTGGCAAAACAGGTTTTTCATATCTGGTAAACTAATATAGTTGGATGGTTTTGCCAAGGTTTTTTCCCTCCTTCCCCTTCACAGAGCATATGTACATGTTGCATATTAATAATAAAGTGTTAGACTTCACAACTTACTGCTTTAAAAGTGTATTTACATTGAGCTCTGAACCTGATTTCTATTTATGCTGAAGCCAGTTCAAAGAATCTTTTGTCGTGTAGGAATTGGAGTGAACATGAAAATGAATACACATACTTTTTCTGAAGTGGAAAATGGAAGAATCGGCTACCATGGACTTAAGTTTTTAAGTATGAGAAAAAGACGTTAGAGCAACCTTGACAGATGTATATGGGAAGGGAACAAAAAATACACGTGTACATCGTGAGAGTGGAGATAAGATTTTTGAAGAGGGTTAGCGTGGGAACTGAGATATTTGAAATGAACAAAGAGGGATAGCCCATGACTCTTCTTATGTATATGTGGTTTTCAAGTGTTACAAGTCACCACAGTGTTTTACAGTGACTTCAGTGCTGGGTTTTCTTCTTCCTCCAAGCAGGCAGGAGAGAATACAATGAACTCACACACTTTCGTTGCCTAATGCCTGATCCTGCAATCCTTTGCTTGCATGAGTCGTCCCATTGATTGCAATGGGACTGCTCATGTATGTAAGGTTTCTTGCAGATAGGTTGGTGTGACCAAGGTTTTATGGCCTTGAGCTTGGTGTGGGCTTTGTAAAGGACACTAATTTGCCTTTTTGGTACTACTTTGAACAGGGCCCATCCCCATTCTCCTTTCATGCAATGCAGCTTGTCTTAGGAGGCAAAAAGTTCCTGTTTAATCAGTATTGTTAAATATGAGGCCGAACAGAACTGGTGTATTTACTGTGTTCGTATGCATTTTGAAAAATCCTAGTTTTATGCTGGTATAAATCTACAACGGTTGTAAGTGCTGTCTTGGCTATATTCCAGTGTTGCTGGGAATAGCATTTGACCATATCTGAGGGGTAGCAGTGGTAGTTTAGCGTACTGAGTTTCTGTTACCTTTCACTGGCACTCGCCAAATGTAAAGTTCGAGCTGAGGGTGAAAGCATCAGGAAAAATATGTACGTGAAGCAGATAACATCTGGTAAATCACACTGAAAATGATAGTAATTATAAATCCTGCCTGGTGGTTATAGATATCTTGTTCTCCCTCTGTTCTTCCCCTTTTTCTTTTTTTTTCTTTTTTTTTGCCACTTGCTCTTCTTCCTCTAGTCGTCTTCTCACATTTAAAAAAATGTGATTGCAACCTGAATTGGCTTGTGTTTTCTTTATGGGAGGCAGGATCAGATGTCTGGAGGAAAAAAAAAAAGAGAAATAAAGTGAAAGAAGGAATTGTATGCAGTTATAAGTGCACCATAGGTTTAAACAGAAACCTTACTACCTTAATGGGAGTCAAGATGGGTTTAATCATTTTATGGTAATTGCTTCTTTTATAGATGTCCCTGTGCAGACACCACTAAAAAGTGACAACAGTATGCTTCATTTAAGTTTATGATTTTTGTTTGGCATTAATTTGGAAAATAAAGGTTGTAGAAGCATAAAGTGTGGGAGAGAATAGAAAAGGGTAACAGGAAAAAAAAGTGTTCAGGCCCAGCATTTTAGGCTGCATTGTGTAGAAGGCTCCCTTCTAACCTTCTTATTGTAGTTGGGAATTTTAAGGAATGGGATTTTTACTGGTCATAAAAACTTTAAATAAGAGAATTCAGCTAGCCACAACATAGAAGAGATATTTAATAGCTGTAGGTCATAGTACTCAAGTTTAACAAAATATATTCAGTGCTTGTGACCATCTTAATACATACATTTTTATGAATTAAAAAAACTACTGTTTTCTTTTCTAGTTCACCGTGATCAGCAGAACAAACTTCACAAGAGATGGTAAGTGGTCTTTATGGGTTTCTATGTGATAACTTAGCCATGTTTTATACACAAAATGCATATAAACACTTTTATTCAACTGTCAGTGCAGACATGTAAAAATTAGATGGGAAAGTAGCTAAATTGCTTTGAAAATAGAATTCATGTTACAACAGTGAGTGATTTGTCTACTCCTGGGAAGACTCCAGAGACATAACAGGAAAATAACAGAGGACTCTGATCATTTGCCTTAGATTTATAGCTTTTGTTTCCTTGAGGAAATCTCTTATTTCCATTTATTCTGCAGCTGAAAAAGCACAGACATAGAACTAAGTTAGACTTTAAAGTGTTCCTTTCCCTTTTCCACCCCAAGGTAAAACATTTCTGTAATTTCTTTTTTAACAGATGTATTTTTAAAATTCAAATGTAAAAGGGGTTTTCAAGGGTCAGTTTCAATGAAGAAGCCACAAAAAGTAGTTGGACAGACACCAATCCCAGTTCTGTCTACATGAACTGGCTTTTTGTCTTCCTTTTCCCTAAATTAACAACTGGAGCTAGTCAGCTAGACAAATCAGCCATCTGGATTCCAGAGCTTTCAGTAAAGTTATCAAGGCCCTTTTTAGAAACATTTTAGAAGAACTGGAGATAATTTTTGAGCTTTAAAAGAATATGTTGTCTTCTTTAGAAATACATAGAATATAGGAGATACCTGCTTTTGTCAAGTTTCATGATGTTTCAAAACTGAATTTTTAAGTAGTGGAACAAATAGACAAAATGTTCTAAAAGTAACCTGTGAATGTACCAGATTTGACAACAGGACATTCTCATCTGACTGCTGAAGGATGGGGAGTCAGCGTGACATTCTTAAGCAAAGCAAGAACAGTAAATAAAACATTGTTCATGTTAGCTTTTAGGTGGTTGGATGATTAAGAATGAAGAAATTCCATATGGAAAGCAGATGCTTTTCTTGCACCCACTCATCTTACGAATAAATCTGAAATGTATGGTCTTGTAGCAGCGCTATGTTAGACCACGAGGAGAATGAGAATGAAGTTTCACTTCCACAAATTGTTACTTTTCAGGAAAGATAATTTAAATCACAGTAGCTGAGCCCCACAGCCCTTCACAAATAGGGTGCAATTTTTGATCAGAAATTCTTAAGGAATGACAGTTCGTTGTAGTGGGCTTTCTTTATGGACTCTACTAGCAAGAGGCATTTTGTTTCTGAGAGCACTTACCAATGACCTTAAAGAGAGATCACATTTATAAATTTCTTATAGGATAATGGGCTCAATTTTGCAGAAAGAAGGGAAACGTGAGAGTCACAGTTACTCCAAACTCTCTAGCATTTGCGTTATTGCCTGAGAATCAGAAAGTGAAAACAAATGTAAGTAAATGAAATTAACCTCAGTTTATATTGTTTTTTTCTGTTTTGTTTTGGAGGTTTTTTTTTCCAGAGGCTCATTCCCTTAAGGCTACGGAATGGTGCTAGTGCAGATCAAGAAAAGACTCTTAAGAAAACAATTTCGTCTTGTATGCCCTTTTTTTTTTAAAAAAAAAAAACCTAATAAAGGACTGTAAATGTCACATTCATCTCTGAAAACCTCAGCTAATCTTGCCATAGTTTTGAGTGTTTGCCAAAACATGGTTTAATTAAAATTCTTCCAATTTAAAGTACAGGCATCCTGTTTTGGCACAGCTAGAAGATTTTCTATGGAAATTAAGATGTGGGGGAAAGAAAAAAATTGCTATTAATTTTAGTTGTTCTAGGTTCTATTTTACTTTATGGCCTTCTTTTAAGATCCTCTATTATCCCCTCTTTTTTGAGGGTAGGATGAGGAGGGAGATGAAATGGCCTATAGGAAAGGGGCTGGAGGCTAGAGGGACTGTAGAGCTTTGTAGATGCTGGTGAAATCTGAACAACATGAAACTACTTTTTCAGGAAAACTAAGATGAGGTGGAAGACAGGAGAAGGTGTGTTACAGTGTTTTGTTCTATAGCACTATTTTTCCATCTGTTTTATCAGTGGTATTTTTTTGCCCCTTTTCATACGTTGGTTGCTGATGAGTACAAAAGGGAGATTTACTGGCAGCTTGCACTTGGCTAAATACAGTCTTGTTTTTGATTGAGGCCATGATGGATATATGAACTTGGCTGAATTGCCATTTGACCTTTTTTGAGAAACTTATTTTGGCAGGCAGATGGAGGAAATACGTTACTGGATAAAATGAATGCCTTTGTTTAATATGAAGGAATTTTAATCTCTTGTGTTTTCTGTCTGCGGATTTGGAAATCAGGTGTAGGTTGTAATACATACACCTTGGAATGATTCTGTTCTTACAACTCACGTGAGCAGATAAAGAAATATGGAACCTATCCACACAGCATATCTCCTAAAAAGAACTGACTCCCACTGTAGTACCATGAAAACTTTGAAAATTCCTTCAGGACACTACAACTTCTCTATTGCTAATTCTTATTCTTCGCTGGTAGTTGTGTTGATGCAAAAACAATCTCTTGTCAGAGTAATGAAGTGTAATGCACTTGCAGTGTGTTAATACTTGTCCTCTCTTAGATCTATATGGTTTATCATAGGAAAAGGATGATTAATGATTAAAAAGCAGACTTTGCACTTGTGTTTATGCATGAAATAAGTGCACACGTTAAGTGTTCAAACCCTCAATTACCGTTTGTTCTCTTTTTTTTTTCTTTTTTATTTTTCTTTGGTGTTCTTTCCCCCTCTCTTTTTCTGGCCCCAGGAAGATGCAGCAGAGCCATGGTATTCTCGTCAAGTGTATGCAAGATACTGGAAACACTATGACTTAGCCATGCGCTGGATGCGTAGACACCAGAAAGCCTACAGGAAAGCCATGGAGTCATTGTATCACCTATCATGGCATCCCTCTGGAGTGTCTCCAAGTAGACGCTACTCAGATTGGGATGGGAATGATCTTCCACATACCCACAACTATTCTTGCAGCTATAGCCCACATGGCAGAGCTCAGTACCATGCAGGAGCTCAGCAGTACACAGATGCCCACCAAGAGAGGGAGGATACTGACAGGGACTCTGAAATGGAGGAGGACTCTGAGTCTGAAGGGGAAATAGAATATGACTTGAGTAACATGGAGATCACAGAGGAGCTTCGTCAGTTTTTTGCACAGACAGAGAGGCACCGGGAAGAACTGCGTAAGTCCATGCTTGTTCTGTGTTTTCTGGTATTTGGTGACCATAACATTGAGTGATGGGGATGGCTTCAATGTTTACAGGTTTTGTAACAATTCACAGAAATGGGCACTGCAAGTGAGCCAGCCAAAAAGAATGAAGCAGGCAAAACTGGTGGGTGCACTTCAGTACTGTTCGTAAGAAATAAGTGTCAGAAAATGTTTGAAGGTTTTTCATTGAGAGAGAAAATTATGACTGCAAAGATGAGAATAACACAGTTGTCCAGAAGACAATATTCCTCTTCAGTGGTGAAGGAAAAACTCCAGGATTTTTATGGTTAAATCTAGTTAGCATGCTATATGTCTGAGAGGGGAACCCAGAGGAAGTGCTTTACTACATCACTAAACCCTAGAGTAAGCCTCAATGTATTTTATAACATGGAGCAGCCATTTTGTTTGTTATTCTTTGGCTAACCCAACAGTAAAATTCCATGACCTTTTTCTTCTCCCCATGCATCCCTAGGGTACTCTTCATTCTGTACTATACCACAAGTTTCTCTTTGTTTTGCATCTTGATCTGAGCCCAAGTCCTTAAGCAGGGAATATAAGCCAAAGACTTAAGATTTTTCTCAGGTCTTGGTCCTCAGAGGTATTGGTCATCTTTGTTTCTGTGAAATCCTTAAAAGAAATAAAAGATTATTTTGTACTTTATTGACACTTTACTGCATATACAAATGTTGCAGGCAAATTTATTGTATGTTTTAAGAAAGCAGCATGATGAAAATCACTTTTCCCACATGACTCCCAATAGGAAATACCCAGAATGAATGTTTAATAGAGCTTTCTCTGCTTTCTCTGAAAGAGGGAAATGTTGTAAAAATGCATAATAAAGGCAATGATTGGGAGGGAGAGAGAAAAATTGTGTTATTTTAAGTTCTTTGATCAGAGGCTATCTGGTGAGCTGAAACACCTCAGCTTAATTTCACACTTCCCATCAGTATGATGCACAGTTGATCTAGTTAGCAGAGGGAAGTGAGTTAAGTAGCTCAGTGGTAGTGCCTGACATGCATCCCTTTCTCATTGTGCTTTTGCAGAAGGAGCTTGGTGTTCTCTGTTGAAACATTCCTTTGATGGGTGGTACAGAATGCTTTCAGATACTCGGCTACTTCTACAAATGCAATACATTTTCTTTGGATTTATTTTGTCTTTATGGTTAGTGGTGTTTAAAGGTGTGCAAGTGATTAAAATGCTATCCTGGAAGTTAGGAAATCTGGGCTCAGAGACATTCTCTGTCACAAATATCCTATGTGACCTTGGTATAGCTATTTAATCGCTTCCTGATCCCTCACTGGCTGCTCTTGCTAAAAATATTTCATTCTTTATGGTGAGCAGGTGAATTGGGAAGAGGTCTGTGAGTCAGAATACAGATCTTTTATTTCTTTCACCACAACGGTACATGGAGCCTTTTGGAATAATTAGGTCTCTGCTGTGTGCCATGTACTAGCCTAGTTCTGGGTAAGCGTAACTCCATTCACTTCAGCGGCACTATTCCAGATCTTCATGCAAATCTAAGCAGAATCTGGTCTTCAGCTACTGCATGCCTCAATTTCTTTAATAGTTTCCTTGATAAAGTGAGGATAGTAGTAATAGTTGTCTGTAACTCCTCAAAGCATCAAAAAGTAAACAAGTACTTGATTTAATTGAAATTTAAAACTGCCACAAAACTCTTGGGTGAATGGTGCTATCTAAATGCTAATTTTGTCACTAATTAAAAATACAGTATAATCTTTTTCAGAAATAAGTTTTTCTTGTGTGGTGGTAGGAAAGGAAAATAGATTATTTTTTTAATTCTTTTGAAGTTTCTCAAAAGAAAAAAACATAAGCAGCAGGAGGAGGGGAAAATCATGTTTCCCTGATGGTGTGGAAATGAGCTAATATGGAGGCTGTATTGAAGGCAGTACCACTCTCCTTTAGGAGGTAGTGTTATTAATTTTCCTGCATGCTGTTTCTGAACAAAATTAAATTTAGGGGTTCATTAAGCTGCGATTCATAATGATGCTATCATGTTATATCTTTTGTACTGTGCTGAAGACTGATTGTCATTCTGTATCGATGCTCAAGAAGGTGGAGACAATACATCCACAAAAGAAACCCACTGTGACCCAAAGTCACAGTCACCCAAGTATTTCCTCTCTGATGCCTTTTCCTTTTAATCCCAAACTGTATGTCCTGGACTGCCTCTCACACCTTAGGAGCATATTTGTAGAGAAACTTGGGCACTATAAAGCTCAGTAATGCCTGAAATTTAGGCATCCATTTCTGGAAGAGATGTTTGTAATGTTGAGGTATGAGTTTTAAGTTTTCTCTAAACTGAATGAGAATATTTGGGAATGTCAAAGGAGAATACCAATAGTGACCTTGATGATCAGTTGAAGCCAGCTGATCTGGAAAGTTGAGGGCAAGGCTGTGTCTCATGTTTTCTCTCTTTGGCATAAATAAGGAGTTTCAGGTGGAGTTCACAGCCTTTGACCCCTGCACCTTGATGTGCACCTGGGAGCAGGCACCTGGCTTGCTCTTTTAAAATGAATGCTGTGCAACACTTTGATATATGTGTATTGACAGCTTACTGAAGTGTGAGGCATGTGGGAAAAGAAGGGACAGTGGGACAAATAGAAAGGGCATTTTGGCCCATAAGGAAGGGGATACCAGTACAGAGGTGGAGGTCTGATCTGTCTTTGTGAAGGATTACTTCCATTAGTCTGGTGTTTTTCTAACCCTGCAAAATTAGGAAATACTACGTGGCCTTAATGCAACTATTTTAGACATGCATAATAAGAGTCTTGATTTACCAAGTAGCTGGTTCCCAGGCACGAGCCATGTCTCATCAACATGTAGAAGGATAATCAAATGGACTAAAATGAATCCTAGCTGATGTTAGACTCTTCACTTCTAATGCCTCATCTAGAGTCTGCTGGAGGTAAATGTGATCACAGACATCAGAGGAGAAGATCTTGCAAACTGTGGAAGACTTAAATAGGCGTGAGATGTAGGTGGGAAAGGCATTTTTGTCTGGATGGTGAAATACAAGTATTCATGCTAATTGGAAAGAGAAAAGTTTCAAAGGTAAGAAAGCCATCATGTCAGACTAGCCAGAGAAGAAAACTTCAGGTTTATTTCATTTTTCAGTAACTATCACAAACTTGACGAACAAACAGATTCCTAACTGAGATTTTTTGGTTTTGTTTTCACAGTGATCATTTGCAATGATTGGCTGACTTGCACAGTAAAGCCTTTGAAACTGGCAAACTCTGAGCCTTGCTGCATGATTTAACACTTCAGCAGTGATGCAGTTGTTCACGTACAACCTCTTTTAAACCAAACTCTTTTTTTTTTTGTCTTTGAATTCATGTCAAATTCTTACTAGTTTTTATATTCATGTCATAGAATCATAGAATAGTTTGGGTTGGAAGGGACCTTTAAAGGCCATCTGGTCCTAACCCCCCTGCAATAAGCAGGGACATCTTCAACTAGATCAGGTTGCTCAGAGCCCTGTCCAACTTGACCTGGAATGTTTCCAGGGATGGGGCATCTACCACCTCTCTGTGTTGCAGTCAAGTGATGTGTTCCTGGAATGCCCCAAAGTAATTGTGAGCAGAGTCTTGCTGAGTCCGTATGGAGTCAGACATTAATGCACTACAAACTTATCTTGTATTCTAGATACACCGTGCATTTGGTTAAAATCTTTACGGACAGTTTTAGTTTCGTTCTTCTTCAGTTGTTTCTTTATATGGAATCATAATTATCTAGTGATTGTATTTTTTAGGGGGTTTTCTTGTCAGGCTACTCTGTTGTTCTGGTTCTTCGTGTAACTGGTGATCCTAATATACTGTGCTTCTTGGGGATATTTTTAGTTGCATTTAAAAGTCTTCCCTCTGGCTGTTGAAAATCATGAAGTTACTTTACTGGGTTACCATATCTGTCAGACCTAGGTAGTGTACTGAATTCTATAAGCATCCTAGATGTAAAGGACAGAATATAGTAAGTTGCCTTTTTATATTTGCAAGAATTAAAAGGACAAAAACTAAGAAAAGAAGATTCACAAGCCTAACAATTCAGTAAATAGGCTAATTGCACATATTTATTACACTTTTAAACTTAGCCTTTGAAACATGTAGTTTGTCCTGATGCCGTTTTTCTTTGTTCCCTTTCTACATAAAAGAGAAAATTGCTACTGTAATTGAGTGAATACAGCATTGCGAGTACACTGAGAACTATTCTGTAGTAATCAACAGGCAATGAGACAGTGTCCTTTATTTAAAAACAAAGAAAAGCAAAGCAAAGTACCATCATGTCAGTTCATTACTGAAGGATGGTAGTCTGTCAGTTGTTAATGCTGTGACTAGTTTTTTCCATTAAAGCCTCTTGTTTGTATTGCACACATATACCCTCCAGCTTTTCCCAAAATAATGTTGTCTCAACTTAATATTTTCATGCCAGATGGAAAACCTTTTAAAAAATTGAAAGGAAATGGTGAATGAAGATGTTTGTTTCAGATCTGCAATTTGTAGGTTTTTTTCCCTTGGGTTTCTTTTTCTCTGAAAGATGATGGTTGCCACTGCATCTTCTGTGAAGAGGGAGTAATGGAATTTTCCATGTTTTGAATAGTACCAGATCCATGAAGCTTTTGGTTTTAAGGCCTATGTGCTTCACTGGAAAATAGACTTTGATGCAGGGTTTTTGCCACCATGTTTTCCTTCTTTCCTTTGCTTTTGGTAAATGCATCTCCCTGATCTTTGTCTTGTCTTTTTCTCCATCAGACTGTAGTTCAAATTCTTATTCTTGGTCACCAGCATCTTTTTTGTTTCTTCTTCCCTACCCTAAACTGTCAAAGCAGTGTGGATGGTCACCTTACAAATCTCTGCTTAACCTCCTTGGCTTTGTCAGTCTTCTTGTTACATGAACTTTTACCACTATCTTTGGAAGTTGAACTGCTGACGCTTCTGAGAAATGCCTGTGAAATAAGAGTGCTCTCTGCAATATCTGTGGGTGCTTCAGAGAAGCTTTTGAAGCATGTTCTTTTGTGAACTGAAGGAGAAATGTGAAAGGCTCTCCTTTTGTACCGCATCTCTGGTCTTGATGATTGAACCTTTTATTGTGTAGCAGCAGAATCTTCTCAAGTGCACACACTGTGTCCAATGTAGAGGCTGTGTTACTTGGTACTGGAAGCCAACAGCTGAGAAAATGCCTCCCTGCTAGAGAAATAAGGAAAAGTGCCACAATTTTCACTGCTTTAATATTGAAAATAATCTGTACTTGCAAAAATAGAGGGACTGAATTGCATTTGGAGAGCAACAGTTGGGCACAGTTTTATACCCGTTTCATAAGAGACGAGGTTATCTTTGTACTAAGAGTATCAATTTAGGAACACAGCCGTTCCTAGAATATGTGATAGTCAAGAAAATGTCCTTGGATCTCATACTAGAGACAGAATTTGAGCTTAGAAGAATGTACAGCTTTGCTGTGTGGACCTATGTCTTTCCTATCAATCCAACACATTTTGCCACAAATGGACATTGTGCTGTACAGGTGTCCTTCCTGCTACAGGAATTAATGGAAGAGAGACACTAGAAAGCTTGAGGTGCTGCTGAGCAAACTGCGCTTTCTGTATCTCTGGACCAGAAACAGTCAGAAATGGGTATCCTCTGCTGCATGCTCAGGACAGTTGTGTGAAGGTTAATATATAGAACTGGAAGTTATATGTGAAGTCGTTCTTATTTGTTATGTGCCTCAGGCTGAGACTTTGACAGTGTTGGCAACTCCCAAAAGTATGCAAGTGCGGGGCCAGGCTTGTTGTTTTGCTGCTGAGGGTTGCCCCAGGTTTCAGCTCTTAGGTAGTATCTGAGGCTGCTGTGGGCCACTCTGCCATGCGTGCAGCCTGGACAGTCGGGTGGAGCTGGGGCCTGGAATGCTGCTGCCCTGTCTGCCAGTGGCTGTACTGGGCTCAGTTCTTCTAAGCATGCTGTGGAGTACTGGTATTTGAGTTACAGCAGGTTTATAGCTAGGAGCATGGGAGGAGAAGCTCATGTAGTTCAGTGTAATTGGAGTGTAGACATTGCTTTAAGAGGAATGCCAAGATGTCAAACACCTCTATTTCCTCTTACATTTGATGGAAATGAAGAATGCCTCAATAGCTGTCTTAATGTGAAAATATGTCTTAAACTTTGGAAACCTGTGTTTGAAATTGTCACCTTTTATTTGTCTCTCTAATGTGTTCCTGTTATTATGGTGGAGATAGTACATACCTCAGGTGGCTTATTGAGAGGCTCAATTTGTACATATTTATAAGACATTTTGAGTAGCTCAGCAGGAAGTAAACAAAAGCCTCAAGTGGTAGAATAATGAACAATATGGTCTGAGAAGAGTTGTTCATTCCAGACCTTTTGCATAACAGTTAAGTTAGATGTCATCCCTATGACCAAAAGGCATCCTGTCGACATCATCTTCACTGAACAAATACAGGATATGAGCTACCCTTTCTCCCAGAGCGCTATTATCCCTAAGTTATTCATGAGTCAGTAAGAGAAGTCTAGTAATCTTGCATTGTTACAGGTTTTAGTAAATCAGTGCTGTGGTGAAATTCCTTCTGACTGGATTTGTCTTGAGGATATGAGAATAAGATGTGCAGGACACAGATCATTGCTCCTCTCAGCTGCCTTTGTCCCTCACCATCCATGTGCTAGATCTGCTTTTGATAGCTGTTTCTTAATAGTTGCTTACCTCAGAAGGATCATATACATGATCACTTTCATAGCTGTGATGGATTAGCTATTGAAACTTTCGCTGTACAAAGAAAATACGTGTGGTAATTCAGTTTTAGGTCAGACAAGCAGAGTGTCAACGCCTGTTCTGTGTCTGTGCGGTTTCCAAAGCTTGAGGGTATTGCTGTGACATAGCTGGGCTCTGCAAAGCTTTGGCAAAGAATCACCAGGTGGACCCCAGGGCTCAGAGGCCATGTGTGGAACAAGGAATTCCTCCCCAGTCTTGTTGTTAGAGCAAAAATAGCTTTCAGAAGGCTCTTATGGAAGATTACTTCATATGGGAACAGTTTGGTGTGGGAAGACACAGACCCTACTTACTCAGAATCGGTGCTGGTAATTTTTTGAAGGCAGGTCTGCCTGCTTGCTTATGCCATTAGCATCGGCAGCTGCTCTGAGTGGCTCCCCTAGTCTTCTCTTCATTCTTTGTCCCTGCAGGGGAGCCTGTGAAAGCAGCTGCAGCTACTGTGGAAAAGAGCAGGTGAGACCATGCTGACAGACACAGCTCTAGGGAAAAGTGGCATAAAAGCTGCTCTGTACTAATCACTCGTCTCGGGCAGTCTGTCTTCACAGTTTATGCACTTTTCCATTTCCCCTAAAATTCCTTGATTACTAGTTCCATCTAGGTGCCACGTGCAGCATTTTTGGATCTTTAAATGACTTGGGAGAGAACTCTGTCTCAGTTCTGTGCTGATAAATCTGAATTCATCTGCCTTCAGTGTGATACTCGCAACCTTGTAAGTGGACAGTGACAGTGTGGGCTATGAATGAAGCATTTTATAACACAACATTTCTTTTTGTATCTACCTGGGGGAACTGTTGTTGTAGCAAGAATGTTTAAAAGTTTCAGGGTGTACAGCACTGGAGTAATTGTGAAAAGCATATGTCAAAGACCAAGGTGGAAATGGATGGATGCAGTGATGTTGTGTGCTTTCTGTGCTCTTTATCTGTAAAATCTGCTGAGAATCTACAACAGAGTATGGCAGCGAAATATCTCTAGCATTACACATTTTAGGTGTCTCAGTTATAAAGCAGACCTCTTGTACAGATTTGCGTGGAGACATATAACTTACCCCTGCTAATTTTAATGGCATGCTGTTAATGCCAAGACTTCAAAGGCACTGTTTGCTTTTCAACATCTCTCACTGTGCCTCAGTTTTGTCAGAAGCATCCAGATGGAATTCACGTCCATCATCATTAAGGAAATGTGGGTGATGTGGAGGCAGAAGCTAAGAGTTTGGAGACTTCCATCTGCCTGGGTCTTTTTGAAACTCATTTCCTCACACGCTCAGAATCAAGTGAGAGAGACAGAGACTGTTAGGCTACCCATGTCAGACTTGGATGGCTGTTACAGACTTCCATCATGACCTCGAATATGCCATTGGGGACTAGACCCACAAAAGCTTTCAACATAGGTGGAATTTAGAAACAAATATCTGAAACAGTAATATTTCTCTTCCAACCATGCCTTCCAGGAAGATGGGAGCTAGTCATTTATACCCAAAGGAGGATGCATCTTAAACCCCAAGGCGCAAGGGAACATTGTCATTCTTACCTTTTCCAGTGGCTGGGTTAAGCACCTGTCCCACCTTGTGATATGCTCTGCTGCGAAGCCCATTCCAAAGAATCTAAAGCACCTCCTGCTTTAGGAATTTGTGTCCATTTTCTTTTTATTGGAACCTGTAATACAGGGATTATAGCACTTCCCTATCTCTCGGGAAAATAGAGAAAGTTGATGTGACAACACACCAAGAAACAGTTGTGCTACAGGCATATGAAATACTCAGTACAGATTGATCCAGCTGTTCATCAGTGTTACAATTGTTATTGACCTCCAAAGTACCCAAACATATTTATCTGGATGTCAGAGCTTCCCCCTGATATTTTCAAGGACATATGTCTAAGTTGTCAGAACTCTGCTCTGCAGTACACTGAGAAATCACGGAGGCAATGTAGAATTGAGAGTAAATCTTAAATGGATATTTGTACTCAAATTAGATTTGTGCTGAAATAAATGACATGGGTATTTACTGTTGTTTGTTATCATTCACATTGAGCTGAGTAAGAATCTCCAGGGTTTAATTTCATTTGTAGTTGCTGAAGTGGTGGTTGTTGCTCTAAAAGTCAGCTCTGTATTCACAGAAATTGGAGAAACTTTTCCAAGGAATATAGGTCTCCAAACAGCATGCAGGTCCTCAGTTTTAATATGGTTGTTCAAATACTAACAAACCAATACTGCTGCTCTCTAGCTCTGCACAAGTCTTGCAGAACACCTTCATTTCTCTGAGGTCTGCAATTTCTCCTGTGGTTGCTGAGCAGGATTGGAAGACTCGCTTTAAAATTCATCAGTTGTCATTGCTTTGGGATTTTTGGCCACTGGTATTGTGGGGAGGAGGCTGAAAAATGGTAGAAGAGTCCAGACTATGGAGACAGTACCATGTGTGACATGTTGGTGGAGGAGGTGTTGAGGTGGTAGATAGCAGAGCATCTGGATGGCTTTGGAGGAGTGCAGGAAGGATTATCTGCCTTTTTCTGATCTCTCCATTTCTCAGTAGGTAAACTGGTGATGTGTAGTTATTTGCATTCCCTGCTTTTGCATTCTTCCCTTGGCGTTAGTTACTGACCTGTGTCCAAACAGGTTGACAGGCTAGATGGGCTTTTAGTCTGATGGCTCTCCTCATGTATAGTCTTCTCTTCATCAAGCCACTTCAACACTTCCTTCACATGTGAATTGTGCCATTGAAGTGACAGAGGGGAGACATGGAACTCCCACTTGCTAAGAAGTACAACTTAACTTTCTGAAGGGCAGGATGCCAGCTGTCCTTTTGAAAGGAGGCCACACTCAGACTTCTACTCTAGCAACCAACTCTGGGATTATTTCTGGTGTCAAACATTTCCCTTTTGTGCAAGTTTCCGATAGATGCACGTCTGCAGATTTTTTCTGGCATGTTTTCCCAATGTTTTTTCTTGTGTTTTTAATATTGGGCATAGCAGTTATCCTTATGTATTTAAGTCTGTTTCATTTGATTTACTAGAATGCTGAAACGGGCAATGAGAGACTCAGAAGGTCAGAGGTAAACTGAGTTTCCAAAGCTACCCCTCGGCCCTTTCTTTCACAAGTTCTGCTATGTTTTGCTGATTCCTTTAGTTTGACCCTCTTTCCAGATGGCTCTTTCAAAATGATTGGTCAGGCAGCACACTGTAGTTCAGTAACAGCATGCAAAAAAAGCATATTTACTTGCTGAAATAAATATTATCTAGATCAGAGATTGTTATTTAATTCTGCATAACTGCAGTAATACTAACTCATGGACCTGCCAGTTAACTGAAAGGTCAGTTCGCAGCCTGAGTATGCTTCTTTTCAGAAAATCAAAGACATGGTTACAGGTTGCTCTCAAAAACTTTTTTCAAATCTTTTTTATGAAGTTTCGGATTTCCCTGCATATAGTACTGAGTTGCTTTCTCATATCATACAATAAAACAAAATTGAATTCAGCAATGTAGTCTATGGCTGGAGTCAAGAAAGACATTTCAATGTAAAGGTCAGATGTGTGAATTTGATTAGAAGACTAGTACAGGCGGCTACTTTTTTTTTTTTTTTCCTTGCCTGAAAGCACCAAGCTTTCAGTATTATTTAGCTGTCTAGTGCCCTGTACATCATGGAACACTTTCTTCCAAGTGCCTGTGTTTAATTTCTGTTCAGGGCACATGTGAAAAATGATTGTGAAACTCATGTTTCTTCAATGTGCTGGTTTGCTTTTAAAGAAGCATTTTTAAATTTGAATACTTCCTTGTTCATTCTCCTCTGAGTGTGCCATATATGCATGTATGTGTTTATATGGATACAGTTATATATAGATTTAAGTAATCCTTCTGTTTACTCTAGCACTGCTGTCTTTGTCTGGCGTCAGCATTGTTGCCATCAGCGACAGATTGGAGTTGTTTTGGGGGATGGGAGTGCAGAGTCAGCTGGTCTGTATTTAATCTTATTGATATAGACTTGATCCTTACTAGAGGCAGCTGCCAGTGCCTGATCCTGTACTAATGTCTCAGCAGTGGTCGGTCAGCAGCCTCCTGGCTGTTTAATTCTGTCAGATGGCACAAACGTACAGTCTGGACACCTTGGTGTCTCTGATGTGGTACAGACCCCTGGTTACACGGGGCTTGCCTGTGTGTTTTCTATCCTAGATGTACATACACCTGATTATGAATTGCATGTAGAGCATTCAGATTTCTAGAGCAAGCTTTCACCTGAAGTTCCACTGGGATAACTGGTTGCTTCATGTTTATGGGGTTTGATTGTTTCAGTTCATTTTCTGGTTGGGATAAGAATATCCCTTCTTAAGGGTTTCATTGTGGTAAGTAATAGAAAAAAATAAAAGAAAGGTGATTTGTTATTTAGCCAGGCAGTAACCAGTGTAGCCTACTGCGAGTGTAAACACGGACATGAAGGCTTGTATTGTTTCCATCTAGGATCTTTGGCAGTTTGTTTTGGAGACCACAAGACAACCCTTTTTGGTTTTTAATCGTATTTCTAAAACAGAAATCGGCTTCTTTATTCTCCAGTTAACTATTTAACTTTCTGCCAGTTGCTTAACCCACAGATTTCAAAATAATGTGAGATAATTAATTCTTTAAAACTCTCTGTCCAGTAGGAAAATATTAGATTAATTTTACAGATTCATTACAGTAAGGCATGTGGTTAATTAACTAATTTAGTGGTACATACCACCTAGTAGCAAAGGTGGAAGTGGAACACCTTGGTTCTAACCTTTCTTTACCTTGGTTCTAACCTTACTTTTCATATAGCTTTTTATATCAAATAGCTTTCTATTCATTTTGATTGCAAAGGTAGTTTCTCTCCATTTACTGTCTTGGTAAGTAATTTTGCCCTGTTTCTACAGAGCTGTCCTCTTTAAAATGTGTAGAAGATCTGTATTATAGTGAAAGAGAAGGTATCAGACCAAGTACTTCAGATTTGCAAAATCTGTTTGCTGTCTGCTTAGACAGCCTGTTGCAACTGCATCTTTCTCAGGGAGCATGCTCTCTTACCTTGGGCTATTCCCTGCTTTTACCTATAGGTTTTCAGTCAGGCTGTGCTTCAATGAACAAGTCTTGGTGCCAAAGCTGGGTTAAGCAATATTTCTTCCCAGCCATTCACTCCTGCTACAGTGCTGCCCCTTTAGTTCAGCATGTGTGGTGCCAAGACACTGAACTGTACCAGGATTAAATATAACTTGGGTTTGGGTTGGTTGGGGCTTTTTTTGTAGGATTCACTGTGCGGCCCCTTAGACAATTGTAGCAGCATCCCTGCGGGGCCTGGGAGCTGGAGCATATAGCTAAGGGAGAATGAGGGAAGCAGAAACTGCATAAGCTGGTTTTGTAGCTGAGGGAAGAAAAATGTCCATGGAACCATGGTTTCAGACTGCCACAAGCCTGCCAAAGAATCACATCTGCTCTTACTTCAAAGCCTGTAACAGAACATTTTCTTTTTTCTTGAGAATATTGCATTGCTTGTAGATATATGTGGTGAAATATTCAATTTCTTTTAACTCATTCCCTTCTCAACTAGCAGATGGAAAACTTGTCAGTGTAGATACTTGTAGTAGTACCTTCAGCATTTTTGGTAGTTCTCTTTCATGGTGGTTGTGACTCTGGTGACTGAGAGCTTATCATTGCAGGCAATTGTTCCCCCAAAAAGGCACTTTTATTCCAAATTAGTGTTTTCAAGCCAGCTACAGCATTTGTTTTTTCTGCATAGGTTAGGCTGCGGGCATAGTAAGACACGGTCTAGCTGTCTACACTTCTTTGAAGATCAGGCTTCTCCTGTTAAAAATGGGAAGGGGGAAGTTGACGTTGTGCCATCTGTAATCCTTTTGTTACATTTTTTGCAAGCACAAGGTTTTAAATTTAAGGAGAAGTTTAAACAGAAGTCTATTTTCCCCAAGCCAAAGTTAGAGCTAGAATGAGGCTGTTCATTCCACTATGAAATCGTTACTCTCTTCTTTCAGTATGTTTCCACAATTTCTGTAAGTTTCTTAGTGTTCCAAAATAACCCTCCAACAAGTGAGACTGTGCTGTTTCCGGCAACCCAGAATATTTTATCTTGACAGATGTGGAGGTAGGTCACAGTTATTTGTATCTCACAGGCTCCCACTGATGGAAACTCTTGTCCTGCAAAGCTTTGCACTTGATAAAGAATAATGCTTGAGATGTCAGCCCTCTGGAAATTCAGAGCTCTGTAGAAATTAAACTCCTTGAATATCCTGTTTACAAATCCTCAGATTTAAATCCTTATTCTGTTGGAATTCCTTTAGGCAAAGATTTTGGTTTTCTTCATGATGTGCCTGGTTCATGCAAGTACGGGCATAATAAAAAGGTCTGATGCTATCACTTCAGAAAAACTTGTGTAGGTTTATGGTAAAGGTACTTAGCTGTTCTAGGGAGATGAAGAAGCTGGCATTTTGCATTGAGAAGCCTGTGTGGGCAGAATATTTAACACAGCAGATAGGCTTGTGGGAAGTGGCATTCAAAGAGAGAACTAGGAGTTTTTAGTAGTAGAAATGGGTAGTGTTTTTAACTCTGTTAGTGCGGGCTGCTCAAGATCAGCTCAGGTAGCATTCAAGACAAGATGAGAAAGCTCAGAAAATGCACATGCAGCAGTAACAGAAAATCATTCATAATTTGAAATAAGCAGGCAAATATGTGAACAGGGGTATGGGTCAGTCTGAAATCACGGAAAAGGAAAAACAGATGAAGACTGGGGAAAGTTCAGTATCACTGAAAGTCGGTAAAGGCTATTTGACACTTACGGGGAGCAAGCCCTTGGTCTCTTGCCAGAAGTACCATCATGTGGGCCAGAGCTCGGGAACGTGGCAGACTGCAGAGTGTGTTCACCTAGAGGCTGTGGAGAAGGCTGCCTGTATAAGAAACGTCGTCAGATTGCATGTGATCACTGGCTAGAGTGGGCCAAGGGTTGGATGTATAAATACTAAGAGCTAAAAATGGTATAAGAAAACATACAGTGCTGGGGATGAATCTTTCAGTGCCTTCGTTAAAAATCCAACATAGATAATTACCCTCCTAACTTCTATCTCCTTTTAATGTTGAAAAGTCTTTCCATGGAGACTTCTCTCCAAATAAGACAATTTATTTGGGTTTTGGTTTTGAGGTTGGTTTTTTCCTTTTATTTTTTGTTTGTTTGTTTTTTGTTTTTTTTAATAAAAGGATGAATTCCAGACAGGAATTTTTTTTTTATTACTACTTAAGCTTCTCAAAGGATATTACAAAGAAAGAAGAGCAAAGTGGATCAAATTTACCAAAAGTATATGATGTTTTCCTTTTTACAAAATAAGAGAAACAAGACATCTGAGTTTCTAAGGGCCTGTGGGGAAAATAGCTTATGGCTTGAAGGGCTTAGGTCATAGTTTTTCTGAAAGTATGTAAGAGGACATTTGTGTGCATATGAAGTGCCAAATGCGGTGAATAGCTAAGATACTAGTTGCTGTTTATCCTGCTTTTGGCACTCTCTGAGGATGGAGGTAGTTGTCTATATTTGCTCATCTTTCAGGTCGTATACCCCAGATTAAAAATCATCCATAACACGTGGGAAAAGTGTGTGTGTGTGTGGGTGAAACAACAACCCAAAACCTTCTTTCAAAAGACCTGGAATCACTGGTGATGTCCCATGATGCAGTATGAGTTAGGTAGAGATCTCAGTATTCCTTAAATATGAAGAAAAAAGGCAATTTACTGTGTTCGGAGAAAGATGTCTCAGCTTTTTTTGGCCAGGTCATGATGACTTCCCAGCAGAACTGGACTTGGTAGGAATACATTAATTTTGAAAAGAGCTTCAAGAGAGGAAGACCATCTTTGGGAAGCAATGGGAATGACCAGTTAGGAAGATGTCAGCAATGTGTTTCCTTTGTGCCGTAACCAACCACCACTGCAGCTGCCTGCCTGCCTTGTGAACATTTGCAAAATACTGTTCCATGACTTGGGGGAGGTTGCTAATAGTTGAAGCTGAATGCTGTAAAAGAAAGCACATTTATTTTAGTCTGTGTGAAGTGAAAGGAGGAACTACTTAGAATTGTGAAAAAAAAAAAAAAAAAATTATTTGTTTCACATTTGTAACTTGGCAGAACAATGACTTACAAATTTGGAGTATGAAACTCTGATTTGAGAATGAGCTGGGGATTTCATTGCTGTAGGCTGAGAATTAGTGTTTTGATAAACCTTGCTACCTAATTCATGGACGAATACTTGGTGCTTGCTTCAGAGAAGTTCTGGTTGCCTCCATAGGTTTTGGGCTATAGACACTTTATAATTTTGTTTGTTTGTTTTTTCCATTGTCAGATGCTTGTTGTCATCTTTTTGATGAAGAGGTTGTTGCACATTTAGCTCAAGTTGCATTGCTTTGTATTGTTTTTAAAGTAAATTTTGAGGTAATAGAACACAGACTGCTGGAAATAAGAGCAGTTCTACTTCCCAGCCCCTGCCCCAGCAAAGAAAGTTTAGTGTGTATCTCAATGGGACAAAACTTTCTCTCCTGTCATCTATTTCTTATGTCTATGTTTGGCTGGAAATACTGCTTGTGGGAAAGCAGTAGTTTACATACCCCTTTAGTTCCATGGCTTCTCTTTCTTTGATTGTCTGTGACAGCAAATAGTGCCGTCACTGACGGTGGAGTTTGTCATGGTAGTATCTCTCCACAAATAACTGATTTGAAACTGCAACATATTACACATAGCTACAGTGGTATTACCAGCAACAGCTGCCATGTTCTATGCTCAAATTTAGCCTTTGGTACAAAAAGCTGTGGGTCCCTGTAGCAGATTTCTCTCCCAGCTGCCTGGACTCTGTAGACCTGACTTACGTGTCTGAGACTCTATTTTTAGTCTCTGGGGAATTTTTTAACCAGTAGCTATGGAATAGTAAAAGGTTAGAAAGTTAAGGGCAGTACATCTGATTAGTGTGAAGTAAAACATATACTGCAGACATTCATTAGGTAATTTTGAGAATGGAATTTAAATTAGTATTATTTTGATTGTTACCATTAGGATCTGTGGGTTTATGAACTACTTTGTGCTACAAAATGGAGATTGATGCACGCTAAACTGTAATCCAGTCATCCAACATAAAGCTTCTGCTAGAGACCCATTTAATTTCCAAACAGGAGAATTCATTATCTGTCTCCAGAGAAATTAGTTTTTCTTAAGTGTTATTGAGTGCAATGAACTATCAGAGAGCATTCTACAGCAGGCAAGGAAGCAGCTGGCTCTAGCATGCAGCTATGGTACTAACGAATAAAAATTTTCCCTGGGCCATACAGAAGTACAAGGCGTTATCTTTGTGGCACAAGAGCGTCAACAAATACAGGTTCAATTTCCTGCCCTGCCAGAGTTTTGGTGTGTAACCTACAGTGGGAGACAGTGGTTTTCTGGCGTAGATTTTTGTTTTCTGTCTAACACTATTCAGTGTAATTTACCTCAAGTTCGTATTTAAAAGCACGTTACCTAGTTGTGGGCGGTCTGGTGTCCCAGTGAGTTTGTTTCAATGGGATGCAAGTAACCTGTGTAGTCATAGCCCTAGTGCTGCGGCTTGTTCTCATAGTGCTGAGCCCTCTGTAGGCAGCGTTAGTTCTTTTAATTCGGACCTTCTGGTTAAAATGGCCTGACACCAAATAAATCAGACTCTTCCAAAAACACATATGGACTCTAATGTATGTTTCCTCATGAATTCTGGCAGTGCAGCAGACTTCGAGGGTGTGACCTTAAAGCAAAATCACAGAAAGTGAAATCTATTCCAGAAAGACGTTTCTAATAACCCCTCAAGCACTCCTGCCCTTCAACTATCAACACAAAACTGTGGATGGTGTTTGAAATGACAGGACAAAAGCTTTCTGTGTCCCTGTCATAAAAACAGATGCCAGAATTGAAGTTTCTGATTAGACAGTTTAAAATGTCTATTTTCTGTGAATGAGGTAGAGGGAATAATTCATTTAGTAAGGCTGACAGACAGTCAGTTGGCTGCTCTGTGCAGTACTTTCCAGTGTGAAAATAAACTGCAGATGTTTGACACAGATATGTCAGGATACTTGACTTTTGGTTAGGGTTTGCAGATGTCATGTGTTTTGTGAAAGCTAAATCTGTTTTAGGGGAAGGAGAGAAGAGGTAACGGCACCAAACACTGAGAAGCATGTCCTGTATGTGACTAATGTATCCTGACCTGTGGACACTCTGTTGCTTTTGATGTTTTGTTTTTGGTTTTTGTTTTTTGGGGGTTTTTTTAAGTGTTCGTATTAGTGAACTGTTTCTGTGATGCAGTTTTGAGAACCATCATTTGTTATTGATGGGTGAAGGAGTTCAACAACTGCCAGATGATTTTCTTCATCTTGTAGAAAAGTCCCCCTAAGAGGCAAGTCTTGTATAGCACTTTACTGGTTTAACTGCATAGAGCATTATTGTCCGTCAGAGCAGGACTCAGGAAATGGAGGTATGTTTGGGCATGCAAAATCAAGTTTTTGCTTCCCGACTGGGCTTAGCAAGGAGGATTTTTGATGACAAATTGGTCCAAATGTTTCATGTCTTTGAACTGTTTAAATTCTCTTTAAAAGATGTGGTGCAGGGATGTATGTTGAGTGCTGTTTTGTTTTGTCTTTAAAGCAACAGCAGTAAGGCTGTCAGTTTTGAACTTTGCAAGTCTTGAGAAATGGATGAGGTTGGCTAGTTTATCTAAACACAATGCTTACAGCTATATTTCATTGGATGCACTTGATGGCAGACACTTACATGACAGATGGATTTGTTAATTTTCATAGAGTAGTAACTGATTACATTTTCTCTTGACTATGGTTCAGCTGAAGTTGCATTGTTTCCTTACCTCAGCTGCGAAGTCATTACTTTGGAAAACAACTCTCTTGGGTTGGGTTTGGTTTTTTGGTTTTGTTTTGGTTTTTTTGTGGGGTTTGGTTCAGTTTGGTTTTTTGTGTGGTGGTGTTTTTTTTTTCAGGGCGTGTGTATGTTGGGGACAAATGAAGCAATGATGATTTTTACTTGTTATTAGTAATACAGAGGTCTTCTGCAGTCTTAGGATTCAATTTCAGGACCTTCTTCCCTTCTCCCCACTTTCTCCAGCGTGGCTTTATCATGCGGCTTAGTAGGAATTTGTCACTATGCCTAATGAGCACAGCAGGATAAGTAATATGCGATTTGTTTTCTATGTTGCAGAAGTTGGCTATACCTTAGAATGTGTGGTTCCCGGCCCTCTAGACCCAGCACAAATGTGAATATGTAATATTTAAAAAGTTAAAATAAAATGTGACTGGTTGATAGCTCAGTAATTCACATCTCTTGTGGTTGTTTTGTCTAGGGAGACAGCAGCAGCTGGAGGCTGAGCAGCAGTACGTGGAGGCTGATCAAGACCTTCACAGAAGGACGGGGCGTTCTGTGCAGCCACCTGCAGAAAGACCTGGGGAAAGGCGAATGGCAGAAATGAAGAAGCTGTATGGTGCTGAAGCTGCCAAAATCCAGGCAATGGAGGCTGCCATGCAGCTTATATTTGATAGAAACTGTGACAAAAAGCAGCCCAAATACTGGCCCATTATTCCCCTTAAGCTGTGAGTACCTGGGCTGTGCTCTGACGTGGCACAGCGCTGTAGGAACGGATGCCTCAGATTGTGCTGCTGAAAGAACACACTGCAAATGTTGGTTTTGCTTGGGCTTTGGGGCAAAGGCCGGCAAGGGCAGCATGTTTCTTTGCCCTGTGTTTCATTTACACTGTCTGTCAGCAATAGTCCCAGTCCATTCTACTTACATACAGTTGTCAAGTAGTAATAAGATACCCACCTGCCTTGACCATGCTTGCCAGGAACATAGCAATATCTATACTCAGTGAACTGGGAAAACTTAAAGCAGTGCCAAAAAGAAAAAGACTATATGAATTGTCTGCTCTTCCCATTTAGGAAATTGAGTAGTCCCATTCTTCAGTCTTATTTAACATAGTAGCATTTGGATCCTGTTTAACAGAGCACAGCTTGAAGTGTTATGTCTACTAATCTTGGATTTTTTTGAGAACTGGGAGCCCACTGGCCAAGATACAACATATCAAATTACTGTAGCCCAGCCATTTGAATTATTTTTCAAAGGTTTATAATAAAGGAAGAAGTTTTTCTTCCAGACTGATACTTGTTTGGCAGGAATTAGACTCCAAAGTGAAAATTATATAAAAAAATGTTTTAATGAAGGGGGTGAGGGGAGTGAGGGAGAAGCCTGGTGTGGCCCTGTCTGTTAGAGATCTGTTTCGTAGAAGAGAAGAGGACAAAGCAGTCTTGGGGCCAGTGCCTACAGTGATTTTTGCCATTCTAATAAAAAGCATCTAATTGCTTTGAAACCTTAAAGAAGACCTATTAGTTTGATAGACTAAGGGTACATCTGTGTGCTGTATATGGAGGTGCGGAAGCCATGTAGCTCTGAGGGCTATGTTTATTTTAGGTGCAGCTTTCCAACGCTCACCTGCATATTACATGCAGAAAGCTTAAACATAGGCAAGTTAGATGTCCCTCTGTGTGTACTCATCCATCGGTACAGGCTGTTTGGCTCCACTGATGTCACTTTACTTTTGGTGAGTTGTGTTTGCCCCACAAATAGCTGACCAGGTGGAGTGAGGCACACAGGTGGTCTATGTAAGAGAGGCAGAATTGGCCCCTCAGTACTGGTGACTCCTTAGAAAATGGTACCCTGGACGTTTCCAAGGACTTTCTTCTGAGCACTGCCGCTGTGTATCATCGTGTGCTGAAGGGCTGTAGTTTTTATTAAGCAGCATTTCCATGTCAGGGCAAAGGAATCTTATGCTGATTTAATTGTGAGAAATATTCATGTGACCTTCCTCTATTGCCAAAAAGGCACAACTAAAATGCTAACTTCAGTTCATGCCTATTGTCTAGTATATCTCTGTAGCATGTGTAGATTTGTAACACACACCAGCAGTTGCTATGCCTTCTGCAGCAGAAGCAAGTCTGCAGTGCAGTTTGGAATATCTTTGGTTTTATTAATAGTTACTATGTTTTTTCAAAGCAGCATTTTCATTTCAGTTCCACCTCCTTCACTTTAGGTGTGATAAGATGGAGTTAAACTGAATGCTGAAATTGAAAGCCTCCAGTCTCCAAGAGTTGTGTAAGGCAGGAGAGCGAAAAGGGTTATGAACAGTCCTGCTCTTGTTTTTGGCAGATTTTGTCAGAAACTCAATGTTTTATTTGGGTTTCCTTTTGTTGACCAAATAAATTCTCTTCATAACACCTTGTAATTTATTTTTATTTTTTCATAAACAAGCTTCCATACTTCAGCATTCCAGTTCTCAGACGCTAAAGCTTTCTTTTAGCTGTTGCATTGTTTAAGGAAGGCTGAAGTTAGAGCAAGGACAGTTTTAACATATTGAGAAGCACAAAGAGTGTTGACAGGACTTTCACAGGAATGCCAGTCAATACCACACACGCATGGTATGGTACAAAATGAATGAGAGGGCTGTTGCATCCACTGGGGGAAAACCCTGTCCCAGATTAATGTGCATAGAACTCTCTGTTCCTATTTAAAATAGGTGTGGTGATGGTGTCTTCCCTATGTGATTCAGTCAGAAGAAAGAAAGGATGGGTAGGACTGGGCTGTTCTTACTTTTCAACACAGTTCTCAGTTCTTGCTGTGGTTGTTTCTGCATCCAGCTCATTCTGCTTGTAGAAGAAGAAATTCTGGTCTCCAAAAGTATTTGTAGAGACCTCATACAAGACAAACATTGAATTCCTTTTCTACTTCAGATAAAACATAAAAGAAATTTCCTTGCCCTTGGATATTTTAACTAATTCTAGGAGGGTTTAATATGCTTCATGAGGTTGGAAGTAGAGAGAACTGGATGAAATGTTCCCTAGGAACTATGTACTAAGGCCTGAAAGGGAGGAATACATTATTGTGGACTTAAGAGTTGCTGCCAGATAATCTCTTTACTGCTCCTGAATTTCACGGGACAGACTGTTGCTGGTAGTTGGCCAGATGTCCCATTTTTCTGGTAGTTCAGTGGAACTTTGAGATTTTGTGTTGTAGTTCTTTTACTCAATCTCCCTTGTAATTTTACATTTCTAAGAAATATCTCGCATAAAAACATGTGATCATGGAAGCAATGCAACTGCAACTGAAAAATGCCTGTTCAGTCAGAATGCCTGTAACATTCACCTTTCTTGCACATAGGAATTATAGAATCATTTAGATTGGAAAAGACCTTTAAGATTATGCTGCAGTCCTCAATCATGGGACCATGTACACTTTCTTTTTCCCCAAATACAATGTTATGCCAGCCTCTTGACTAGAACACACCTGTGATGTTGCAGACTTGATTCTTCCTTGTCCAGAATGTTGCACCTTTGCTTTCAGTTATGCCAACTGCTTGTACAGTCCTGCCCAAAGGGAATTCTTTGCTTGCTGGTGGTGCTGTTTATCATGAGCTTTTCCCAGCTCCAGTAGAAGGAATTACACTCTGAAGTCGCAAGTACAAGTTGTCATACATTTATTCTTAATTTCAGAAACTGGTTTCCTCATTTACTACATGCAAATATGCAAATCAGCCTCATTTTCCGAAAAGGAGTTCCTGATAGGTTGAAGACACTTTGAAGATTGTAGAAAAATGGTAATGTGTCTTTTTTATTGAAAGCATTCTTAAATTTAAAAAACCTTTCAGAACTGGCGCAGTATAAATTTAACATATAAATGAAGCTATGACCTCTGTGTTTCCTACCAAAAGAAAAACTGCTTACTCTTATGCATTGGTGACATTGTCAAGAACACTTGTCCTTTTAGAGTTATTTCCCAGCTGACAATTTAGTATGCATGTGTATACAGGCAAACTGAAGAGAGATTACACAATTTTGATGGGCATAACTTTTCTTTTAATTAACGTTATTGGTAAGTATTCATCATTTTTGATGGTAGTCTTGTATAATGTCTAGCTACAAACATCTCAGAAGAAACTTTAATAAAAAGCAGCCTAAATTTCTGTAGCAGCCTTTGTGAAGGATAAACATGTATATAATCCATACAGATTTGTTCACTCATGTCTTTTTCTCTTTGCAAAAGCTTCTCACTCATTCATTGTATTAAATATTTTTCAAATATTGGCATCTTCATCTCTTGTTGCATGAATAGGAGTCCAGCTCTTTGAATAGAAGTTGAGAAAAGCAAGACACTTTGATTCAGCTGCTTAAATTTGGATTTCTAAGTATGATTTTTGGCATGCTGGTCTGAATGTTTTGGATGAAAGAATTACGGAGAGGCCAAGATTATTGCCCAAAATGTGAAATACAGTCTGTCAAAAGTAAACATCCAGAACCATGTTTTCCTTCTGGTTTCTTAAAAGCGTAAGTTACTGGGGAGTATACTGTTCGATAAATAATACATTCATGGTGTGACAAAATTCTGTCTTCATGTTTGTGTGCTAGTTCATCAACTGTCTACTCTGTCTAACCCATTCTCTTGTCTCTTGTGGTCCTGCCTGGGTAGTCCAAAGGAAAGAAGTTCTCATAGGCTTTCTCCTAGGTAGAGTAGCAGCCTGTGAGGGAGTCTCAGCTGCTCCTGAAGGGTGCTTATAGCTAGAGAATGAAGTTCTAGGCCTCACATCCTGTCGTATATTCTTACATAGCTGGAGTTGCTGAGCTGCTGTGCAGAGGTGTGTGCAGTAGAGCTGTGGGTAGGTGATAGACCGTGATGTTGCTATTCGGATATTCTCTTGGGGACCTGGCTATTGTAGCGGAAGAATTGCCTGGACTCAGAGGCAATTTTGAAATTGCCGTTCTTTGAAATAGGCGAGCACACATGCATCAACCTCAACTATTAATTTTGGCAGAGCTGGAGCAGCACAGGAGTCTTGCTTGACCAAAAGTGGAGAAAGCGTTGCTTGTCTTAAGCTTTTAATATGTAATTGAGATTGTCTGTGGATGGATTCTATTAATTACACAGTCACAGAAGGATGTTCTCCCCTGTAATCATTAATCCTTGTAATCATTAATCCTTGTTCTTCTAAGAAAGCGAGCAAACAGAGCAAGTGAGAACATACATAGTTTTTGAAAAAAAATACTTTTCAGCCTAATGATGCCAATACCACTGCTGGTTTCCTAAACTACACGGAGATCTTTTTCCTACAAAGCCTTTTGAAAAGCCAGAATACACAAAACTGCTATTCCCCTGACTGTTGTTTACAGCTATCCCAAAGAAATGCCTTTGTGGGGTGGAAGGCATGAGAAAAGTGGAAAGGATTGGTAGGGATTTTTTTCAAATAGAGTTCAGAGTGGTCCTCAATTTTTAGACTTCCTTTTAAATAAAAGCAACAGTTTACCAAAATCTGGGTTTAATAAAGATGTTAGGCCAAATTCTATCAAAGGCTGTTAAAAATTTAGTTACACCACTGTTTTGGGATGTCCCTAAGCTGCACCTTACTGGAAGCTGAGAACGGGTAACAAAATATTACTTTACTCATGGAATTTTCTTATATTGTCCTCTAGACAGCTGCCATTGAGTGATGGCATAGGAAGATAGTTAGACCTCCGATCTGTTTATAGTGACTTCCAGAATATTTCCACATGCTTACACTGAAGATCAAGATTGAAATATCAGTCCTGTGATTCAGCTTTCAGCCATCCCATGCATCCTTTTTCATAGGTACAGAAACCGCCCGTGTGGCTCAACTCCACCAAAATGTATTGCCATTGAGGTCTGTCAGCAGCTCTTAATTGCATGATCACTCCCTCGCTGTAAGTCAAAAGGAGCCAAGTTGGTAGAGCCCTACTGCTAAGCTGTATAATGTAACCCGGTTTATTTGTCATGAAAAGGATTAGGGGAACCACTCGCACAACTGAACGAGCAGATCTATGGAGGTGACAAACTCCACAGGCATGAGCATTCATAAGGCAATGTTGCCACAGCTAGAAGAGAATGTATCAGCACATTTTTGTAGTACTGGGAACCTTCAAGGATTTTTTTTTTCCTCCTCTGGTATAAAAACAATCCCTTTGCATTTCTTTCATCAGGCATGTTAGCCAGCTTTCTCTTATCACAAAACATCTAGAAAAGTATGCGTTTATTTTCCTTGCTGAACGCAGAAGGTGACGCTCATTTTGGGAAAACCCACAGAAGGGTTTATCCCAAGATTGCTAATGTTTTTTTTTCATTTCTACTTTCTGTGTAAAAGTTAGTGTCTTGAGTTTGCAAATTGGCAGACACTGTGCCAAGGAGCATACCTGCATGATTCAGGTTCATACCCTTTGCTTTGGTGTGAACTGTAGCAGGAATCAGAAGCCCAAAATTCAGTCAGCTCTTTAGGTCTAGACATGTACAAGCATCCAGCAAGAAAAAGTCTGTGCCTTGTGTTTCATTAATTTTGTTTCTCGCATAGCTAAGTCTTATTCCCATCCTTTGCACGGGACAGGAAAAGATCTCCTGGGTCATCATGTCTAGTTTTTGCTACCTCCGGCAACCACATCGTCTAATCCATTTCAGAAACTCATTAGGCTCCACTTTAAAACAACTTCCATTTCCTGTCACCCCCACTTCTGCTAGTTAACTAGACCGCATGTCCTGCTTCTTACTTGCAAAGCATAAAAAAGACCAAGACTGCCACAAGTTTAAGTTGTCCTTTGTCAGAAAGCTCCAAAAGTCTAAATTCAGGTACAGATCATCTCTCTAGGGGGGAGGTATTATTTATGGTACTGTAATATCTGTCCCCTGGACAGAACAAAAGGAGTTACAGTTGTGACAGAAGTAAATGCCTGAAGTATGTTTTTACTTAAGAAATAATTTATCAAAGGCCACACTTCTGGTCTGTAGCATATTCCATGAAGTGGTTGAGTAATAGTGGAAGGCTCCCATCCCATTGTCTTACTTTCATGCAAAGTAGTGAGGCTGAGCTAAAACTTTAGCCAGTTATGCTGCAATGCACTCAAAACACTAAAGTTTGATGAGTTGCTCCAAACAGAATAATCCTTACATGACTGTAGGATATAAATCAGAACTGGACTGTACGCCAAAAGCAATCAAAAAAAATAATAGGCATTGCATAATTATTATATACGGGAAGACAGTAATATTTGTGACTTTAACAATTTTCTATATATCTGTTGATGAATTTAGGATTTCCAGTAATGCCAGATCACCCTACGCTAGACACAAGAAAGTATATGTTATACTGAGTCTTCCTGAGAATAACACGACGTTTTTGTTGGCACTGCTCTGCCACAGAGCTGTGAATCAGCAGTGCCATGGCTGGTTTGTGGTCCTGTTTTGGTGTCACCGCCCTGGGTGTTCCAGGGGCACACATGAAGTCCTTCCTTGGCACCTGCTCTGAGAAGCCCTGCAGCTGAGCAGCACTCACCAGCAGTGGCTGGTTTTATCCTTGTATATTGGTCCTGTGGTCTTCGTTAACGTTATCTTTTTTTGCTGACTGTTGAACTCAGAACACGCAAACCGTGCTGCCCGTTTCGAGGCCTGCTCTTTGCTCTGAAAGCCACGATGCTGACTGCGTGGTATGTGTGACATGACTGGGTGCCATGGCAACAGGCCATGATATCATAAATGCCAGATGATGAATTCATTTCAGGGACACACCAGAAAGACCAGGTGCATTGCACTACAGAAAGTCCTTACTCCAGAACTGCCCTCTTCTACCACCAAAGAAAATAGAGAAAATGACCAACAAAATAAGTGCTCAGTGCTCCCTCCTTTCCTTTGTCTGTTGAGCAGATCCCTCTTCAGGTCATCCACAGCTCCAGTGTGAGAGCATAAACATGTATCTCCGGAATGCAAAAGTGCTTCTATAGAGGACTTTTTAAAGAGATTAGTTATTTGCCCTTTGCAAGTGTGTTTTACTATGCAGACCTGCTGCAGAAAGACGTCCTACGCTTTCCCTGTCAACAGCAGTTAAATCTGGTTTGGAAGGAGAAAAAGAGCTGCCTTACTGTAGTCTCTCCTTCAATAGCTTTTCTAGTCTAGCAGTGTTACTTGCATCATGCAGGTCTAGTAAAATGAATCTGTTTCTACAGCATGGCTATGGCTAAAGTTTTTTTGTGGTAAATACATTGACAATAATTAACTGCACTAGTGGCTTGTGTTACATTGTGGAAACTGTCATTCCAGGCATAGCCTGCAGTGCAATAGTCCCCTTCAGCAGAACAGAATTGTTCACTTCAGTCCGAGAAGATACCAGATCCTGCTGGAATAAAACATAACAGAAGCTTATATTTGCTGAAACTTTAAAATACCATATCAAAAACCAGTAATTGAACAATTTTGTTTTGCTAGTTCAACTTCCTTCATGCCAGGATTTTGAAGCATGAAATGATGTGAAACCACTATAATGCTACAAAACATACAGCAGAATCTAAAGTACAATGCAGATTTTTTTTTTCTAGTAGGGTGCCCAAAATTATAATAGTGAAGAAAAAGTGTCCAAAAAATTCTGTTTGATTTGTTGATTTTCCAATATTATTTTAGTTTCCTGGTTTCCAGAAATAAAATTTGAGGGGTATTTTTATACTTCTTAGCTGAGCAACCTTTAAAATGTTGAACAGCTTAGCAGCCTCACTTTGCAGGGCTTGAAATAACATCTGAATGTATGCTGAATGTAGGAAAAACACCTACGCTGCTTCTCCTATGGCTGCTATCACCATGAAGCTACCTGGAATGAAATGGGTATGGCCTGTGATGCATTTTTCTGGCAGTGTCCATCATACTTCAGATCTCCAAGGATCCAGCTGAGCAGTTTACAGGGTTTCTCCTACCTCGGTCGTTTTCAGTCCACCTATGGTCTCTTCTTGCTCCCTCATCTTCTTTTTCACAAAGGCTCCTGCCTAGCTTGTATCCCTCCCCTCCAAGGCATGCTCTTCTGCAGCCTGATTCTACGCTCTCACCTCTCGGCTCCTGTACACTCCTGCCTGCCTGCCACACATAGGGCACAAAATGTTGCCCGGACACTCAATAGCCAGCAGAGCAAATGAGGAAGACTAATCTAGATGACCAGAAAAAAGTCAGTGCCTCTGGCAACATAGATGCTGAAAACAGAAAGTACCAGGACCCTTCACACAGCGTTGTCCCTGAGCTGTCAGTGGCTGAGGGAAGATCACTCTCTCCTCTTTTCCTAATTAAACCACAAAACTTCCTCACTGCTGTGCAAGCAGTGGGAAGGGTATCACTGCCAGTTCATCTCTGCCCACTCTGGGTAGACTCCAGTCAATCACCCACAGTAAATATCCCCAGTTGTCCTAACTACTGACCAAAACCTTTCTAAAGTTGCAGTGCAATGAAACCACCACGATCCTGCTGAGCACCACAGGAAGCTTTTGTAAGACTTTCCCCTAGTGGGAGGAACAATTACTGGATACAGAGCCTGGACTTCACAATCCACCTGTTTAATTTATAGTGTGTCTCAACAGTACATCTCTGTCAACTCCATCTCCCCCAACAGCAAGGCATAACCGTAATTTAGGAGCTGAGACATTTGAAAGACCAACCAGGCAACCATGATCTATTCCCACCCAGCAGACGAGGACATTGCTAAGGCAGTTTCTCAGTTTAAGAATGATTTTATCTCTTTCTCTCACTTTTCAGCCCTCTTTGCCAGCTGGCATCCCGTTTTCTACTTTTCCAGTGGGCATTGCTTCAGCTCAGCGTGATCCTTCGGAGGGGGAGCAGTAGCCTATTTAGAGCTTAAAACACATAGAGATTTACTGGCTGGAGCCCCAGAGAACAACCTAGCAAGAGGCTGATGAGGGCATTTAGCCAGACCATCTCCAAAACACTACTGTTAAAAGAACCTGATATGCATGTTAAGTAAACATCAAATATGCAAAACCCAGCACATGTAACATGCAGATAATGGCATAAGGTAATGGGCCCTATCTCTGAATAAATAATAGCACTCTCATAACCACAGGCAGTTCCAGTATTTTCTGTTCATTTCCAATGTGCTCTGAATGGGTCATGTCTATAATATAATAGAACTCCCACAGACTCCAGGAGGACTAGGATTTAGTGTTAAACCTTGGCTAAAATGAGGGGAAGAAATTCCTCTTGCACACCAACAGGCAAAAACTCTAGAATAAATGTGATCCAGGAAGCAATTATATAAAAGTGTTGATAATTTCATTTGCATATAAAATAATAACAGGAACGGAAGCTAAATTACCCCATCTATACCGAAACCCTGGGTGTTCAGGATCGGCTACTGCTTATTCTCTTGTCATATAAAGCAATTCAGTCTGCAGCTGCATTTCTCTCTTACAAATCCAATTCAATCAAGAGAACCGAAACATCATTAGCAAACCCACTGATTTATCCACCAGTAAAGTGCTGATACAGGCTTCTGTTCCTGCTGCTAATAAATTCTCTACATACCAGTGTTTGCTCTCTCTAGGGATTTCCCATTATTCTAATGGCTACAGGTTTCTAACTTTACCGCTGGAATTTTTAAGCCTGAAAATCTGTAATAGTAGAGTCCAAAACCTGTGGGACTCATAGGAAAGAAAGGACACAAGCCCAAAACATGTACCCAGTTGCTACAGAGATGTGGCTACGTGTAACTTCAGGTGAAGCAGTACCTGGTGCCTTCAAAATTGCTGTAATAAGACCTTCTTTTTTATTACGCCTTTCTGAAATATAACCATTGTCTCCTTTTTTGCTCATCACTTCCTCTCCCTGTTTCCCTCAGCAGGCTTGCCTCCAGAGCCTTGTCTCCTTCTCTGTACCTTTCCCTGGCTCCTGCTTGGTTTCTTGCCTTAATTGCCAGCCTGCCAGGCTCATTTACCTCTGCTCCAGCCTCTCTTCTGCAGAAATGCAGCAGCTTGGAAAACCCCTGCTTGGTGTTGTCTCCTCTTCCTCCTGCACATCACCTACCACCAGGGTTCTGGGCGGTCACCTCTGAGCTCATCCCAGCATCATCCCATTGCTGCTTTCATATGCGTGAGCCCTTACACGCTATTTCAAGGCCTGGGCACACACTGCTGCGTCCTTTTCAAGGTGGGCTTCAAAGAGGGAAGGCCCATGGGGTGTTAGAAGTGCGGTTGTCTTTTGGGAATAATTTCCCAAGCTGCAGTTTCTGTAACTTCTTTAATGGTCCTGGGTCATTTTGTCTGCCAGGTTCATGTGATGTTTGGTTTGCCTGTGGCCCTTTCATCTTCCACACAAAGAAGTTATTTCCCTAGAATATTGGAAGCCAGAATTAATGTTCTAGGTTATCTGGCAGCTAAGATACACTTGAGTTTGGCCTGAACTTTATTAAAAAAAAAAAAAAGTACAGAAAGTAAGAATCCAAATCCACATATGACAGTAGCCCATGTTTAATATAGCTTCAATGAAAAGATTTACTACATTCCTCTCTTGGAATGGTATTATTTTTCTACTTGCTGAACATGATATCCAAGATAACAAGAAAAATAGGAGGAAAATGCTTATGTTTAAAATAGCTGTTTGGGTTTTTTTTAAGAAAAAATCCACCATGTTTATTAATCTAGGGAATGAGATGTTAAACTGATCTTCCAAAACCAAGACTGAAAATCAAATGTCATCTCATTGTTATTTTTTAAGTTCCTCGGTTGCATTCATCCTGGTTGGGCTTTCCTGGAGGGCTCTCACTCATCCAACCTGATGAGCACAAGAGTGGCTTGTGCTTTTTTATTCCTGAATGTCACATTTCTGACAGGTCTAATGTGTTTGGCGTTCTGTGAAGTCAGAAGGAGGTGAAGCGTTTCCATGATGCCAGCAGACCTGAAACCACACCTTCCTTCCAAAAAGCACACCTCACAGAGCTGTTGGAGGATGTTGTGTCTCAGTCCCATTGCCATTATCTACCTGTGAAGGACCTGCAGGGTTGCACCAGCCGCCGTAGCTCCCTCAGCCCAGGACACCCATCCTCTGCAGCCCATTTGCGCTACGCCGCTGCACCGCTGCGGAGTGACCGAGTCATTCCCGTCTTTTCTCCAACACGTTACATTTTTTGCCACAAACCACAACTCTTGAGTATGGCCATTTGCGAGAACTGGACTGTGTAAAGCCTGAAGAGCGGTACAGAAGCAATAAAACAGTGTGTGTGTGCAGAGGGGGGAAACCCCAACACAAAACCCAAACCAGCATTTTGACATGTATATTGGTAGAAAACTAAAGCTGGGTAGCCCATTATGAGAGAATTTAACTTGGGTTTATGATACAGTTTTAAGTCTTAGGCAGCATTCATGTTTACAAAGCAGAATTAAAACCCCCGTCATACGTTACGAGCTTGTGCCTATTGACAGAAGAAAAAAAATGAGAACTAAAATGAAATCAGCTGGCTGTTACTCAGCCTCCCCTGCCCAACTGGATCAGGAAAAGTGTTAAAATGAGTCCTGCAATTTTCCTTCCCAGCTCTTTGAGCTTGATTTTCAGTTTGCAAAAAAAGGCACCTGAGAATGTTCTCAAGCGCTCTCTGTGCCTGCCATCAAAGGAGTTTTCTACTTTGGAAAAAGAGAGTGAGCCTTGTCTCAGAATGTACTTTTGCCAGGAATTCTGTCCTGATTAGGCTGCCTTGGAGCACTTTTCTTGGGTGGGTGCCATACCGAAGTTATTGGATGCCAGCCATGTGTTCAACACTCTTAAAATAAAGTCTTTTCCCTTAATTTGCAACTCAACATAAAACTTAGGGTAAGTCTATTGATACCACTGGAGGGTGGGGCTAACATACATATGTATGCAATTATTTTCAGGATATTGCAATGAGTATATGCAAACATATATGCTCCCGCAGAAATTGCTCTTAAGTTGAATACTAATGATCCTGGGGTATGCATTTTGCCCCTGTCTGGTTTCTTCATTTGCAAATCATTCCAAATTCAAATCTCCCCACTGGTACTAATGAAAATGTTGGATAATCCATACATTTGACTCAGCTCCTCCTAAAGACAGGCTGGCCTCTCCAGCGCACGCGATCCTAGCCCACAACATAACAGGAACTTAGCAAAGCACTTCAGTAAATGTTTATAGCCAAGCCTGCTAGACTGAACCCATCACCTCTGACCAAACTCAAGTGCATTTTTGAGCGTAATTCTTTTAGAATGAGGCATGTGGAAGATTGCCTTCACCAAGATCATTTTGTCGTGACTCGCATAGCAGGAGGTAAGACTTCTCTCTCCCTCCCTTGGAGAAAGGGTTGTCAGCATTTCTCATCTACATTTCACAGATCCGTTGGGGAGGATGAAACGAGGTGGGCTGCACATGGAAGGAAAGGTCATACCGACTTGTATTTTTTCTGTATAACAGGCATCCGTTTTTACCCTTTCGCTCACAAGCTTTCCCCTCTGTATAATGCTTTACTGAGACCATCCATCTTCTTTCAGACCTCATTTTCTCTCCTACACAGTTCCCTACCAGGTGTGGGTTACGTATGTGGCATGCAGAGAGAGAAAGACACAGAAGCAAGTGCATGTATCCAGAATAAAACCAGCTAATATTACCATTGCCTTCCCTCTGCTCTCCCCCCAGACCCGTATCTCTCATGGACACTCACAGAATATCCACACACCTAAGTGCAAAATACTGTGCTTAGGGTAGGGTCCCTCATGTAGAGCTAAGCGAAAGGTGATTCCTTAGTTGCCAGAGGTCCTAATCTATCCTTCATTTTCAATGATCCCTTCTAATTAGGTTTTTTGTATCTTTAAAATCACAAATTGACATCAGTTATTCCACAAGTGACTTGGGGTATATGAAACAGAGCTGAGTCTGTCTTTGACACTGAAGATGTACTTAGTACTCTGTAATTGACACCAAAATGGTAATCACTAATTTTCAGATAAAATTAACTATGGTTCATTGGGAAGAAGTATGCATTCTGTTGAATATATAATTATATCTATTCTAAAGCAATCACTGCTCATATTTACATATTGAGAAACGATTGCTGGAAATATGATTTACTTGGTAATAAGAAACAGTTTTGATTTTGAAGAATATTTGTCCTTACACTATCGTACCTGAAGGTTGACTTCCAGGAGGAGTATCTACATGCTGGCTAAACTATCAAATTACTTCTCTTTTTTTATCTTTTCCTTTCTCTCTTTTCCCTCAGAGTATGCAGGACCAATGATCTGAACAATTTTGTTCAGCATTTTGCTGGATGAACTTTGCAAACAGCTCTCTGCAGTGAGCGTTAAGAAGGGGTTTTGGTAGCAGCAGCTGGAGTCTAAAGCGGATCAGCTTCATATAAAAGGTACAAACAACATAGGAGAGCATGAGTCATTCCCCTTAATCTACACCGAGATGCTGAGTTCAAAACACGAAAAGGTCACCTCTTTGCATGCAGATGACAGTACAAAGTGATCCAATTGTCATCTTATTTCTCTTCAACACCCGTGGCCTCTGTAACACCGCTTTGAACAGAAGATCACATGGGAGAGAAAAACCCCAGCAGGCCTCGAATGTACGTGGAATCACAGAAGCTTGAGACAGAGAGGGCGGATGAACCCCCTTGAGAAAGGCCACAGAGAACACTCGCTACAACTAAAACCAGTTTTTATCACTTCTGATTCACCTAAATCTGAAATACACTCGTGTTAACATTCAAAGTGAGGCTCTTTTATGAGCCCTGATTTTATAAGGTTTTGGAGATTTGCAGGATTTTTGCAAAATCAAGCATAGGAGTGGCACCCTATGCACTCGCTCTAATCCTCTGGACAAACTGGCAGTGACTGCTACCCACTGGCACTGCCTGTGTTGTAGTCAGAAGTAATATTCGCGATTAACCCTTAGCTTCACTATTAGCCGAGGGAGCCACGGGAGGGGGGGTCACTGTGCTGGTTTTGGCTGGCATAGAGTTAATTTTCTTCATAGTAGTTGGCATGGGGCTGTGTTTTGGATTTGTGCTGGAAACAGTGTTGATAATATAGAGATGCTTTCATTACTGCTGAGCAGCGCTCACACAGAGCCCAGGCCTTTGCAGCTCCCCACCCCACCCCACCAGCGAGCAGGCTGGGGGTGCCCGGGGAGCTGGGAGGGGGCACAGCTGGGACAGCTGACCCCAACTGGCCAAAGGGACATTCCATACCATACACCGTCATGCTCAGTATATATAAAGCTGGGGAAAAAAGAGGAAAGGGGGGGGACATTCGGAGTGATGGCGTCTGTCTTCCCAAGTCACCATCACGCGTGACGGAGCCCTGCTGTCCTGGAGGTGGCTGAACACCTGCCTGCCCGTGGGGAGCGGTGAATGGATTCCTTGTTTTGCTTTGCTGTGTGCGCGGCTTTTGCTTTACCTGTTAAACTGTCTTTATCTCAACCCACGAGTTTTCTCCCTTTCACCCTTCAGATTCTCTCCCCCGTCCCCCCATCGGGGGAGTGAGCGAGCGGCTGCGTGGGGCTGAGCTGCCGGCTGGGGCTAAACCATGACACTCACATACAGCCAACGGTAGGACATGGTGTGAGCTGAGAACCCACTGAAAGAGGCGTCCCACTAGAACACCTTTTTATTAAACCATTGTCTTTAATGCAACTAGGTGTTTAGTCAAAGCTAAAACATTAAGTGAAAACACACTGCCTTTGATTCTGCCTTTAGTTGGAAAGGTTTCCATATCCAGGGCAATCTGTCTAGTTAGACAGCCCGAGGAAAGATGGTAGGAGTGGAAAACAGAGATGAGCAAACATGTAGCGGCAGCTACCACACCGTTCCGTCCACAAAGAAAAACAGGGATTTGTTTTAGAGCTAGGATGGTCTCCAGTGAAGAAGTGGGGAGCCTGGTAAATTAAAACAAAAAAATGAAGAATTATATGCAACCAGCCTTCATTTTCTCTCTGAATCTGTTTCACCACTGATTGCTGGAAATGACGAAATGCATGGTGAAATATGGAGATTCAGGCTGATAACATGCCCTCACAACTGATGGAACCCTCACTTTCCATCTTACCTCTCCTTGACTGATCTTGATATTGAAGCTTAGCTTCAATTTTCTCCTGAAAATCAGATGGCCTCTTTAAAACATCTCCAGAGAAGAACATACTGCTTGAGGCTAGCTTAGGAGATACACCAAGCACGCTGCTACTATTGAAACACACTAGTATTAGGGTAACACTACAAATGGAGAAATGTTTGCAGGTTGTTACCCAAGCTATGGAAAATGTTGAGCATCCAGCTCAACATTAATCAATGCAGAAGTCTAACCTTCACCTTCTCTTTTATAAATCAAATCTGCAATGGCACCAGGTCCTTTTATAAATCCCTTGATGCCAAGATCGTCTGGATCAATCCGGCTTCCAGCGTAATTTACAGCAGGCCTCTAGCCCTGCCTTACAGCTACCGGCTATAGCACCCAAAGAGCCATTCAGCTACGGAGACTCGCTGAAATGCTCCACCCTTTCTCCTTTCCGTTATGTACTAGGTAAAAGAGTAAGAGCATGGACCAGAATCCAGTCATAAGCCTTTCCCAACTAGGGAAGTACCTTTTTCTACAGACATCTTAGTTCTGAAATGAAATCCATTATTTTCTATTCCTAGTAGAAATTCCTGCCTTCTTGACCTCATTTGAGTATTGTAATGTAGTTTTGCGTAAGGAACTTCAGCACCTAAGGAACTTCTGACATCAGCATTGTTAACTTCCCTCTTCACTTGTCAGAGACTTGGTATCTCTGTGAGTGGAAATCCCCATTGACTGCTGAGCCATAACCAATATGTGGATAGCTGTTTTTTGCTTTACTCTTTGGAGAGGAAAATGACCAACATTTCTGAGGATGACAGAAAGCTAATAAAGGACAGCGAGTCCCTCCTCTCACTGCATACGTGTTAATATGGACAACTCCTCCTGCACTACTTTAGGAATGTCTGCCCCATACTTTGGTGCAAGTATGTATTCCCAAGCCGAACAGCACTGACCGTGTTGACCGACTTCCCTTGAGCAATTAGTCTCTTAGATTTCAACGATGCGAAGTTACCCTTAAGGGCAAGCGCAGTCAGAACCAGGGACATCTTTTTCAGCTGATCCTAATATTAATCAAGCACTGTGCTGCAAGAGCTTCACAGAACATAAATTTAACTAAAGAATTTATTTTTAAAAATAATTAATTAATAATAAAAAATAATTAATTCATACCCTCACCAGCACATAGTGCTGCATGCAGCAGGGTGCTCTTACCATTTGCCTTCAGTTCCCGCCATATTTCAGTGCTATTTAGTGGCACTGTAGTTAAGGGTTATGTGCTATTTCCATAATTAATCTCATTTTTCAAAGGGGCATAGCTCATCTACTTTAATTCCCAGTGGGGACTGGAAGCAGCTTGCTAGTGATCATCTTTGGTACGAATTTTTTTTCCTATCTTTACAAAATGGCTTGATCAAATCAATCCACTTATTACTTCTTAGAGAAGAGGCATTTACTCCCTGATCCCGCAGGGCTTGCATGGTGTCGGGCCCATAGTCCTTCCTGGAAAAACATATATGCTCCTTAATCAATGAGAAAGCCTCAGATGATTTTGGCCCGAGAGTCTGGGATTATTCTTTTAATGGAAAACAAACCACAGCTTTAACATTGCAACTTTATTTGTGAATGCGATAGACGCTACTTCGGGAGCAGGGGCTTGAAATTGCAAAGTATGAACCAATATCTCTGAAATTTAGTGTTCATACTTTTGTCACTCCTTTGCCTTTGTGTTTTATGAATATGTTCTTAAGCAATTGATCTCATTTAGAGGGAAATAATATGGTTACATAATTTAATAGATCAATTCGTTAATAATCACGGGAGAAGATGAAGTATGTCCTTATACTTTGTGTAAATAACAGAAAATGATACTATTATCGTGACAGAGGCAAAGGAAATGCATGCCAGGTACCCAATTAATGTAAATCAGCACAACCTGATTGATATTATTCACTGTGGATGCATTGATTCTGACTAAAGAGCTGGCCTTCGCATCGGAAGCAATCAAATCACTCTGATGGTGAAAGTCCAACTGAGAAAACCCACTAAACTGAAAAAGCCGACTTTGCCACTCTCTTCCATACCCACCATGTCGTCTGTGTCTGTGCAGGCTTAATCTTATGTCACACAGTTGTGTTTGTCTCCACCATGGCTAGGTATGCAGTGGTTTTACGGGTAAGCTCCTAGTGGGGAAGCCACCCATGCCCCCCTAAGGGTCTGTTACTTAGGGGTCCCCTTCGCTGGCCTTCCCAAAAGCCAAGATACATTTCTCACAGCGTGAACGTGGCGCAGAGCCACGCAAGGTGGTGCGGCTGGAACGTCGTTCAAGTGGCAGCTGCCGCACTATCAGCGCTGTGGAGCGGCATTCGCGTGTTCAGAAGAGGCGGTGAAGGTAAGAATCCCATTGTCGAGCACGAACAGTGATGCTAATGACACCACATTATGTTTGGGCACACAGTGCCCTTGCCGCTGCCAGGGGAGAAACATCCAGACGCAGACGCCTCCGAAGTCCTTAGCCCCGTTTCCTAGGCACGTGAAGCGGAGCGGGGCAGGGGTCCTGCCTGGCCCCGCGTGCTCGCTCCCGGAAGCCTGCTGAGGGCGAAGGGCAGAGCTCGGGAGGCAAGAGGGGCCAAAAAGCAGCAAGCAAGCGTTAGCGCCGGGGTCGCTCCCCCGGCGGCGCGGCTGCCCGCCGCCGGGGTGCCCCCGCCAGGCCGCTGGGCGGCGCTCCGCTGCCCCTGCCCCGCGCCGGGACGGACCGGGCCGGGCGCCCCTCGGGCGGCGCAGGCGGGCGGGGCCGTCCCGCCCCTTTGGCCGCGCCGCAGCCGCCGGAGGCGAGCGGAGCCCGCCAGTGTGCGAGCTGCCGCCGCCGCGCCTGCCCAGCCCGCCACAGCCCGACGAGGCACGGCAGAACGAGTCCCTGCCCGGCTCCCCCCGCCCCGCCCTGCCCGGGCGACGACAGCCAGCCATGGGTAAGCCAGCCGGGTTGTGGGGAAGCCCCCGCTCCGGGACCGCAAGGGGAGCCGCGGCTGCGGTCAGGGTGGGAGCGGGGGCAGGTGCGGGGCAGCCCCGGGGGGCGGGGGGCAGCAGCCTGTTGCGGAGCGCCCCGGGGGCGGCCGCCCCTCCGCCCCGCTCGGGCCGGGCCGCTGCTACAGAAACTCGGCGGGAGCGGGGCGGGCGCGGGGGGCTCCTGGCCGGCGAGGGGAGCCGGCGGGGCAGCGGGACCTGGCCGGCTGCAGGGCGCTCCCTCCTGCAGAAATAAAGTGCGGTCGGTAACGGTGCTGCGGGATCCTGGAGCCGGAGTTACTGGGAGGCGGCCGCGTGCCGGAGTGCGGCTTCTCGCCCGGCGCGGCTGAAGCTGAGGAAGCGGAGCGGGCGGGGGGCGGCGGCCGCGGGCCGGTCTCCCCATGGGGGTCGGTGCAGCCGCCCGGCCCGGGGGAGCGACTCGGTCTCGCTCCGGCTTCCCCCCGGGATCGGGCGGGGCGTCCCGCTCAGCCGCGCCGAGCGCGGGTCGGCTGGGGTGCGATTCAGCTCCGGCCGGGGGGCGAACCGCGGCCGGGGAGGGGAGAAATACACTCGGGGCAGGGGGAAGCGTGGACCGGCCTCTTCCAGGCGGGAGGCGTTGACACGCCTGCGGGCCGGGCGTAGCGCCCTCCGGGGTGAGCTTTCGGGGATCCCGCGGGCCGTGGGGGTACCGTGGCGGGGTACCGAGGCTTCCCCCTCCTCTGGCTTGGGGTCTGCGCGGAGCGGGGGGGGTTGGGTGCCGATGGAGAGCGGCGGCTTCTCTCCCCAGGCTTCTGGGGAGGGCAGCGCTTGCGTGAGCCGAAGCCGGGCCCTGGCTGAGGGAAGGGTTTGCCGTGCACATGGGACTCTCGGCAGTCCCCGCAGCCGCCCAGCGTTCGCGTCCTTCCAGCATGGGCCTTTCAGCACGGGCTGCTTCCTGCCAGCTTTCCTTTCAACCGGCAATAGATCCACATGAATTAAGCAGTGATGAAAGTTATGAGGTTTGGAAAAAAAGGGGGGGGGGGGGAAGAAAGATAGATAAAACCAGCTGTATCTTTGGTCCAGTTTGCCAGAGGCGTATTACTGGTTAGGGGTTGCAGCTGCTAAAGCACAGCTATCTGTGCGTGCCCGGGTGTAAGCACACATACTGATGCTGGCACTGTCTCTGGTTTTAATTAAGAAGGAAAAAAAAAAAAAAGAGAATTAATTACTCAGCCAAAGCCAAAGGAAGCTGACAGAATTCCTATGGTTGCTACTTTGTTAAATTAATTCGCATCACCTAATTCTTTAATTTCTAAATGCTTATTAACTGGTTTGTTCCCTAGCTTAGTGCAGATCAGACTCCTGTAGTATTACAGTCTTTTTACTAAGCTTTTTTGAAGTTTCCAACACCCCTTTCAATTCATCTTAAAGTACTGATTCCTGCTGCCTCTGCAGCTCTGAAGGCTGAAACAAACCAACCAGCTGTATTATCGGCACAAAAAAGCTTATTTTTTTTGCATGCATATTCTCATACTCAATTTTTGGGCTATGCTTTCCCTATGTGAACTTTTGATATTAAATAAAACTGTAAAGTAGACAGCCTCTCCCATGTCTATATCCCTTCTCTTAACATACACTTTACTGCCATGGATTGATGTCAAATAAATCTTGGAATGGGGATGGAAGAGGAAAAGAGCAAAAGGAATGTTTTCAAGTGTCTTATTAAAAGGAGTGTATTCATTATTGGGGGGTGAGTGGATAAAATTTGTTAGGTAACACATGTAAAATTGTGTCTGCTGCTAAGTCTATGAAATTAAAATCTTCAGTAAATTAAGCTGCTATGAGTTTGAAATCAAAAAGTTTGTTTTACATCTGTGGGTGATTCATCTTGGGGAGAAGCAAGTCTTTATAGTAGTCCTAAAATCTTAGAAAAACACTAAAGTTAGTCTTGCAGGTTGTGGGTCAGCAACAGTGTGTGAAATGGATGTTTTATGTCCCTATAGAATGATTTGTCCTGAATGTAACAGTTGGGAAAAGGGGAGTGGAGAGAAGAAAACATTTTCTGAACGTTTTGCTCATCATTATGATAATAGCACAAAACTCCAAGGTCTGTCGACTTCTTTGCTTAGAAGTGTTGGATGATCAAGCCGTGCCTGAAGGGGTAGTGGTGATGTGGTCAGTCAGGAGAGGGGACTTCTAGCACAAATTTCAGATTAAATACTTCAAAAAGAAGTTACAAAAAGAAGTCTTTGCCAGTTGGGGACCCAGTCCCTCATGAATACGACATTTTATTTATGCCATTGCATAACTGCCACCTTGGCGTTAGGTAGGCTGAGGCTGATGTGACCATCTAACCAGGACTTGTTTGGAGCTCCGGCACTGTGTCAAGCTTCCTGATCCAACGTCAAGGATGTAGTTGACTGGTTCTCACTGGGACCATTTGAATTGTCCTTGCTCACACAAAACTTTTGTGTAGGACTGGCCTGCTGAGGCTGCTTGTGTTTTTTTTTTTCTTTTCCCCCCAGAGGTGCTGAGAGCCCACTGTGGCCATTGATGTTCATTGGGCTTTTGGCTCCCTCAGAGCTTCTGAAAGTCAGGCACATGGTGTTACACACCAGTGAGGGTTTGCATCGGCTGGAGGGTCATTAGTAATTATGAGCACAGTGCGCTGTGCATCTCCTGCAAGAAGACCCACCCGCTGGCGTCTTACATCGCAGCACAGGCTCTCCTAGATGCAGTGTCTTGTTTAGGAGATGGGGAGGGGGCCGTTATTTTACAAAATGAACAAAAAATGCAAAATGTTTTCATTCCTAAAAATTTGAAAAGAATGATACACTGTCATTTCTTGGGAACTATGTGTTTTCATAATTCTACACCTTTTTTTCTTTATACTTCCCAAACTGTTGTTTTCAGATAAGAAAAGTGGTTGGAGCAGAGTGGGTACCTGTATTATGTTTTGGTTGGTTGGCTTTTTAAAAAAGAGATACTGAGGAGAACAGTGTGTGCAAACAGGGGATGAAATGATGCTCATCTTTCCTCTGGGTTTGCATCCTGACTCTCTGCAGTCCAGAGACTGCTGCCTCAGGGAGCCTGCAAACCCAGGACACCCCCGGGGCATCACGCTGTCCTTCACACCTTCTGCAGCGTGTCCAGCTCCCCCAGCAGTACTTGCTCCTGCATCCCCGCAGCTCTTGCCTGTGTCCCAGAGTGAACCATCTTTTCCCCATAGGCTGTAACCTCAGGAGTTCCACCTTAGGGGCTCCTACCACCCATAGAAATGGTCCTGGGGTTTATGTGAAACGTGTCCAAAGTAGGTTCAAATATTCCCTAAACCAGGCTTTCTTCTTATGAACAGCTGGGGGCAAATCCTGAAAGAGAATCAGTCCTCTTTCTTTCTATTCAGCTATACACTTTGTCCAGGCAGGAGCCAGAATCTTTTGTGTGTCACAGTAATAGTAAAATCTGATTAGTATCGGTCATTAAGGGTGGCTGCATTTCAATTGCCAAGTGCTGTAGTCCATATTCTGTTAAATCTTGCACCTCTTAAGTATATTTAACCTTGTTCCTATAAAAAAAAGAAACTAATATTAAGTTTATCTTCTCTTAAAACCTATGAAATACAAAATTTTATACTGCTGCCCTTCTTCTATCTGCACAACACCTGCTTAGGCTATTGAAAAGTACTTAATTTTTGCCTTCTTACTGTAATCTTTCTTCTGTGAGAAGGAGGCGGAGGAGAAAATGTTGTGCATTTCAGATATTTCCCAGTATCCTAAACAACTTGTGTTTTCACCATATTTACAGTTTCATGCTCTTGCACTCTTTCTAAATGTGTGGTTCAGTAATATAGGAAATCTGCTGTCCCATGTATGAATTATGATATGTCTGATAGATCTTGAAATGTTACGTTTCAGAAAAACATACTGGATTATAGATGACATCCCCAGGAGGTCTGAACTGTGGCAGTGCCTGATTATCTGTCTTTTTCAGAGTGTTTCTAGAATTTCTTAAACCTGTTGAAATCTGCAGATCACTTTCAATGTTTAAAGGACTTTTAAGTATTCAATTTTTTTTTTTCAAGCCAGGTGTGTTTTTTTCAAGTTTGCTTCCATGTGTTGTTATTCCAGCAGTCATCATGTTGCAAGCATTGTTTTTTCACACAGTATTTTTTCTGTAGCCTTTGATTTTCAAGATCAGTGCTATGTAATCATAGAATGGTTTGGGTTGGGAGGGACCTTCAAAGATCATCTAGCCCAACCTCCTGTCACGGGCAGGGACATCTTTTCACTTGCTCAAAGCCACATCCAGCCTGACCTTGAACACTTCCAAGGATGGGGCATCTGCAATTTCTCTGGGCAGTGTGTAGATTCCTAAAGTCATTACTCTAAAAATTAAGTCCAAAGTCCATTTCAGGATGGGGTTAAAATAAATTGAAAATAAACGCAGTGAAGCCCACTCCTTGCTATCTTTTTTATTCCTCGTGCAGTGGCATCATGTCATCCCTGAGTGGGTGCCTGTTCTCATAGCGAGGATTTTGTTTTCCCGGAGATATACAGCTGGCACACTCAGATGCAGAATCACTGCCTGTATTGTACTTCCACTGATGGTATTTGGGTGCAAATGCCTTGTTATCTTTCTAGAAGTGAAAGCAAGAGCATTATATCCAGTGAAATTTCACTGGGGTAAAGTGCAGAGGGAGCTGCTGTGGGTTGTTACATTACCGTGCTCCCAGTGATGGCTGTTCTTCCCACTGAAACTCCAGGATTTCTCTTCTTTTTGACCTCCCAGCATCTCAGCTTTGCCCCTCCTCAGACACGCATGCACCTGGTCCCCATGAACGCGTCCACAGCTCCTGCCCGGGCTGCACGCTGCTGCTCCACCACGCAGCTCCTCGGGCCATCCCCGCTGGGGTACCAAGGGCTTGCACGGAGCCGCAGGAGCTGCCTTCCTGTGAGCAGCTCAGGTCCGACTGCAAAAGATTTGAACCCTTCGTGGCACCGTAGTGTTAGCACTGCGGAGGATGTATGTGTTTGCTTATAGCGCGCTTTTAACATAGGTGCTGTTTACCCTGGAGTGTGGGGTTGAGGTTTGCTCCCGATGGAGCGTACAGCATCTTTCTGGGGTGCCGGTCTGGTGGGGCATGCAGTGGCATGTTTTGGGGGTCATTCTCCAGGGTTTGCCTCAGTGTGCTTGTGGTCAGGTCAGTTTGAGCCAGATGGGGAAATGAAAATCCTTTCTGTTCTCCTGGCTGGTTCCTTAAAATCCATTTGGGTACAGGGGCAGGAGAGATGAGAAATGCAGGGGAAGATAGTTTAGTCTCGATGTGGGACATCAAAGATGGTTGTTAAAGTAATGGGTCTCAGCTGAGCTTGCAAGGGTCTCTACAGGCGGAGGAGCCTGCGCTGGCTTACTGGGTCAATACCTGTAATGGGCAAAGGATGAAACAGAGCCATGGGTGGGTCTTGTCCATCACGTCCGTTTTGTTAAGGTGGCTTCTTTCAGGTCGTATGCAGTGTAGCCTGTGGCCCGGAGGAAGCAATCTCAGTATGACGGTATTGGCGGAGGAATCCATGTCTTCTGATCCTCCCCAACTTTTCTTCTGCAGGCCGGTATGAACCTGTGACAGCTGGGGTGCCGGGGTGGCTGTGCCCGTCAAAATTCCCTGTCACCCCTCCGCTGTGAACACAGTGAACAGCAGCAGAGGAGATTTCGGCATTCAGTGTCACAAATAGATAGCATCGTATGTACCACTTAGTCCCCAGCTGTTTGTTACTTTCAATTGCTGCTCTGTCTTGGTGCTTTGGCAGTCTCCCTTGCCGTAATTATTTGTCTCTTGGGTTTTGCGCTCAAAAGCTTGCATGTGGAGTTGTGGCTTGGGAAACATTTACAAGCAACGCAAAGAACTATGAGAATTCAGAATCTTTTGTTCTCCGTCTTTTTGGAGCTGTTTGACTAGCAGCAATTTCAAAATGTGAATGGAGCTTATGTTTCATTAATAGAAAGATGTGCCTGATGCAGAGCTATTGCGTGGTACAAACCTCGGTGCTGTGCTGCGCATCAGTTTTGTGTATGTTTTATGCTTTGATAGTTCAGTGCATGCGACACTTCAAAATTTTAGCCTACGGTTATATGTACTGAAAACTAGTTTCAGGAATGTGTTTGTGGGTAATTTTTTTTTTTTTTTTTTTGCCTGAGGGGAAGAATATTGAGAAGGAGCGTGGTTCAAAGATAGCTGGGTGCTGGGTCATGAAGAAGACTGGACTTCTTGAAGTTCTGAACTGATTTGGAGTATCCAACGCAAGATCCAGCCTTCATAGTTTTGTGGGATTTTTTTAATGTTTTATTAAGAGCATAGAGCAATCATTGTATATTGCAGCCTGGAACTCTGTCTTTGTATACGCTCCTTCAATGCCAATGAAAATAGAAGAATTGCCCCAGTCTAAACCATACAGAAACTGTAGAGTGGGAGTGCACTGAAGGTGAACGGGGCAAAACTTGCTCTGTTAGGGGCTCAGGGGGAAGGAAGCAGCTGACTTTCCTTCCAGGTGCTGGTCCGTGGGCTGGCAGGCAGAAAGGACACCTTGTGTTAACAACACAACTGCTCTGGAGATCCAAAAACCAGAGTAAATGATGAGAGTCCAGCCAGGAGAGGATTACGTTTTTAGTGCGCCGGTTTTCTTAATATTGGAAACACTCACTTGGGCTTACGGGCGGTTTTGCTGATCTGGAGCTGTGGAGCCTGCCGCTGATGGCTAACCGAGGGGGAATCCGACTCCCTCGTGCGCAGCTAACTAGGACTCTCCGATGTCTGGTTTTCATTTCGCCTTTTAGTCTATGTTTTTGTCAGCTCGCATGCTAGAAAATTCATTGAGGCTTTTCAGTGGTAATGCTGAGTGCGCATCAGTGAAGCTGCTGGGTGAAGGTGAGCGTTGGCTGCCGGCAGGCTCCTGCCTGCGCCTGTCGTGAGCCTGCCCGGGAGAGCGGCTGTTGGTGCATCTTAGTATCTCTTCAAGAGAGACTTTCCTACCGATTTTTTTTTTTTTTTTTTTTAAAACTCTTTGGTTTTATACAAGTCTTGCTTTCTGATGGGACAGATGGTTTTTTTTGCAGCATGAGAGAGTGCTTTCATCACCTTAAGACATCTTTTTAAAGCTGCTTGAATTCTAGATTCTGGGAACTTCTGTCAGGATTTGCTGGAATGGAGTCCTGGGTATGCACCGTGCCCACAAGCACTATGCAAGCCTGAATTAGTGCAGAGCTCTGTCTGGATCTTCAGTACTTCTTAACTTCTCTATTAAAGTAGTTTTCATTTTCTTGTTGGTTGTGTTCTGTGTACGTTGGTGGGTTTTGTATGTGTGGTTTTTGTTTAAGGAATAACTTGGAAGGTTTTAAATGATTGCTGTTTGTGTGTAAACTTACCCTCTTGTTACTAGAACTGTATTGACATAAATGTCATGCGCTTTCCCAAACAAAAATGCAAATTGAGTTCTTGTCTTTGCTAGGCACACAGCTGAAAAGTTGTTTGCCGCATGTAACTTCCCTTGTGGGAAATTAAATGCCTTTCTTGAGCTGCTTAAGCATGTATTAAAAAAAATAGTCAGGAGGAAAGATGACTAGTTGGGAGTATTTGGAGCTGAGAACTTTTGGTGCAAGCACAGGGAGCTGTTCCAGCACATCTGTCAAGAGCCCACAACTTGCAAGGTGTGATGAACAATGACACTTCATGCAACGTCTGCTTAGGCTCTGTGATGGGTGCTGGTGTAAAACCCTTGAAATCTCTTGAAATCTCTGAGATATTTGTCATACCATGTCAGGAGAATGTAACAGAATCTAGCGCATCATCTCTTATTGCCTGCTCCCCAGCCAGTGAAGTTATTGGGTACTAAAGCTGGTAACTGTTTCACTGAGCCAGAATTTTACGTAAGCAAATACACGGAATGCAATGCAGAGGGGGCTTTGCTGTGCGTGACTGATGTAGCCCATGTTCGTAATTACTTCCCTCATGCAGTGTATACTTCACTCTGTAGACGTTTTTCCCATCCTGTGCTGAAATTAAAGTGGCAATTTCTCATGCTTGGTAATTGTCTGATGAAAATCCACCATTTCAGATAACGTCTGGAAACATAAAGAAATAATAATATGGGATGAAAAATAGCCAGTTAAGTAATTTTGTTTTTTATAGCCTGTCATTTTTAGTCCCTCCCTTTTAAATTATTTTTCAACAGTTTGAAGATACCTGTTTTTCTCCTCAAACTTGAGCTACGAGAAGCATATAATGGATACTTAATCTTTAAGCTCCTCCTGAAATTCTTTGAGGTTTTTTGTCTTATCTGCCTCTAATATACTTGCAATGTATTTGCACTTCACATTTGAGAAGTTGTTGTAATCTCCCACATATTGAATTCCTCTGATTTCTCAGTGGAAGCCTCAGGGAGGCAGAAAAGAACCAAGTAGGAGTAAAAAGGCTCTTGAAAATGCTAATTTAAAGTAGCCATGGAGAACTGAAGGTAAGTATTTGGGGAGGGGGTGGCACTGAAACAAAACACAAATGAGGTAGCAACATGAGTCAAGACTTGAATGATTTTAGCTTTAAGCAGTCTGCAGATTTCATTAATATGATTTTATTTTCCTGTAAAACTTCATTTCTGGGTTTTCATAGGTTTCCCATGGCTGTAGTCAGAAAAGCTCCTGAATGGTTTCCCCATTATGGTCAGTTCCACAGCATGATTTAGACTCTTTCCATCATCCTTACAGAGGGGAAGTGCTGGACCTCATGGTTGAACCTTGTCCTTCCCTCCCTCTAAGCTGTTTCCTGCCAGGTTTTGTGGGCAGAAGTATGTGTGTGGATAGATGGTTCCCTGCCTCCCTTATTCCTCCTGATCCTTCATTGAAGGCTTTCGCCCTGAGATGGTGGCCAAGAGCGCTTACCAGTTTTGCACGCGTGCTGAGCAGGGCTGTGACACCATCCGATGGTGCGCTGGGCACATGCAGGTGTGTTTTCCATAGGCAGTGTGTCTCTGTGATAGCTGCTAGCTTTTTCCTGTTTCAAAGTGGTGTACCCTTGCTAGAGATAGAAAACAGTGGGAACATTGGGAGAAACAGCTTTAAAAAACCCCAGAAAGCCAGGAGACAGTCTCTTAAAGTAAAGTTAAGCGCTTTACTAGAGGGAAGTTGGAGGCTCGCTTGTCTGTTTCCAGAGTGACAGAAGGGCATAGCACATATGGAATATTAAATGTTGCCAAGGCTAATGGGAATGTCCCAGCTGCTGCTAAAACCTGATGTATGAATGTGTTAATTACTGCACACTGAATCTTTTTTCTGTTCTTACAAGAACATACAAAGGAAAAAAAAAATCAGGAAAATACCAGCACAGTTACAGTCAGTGCTATCTAGTTCCTCCCCTTACAAAGTGTGTTTAGTTGATGAAACTATTTTGTTTCATGCTTGGTTAGTTGATCTTAGGTAATATTGCTATTTTTTTTGTATGTGGAGGTACTTGCCAAATTGGTCAGTATGGTGGCTGTAGGATGGCAATCTACTTTCTGAAGTTCACCTACCATCTTAGAAAGAATTCTGTTCAAATGGGTTAGAGAATTAGGAATACTCCTTGTTTGCAACACGGTTGTTAGAGTTTAACTGAAGGATGAGAATGGAAACAATGCCTGAGTTTCTGTTAGAAAAACCCACAAAGAAACAAACCCTACTAGTTACTTGGAAAGGTGGTATCTCAGTTCATTAGTTCTTCCTCTGCCATGCTAAATGGGTCCCGGTATAGGACTCCTGAGGAAGGTCTTACATGGACTTCATAAGAAGACACAGAATAAGAGAAGCAGTTAGCCAGCCAAAATGTGAGTTCCCGAAGCATTCCTTCTTCTTTCCTGTGGAGTAAGGCAGGTTTATGGATTCAAAAAATGCCATCATGTCTGCTTAAGTTCTCATCTACTGTAATCCTTCTTAAAATACTTGATCCTTAGCCCTTTGGGGTTTTTTTAGGGAAGAGGCTGATAAGATTAGTAGGAGGGAAACATGCCTTTTTCCCTCCATACGCGTTTGTAAGCGTGACTGCTGTGCCCACTTCCCACATGGTCAGTAGTCTGTCTTCTTCTGCATGTGTGAAATGTCCCTTATGGTAGGTCATGTACCTTGTAAATAAAGTAAGTGTTTTGTATTGCCTTGCTCAGAAAATATGTCAAGCTTTTCGTTGCATATGCTTCATTACTCCAAAAATTTGTGCTTTGCATTTGCATCTGGTTAGATCTCTATGGAGGGACATATCTTCTCACTCAAGTTTAAACATGGGAGAGAAACTATTGCATTTATTTGCCATGTTAATAGGAGTTTTTTTGGTGTGTCAGGTTAAATGACCGACATCAGAGCGGTATCCCAAACCTGAATTGATCCTGAACTGCTACATGTAATCCTAGAGACATTCGGGATTTGGCTTTGGGGCCCTCAGATGACTTCCACAGTCACAAGTGGACTTGCAGCGGGAGCCTTCGCTCTTCGGTGGCAGACATGGCTAGAGATGTGACACTTAAAGCCTTCAGGCTTGGCAGCTGCTGTGTCCCCCACTTTGTCCTGCGTGGGACAGCTGGGAAGAGCATCCCGGTGACAGACTGAATCCCATGCCTCCCGCAGCACTCAGGATGTACCGTGCCAGTGCTTCCTGCTAGGAGATACTAGCAATGAATTTAAAATCCTTCCCCTAGGTCATCATGGCCTTTAAGAAGCTTTTGCAATTATTATCTCAGAAACCGCCTTTCTTCCTTGAGCATGGTCTGCCAAGACAGCTGTGTTTCTCTTAAGCACTGAAGCTAATGATACAAAACATGAAGCTTGAGAGGAGGACAGCAGGATTACAGCCCTTCTTAGCTGCGTGCCCTCCGCCAGCGTCCCTTGTGTGGGAGGCCAGCTTGATCAGGGGCTTTTGTGGCTGCAGGGCAAAGTGTAAGGCATGGCTTGGGCATCTGCAATCCTTTCCATAAAGGGTTTTGAGGGTGGTGCTTGTATGGCCTTTCTGGGCTTAGTGTGAAACAAGGCAAGCTTTCTTTTTTTTCCCCTGGTGTCTGGTGGGTTTTGGGGGTTTTTTGTTTGTTTGTTTATGGAATGCAATGGGAAAGACTTTTTTTCAGCCATAACAGTAACGTTGGATAAAAGGGTCCTCCTTGTGTTTCTGTATATTGCTGACATACACTTAATTTATAATAAGCCCAGTGGATTCGCATCTGAGGGTAATCACAATGCCCCTGTATTCCCTAGGGCAAAAGTTGCTCTGTGTGGATGTCTGGTAGTGTTCTGGCTGGGCTGTTCAGTCTCTTCCCTATCAGAGTTCATACACTAACCTAAACTTGCCTCTGTTCGCATGACCTTAAATTGGCTATTAACTTGATCTCTCACACACTAGCATGCAGACTTTTTCATTTCCAGCTTTGCTTGGGAGCTCCGTCTCCTGCTGTCTCTTTTTAATGAAGCTGTGTGTGGGATTACCTGTAGCATGCACGGTAGGAATTTGCACGAGGAAATACCTTCCCAAATGTTATCCCTGGCAGCTGTGCCCCTGTAGAGGCATGTGGAAGAGACAGGGAAGCAGTGCCAGCAAGCTTCACCACCATCTTTTGTTTCCCTCATAGCTATGGTGACCCTGGATGTGAGACCAGGAATGTACGCGCTGGAGATAATTTAAGGAAATGTGCAGCACTACATACTAATTAATTCAGGTCATGATACTCATAGGATAAAGCACAGCAGCTTCCTGCCTCCCAAGTGGTTGCTGCAGTTCTGATGTGAACCCCTTTGGCTTGTGCCAAGAAAAAACCTGCAGAGTAATTAAAATGAACCTGAACTGCTTTAGAGGAGCCTGGTTTGAATTAGGGCATGATTATTAACTCTAGCAGTATTTGGCTTTGCTAAATCTTTCACTTCCCTTCCATGATGTTCATTCCCTTGCCACTCCATCATCTCAGTAACATCTGCCGGGGTAGTATCTGTTTAGATGAGACCACTCATCTCTGTAGAGAAATCAAGGGCTTGGCCAACATGTACCTCAGGCCTTGGGGGGACTCTGTCAGGGGTGCAGTGCCCACTGCAGAGCTTGGTGATGACTGCCAGGGTCTTGCGCTAGCCAATCTCCAGAAAGCCAGGACTATGAGAGCAGAAAATGGGGGGTGAGAAGGTAACTTTACTGCATGCATAGCTGTACTGAATGCTGTTTTTCTCATGGGCATCTGAAATAGTTAACAAAATCAGACTGCTTGGGGTTACTGCATTAAATCCAAGTCCTTTGGGCTTTTAAGGGCATTGCTTTTTGTATGTGTGTGTGTGAAATTCAGGAGAAAGCAAGACTACAAGAGAGTTCTAATCTCAAGCCATGGAACCTTTGTCAGTTTGAGGGCTCAAAAACCTTGATTATGGTTTTCTTTCACATGAGCTAGATGATGTGCCAATTTTTTCTTTATATGTAGATGACACCATTTAAAAGAGTATCTTCAAGCCCTCTTTGTGGGGATGGTTAACTGTGAATGTCGCTTTTCATAAAAAAAAAAAAACAACACAATAGAGCTTTTTTGAAAGAAGCATTTTGCATCAGGTTGTCTTGTCATCAGGTCACAACTATGGAGCCCTAGTTGCAAAGTCTCTCATGCTACAGCTGTGCTACTTGTTTTCCAAGGCATTTTTCAGATGGGATCCACTGGGAGCTGCTGAAATGGTTTCCCAGATTCTTCTCTGGTATAGTGCCTGGATGCTCTGATGCCCCTGCCTTGTTCTGCTGTGCCGTACAGTAGTGTGGTAAGGCCCTCCATGCCTGTGACCTCTAGTGATGGAGCAAATATTATTCTTTTTTCACTGTTTGTTTTTACAGCGTTTAAAAGGTTGATGTTGGCAGAAGAACAAAAAACAGTAGGAATTTTTTTTTAATCTAGACAAACAGGATACTTATACTAGAAGGGTCTTTATCTCATAAGCTGAAATGTCTTTTGTGGAAAAATGTTTCAAATGTACATTGTGGAATGCTGCTTTCCCCCTCCCGCCCCGCCCCAAAGAATTGTCTCTGGTATAAAATGAAACTGATTCTTAGTTTGAAGGCTTGTATTGGACATCCCCTCAACTTGGGAGCAATTGGAAAGGAAAGCAAATGTATGAGTTGTACAGAGAGGCTGTGTTTTGGGCTGTGCTGTTTTTCCCTGTTTTTTCCTCCGAAGTTTTAATTTATCTTTGGAAAGCCCAAGAAATTAGAGGTCACTAAACATAATTTTCTTTGGTCCTGTAAAATGATTAAGCGTTGATAACCTCTAAACGTGGCAGTGCCTTCTCCCTTTTTAAGAATCACGTTTTTGCAAGACATCATTAACCTCCACTACCCATAAGATGTCCCATGCTCTTTAGAGAGGATCTCTGCTGTTTTTGTCCTTTCTGTGCAGGAGGTGGATTGGCGTCCTTCGGAGAGCTGCAGGCGTCTAGTTCTTAAGTACCACAAAATTTCGCTCCTATCCAGCCATTGTCTGTTGTGTTGTTGAATGCTGAAAAAATCACGAGACCTGCTATTATTTTGGATGCTTTTGTTTACTGTGTGGTTTGTGAGCACTTAGTGGCTGGTGCTTATTTCAAATTTTCCCTCTTCTGTGTTGATGAATAGAAATCTACTTCCCACCCCCAATAAAAGATGCAGGTTTTCATGCATGCTTTAGAACCGGGACTTAAGTTTGGCACCAGCCCGTGATAAACTTTGTGATGGTATTGCAAGGGGCAGTTCCACTGTAGCTAGTATGCCTCTCTCTTTCCTGCATGACACTAGTACCCTTGCTCTTGCTTTGGGAAGAAACGCTAAGTATGTTCCATGCTGCCTGCCTCTGCTTTTTAAGCTATTTTCTTTTGTATAGAGTTTACTGTTGTAGGTCTATAGGAAAGCACAAACCTCCGGCAAACGCTAAGCCTACAACACATATGAAAGACCTGTGTTTTAAGGAAGCCTATCTGAAAGAAAACTGCGGAAACAAAACAAGTGATCGTTTTTTTGGTAGGTGATACCCAGTTGGATAAACGTACAGTGCCTGGAGGAAAAGTGCTGTCCTGTAACATAGGGTTGGTATATTTTAAATTCTGAAAATACTCTGCTTATTCCCCCATCTTTTCCCTGTAGTGAAACAAGATCTTGCTATAAATTTATTGTCTGCATTTGAGCGATGTAATATGTCTGTCTGATACTTCCGTGCATTCCCTGTGCAGTCACTAAAGAGGCTCCTCCATCAGTTGTTATGTCTTTGTTACAAATATTTAATTTTAAAAACAATAAATTTGAGGCGGGGGAGAATGGGGATTTTCACAGTAATGTCATTAAGGAAATGTTGCAAAACTGATGTAGGTGTCTTTTTTTTTTTTGCTCTGCAAGCTTTGCATTTTTCAGGCAAACTTTGTCATAACAGAGCAGTTAAGAAGCAGTGGTTAGTGGGTCAGACAGGCCCAGGGGGCTAAATTGGGTTTTGTTCAGCCAAATGTTAGTGCTTTTTAATGAACGCTGAATTCTGCGTGCAACACTCTCTTCTTTCCCCAAAGCCATAACAAAATAAAAATGGGTATTCAATTGGGTCGTACACAACATCTGCCCTTTACTGAAAAAGTTAGGGAGTTACCGCAATGAGGGAAGAGAAGCTGTCTATAGCTACTGTTAGAGCATCGTTTCGCCACGGTGGCTTTGGTAGTCTGGTAGAAGCAGCTGTCAATGAAGATCTGCGTACAGTCCTCAAACTCCCTTTAGAAAGAAGAGGGGAATTCCTTTCATGGTTTGTGCAGCACTTTTACAACAAGGAGCAAAATTCCGGTAAAACTGTGTCCCGAAAATTGGAAGTGCAATTAATTTACAGTGCTGTGAAATAATTGCATAGATTTCTTTTCACCATGTAAAGCCTCCATAGGTGTTAGGCTACTTCACATTAGGAATTGTGTTTTCAAATCTCGCTGCTGCTACCTGTTCACTCTCTAGTAAATGTAATTAATGTGACGGTAGAAATGGTGGAAGCTTTGGACTTTCTTGTCTATAAATGGCTTATATATTCTCTACTGTAGATTGTGTTTTAGTTGGGCTATCCTGAGAAGTTTCAATTTGATTTGATATAGGTCGTCTTTTTACAAAAGGCTTCATGTGGGCCAATTTCATTTTTAGGAAGTCCATTGTGGTAAAAGAGTGGACATGTAATCAGGCATCTTTGATTTGAAGATTTTACATTCAGATGAACAACTTCTACTTAATAGGAGTTTACTAAACTGTTCTCCCAAAGCAAGCTGAGTCAGTGCTGTATTTAAATTTAAAAATTAACCACGATTTACTGGATACGTATTGGTGGTTGCTGTAAAGAAACCTAAGAGCAAAAAATGATAATTTTCTTTTTTAAAGTTCTGAAGCAATTCACTCCACTACCTTCCATGATAAGAAGTAGGAGGATCTAGAGCCAGGTGATGTTGCCTTAATGTTGCAAAGAACAGGAGAGTTAACTTGGTTTTACCTTCTTTTGGGTGAAGAGCTTAAAAAGTAGTTATTAATTATCTTTAGAGAGCTGTTTTCTACGAAGTATTACATCAGTGGGTGACTTTCTCTTGAAACCTCCACGTCCAAATAGTTTTAAAAGTAACAAAGATTGCTCTGAAGTGGATAGCTCATCTCTGGAAACCTAGGACTAGTTGTCTTCTCATAATGCTCAGTGTTGGCCCCGGCTTCCCCCATTATATAGCAAGCTGCAGAGAGGCAGTGGGTGCCAATGGAAGGATGAAGTGCATATTTAAAAAAATTGGCTAAAATGTGAAACCAAATGCATGCTTATTTAAATAGCTAATTCTGAGGGGAACTGTGTCTCAGGGTGCAATCTGTTACTGGCACATACTTGTTAATATGGAACTTTGTCCCGGTTCAGAAACGCTAATATGTGTGCTTGTCCCTAGACACGCCGACAAGCAGCCTTGTGAGCTTGAGAGTCAATGCTTAGTGTACTTGGCTGTAGAATATGTAAGTAGCCTGCTAGATTAGCATCTGTATGTGCACATTTGTGTTAAAAAGATGTAAGAAAATACACACGCACAGCAGGTAGAATTTAGCCAATTTGACACTTTGCAGCAGTGTGTTATCACTGTTAGAAATGCTTGCTTTAACAGACAGGAAAAGTCATATTTTGCATTTGACTTAGGGGGGAAAAAAAAATGGTTGGGAGTGGTTCACAAAGCATGACTTGGAATAATTTTGGTTTGGCTGCCACATTGCATTAAAGACCAAATGAAATACTTCCTTAGCTTCATCTTTCAGGTGAGCAATTACAGAAATATGCATTACTATTTGATAATCCAGAAAAAGCTTTTGATTATACTAAGATCTACAAAACACGTTTCATGCTATGAGCACGATCTTGGAAATTGTGGTTGAAGATCACTGCCATGGTAAGAGATAGCTCTCACAGAAATGAAATACGCTGCAACTTGGATACAAATGATTACGCTTGTGTAGAGAAGTGTCACATGAAAGCTTGATAACTGGCTTCTGACAGATGACTCAGGCTAGCAGTGGGGTAACATGCATAGAAGCTTTGACTTGGAACTTTTTTCCCAGAGCCACACAAAGCTTTCTTTTTGAAATTCTGTTGTTACCACTGTTTCACATCTAGCTATCAAATGCATTGTGATAAGTAAAAATTTGGTCCGTGGTGGAGGCTCTAACTGCAAAGTTTATACAGTTTCATGGTTGCAATAGATGTTAAATGTGTTTATACTTAATTGAAAACGGGGCTTCTGACAGAGTTGCGGATGTGTTGGGAAGTGCTGAATTGATTGCCAGGACTGCAGGGGAACATGCTGGTTGTGCTTTTCTGGGTTGCATTTTTCAGTCTTCCATAAAAATGCAAAGACAACTCCAAATGCCAGTTAATTTTTCGGTAATGGAGTGCTAACAGTTACTTTAGTGGTAGCCTTCCTGGGTAATTTCTCTTATGCAGATAGCTCCCCTTATACATGCATTTAATAATATAAACAAATGCTGTAATACCTCTGCTATTTCAAAACTGTGTTATATTGTGAATAAAATTTCACCTCTGAAATGCTGAAACTCCTTTTAGATATAGGTGTACATAAACCAACATGTTGCAGCTAGGTGGCAGAAACTGTGCCTTTTAGAAATAAATTGATCCTATAAACGCAGCAGTGTTGCTTTGTAGTGACTGTTCAGTTTCTTTAAAACACAGAATTTTGTGATACCTTTTTATTGCCAGAAATGTGTCCTTTGAGACGACAAAAGTAAGCAACTTCCTTCTGTTTTATTGATGGCATGTTTTCTCTAGGTGTCTAAATGGTCAGAAATAGATTCTTCTGTTGCATATCTACCATCTACGTGGTTTTAAAATAAAAATAGCTGATAGGTGTTACTTTGTGCTTCTACCACTGTGGCTTTCTTACCCTCTGCTGTCAAGTCATTTACCTGTCGTACCTTGTACAACTATATACATCAGTTAAACTACTCTTGTAAAAGAAGGTTTGGTATGTGAGTGTGCCTGTGAGACAAGAAGCTTAGGGTGTAATTATTTGGGAACAGGGACTGTTTGTGTATCGCTCATTATAGCTGAAGCTTGCCCTAATCATATGGTGTAGGTCAGTTATGGGAAACAGTATGGGGAAAAAAGTTTTCTCTATTGTAAGATGTGCAACTGTTTAATGAAGAATGCCTTTTCTTTTAAAAGCCAATCAACCTAAAATGACAATGCAACTAGTAAACACTGTGCCCTGCTAAGAAATTCTGTAAACTTGGTTGATTACTGCAATTCCGTGTGTGGCTTGTTCAGTCTTTTGCTGGGCACTGCTTACCTGCAGAGGGATGGTAAGTCGTTTTGGTGTGCTACTTTAAATTCTTTGACCTTCCAGCACCTTCCTTTTGGTATCTGGCTGATGTCCACTGTAATTTGGATAGGAAGCTAGAGAAGACTTAAGATCAACTCTGCTATATCTCTAAACTTCAAAACAGAGACAACATTAGAGCTGGCAGCTATTAGAGTAAAGCATTAAAGTGGTTAGGGTGAAACCCTTGCTTTCTTGCGTGAGTAAGAAACTTCTTTTGGTTCTCCAGTCATATGGTCATAACAGTGATACAAAGAACAGTCACGTGCTTTGATTAGAGGAAATGTTAGAAAACAAGGCAAAAAAAAGCCCAAAAAACCCAACAGTTTATGAGCAGTGATGGTCCAGTCTTCTGGATTTTTCCTCTGTGCAAAACATTGGGTCAGCAATATGTGAAAGGACTGTCTGTTTTCAGACTCCGTTCATTACAGCAGATTAGCATTGCTAGTCTGCAAGCTACCTGTGCTGTGTCAACAGGATAAAAAGTACTTCTGAGTGCACCATCTTATCAGTGTTACACAAGTTAGTTTCTTTTAAGAAGAATGCAGTAGGGTTACTGAAGAAGAACCAGATTATTTTGTGTGACAGGTTGGGAAATAAACGCCTTGTTACAAAACAGGGTGTTTAAGAAAATGCTTGCAGATACAGAACCTATATCCTCTTTAAACGAACGTTTTGCGTACATCAGCTCTCTGAATTCTTGAATTACCAAAAAACAAGATTCCTTAACAGCCAGATCTGTGGGAATTTGGAACATAAGATAGTTATGTTAGCATAGCTGCAAGATAGTTCACCTGTTGTGATGTTTAAATTTTATTAAATGTGACACTAACTTGGAAGACAACGTGCAAGTTTTCCTAGCCGCTAAAATTGTCAAGAGCATGGTGTCCTAAACAACAATGAAAGGAGTCAGTGAATCTTAAAAGTATTGAACATTGAGGAACACAAGTCTTATGTAGCAGTTGAATAATTTGTAGGGTTACTGTAAAGCCCTTTTAGTCCCTCTTGCCTTTTAATGTCAATTTTGCACATTATCGTTATTGAGAAAGCATTATGTTTTTGACTACAGAAGGTACTGATTGATGAAAATGTTCCTGAGAATCTTCCCAAGTGCATGTTTTACAGGAACAAGCATATTGGCTTAGCAAAATGCTAAGCTGTTCATTAAGGCAATATGCTGAAGTGGCAAACGTCATGTGATTTATGTGAATTTTAAGTCGTATCTGTACCTGTTTCTTAGTTTTATGGCTTTAAGCAAATGACTTGAATTCTTTTTGCTTACTTCTTTTTCATTTGCTTATGTATTCAGGATACTTAATGCGTAATTATCTTCAAAATGCTGTGGTGCCTAAATGGACACTGATGCTGAAGAGGTTTCTCTGTGGAAAAAACATGACTAACAGATGCAGGTTTAATTCATACTTGTTCTTAGCATTTTCAACTAGTGTGTGTGCACTCTCCGAAGGAGTGGTGTCTGAAAAGGCTCGTAGATCCTGTCCCTTTGGTTTCTCCTATTGTCTAACCCTAAAGCAGCAGGTTGGAAGAAAAAACAGGCTGTGGCTGAGGAAAGAGGCAGTTTTTGTTTCCTCCCAACAGTCTCCCAGCATGTTATCTTTCCTCTCTGCCTTTCCATGTATGTTTGTCTAAATATGAAAGACTTAACAGTTTTTTATCATTTAAGAGGGCGGGGAAGAAAGCCCACAAAACAAAACCCCAAAACGAAGCAAGAAAAAACCCTGAAAAAAAACCATTGCTGATTCAGATTCTTGATCTGGAGCTCTCCGTGGCTCTGCCACCTCTGGAGAGCAACAAACCCATTGTTGCTTTCTGTGTTTACATGGGAAGGCTGAGTTGCGTGGTCATCCAGGTGACAGAGGGATCTCTGCCTCTGCTGCGTGACTGAGAAAGAGCTGCCTGGGAGAGTTTAGGGTTCTGATGAGAGTAACCGCATCTCCTGGAGTTTGCATGCTTGATGGCTCTTGAATGGAGAAGCTCTTCTACTCTTTCCTGGCCCTGAGACATGCAGTCCCCTCCTGCTTTGTCTACCCATCTTTAAAGATGAATTTTCCCTTGTGCTCTGCACATAAGTTAGCTGTACCCTGTTAGTGGACATTCAAATGAAGGGGGAGACCCCACAGCTGGAGCAGGGAAGAGGTACATCTGCTGTGAGCCCTTAGGAGGTGCTAATCCCCGCTCAACTGGTGACTGTGTGACCTGGGTTGAAGAGGAGAGAGGGCAGGTGATGAGCAGGGGGAATGTGGAAGAGGTGGGAAAGGCTGTACATGGGAGGGGGGAAGTGGAAAGTCGTGGGAAAATGAGCACTTCTTAGAAATGAGGTTAAAAAAGAAAAAATGGTTTAAATGCGAGTCCAAATTTGTGCTTGAGACCCCATCAGTCAAATACTGATTTATCTCTGCATGCAACTTGTGCATATAGTTTAATGTGTTATTACTTCTACGGATGTCAGTAAAGACGTTTTATTTTGGGTACGTAAGTAATGTAACGTGGCATAAATCAAATGGAATTTAAACTGTGGTCGTGCCCATTTCACAATTTAGTACTCCTTTCCACTGTTATATTATGAGGACTTACGGTTTAATGTCTGTTGGGACAAATCGGGTTACATGGCAAATTGTGGGAGGGAATGTGTGTGACTATTACTCATTACGATTTTAAGCAGAAGTAATGTCTCTTATTCTTCCTCCTTCGTTTCATTTCGTTAACTAATCTCAGTCTTAGCTTCAGAGCGACCGATTTGCATGTATGAGCAGTTTCTCACCTGAGTAGCCGGTCCTCTAGCCTCAGGTAACGATTGCATATGAAATAAAAACAGCATTGACAGCCCAATTCGAAAGCATTTGGGAAGCTTGTGTCGATACTTCATGTTTTTCAAGGACACGGGGCACCACGTTTTCAGGGCAGATTCTGATATCCCTTCTTAATAAGCGGTTTTCGCTGCAACAAGGTCCAAATCCAAATGTTGTATGTAGCAGATCTGATAAAAGCAGCAGAATTTGACCTCTTTTTGGCTCTTACCGTGTCTGCTGTGAGCTTCAATAATGTTTTTTCACGATGTTTGTGAGGTAATCCCGTCTTTTTGCTGCTTGATTTCTTTCGAACAACTCTGAAGGCCAATGAATATGGTATTTTCTGGAATGAAGTGTGTGTTTGGAGGCTGGGGGGAGTGTCAAGCTGGTTTTTGTCCTTTTGTTTTTAACCCCTCTTCCATAGAAGACACAGTGTCCTACAGACAGATAGAACAATGCTATATTCCATTTTAGCATCGAATCACAAGTGGGGTCTTTGAAATTAAATTTGGCGAATTGCCTGGATATGTTCAGTTTTTAACAAGTGCTGCTTTGTGCGTTAGCACCCCACGCTTCCTCCCTCCCTCCCCCCGACGCTGCCACTGAAGTGAGGAGAAGAAACAAAAAAACCCAAAACAGAATAAAAGCATCTGTTAGAGTGAAAATGGGGAAAAAAGAAAGGATGAAAAAAGGAGAAAAGATGTATTCCAGAACAGCTGTCAAATTTGTCAAAAGAGCTGCACATAATTAAGTTAGTCACACTCCTGAGTATCTCATTACATATGTATAAATATTTTTCTGTTGTTTTTTTTTTTAACATTAGGTGCAATGTAGATGCAATGCAACTTTTTGTACAGAATGCAGCTCAATTTCCAGCAGAATGTTTGAATGTTCATTTACCAGGACTTTGAACCCAGGTGTGAGCATGTGAATATTTGACTCTTAACACGTTCTTCTTTTCTTGTGTGTGCGTTAGAGATGTGCTGCGGTGAGGAGGATAGTTATTGAGCATAGTAGCTCGGTAAAGCTTTGACAGACTTTAAGGTACGTGTTGTCCTACTGTTGGTAAGATTGTTGTTCACTTACTGACAAAACGGTAGGCAAAGACCTTCCCGCTGCCAGGCACCCCCTTTTTTAGGTAGGTCAGGCATTGTGGTTGGTTGCAAATAACCATTAAGGTACCATTTTCACTCAGCTGACAAGTGTTTGCTACTTTTAATGCCGTGTGTTGTTTCAGTCTACCTACCGAGCAAAATTTCTGATTTAAATGGGGATATATTCCTAAAATTAACTGTCCTGCAGTGGCTGCTCCCAGTACTGCATTCCTAAGAGGAAGGAATAATGAATAAGTGTGCAAATAAGCTAACCTTTAATGAGACGGGGAAGGAGAGAGGGGGGTACGCAGGAGGCAGCCCTCTGTGCTCCCCAGCTGTGCTATGCTCATAGGAGCTGGGGTCACCAGGCAAAGCTGAAAATTGAGAGCTGTGAAGCTGAAGGGAATTCTTGTAATTCTTTTGAACTGATGGCAAAACTATTTCACAGTGAAAATTGTACCAGAGGAATGTATAAGCTAAAATATTTTAAATTTAGAGAGTGAAGGGAAATCAGTCAAGTAAATGGCCATAACAGATGGCAAGTGTTTCTGCATTTGTGTTTTATTTTTGACCCAGGGATGAGGCTCTGAAGCAAATCTTACTTATCCTCATGCACTATGCTTTGGTTCAAATTTTAGAGCCCTTCTGGAGCATGCAAACTGGGTTCCTTTTGGATGAAACCTGACTGAAATGCGACCTCCAGGAAGGCACCTGGAAACTTCCCCACCACTGGGTTTTGCTCAGTTCATGGCATCAGGCTAGAGCTGGCTTAAAGTCACCTCCTCTCCTTCTCCCTCTCCCCTGGAAGTGCATGTTCTGTGGGTGCTGAGGCCTCAGCAGCAACTGTTCGCCCTGCAACTGTTCGATAGTCAGCTGCTATCGCTTTGCAGATCTATTTCTCAGTTGTTTCTCCAGTGACCACTTAAAACATGTTGACTGAGCTATAGATAGCCTTTGTGCTAAATTTGCACATCGTTTTGTTATGCGTACAATATGCAGGTCTGTTTTAAGAAGATCCATAACCTGAGTTTCTTGATTTATTAGAAGATGGAGGATGACTGTCAGTTTAAAGTCAGGCTTTGTTTGAACGAAGAACACAACCTTTTAATGCACTCCCAACATCTTCAGTGTTTACTAGTTGACTAAAACAAGTTTAAATAATACTGTACCAAACCTGCCTTAAAAAGGAATACATGTGTGTAGCTAGTAAGTAGAAATAGTTGTGTCTGATCACTCTTGACTATGTGTATGCTGTATTTTAAAACCACATGCGATCTCCCACATGCTGCCAGCGATCCACGCTTGTTTTGACGCAAGTCTTTTATGAGAAGGGGGGGTCTGGGGGAAGCCAGGGAGGCGGGGGAGCAGGGGAGCTCATGCTTGTCCACCCTCTGTGCTGTCCCTGCCTCTCCCCTTTCTGCAGCACAGGGGCTGTAGGCACCAGGGCAGGGGCAGGCATGGTCTCACCTTACCTCCCGGCTGCCTGTGGCAGCGTCCTGAGGACTCCTGTCTGCTGCGGGGACGGTTAAGGTTAGATGACTTGTGCTTGGGCTGTCTCATGCAGTCTGGTAGTGGTGCTGCTTTTGGCAGGATGGTTCAGAAAAGTCTTGTGATCACGGGAAGGGTGTGCAGGGCCAGCTCTGGGGAGCGCTTCCTGGCCCTGTGGGTGAAGGTGATGGCTAAGGTTGGGTTTTTTACAAATCTGGATCACTTTCTCAACTCTAAGGGACTGGGATAGCAAATAAATCAAATGAGCGGGGAAAATAAGAGTTTAAAGAAAAAAAGCCATTTCAGTAGCCTCTTAATTCTGGGTGCTTAGCTAGTGGCTGCTGCTAATCTGATTTGTCTTTCTTTGAAACCTGACAGAAAGCATAAGCTGCTTGGGCATATGCTATACACAATAATCATGTAGGTGATAAAACAGTGTAAACCACAGCATAGGTTTTCAAAGCTCAGGAGTAGTTCTACTTTTGAGAAAAACTAAAGGAAGTCTTCTATTTAGTTTTTAATTTGCTTTTGTGGTACATCCCTCCCCACCTACCACACAGCTTCCCCAGCCATGCTTGGATAGCTGACCAGGGTTCAGGTGAGGAAATGGTGCATATGAAGTACGAAAAGTCAGAAGGTAAAAGGTACGCCACAAGAGAGGAAAGTTACTGTGACTTATTTTGCCTTGGCTTTTAGCTATTTGATGATTTTTTTATTTGTTTGTAGTAGTTTCTGTAGTTCTCTCTTTAAATTGTGTTTATGTTAGAGACTTCAGGAAGAAGTAAAACAATGAAGTGATGCTAAAATGGGGGTGTTGAATAGGCTGTAGCATAACTTCTGAGCTTCTGGAGAGCTTATTCAGGTGGAGTATTGAAGGAAATACTTCAATATTTGTAGTCAAACTGGACACGTACCACAGCTTGTTGCAGCCCAGTAAGTGAACCGCGCATCCCTTGCTGGGCCCGATGCGAGCTGTGGCTTTCCTGTGCTAGGTCCAGATCTGCATGGAAGGCAGGCTGTGCACAACTGGTAGATGTAGCCTTAGGTGGCCGTGTCCTACATGAGCTAGTAGTGCAGCTCATTAGGGTTGGATCTGTAGGGTGAAAACACTGTTGATAAGGTCCCAGTGTCCTTGCTGAACATGTTACTGGGAGATCATGTCAAATTAGCTCTGGTCTGAGCCTGAAAACTGAGTGCATTTACACAGTTGGTGTGCATTAGGTGTGCTCCTGGAGTACACGTTTTGGTTTGGTTTTCTTTTTAATGAAACTAGTTTGTGTGCTCTGAGACTACACTGCAACGTGGGATAAGGTATGGTAAGGGGGGGATGACTAGGAGATTTGTCAGAAGTGCCCCTGTCATTTCATCTCAATAGTAATTTTTAGGGTTTTGTAATAAAGATGCTCCGTAGCTGTTCGCTCCCTGTGCATTTTTGTAACAGCACAGTGCTGATTTTGCCTGTTCGATTTAACATTAGTGTTCCCTGGCTATTGAATGTGTTCCTGCAATGTCCCTAGCTTTTTTGTTTGTTTCTTTTTTTGCTGGAGCATATCACTTGGTTATGATTCAGAGTGTATTGTCCGTCATTACTAAATTGCAGCGTTGCCCTTGTCAAAACTTGGCTCCAGCTGTTCACCAGAGTGGTGTGAATGGTGTTTGAGTGTGCACATCTGGCCATTTTGGAACAAGTTTAGTACATTCCTTTTGGTGCTAGAGTTTAATTTGCAGCTGGAAAGCAGACCAGCGCAACACTAAATTACTCAGTTTCAGATAAATGCTTTCTTTGTGACTACTTTGTGAAAATGATTTATGGGAATACTCTGTATCCCGATATGTTTCTTCCCCTTCTTCCGCCACCTGCCCGGAGTCTGACATCCTGGAACTCGTGCGTTAGTCTTTGCATCTGCTTGCTAAGCATATAATCATTACGTAAGCTGAAGATACAGACCATGTAATTAAAGCAATAAACTGAAATAGAAATTTAAATTGCATACTTTTTGGCAGTTGTTGGAATTGAGAAGGATGAAAAATTGAACTTTCACAGATGACTATCTGCACTTGAGGAATATTTTTGTAATCTGTTTCAGTACTTTTGAAATAAAACTAGGAAGAGGGACTTTCACTGTCTGGGAGAGCCAGAAATTGATTCTGGGCAAGCAAAATCAGATTTTTTTTTTCCTATACAATTGCACTTGAACGTGTTTTGATTAGTAAGGCCATTTTCCCAGGGGGTGGGGGGGGCAGGGTGTGTGTGTGTGCAAACATAATTACTGATCTGGCATAGATCTCAGTGATGCTCAGGTACAGTAAAGCTCAATTTTCAAGACTTACAGTAATAAACTGGAAGTACTTGTTTTCCCTTGCAGGCTCACATCTTGATATTTCTTTATGAGCTGTAAGTGAAGAAGGAGAAATGGAGGGTGCCTTTTCGCTACAGTTGACTCTGCTCAGTTTTTGACCTTGTCCTTGGTAGTGTCTTTGACTCTTGCATCTCTTCTGAGTGAAGAAGATAAGGCTATACCTGTTTTACTATTTGAAGTTTTGAAAAGGATCAGGCTACTTTGTTTTTCTTGAACAATGATCAACCCATATTAATTTGTTTTTAAATCATTGTAAGAGGGAAGTATCATTTATTCATTAAATTCAAGCAAAGAACTTGAACACTGATGGGTACCTGTGTTGTGGAGATGTAAATGTTCTGTGTTCTTTTTAAGGTGCAAAATGTCTTTTACAGTGAGTTGTTGGACTTTTTTCCATCTTCAGTTCTCAGCTGACTGGTTGAGAATGCTTTTTGTCCCACCTTCCCCCAGTCATTTCCTACCTGCTTTATTGCTAGAACCAGCTGGTGCAAGCTGTTCCCTTGTAATTATCAGTTTGCTGCTTTAGCAGTTCTCAGGATAATATGCACAAAAAAAGTGGTGTTTCCAGGACCAGTCAAAACTGATGCTAAGTATTAGACAGAGAGACCATAGGAAGTGTGGGTGGTGATAACTTGCTGTTTGTCACCTGGCCTGAATTGTTGTACAGTGTTGCTGCTTTTTGCTTGGGATGCAGGAGGAGAACATGCTGCCATTTGTCTATAGCCTTACCTAAAAACCTTCTCCATTTTATTCTGCTTTCTAAAATGACTTTGAAAAAATGCCTCATCCAGTTCCACCTAATTGTTTATTGGTTGTACCACTAGGAAGATGGATAGTTGAAGTGGAAATACAGATAGGCTTGCTTTGTACCCCCACAAGCAAAACTGATCAGGCAGTATATGGAAGAAGCTACGTATTTGAATTCCACTCTGGACATGTATCACTGTGCACAGTAATCCCTTGACAAACTTTCTACTAGTGTAAAAGTTGTTTCTGTTGTGTAGGCATTTTCCCTCTGCCGCAAAATAAATGAGTGCATTCACTATGATATCTTTAGTATTATACAGCTTGCTTACTTATCTGTCTTTGCTAAGTTAATTAAGCTAAGTTAGCAAACTGCTAACTTAAAATTATTAAAATGCACTTTCTAAATAAATTACTTAAAAGTACTTTACTCTTAAAAAAACAAAACAAAAAAACCCCCATAAATGACTACTACGTGCTTTCCATTTGATGTAGGTCAGTTTGAAGCTTCATGCTTTTGCAGGCTCCAGATGGGGAGGTAGTTCATATAAAGAGAGGTGCTTATCGAGAAATTTTTTTGTTTGTTTGTTTTGAGCTGACAGAATGCTGTACCAATGTGGAAGCTCATGTTTTGTTTATTGGGAGGGAGGCAGAATGCTGTTTCTCAGATTGCTTTATGGAGCTGAGTTAGGGCTTGGACTGTTAAATTGTACTTCTGTTTGCAGGAGACTACTACTTCTATAAAATCAGTCAGAACACTGACATCTTTGGGTTTTCCTTCCTGTAAACCAGTGAAAGTACTTAATACACATGAATGCACACACACATATATATACACACATATAAATATAAAACCCTTTTCTACATGGTCAGAGTATTTGTCTGGTATTGTAATCCCTCTCTCCTGTCTTAACATGAAATGCATATGTTATGTTTGCTGGAATATTTTATAAAAAATCCTGTTAAACTTGCTAGGTGGCTGTTACAGCTCATAATTAAAAGAAGTAAACTCTTACTGTACAGCAAGTTTGTTTGTTATCCATACGCTGTCTTGATGTATCTTGATTGTTTTTACAATCTGGTTAGATCTTTTTTTTTTTTTTTTTCCCCCTAGTATAGTAGGACACTTGACAAGGGTGGTGGCACTTAAGCGAGAGGTCAGTGAGACTGAAGTTGTTGATGACCAACCTAACTTTTGCAGGAAAAGAAGAGCATGTCTTTTGGGTACTTTGTTATGGTCACTGCTAGTTCAGAAAAGGATTTGTTGGTCCTTCTTTCCATGTCCTGCCAGTGTAAGAACCACTAAAATATTCAAAGCAGATTAATAATGACTTGTTGCTCCTTGAGCTGCGATTTTCTTTGTAACTGCTTTATCTTGGATTGAGAGGTCAGAGAAGGAAGTCCAGCAAAAATCCCTTGAAATGTTTAGGGTACTGAAGCATATGACAAAAGAGGCTAAGTGAAGGAAGACTGAGGTTGGCGGCTAGATCTAATCCCCAAATCATAACAGGGGTATTGTAGAGAAGGTGGAGATAAATACTTCTCAGATGTGCACACCAAAAGGACAGGAGGCAATTGTCACTTTTAAGAGAAATTTTTTACTGGACATAGAAGAAAACTGCAGTGATAGTGGTTAAGTTTCAGCGTTCATTTAATATACATTGTCCTCTCCTCCACTCTAATCATGCAGTCTTACATCCCGTTACTATTTTTTGTTGATGGCAAACACCTTCTGAATACTTCATTAATGGAAGTTTTAGTATGAATGCCTGTTGTTCAGGCATTATTTAATGAGTTAGACCATTTTATGGGAATTTATCATTGGCTAGGAGCAAGATTGGGCAATCTTAGATGGAAGATGGAAGTGGCATTAGTGAACACAAGGCAATTTTCCGTTTTCACCTTGAAATAGCAAACATTTATTTTAAAGGGTTGATGAAATTTCAATCCTTTTCCTATATGTTAGCTAGTCAAATTAATTGGTTCACCAGTTACTATCTTTACTCAAGGATCAGATCATCATTTTAAGAAGCCAGGATAAATACTTACAGCCAGTTTTATGCATTTTCCCCAACTTAAAAAATAGTGTGTTTAAGCTAAGGCATTTTTTATTTTCTGCCACTTTGAATAATCAGTGACTCTCATGTTTCAGTTAAAACAAAAAGCAAAAAATCCCAAACAGGATGCCTATTACAGTGCTGTTCAGGAGCCCGGAAGTGTGGTTGGGAGCTGAGAACTCATTAGCCCTGCTCAATCACATACTTATTTGTGTATTCTTAATGTATCAAGGATCTGTGGTTACAGGACCGTGCTCCCTTATATCACAATTGTCAGTGCCTTAGTTCTCAGTGCCCCCATTCCCTCCTTAAGCCCATTAGCTAGCTAGTAAGGGGAGAAACTGGGGAGCTGTGGATGCACCTCAGACCTCTGCCCTCTGTGTTCTGTGCATCACCCTAGAACTGGCAAACTCTACAACTACTTCCATGTGCAAGTGTGCAACGTAACCAATTTTATAGGCACACATAGGATGTTTGAATCCAGCGTTATTGGATTAAAACCACTACAGATTTTTGAAGTGTTTCCTTAGACACTCATTGACAGTGTTTTCTGACATTGAAGAGACCTATTGAACGTTTTGAACCATTGATACTGGGTTTTAACTCCTTGTAAAAGTGAGTCTAAAATACATCTGGTGGTTTTTAGGGAAACTATCGTTGAAACTTATTGTTGTTATGTGGTTAAGGTTATTGTATTGTAGGTTCATAACTGGACTCCTGAATGGAAAAATTGCTTCTAAAAAGCTGATGGCCAAACAGAGCAAATACATATGTTGAATAGTTACATTTGTGGAGTGCAGCCAATACCAATGTGTGGAAAGAACTGCATAACTCTTAGGAGATACTGGAAAGATCTGGTCACTAATGAACTATAAAAGACTTTCAGAAATTCCTGGTGTTATTTTTAAATTTTCTATTGCTTTCTGTGACAGCTTTAAGGACACAGATGCCAAAAATCTGTGGATAAAAACTGTTATGCATTATCCAGAGCATTATGGTACCATTTATTTAACTACATAGTTAAACAAAGAAAAGCAACTTCTACAAAATTTCATTTTAAAGGACTAATATATGAGCATGAAGAGGGAAGAAAAGAGCTTAGTTGTACTGTCCTGAGTCAATAAAAAACTCAGCGTGATCAACCTTCTTTTACTGACCTGGAGAAATAATTGTTATGCTTTCAAAATATTGATCTTTATAACTGAACAACAAAATACCAAAGGAATTATTTTTTTCTGTCATGCACCATACAGTAAAAGATAACTGTGTAGCTGAAATTGATGATAAACTTTGTTCCCTCTCAGTCCCTGGATCAAAAAGCAAATTGCAACATCCCGGTTCCTAAAAACCTGTTAAATCCCCTCGGATGGGTCTTTGCATTGCTTTGAAATGCAGGAGGTGGTGTCAAGGGGGTAGTTCAAAGTCATGAGACAGTGGGCAGTGGTGAATTGTTGAAGGTAAGAGCTTCTTCCTCACTTCAAACCTTTTAAAAAGTCTTAGATTGCCATTCACCTCTGGTGAATGCATTTCCTTTAAGTGGTAATCATCTGTCAGCTATCTAATACATACACGGCTGTTGGTGAAAGCACTTGTAAAAGACAAAAAGAAAGTGAATTAAGTCAGAACATTGTAAGAAAGCACACCGGTATCTATCATCCCGTTGTTTCCATCCTACTTCTGGCACGCATTTGTCTTAGCTCTTCTGAAAAGCCTCCAGGGACTGACCCTGTGGGCACCTCTAGGTGACCTGTTCTGGTCCTTACACCTGGTGTGGGCGTTTGTCTTTGGTTTTTTCTGTTGTTCCTCTTCCCTCAACCGCCTCCTCCCCATGGTTTCCTAATAACCAGTCTAGGTTTCTTTTTTGCTGTCATTTTAAGCCGACTGTACAGACTGTCCCTAGCGAACAGGGAGGATGATTTGCTCTCATCCTCTTTGCGGAAACCTTTCAGATGTTCAGAATCTTTTGTCACGCTTCCTTCTTTCCTCTGTGGACTATTGATCTAATGACAGATTGAGATCTGAGTCTAAAAAATAAAGATATCTGCGAACCCGTGGGTGTGGTCAGTAGCAAATACAAGCAGTTGGGAGAAAGCACGTGTACACTTTCTTCCTATTTATCACTTTAACTTTGATTTATATAGCTTTAACCCATAATGCTCAATTAACGACCCAGAATGTTCAGTAACACATAACTAGGCAGTGAAGAATGACCTAGAAATAGCTGGCAGCAGTAGTTAGCTACAGTTACTGGCTTATTCTTGCCTGTTGGGTCCAAGTGCTGCCTGTGGGAAATGGGAAAGGTGGGCTTTTTTTGCGGTAGCTGAGTTTTGTGACTTTCTGATGTGCACCCAGCCCAGACCCAAGCACTTCTTGATCCCTGGGTCAGCCTCCGCAGAATCTGCGATGAAGCACCCCTCCCTCTGCTTCACGCAGAGTGGGGGACTTTAATCTGGCCTTGCTTGAAGGCTGCCGTTCTCATTTTTATGGAGTGCGAGGGCGAAGAGAGGCCTTTCTAATGTTTTGGTTCAAAAGGGCCTGCTGGTTCCCGTAAAAGCCCTCGTCCGAGATCCAGAAGCAGTGCTGGAGAGCCAGGGTTGAGAGTTTGTGGTTTTATGGTTTCTTTTAAAAGTATATTAATGAGGTGAACTGTGCACTCTGCTTATGGAAGTTCTAGATGGCAGTGCCTGAAAGCTTTCCTGTTCAGGAAATAAAAAGTGTCTTTTCAATGAAAGTTTTGGATTAAGCAAGAGCTCAAGATATTATTAAGGTTTCTTCAAGCCTGATGAGCTCATATACGTGCATCCTCTGGAGAATATTTTCTATGCAGTGTCTTTGCAGAATCTGCCACTGATTTTGTAAAACTGCATAGCTGACATTTAAACCATTTTCTACTGTTATGTGTATAAAAGAACAGTAAAAATACACCTTAAAAAAACCAACTTGCATACATTTTAGAAGAAGTTGCTAGGTGATGCTTTCTAGCACAAGTCAGCACACAATTTTAGGAGTTTCTGTTTACCGGTCCATAGTAGCAAGCGACTTAGAGGTGTTGTGTATGACCAGTATGGGGGTTGTGCTAGCACAGGAATTGCCAGATGCTGACACTTCTGGCTGTGGAAGGAAATGGTCTCCTGCACTCAATGTTGTTTGGTTACTGTTGCGTTGATGGATGCTGAGGAAAACTCTGTCGTACCATAACAAATGAGACTCCTAGGACCCAGTCTCTGAACTATTACTGGGGCTTCTCGCCTTGACACCTACAGCTGAGACTTGTCTTGTAAATAATGACTGTGCATGGGATAATCAGCACCTAGTTTTATCTTATTTGGGATCTATAGTCAACAGTATAATAGAAATAAAAAATACTATTAGGAAGGGAGGGTTTTTTTGTGAGGAACGTTATGGAAAAGCAGTAAGAAAAAAGGACGAGTATTCAAGTGTTGTGTTAAAACAAATAGTCTCTGTAAACTTACAGGCATACCGCTCATCTGCTGATCGAGGCCTCAAGCCACAACATGGGATTGTACATAGATAGAAAAAGGAGAGTTGGAAGACTGCTGCAGTATTTGAAATTGCAATATTGCATCAATATTTCAGTAATAACAAGGACTAGATCACCTTGCTTATAGCTAGTTAAAAATCTAGGCCTTTAAAAAAAATTTTTTTTAAAGTCACCTTGTCCTTAACTCCAGTTCAAGATGCTCCTTCAAGAGCATCAGCCAAAAATACATCTTTTGAGTATATCTCCCTTCCACAACTCCTCACGTATGGAAAATGTACACTTGGTGACCATGCAAAATTAGCTTGCATTTCAGACTGGAGTTTACATTCGTGTGTATAAGCTCTGAAACAAGTCTTGGCTTGAGACGGCCTGGTCACACTGCATTTGTTAGTCCAGTGGTGATTTATAACTGTTAAATTGAAGCAAACTTTTTTGGTGGTACTGATGTGTTGTATGTTTTCTGTGTACTTTGTCCAGCCAGTAGCTGTTCCTATGGAAGGAATGGGTATAAGGATGGGGCCTTCATGTCTACAGGAGTTTGAGGTGATGACTTAACTGGGGAGAAAGCTGAGAGGAAAAATGTCTGGCCTGTATTGGTTTCTCCTAGCAGAAATGGGATTTCATGTTGGTAGATGAGGCTTTATTGTGAACTGCAAGAGCATATAGGGATGACAGCTTAACCCCAGCCTCTCTTGGTAAAGATTCACTAGTATTTCTCCTTGCTGAATGCCACAGCACTTTGCATGATGCCCAGGAAATACTGTCGTATTATTTATCCTTTTTTCCCTTGTGCTCTTCCGAGTGTAATAATGAGCTTCAAACTGAAAAGGGGAATAAAAACAAAACTGTGAATAATACATGAAGAGCTTCTGCTGGCTGCCAGTGATAAGGTTTGCTTTGATGTCTTGTTCAAACGCGGGTCTAGACATAGCTGAAGTCCTGATCCCATCTCTAGTCCCTTTCCCCCTCAGTGTGGGTGAACCCACGTACCTGCCTGTGCAACTGAAAACCTGTTCGGTTGGGTTTGTGGTGGCCTCTACTGGTGCTCCTCTGCAAAGGAAAGAAATCATGAGCTCTGCAACTCAAGTTTGCTCCTTCAGAAAACTAACAGTCTAGAAAATCTGTCCTTTGTAAGTGAATTTTGAGGGGGAAAAATGAAAAAAGCCCTTCTAGGGCATCTGCTGTTGTGGGGAGCCTTTCAAATTGAGACCTACCATCGAGAGTATGGCTTTGGGCCTCCTGGGGGCACAGGCTGGCATGGGGCAGGTGGGTGGCAGAGCCACAGCCGCCTCCCTGGCAGGGAGACTGCCGGGGGGGTTTGGGTGCTGTGCCCTGTGTGCTCCTTGGCGAGGCTTGCTTGCTTCGGGTTGGGAGTATCTGTGGTCTGGCTTAACTTCTTTCTGCCCTTCAAAATAATTCGGTCTCACAGGTAATGAAAGCTGATGGAAAGCCTTCCAGCTGTCATGGATGAAGTAAAATTGAGAGAGACTTTAAGCTGTTAGCAATAAACATGAGGTTTCTTACTGAGAGGACCCTTCAGATTGATGCGGGTACAGGGCTTTTCCCCACTCCTGCCAGGTGAGAGAAAGCGCATCAGCAGGTTTGCATGTTGAGGAGAGTGAGCAGAGAAGCTGGGTCTGGGGCGAGAAACGTCACGGAGAGGGATCAGTGTCTAGGATGTGCCTCCATCCTTTTCAGCCAAAGAGCTAGGCATTGCTCTGAACAGCAAAAGGCCTTCTTGCTTCAGTTTTAAATGCCTCTTCACGTGCTTGTGACCAAACCAACCACGGCCTGTTTGTAAAGCCCCTTTGCCAGTAAATTGTCAGTGGGGGAGAGGGGATCTGCAGGTGGTTTGTCCATCAGGCATGTTTAGTTTTTGCTAGGATCTAGAAATGTTACTGAGCTCTGGAACATACTGTTTCCTTCTAGCAGTTGTTAGCAGTGCAAGGAATGTGTGGGCTCTGACATGTGGGTTTTTTTTCCCTCAGATGCCCAAAAGTTGAGCTCTGGAGCTGATAGAGCAGAGGGTCAGACCTTCTCAAATCAGTTTGTGAACTCATCTGCTGGTTTCCAGCTACGCATACCTAGCTCATGAAGACGGTGGCTTGATGCAGGTCAAGCTGTCAGAAAGTCATGACCCAAAAGCACACAGCTTGTTTTTAAATTGTGTGCTTTGGGTTCCTCAATTCTGCCTGTTTGTGAATTGTTAAAGGTTACATTCTCAGACTTCTCAGAAAATGTGGCGACTAGAAAATTTTGTTTTGGTTTTTTTATACAACTTACAGATGAGGTTTAACAGTTGAGAAGCTGAAACCCTGATAAAAGCACTGAATATCATGAGACTTGAAATAAAATCATGAGATGGCAGTGTTGCTTCTAGCAGCTGATCTTTTTGGCAGTGCTTTATTTTCTAGGTCTCTGTGCAAATGCTTTCTGCTTGCTAAAAGCCCTATATTGACAAACTACAGCCAAGACTAAATGCATGGTTATTTCCACTATCTAACCTGTTTATCACTTAGATGTCGCTTCTGGATTTGCCAGTTGAAGTTCTCACAGGCACAAATTAGTGCACTTGTTTTCCTGGCAAGGCATCTATTTTGAATATGGTTAAATATGCTTAAATTAATCAGGCATCTGGAGATGTGGGTAGTGAGAACGCGTTTCCATGTTACCAGCTAACTTTAGCTGCATAGCTGAGGAGGTCGTCTCTAGCTAACTGTGTGAGGTGGCAGGAGGGAGCTTGTAGAAGAGCCTTCTGGAGAGGGCAGCTGGTGTGAGGCATGCTCTGGCACTGCTGGCTGTTGAGAGAGCATGAAGGGACTGACTGCTTGGCTGATGTGCTTCAATTTAATCCAACCCGGTTTAACCACAAGGGCATCATTGGCCTAACAGCAACCAGGGAGCCTTCCATGACAAGTTCAAGTGATCCTTCAAGTCTTTCTGGCTGCTTCTGTGCTTAACTTTTAGCCCGAGTCTATTCAGGCATGCTGTGAAGGAGGGCATTGGCAGTGGGTGTGGGGGTACCCTTGATGTGAAGCAAGTATGCTATGTCAGGATTAATACAGGTGGTGCTTTATAAGCCTGTGTTTGAGCTTTAAATATTTGAGACCCTGCTTCCTTGGGCTTGCCAGGTACATCAAAACTTAGCTAACACTTGGCACCAGAAGAGGCTTCTGTGAAGCCAGTGTCACATGTCACTTGCTTATCGTAGTCTGGTGGCACTGTAATAATGCCACAATGCTTCCATATCAAGCATAAAAAAAGGTATCAGCATACTTATGCAGCCCTTTAACTAGGATCCTGTCCCAGGCAAGATCTTTCTCTGTGGATCAAAGGTTAACTATACCCTTGATGTACTTGTTTTTTCTCTGGGCTTTTCTTCTTACCCCAAAGCTTTCCTGCAGTTAGTATACTCAAAGGGTGATGTTTTGTTGCTTTCAGCCAGAGTAATGGCTGCTTTTGCTAAACTTGAATAACACTGATGTCCTTTGAGCAGGGGGGGGCAGAAGCATTTCCTGGCTAGACAGTAAACCAAACTGGCACAGGGATAAGCTTTTAAACAGCTTGCTTGCTCTGTGGACAACCTTCTTCATGGGCTGCAAGGGTGGGAATTTAACTTAAATATGTGGGTTTTTTTCATAGAAATCACCATTCTTACTTTATATGAATGTATTCAAGAGAATAAGGCCTGGGGGTTGTTATTAGCAGCTGCTTTGGAGCTATTGTAAACTCGGGTGACTGAGCTTGACTTTGCGTGATACAGTGGTGGCGGCTTCTTGGTCCCTTGCTGTTATACTGTGGAGGCAATGAATCGTGGTCTAAGAGTGTGAACTCAGGAGAACATTTACAAAAATGGTGGGTGAAAATAGGGCAATGAAATGTAAAAATGTCCTCTTCTGGAAAAGGTCTTCATGCCACTTAGAAAGGAAATAAAGGTGGCACCTACGTTCTTCTGCCAGGATCCTCAGTGCACATTGGCTTGGCTTCAGTAATTTTTAATAGCATTCAACTTTAAGTGCTCCCAAAGGAGCAAATAGGAATTGAACGAACTTGATGGAGGACTTTTCTCCCTTTGAAATACACAGATAATAAAAGGAAGAATCATTATAGCTATTAATGAGTTGCAGATACCTGCCTGTGTCTTGTTTTGAGGCTTTTTTGCGTCACTGAAATCTGTGCAGTGCTGTTGATCAAACTCTGCAGCATCTAACACAGCAAGGGTTAATTTTGGAAGGCTGTAATTTACAAGTAGGAAAGGATTAAGGATTTCATGGAAAATTTCATTGGTGAGTTCCAGGTACCCACTAGCTTCTTTAATATAGCACTTCCAAATCCCCAGGGAGTATAAGGGGAAAGAACTGCAAAAAATGGCCAGACTTCCATGATCTTTCTAAATAGCATCTGCTTTTGTCATTCTCTGAGTCAGAATACTGGCTAGATGGCTATTGCTCTGACACAGCTGGACATCATTACTTATATTTTTAAGCAACACAAAATTCCCGTTCCCGTGTTCCCACAAAGATCATGCTATAGATATTTTTTCTCTGTGTATACATATGGACATGTTTATTTCCTGGAGGATGGATGCACCCTCATAGTGCTTATCTTCCCATGCTATTATTTCAAGACTACTTGATGGCTGCAAAAGATCTTGGGCTCCCCAAACAGGAAGATGTCAGGTCTAGCTTCTTTCAAAGCTTTGCTCTGTCACGCTTCTCAGTAGTTGAGGGGAGGTTTCTTGTTGTGTAATGTGGGGCTGAGGAACCTGAGGGGGACAGCAAAATGTTTTGTTGGTCTACATAGAAGAAAATAATTTTCTCCACCCAGCTGCTCCACCTAATTTTTTCAGTTAGATATTTGCATCAAGCTGTATGGATATAATCTATACTGGAGACCAGATGTAATCTCAATAAAAAGTTTGTGAGTTGTCTTATACAGATAAGGTTTGTTAAAAATGATAGGTTTGTTAAAAATTTGTCACCTTGTTGTCAGAAATGTCAAGTGATGAATTTCATCTTGATTTTCTTAAATGGATTAGCCTTGGCATAGCTGCAGTGGTACTCAGTCTTCAAGGTGCCTTGAAGGCTCCAGTGTTACAACACCGTTAGCAATATTGCTCTCAAAATGTGCCTGCTAGCAATCTTCACTATTATTAATAAACAAAATGAAGTGGATCCATGTAGAAAAACTTCACAGGGAGTTTAATCTTCTATCGCAGTGTAGAAACTTTTAGCTGATGTGCAACTTTTTGTACTTTAGAAGTTATGGAATTTGGGTGTTTTTAGGAGTGCCCTGTTTCAGAAGCTGTTGCAGCTGGTTGACAATCTGTGTGTCTAGTTCATTTAGTTTTGGAACCAAAATTCTATTTCAAGGTTGTAAAGAACCGAGAAACAACAATATTAAGGTGGGATCTTCTGATAACTTAGGGAATTTATGGACAAACAGGTGGAAGAAGGGAGTGAAATCCTATGCTCAGGACAGATGATTGGGAGCCTGACTTGGGTTATCCTCATGGGTTTGTGTAGCCTTGAACTTCTGTGTCGGTCCTGTCAAAACTGAGGATGGATGACACTTGTTTCACTGATGAAAAGGAGTGGATGTTTTAGATGTGCAGCTTCCACAGAGTAGTACAGTGTCTGTCAGATTGTTTCAGGTAACAGTTAACAGTGTGTGGCAGAGCGTAGATAAACAAAGCTTACACCTTACTTGAAAAATTGTTAAAATTACCTCTGTTCTCGCACAGATGTCGGTTGTTGCAAGCCCACTTTGGGATTACAGCATTATGAGTCAGAGCTGCCATCGTATCTCCTCCAGTGCTGTTTATCCATCTGCGCTGACAGTTTTCTTCTGACTCTACACAGGGATGAAAGAGGAAGACAGAAGTCTCTACAATTCTCATACTTCAAAGGCTATTGCTTGCTCTTATCACCTCCTGCACTATTTATGTCATATGTAAATCATCTGATCCACGCTGTGCTCCTAATAATTCTCGAGCTATTTGCCAGAGCTGCTCATCACTGTCCCTGCTGCCATGGAAACAAATTGTTCCCAGCTTCATAGGAAGAATATTTTCTTCTTCCGTGACAGCTTTGGTTATGATGCATCAGAAACTGAGAGGCCAGGCATCATTCTTTGTAACCAGGTGCTCTTGCAAGAGTTTTTGGAGGAGTAGAGGGTGGGTGATGCTACTTAACATTTGTTGTTTTTTCTGTTTGGAAAATAAGTGAAAGAAGCAGGGGCGTGGGCATTTGATCATATGTGCTGCTTTCTGTTAAGGAAATCACTTTCCAAAAGTCTTGATGCAACATGTCATTTTAAAAAATGAATGACTACCATTGTCTTTCCCTCCGTCCTTTGGGTCTTCATGACAGTATGACTAGTGTTTTCCCATTGACTTTTTCTCTGATAACATTGAGCAGTCACTACTTAAGCCATGTTTGACCTTTGCATCCTTGTGAACAAGAAGTGATGAGGGGAAAAAAGCAACCCCTTTTCCTAATTGCAGTATCCTATGCATACATTAGTGGGATTTGGTAACAATATATGGTGGTATAATGCTGATTTCTGCCTGCTCTGAGCTAACTTGCTGCTGGATTGTTACTAAGTATGCTTGCAAAAGAACAAAAAATGATTAAAGCATTTTTCCTTTTCTATGCATGTGAACGAACAAGGTATTCTGAGGCCAGCTTTGTCTGGATATGAACTCTTTCTCAGAGAGTCAACTCTGTTGACTTTCATTGTGCATTTTTTTGCACGTACTTTCTGGTTGTTCTTAGTGCCACTGTGTGAATGTGGAAAGAGTTCCCTGTCTGGAGAAGTGATGCTTAGCTATCTCATCTGTTCTCAGGGTGTGTCTACCTTAGTAGTATCAGGCTGGCCACAATCTCAAATATCTGACTGAAGTCTCAGATTTTGATAAAATGTGCCCTGGCTTCACTATTGCTTCATCCTTTATCCTTTTCATAGAGGGATATTCCCTCCCATCTGTTTCTTTTGTTCAGCTTCTGCAACTTGTCTATATAGCAGAGAATTCAGTCTAGGATTACAGCAGTCTGCTTTGTTTCTGGCATGCCTAGCACAGCAGGAGCCTTTTCCCTATTTGAGCCTTGTAGGTGCTAATGCAGTAATACTGTTGCTGATCGGGACAGCTTACAGCATATGGTTGCTTCTCAGCATGTGAAGAATACCCTCATGCAACAGAGCTGCAGGGTGGGCAAGGTACCCTCAGCAGGTCGGTTGCATTTCACTGGATGGAGCAAACTTGCATCAAAATGGCTGTGGATTCTCCTCCATGCTACCTTTAGGTGATTTTTATTTTGCCCTTATAAGTATCTGTGCTCTAGGCTTTACTTGTCAGCGAAGTTGTAGTGGTGTTTGATTTCAGATTCAGTGGGACCAGCTATTGGTAGACTGAGGAAAAGGGAGAGAGTACAGAGGAGATGGAGGATCATGTTGACTTGCTGGGCTCACAAACCAGTTATTGAGTCACAACTGAAATAGAGGAGAATGAGCTCCCTCACTTCCCCTGTCTCCCCCTTTCAGTAGTTTGGACCTTGAAGGTACATTGTTTCAAGCATATCTAAATTAATTGCTCAGTTTTTCATCCCGCCTTAAATTCAGGAGGAAATTCTCCAGAAAGAAGCTTTTTTTTTTTTTGTCATTTAGGGTGTTAATGTAAAGAAGAGACTTCTAATGAGAACAGAAAAATGGCAAGCAAATCATTAAGTTACATACTAGATAATGATCTCAGCCTGTCTTACACTCCAGCAGTCATGAATGTAAACCTTGGTACTGGATGTGGAAATGAAAATGAACATTTTTGCGGTCTTCCTGTGATTTACAGCCAATTAAACTTGACAGTGTAACAAAAGAAGAGAAAGCTATCAAAAATACCCTTTTGTCTAACAGTATAAGCAAGCAAGAGGTGTCCGGTGCCCTGCCAGGAGGACTTGGGTTGTGTGGCGTGTGCTGTGGTTCTCAGCCATCCCATTTTGAGGCAGATCAGGTGCAGCACTCAACAGATGCTTCGGAGCACAAAGTAGTTGGGGATGAGCGGGTGAAACAGACTGACTTGTGTTGGCAGATGGGAATTCAGGGATTCATTAGTCATGCTGTAGTCTCTTGTTTTGCAGTGTGTTGTGATGAAAAGAGAGAAAAGAGTTGCCTTTTGATAGCTGAAGAGGGCTTTTAAATACTGCAGGCTGAAGACCACTGTGCTTGAATGATGTCATCCACAGCAGTTGATCACCGAGATAGTGGTGTTGCAGATCAGGGAGACGTATGTGATGGGATTAAGATTACCAGGCTCTGTTAATTATGGAGAGTGGACTGCTGGACCTTATTTTGAAATAAGCAGAGAATGGTCCAAAGAGACATTATCCTAAATGCATTCTCTGTAGGTCGAAGACCTTTTTCAACTACAGCATAATAATAATTACATACAGTAATACAGTTCTCATCTTACCAACTTAAGGTCTGTTCCAGTAAAAATCAGTCAGCTGGAAGATAAACACCATTTTTTTTTTTCCAATGCATCTTATGTAATGGTACCTTTATGGTGCCCGAATTTGGGTTCTATACCTGTCTTATGCCGCTGTCTCCCCAGGAGCCTGTAGCATGCCTACTTAATAGAAGATTTGCCTTGCCATTCTCCAGTGATTCTCTTTTTGGATGGAAAGTTGGTCTAGACCTGTGCTATCTGTCAAATATAGGATGTGTGAGGCATGCTGTCCTGGTCACATCATTTTAATTTTAGATTGCAGAAGGGAGGGGGAAGACAAGTCTTTCTAGCCACCTACATCTTCAGTATTGAAGTCACAAATGTCTAAAAGGTTGTTAGTGGAAATGATTAGCAATGAAATCATCCATGTAAGTTAATAGACGGGTAAATATACAATGAAGTGAAAGATGCCATAAAATTAATAGTTGGAGAGACATTAATATTTGTAACCTCGCTAATGTTTGTGGCAAAATTAAGTACTCATGAATAAATCACAAGAACAATGAGAGGAGTAAGCTTATGAAAAATTTTGAAGTATCTTCTGTCAAAATTGAGCAATGTTTCTTAATCAGGCGTATCTCAGAGGTATGCGTCTGCCTGTGGAAACACGGACAAGCCATGTGAAACAGTCTAGCCAAGAGGAAACAGAGTTAATGGGTGCCAGGCCATTTTCCGCCTGTTGCTTGGTAAAGAGAGGAGTGCGAAAGCCCTTCATGCGGTGAGACCGGTTTTATGGGGACTGACTGCCAGCAACCCTTGGGCTGGAGCCCTCCTAGCTCAGTTTCACGCCTTCTCCTACTGAAGTGTAGGTAAATAGAAAAGTTTAATGTAAGTGTTCCTCGTATGAAGTGCAGTTTCACCGAAGTCTTACCATATCTTGGCTGTCTCCTAAGACATTGAATGTTGTACTTTCCCCATGCTCTCTTCTGTCGCTGTTGCTCTGCAGGCATTGGAAATTTTTCACGTTAGCAATCAGCTAACTCTGGATTGTAGTGCTGGTCCTAAGTACCCTTCTGGCCCTCAAAAGTAGGGACATAAACTGCCCTTTTTTTGGACAGTTCAGGTAAGCATGATATTTTGAGGTGATCCAAGCCCGTGTTGTTCTTGAATGAAGGGGACTGAACATTTTTTGTTTCTTTGATAGCTGTAAGTGTCCGACACAAGCAGCTGACTGACGAGCCTTTCCATGAACTGTGCCTTTGGGATGCCTAAATACAAAGCAAGGGGCCAGGTTTGTGCTTCTCTTAAGGGGCTGCTTCTGCACAAATACTGACTGGTGCCCTTCCAATACTCTGGAGAACCAGTCTGATAAAAACTGAAGCCCCATCTTTTGAATAGTTTCTGGATGGATGTACAGTGTAGGAGCAGCTTTTGTACGGGGTGGGGGGGCAGAACTGAAGCATTCAGTATTTCCAAAATGTTCTGCCCATACTGTCAGTGTTGCTTAGCAGCAGAGGTTTTAAAATAGCAGTATTACTCAACAGTGTGAGCCACATTTGCACATGGTAATGTTCTGTGTCCTGTATTGACTTGCTGTGTTATAAAAGTGCTAAGTTAATGTAAGAAAAGTGCAGATAGCTCACCTCCTCCTCCTCTCTTAACTTGATGAACAAATAAGTGACATGTCTTCCTCATGGTTTCAATGAGCAGATGTCCAGTACAGGCATGCCATGGTGTTTTGGTCCCCGTTGATGTGTGCATGCAAACCTCACTCGGATGTACAGGCCTTTCACACCCCTGTTTGCCTTTGAGCAAGTTTAACTCTTGGCCCAGCAGCCCGCAGCAGTGCTGACCAGGGCTGTGCTATTGATGCAGCATCAGTTGGCTTGGAGGGCACTGGCAATGAACAGCGGGGGCAAGAGCAAGTGCAAATGATACTCATTGACCTCTCAGCAGCCCAACTTCTCAGTTCTTGTCAGTGCACGTTCCCACTACTCATCTACTTCCTGGTTGGCTTGGTCTTCTGAGTGATGCTGAAGAGTATCTGAGGTGGAAGTGTCTCTTCCCCACTGTCTGTGGAAGTCCCAGCCTCCCCTGGAGTAAGTTGGAGGATTTGCAGGACTGCAGCTGTACTTGCTGTCTACTCCAGAAGAGTGGAATTACAGTGATGAGGGCAATAGATCATGGTGGCCGATGTGAAAAATTTGATCCAGGTATCAGCATTTTCAGCAGAAAATGCTTCCTGTCCCCTGCAGGATTAAACTAAGGGTGGATGGTGTTTAAGTTGTATGGTAGCCCACTGAAAAATATTATTTGCTGATGTAAAGGTGAACAGTGCAGTATATTACACATTTTACTTGGTCTGAAGAGCTTCAACACTTGCTTTAGAGGTATAGAAATACTCCATTAGCATTGCTAACAATCTTCCTAACAAACATGATTATGTATTATTGTATCAGAACAGGGCCATATTTTAAAGCCCTGAAGTGAATTAAAATAGCAACTTGATCTGTCATTAGTATTTTGTATGCCATACTGTGGAAATGCAGATGTTGAAAAGCTGACCTTAAAATAAGGAAAATATGTTTCTTAAGCAGATCTGTCTTTTTCAGTATTTAAAACTATTTCTTCAGTGAAGGCTTATAAACTACCCATCTTAAATTGCACAATTAGAACATAATTTAGATTTATGGCTATTTTATTTGCCTTTTGCCTACAGTGTGGGACACTTTATGATAGGCATTGCCTCCACACACAGTATATGAACAGTGGAGGAGTATGGACATTAAGTTTTAATCTAAGACTGGGCTGTGTGCAAGTAAAATCATTCAACCACTTGCAGTTTGCAGGGTAGTGTTTCAAAAAATCTGGTAGTGCTTATGACAAATAGCACAGTACAAATTGTGGGAATTAATATTAATATAAAATGCAGGTTTAATGTTTTTGAGGATGAGAGCCAAGCTCAGTGCAAGTATAAATGAAGTCAACTGGTTTGCGTTGGGGATAGCAATGAATTTAATACTTCCATAGACTTACCTGCCATTGCTTTACCTCTGTAGAGTCTTAAAGTGCAAGAGACAAGGACATTGAAAAAAATTATTATGCCACCAGTTGCTTGGAAAGATGATGATTTTCAGTTTTTACAAGAAAACAAAACAGACATCACATTTAGTTAGAAAAAGGACACCTGATGTGCCAAGGACTGACACTTTTTTTTTCCCCAAAAAATTATTACGAAAGGCGTGAAGGTCATACAACAGACCTCATATTTCCCTGCACACATGATTTGTACTTCAGAAAGCAGTGAGTCTCATGAGATGTCAGTTGCTAAGAAAAATATGCTTCTGTTTCCAATTAGGCAAGTGAGGTCTTGTGAAACAGTCTTTACAACCTCTTGTAGCTTTGTTTCAAAGTTCCTGTTGGTGGAGATGCATTCACAGGAGCCCAACTTCCAAATTCTTCAGGTGCGTAGGAGATGGTGCAAATCATTTCTGCACTACCAGCTTTTGATGTTTGGGCCATATGTTACCCATATATATGGAACCCTTATGTACAGGGTGCCACATGCAGACCGAGGATGTTGCTGTCCTGTGCTGGCTGGCATGCTTCTGAGTTGGCAAAGTATTTTAGCAAGTGTGATTCAAGAGTAGCACTTAAGGATGCACTACAAACTGGAGAGAGCTTTTTTCAACTTGTGATCCCTCTCAGTGAATTGCTCTGAACAGATTCTCGACTGGAGGGGAAGAAAAGAGGGGGATTGGAAAGCGCTCGGTCCAGCTGAGTGCTGCAAAGACATTATTTACCACTTCTGATTAGTCCTTCAACAAATCATTTCTCCATATTTGTGTACATGTGCATGCACATGTGCTATAACAAGGCCTTGAAATGTTTATCCTGTATTTCAGAAGTATCTTGTTCTTGTGGTTTCTAGTAACAGTGCTTATCTATGACCTGTTTCCTGGATAACTTCCAATGAACACAAAATGTATTTAGTTAGAAGAAAGCAGCTGAATGAAAGTTAGCTGGACGCGCACACTATATTGTCATTTATATGACTGCCTGCCCTTACTGGTAAACTTCACACAGAGATGAGCAGGATTTCTTCTATTTGTTGTAGATTGCAATCTTGCTAGAGCTTGGAGTTGTTCACAGGTGTGCAAAACTAGCTGTTGGTAGCCTTACAGAACTCACCTGGGCTTCAGCAGGGCTTGGGTTTGGTTCTTTGGAAGTGTTGTTTCTGTAGGCGTGCTTGAAATGCATGTCGTCTTCAAGGCTTGCCTTAGATTATCAGTTTGTTTTCTCCAAGACCTGGTGACTCTGTGGAGGACGACAGATGAGATGCCAGTTCTTTCTGCCATTTTCAGTAACTGTCCTAAAGGTTGGTTTCATCATTCCTTTTTTCATATCCACGCATGCTTAGGATCACGAATGTAAATCTCTCAAGCTGGTTGCTGTGGAAAGGAGGAAAAGGCCTGTGTTCAAACCGCTGCTGGTATGAGCCCAGGTTTGCCACGAGTGTCTCGCATTAGGCCCTGAGGCCAGGCCAAATAAAGAGATGCATTTCCAGTTTCTCTTTTGGCTTTTGAAACTAGTTTTACATCTGGAGAAAATGCTTCCATGAAATGCTTATTCCCTTTGGGCAGAAGCAGATGTGAACCCTCCACGCAGGCCACGTACCAGCACCCGGATATTTGTCACTCTCAGCTCAGCTGCTTGTCTGGGAGCTCCTGGCTCCCATGGGCTTTGCAGTGGCAGACCCTGGGGGAGCAGCACCCCTCCTGCTTAGACATGGGGTGATACATGCTTCAGGGCAGGCACTTCTTAGTGGGACGCAGGAAGGGGCATTTGTCTGCGTCTTCTGTTACCTCTAGGTGTGCCTAAGGTTAATTTTCTGGTTCACCAGATAAGTGTTGCATAGTGAACTTGGTGGTATTTCTATTTGTGACTAAGTATTGCATAAACTACTGCATAAATTACATTACTGATGGGGCCTATGCACACGCCTGACCTAAGTGTCCAAAGTGCCTAAGGTCTGTTCTTGTGCTTTCGCACCTTGCCAATTCAGGATCTAATCAATGAAAACCAAATCTCGGCTGTATAATTTTGACTTCACTTCCCTGAAGTTTGGTGCTTTCCCATGTCAGGCCCGTTTCACTCTCTTTACCAGCCCTGCAGGTAGTCATCAGCTGTGAGGAGCTCTTACGCATGTCATCTCCTGTTCTGGGGTGAGTTAACCTTTTGCTGTTCCTGACTTTCCTTTTTTGTTTTGAAGGGAGTTTTTCTTCTTAAAATTTTCCCTACAGCCAAATCTACAGCATAGTTCCTTTGCTTGTTTTTGTTTAATCCTAGGTCTTCTGCTTCCAAACATGGATCAGCTTTACGCTGTTTTGCTACCGTGGAGCAGCAGTTGCTGCTACCTGAAGAGGCACTGAGCTTTAAGTGCTTCCTTAGTGTGTGCTGTCTCCATGTAATTAAGGGGCAGGCTAGAGCATGGCAAGCTATGACCTGTTTGTATTCTGCTGCTTCACTGGCTTCATGGTAGACCTGATGTTCAAAGCATCAGTTGGATTTTCTTGTTGAGGGAGAGCTCGGGATGTCACTCTGGAGCAACTTCTCACCCACCAGGGTGCTCTGGAGCTGTATGCCAGTGTGCTCCTGATGGCACCTGTAGGCAAACCGGTATGGTTTGGTAAGAAAAGCTCAGCCTGACAAAGAGCTGGGACCCACACTTAACTGCTGGCTTAGTCATGCTGTTTAGTGTCCTGTTTCTTAAGCCTATGTTTTGCTTTTGGTGGGTAGAAGTGTCTCGAAATTGATCCAGGAGCTGGTATTTGTAGAAGTCAAGCCAGTACAAAGTCCACTTAATATTTGGCGAATATTTTTTTGGTTTGTCTGCATATTTCCTTCTGGTCTTTCCTCTGCAGTTTAGGTGTCTCAGAACTGCCAACATTTCGTGGAGTGTACAAGCTGTGGGATGGGAGGGTGTGAGCAATGCAGTCCTAGATATCTCCTTGCTGCTTCCTGCCTCCTCCAGCCTATCTCATGTTGCTGTGGCAACTCTGAGCACCTACAGGCATGGAGCAGTCGCTGCCTATCCTTGCCTTCATGCTTCACAATCCTCATATTTCTATGCCTCTCAGTTTGTCGCATGTGGGGTGTGGGGCTTCTTTTGATCAAGGCTAGAAACTGCTAACTTTTTAGGATGGCATTTGTCTAAGACAAGATGTCTTAAATTACTTTTGGCTATGCTGTAGGTTGCTTTGTGTTTGTGTTTGATTAAAATTCCACAGGCTTCTTTTCTGAGTAAAATGAAGTATGCAGTCATGCAGTGTCCCAGTCACACAGTAACAAAGGACCCCATTACAACATTTCATTAGAAGTCTGTGTATATCACAGTTCCTTCCATTTCCAACAAGAAACCCACAAATGACCCAAGGGAAAGTCGAATATGTGTACGCTGTTGTCCAGCTATCTGCAGCTGGCTGGAAAGTGTTTTCCAATCCCTATCCTATGTTTTGTTAAATATTTTCTTGAGCTAAATTTAAGACTTTTTTTCATTTTATCAAGCATTGCAAAAATTGAGAATTATACAGAATGTATTTTGCTGTCATTTTCTTCAATTAAATGCTTTATCGTTCTCTAATTAAGCTCTTTATCATGAGCAATTACTGTTGTCTTATAAAAAACAATTGCCAAAAGGTTATCTTCCTTTAATAAGAGAACAGGAAATTGTGCTAGGGATTACAGGCCCCGTGGAGGTTTGCCAGTAAATCTTCCGCATAAAATATTTTTAGTCATTGTAATTGCACACTGTACTTTGTGCTTGTGCAGAATCCCATTCTTCCCATGCATTCATCACGCCTAAATCTTAGGGCTTTTACAGTGCTTATGCGTTTAACGTATGCTTGCTGCTGCAGCCTGGAAGTAGATTTAAATGACAGAAGAAAGAAAATGGCCTATATTTTGCTTATCTCTGTTACTGTGCTCTATTACTAGTAACACAGACGCAGATATTGGTCAGTAGAGGGAAGGACTGTGGCAATCCTTGTTGCTGGATATGGCTGTAGAAGAAATGCAGGCAAGACTGAGGTGTGTCAAGTCAGACCTGTCAAAGTAGATTTGGTTTCATGAGGGCTGCAGTGAAATTGTGGTGTTTCACCCTTCATTTCAGGTGAAATGCCCATGTACTTGAATTCTCACAGCTTGTTCTTGCATCTCTTTCCTTGGCTTGTGGTTAATAACTACATTGGCTAGAGAGAATTTAATTTGGGCAGGTCTTCCTATGCTACCATCGTGCCTCTGACAATAGTGTGTGCTGCAGAAAAATGTATGAAAACTGTATGGGTCACTACAAATTCTTGCAGTCGTTCCACCCCCCAGTTTACTCCTGTTATGTTTTAACTTGTTTTTGTTTTATGTTGCTCTAGCCAGGAGTCCCACAAAAATAGCCATTGAGTATTAGCATACAAACAAAGCTGTCTTGGTTTTGATCCTTTTTGAATGAATGGAATGCCCTCTTGATAATGAAGATTAAATGGGCATATTCTTTTAAAAGGGTCTCTGGAATAGGATTGTTGGTTTGTTGACCCCAAAGGAACAGAGGTTTGGTTCAGAGACATCTTTCACTAGCAAACTGCCTTCCCAGCTTTGCCAATTGTGCATCCATCTATAGGATGGTTATTGGACTCTTAACATTTAATTGTATTTGCAGGCACATGTATCTGAGCTCTGTATATTCTATTTTGATTTAATGCAGCAATAATGTGCCCGATACATTGAATCTTGAAAAAAGACTGGTGTGGTAGCATCAGGGGCAGTATTATTGTAATGTACAGTAACTTCAGGCCAAACCCCACACCAGAAGAAGCTTCAGCTACCTAAGGCTGAATTTACAAATGTAAAAATACCATCCCAATTAAATTCAGAAAACTTGTGGGACCCCATCTTTGTGCAGAGGAACCAGGAGAGTTTTCTTCTGTTTAAATCTGGAGCTCTGGGCAAGCTCAGTCCCTTCCTAGTCCTGAGCTACGTTGTACCGAAGGTAGGGAGGGATGCAGAAGAGAGTCTACATGTCTCCTATGAATGTGGGTTTCTGAAATTGGGTACCTGACATTGTGCACTGGTGGCCACTGTGTTCTTCTAAAACATTGGTGAGGAGGAGGGCATGGAGAGGGAGCTCTGAACATGGACCGTGTTCTCACACACGTGTCTTCTTGCTGTGTAGATAAGGTCTCCCACTGCTGCCACTCTGGCTGTTGCCTTCTCTTCATGTGGCCAGCAGGCTTTGGAATATAGCCTCTCAAGAACTCTTCCTTGGCCAGAGTTTTCTGCACCTGAGTTTGGAGTGTGCAGAAGTCCTCACCTGAGACCTGAAAAATCTTAGAGCTGAGGTTCTCTTCTTGTCACATGGTGTGACCGTGCTTCTGGGTCCCAGCCTGGCTGCCATCTTCTGCAGAGCCTTGCTGCCCAGCTCAAAGTACTGAAATCCAGCCAGGAAACAGTTCAGACAACTGCTGTGATGTCTAGGCTAGGATGGAGTGACTGTAGCTGCTCGCCACATACAGCAGCTATACATCTTTCGTTGCTCAATTTGTTGTGTCACCGGCAGCGAGGCAGTGCTGGGAGTAGAGGTGCGCAGCAGTGGGGTGCAGAGGGACCCTGCTGTGTGCCTTGCATAGCAGATCCGCTCTGCACAACCCTTTTGTCCTATTGCCCATCACCTTAGCTTTTCCTCAGCTTTCCTTCACAGGTAACCTTTTGCCAGATCTGGTGCAGGTAGAGTGTCTTTTGTCTCTTACATGGATTAGGATTTTAGTAGGCAAACTGCATTCAGGAGTGTTGTCCATCCCTTGATCCGATGCGTGTTCTTTAGCAAATAAGGAGCTTTCTCTTCACGTCATACCTATTTAAAAGTAAAATACAGTGTTTAAGATCGCCTGCAGTAATCCAGTTCTAGTGCTTAGCTGAAGATAGAAAATTAAAATTTAAATTTGAGGTTTTTAGTATATTAAATACAAAACTAATATTTTCCAGGCCCAATTGCAGACTTTTGAGTCCGGTTCTTCAGTGTCTCAGCAGGCCCCCAAATCTGCTATACTACATGCAAAATGAAGCTACCAGCCACTCTGAAGCCAAAACTGGTCATTATAAAACCTCTGTAAGCTGCCTGCCAGCCTCAGAGTTCATTATGAGGGAGGTCATTCTTCCTTACAGGAATGAATGTAGCTTTTGAGTACATTTTAGAAGTTTCATTTAATCACAATGTGGATGAATTGTTTTAGCCGTGATCGCCTGATGGGAAACTAACTTTCTTCTTCCTGGAATAAAAAATACCGTGTTGATTCTTGCAGCAGCTTTTAGAACCACAGGATGTGATTTCCCTTTTTTTGAAAGAGTTGAAGATTTTGGCACTAACAAAGGAAATTTTTCTCCCTCTTCTCTGCTTTTTCTTTAATACTAAGGAGTCAGTTCTCTTTTGAAATCTGTAAATGCACAGAATAAGGTCTTTAATGGGGCTCTTTCTGAAGCATCCTCTCAAAGTGTATTTTCTTACAAATATTTTCATCTCTTCCATAAATATTGTGTGATTGCAAAATGCTTGGAAGACTCTATCAGTTTTGCATTTGGCTAAAATGTTTTAAATGGGGGGAAAGAAAGTGAGTATATTCTTTTTGTTTTCACGGTGTAGAGTCTTTCGTGCCTTAATGGAAGGGTTTGGATAAGAAGCCAGGCTCACCTTGAAGGTGCATGGTATTAGGATGAGAAACAGTGTCCTCAAGCTGGAACATGGGAATTTCCAATGAGATCTGAGGAAAATTTTTTTTCCCCCTGTGAGGGTGACTAAACACTGGAAGTAGTTGCCCAGGAAGGCTGCGGACACTCCATCCTTGGAGTTACTCAATATGGAATTGGACAAAGCCATGAGCAATCTGCTGTAACCGTCCCTGCTTTGGCCAGGGCATTGGGCTAGAAACCACAAGGAATCCCTCCCAACCTAAATTACTCTATGATTCTGTGAAGTTACCTTTCATTGTCTGTGCAATGTGTATGGTATTGTATGAGTTTGTCATTCTGTTACATGATCATATTTTCCATACAATTGCTGACAACTGCAAGGAAATGGAGAGGGGATGGTCTTGGTAGAGGTCAGAAGTCTAATGCAGCAACTAGTTGGTAAGCAACTAGAGGTCAGGAGTCCAGTGCAGCAAAGCTGCTGCGTGTTCAGGGAATTATGCCGCAGCCATGAAATGGAGCGGAGTGTGTGTATGTTACTCCTTGGCAACTGTCTGAGGATTGTCATGTTGTAAGTAGCTGTGAAGAGGTATGCCCAGGAATGATTTTCATTACATGTGTAAAAAACGAGTTAGTGAACGAAAATAGTAAGTTTAAAGTACTTTATAGCTTTACTTTCCCTAGTGTAGACCCTTTGCCAGGACCAGTTTAGAAGAATCCAGTCTCATAGCACTAGTCCCTGACTGCTGAGAAAAACAAGTAACAGCAATTTCAAACACCTGTCTCCTCCTAGCCAAACTCCAGGACTTTTTCCAAGTAAGTTCCTTTTTCAAAACATGTTTAAATGTTAAATTTTCACATGGCTTAAAATAAACACATAAAGTAGCAGGGATATCCAGTTCTAATCCTCTGTAAGCCTTTTGATTTACTTTGTGGTTGTTGGAGAGGATATTGGTTACCTGTTGCCAGAGAGATTCAAGATGGGCAAGAAGACATGGTATTGCAGATTCTTCACAACCCAGCAGAAAGGGAAAATTCCATGGCATTAACTAACTTAAGATGTTTCATCAGAAAAGAAAAATGACTTCCAGAAAATGTTGTGCTCTCTATTCTAGATGTTTCCTTTCGTGCTATTCTGAAATAATTAATTGATTCAGATATCTTAGTTTTTAACATGGATGTGTCAGTGCCATCCTGTTGCGGGTCCATAGAAATTCTGGGCCATCTATGACAAAGAAATTCTAAATCAGTGAGGTGTGTGGTCCAGCTGGAAGGAGATTGCTAAGAGAATTTGGTTTCCTGTTACATTCTGCACATTGTTGTGCTTATGCTTATTTTTTAAAGGGGTGGGTGGCTTGAGGAAGAGTACTAGGCAATGTTCACTGAAAGACAAAGTCTCCTGTTTTGAGATACTTCTGAAGAATTTTTTTTTTTTTTCTGGGAAGAACACAGCCAAGTAGTGTTGAGATGTATATTCTATACTGCACAAAGTTGCAGAAGCCAGTTAGAACTGTCACACTGCTGACATGAGATGAAAATCTTTGTAGCTGTGACTCAAAAAGCAATACCTGGATTTTTTCCTCCCTCCAATCACCCCTAGAAGTGGAAAAGTATTTCACTTAATATTAGCTGTCCCTGGAGTACCTGGGCTGCATAGTCTAAACAAGTCTAATTAAGGGTGACTGCTATTTTCTTATTAACGAATAAAGAAAAAAAACGCATAAGAAAATCTTCGTAGCACCATTTAAACTGTGAATAAATGCTACTGTGAGTAAATTACACATGACATAAAATGGCTTAATAAAAATCCAGTGGGCTTCAAGTAGTTGTTTTTCTCGGGGGAGGCGGATGGGGAAAAGGATAATCTCTTTTAAAATTAATTCAACCAGCCATAGGGGATGAAGATAGAGTATTGATGAAGATAGAGTATTGAAACAGTTGAAAAAGAGATTGTATCTAGAAACCAAATGTAGGTCACAATCCAAGAGGGGGAAGAACTGCAGTTTGAGAGGCACATACAGTTTGTGATGGATAATGAAACGTAAGCTCTCAGTGTAGCATACTCGGTAAAGGAACGCAGCTGATCCCTAGTTACAGGAGTGATGAAGATCCAGTGCTGCATGAAAGAGCTTGATTCACAAGAGTTGCAAGGAGAAGAGTAAGTCTAGAAAAGCTGTGGGAGGGTGAGCTTTTGCTTTGATCCAAGAGAAGGCTAAGGTGTTGCCAGGTCAGTCTCTATGGGGGAGAATACTTCTACCAGTGGACAGAAATTTGATTCATAAGGCAGGGGCATAACAAGATTCGATGTCTGGAAGTTGGAACATAAAATGCATGCTACTAATAAGTAATACTCTTTATTATGCTGATGATTCATTTATGAAAGAACTAAGGCATAAATTTGGTAGGTTCCCCATCTGGCCAAGTCTTTAAAGACATCAGGTTAGCTGTCTTTCTCTGGAAGAAATGGTATAGCTTTGTAGCAAAGGTAGAAGACAGTGAGATGACGCAGGACTTGCTGGGTGAAGTCTTGTGGGCTATAACAATCTGGAAGCTTTGTGATCTGGAATAAGTCTGTCAAGAACTGGAGTGAGGCCATCAGGTTTTTTTCAGATAGGCTGCTGAACAGCTGTCAGACAGTAGCTGCCAGTTAACATAAAGAATGTGTCCTATGTTGCCAAAATGTCTTAAGTGGTTTTGGCAGTGGAGGGAAGTGTGGGCTTGCTTCATAGTCTTTTCAGCTCAGGAATGGATGATGCACATTATAATCTGTTCTAGAAGAGCATTTGTTTGGGCATCAGAGGAAATGCAAGAATATACAGAACAAAAATCCAGATCAGTGCCCTGTGGAGAAGAAAGGGCAAGACTAGATCTTGGAGGCTTTTACGTGCATTTAAGTTCCACTCTTCAGGAAACTCTTAGAAGTAGCTTACTAAATGTAATACTGTCTGTTGACAGTTCTGACTTGTTCAAAGCTCTGTGCGTCACTGCCTGAGAGTAGCTTCTGCTGAACTCACCAAGGTTAGAGATGGGAAACGTGTCTGCTTTTATATTCTTTTATTTATAATATAAAAATATATTTATTTTTATTTGTCCAATAAGCTTTTCTTTTTGCTTAGACTGTATCAGTTTGAGGCTAGTGCCCTTTCACAGGTGTCAGAGCTGAATGTCATTGTCCTTTACACCCAAATGGGTGCTGACCTCGTGCTGACTTAGGTGTCCCCTTTACCCAAACACAAGCTCTGAGAGGCTCTGCTCCTGTCATCACAGGTGCACACAGTTTGAGATGGAAAATGTAGACCATGCAAATGTTTAGAGGGAAACTGAAATTTCTCATACTCCAAATCTTTTCTCTTCATTTTCTTCACTACTCTGCAGTACAATTTAAGCATATGTCCTACAGATTTTGGGAATACCAGACTCCGTCTAGCTTGGCCAGTCTCTATGTGGTACATATTACCTCCAATTAAATGCCAATAAGAAAGTTATCTTCTGATGCTGCAGTCAGTCTTGTCCTCCTACCTGACTTGTGACACTGACCCACTGTCGCACTTTATCACTAGGTGTTGGGCTGGCTCAGTGGTGTGTCTCCAGCCTGTTAGAGCAGAGTGAGATCTCCAGGTGCCAAATCTTTCTCTAGAGCCTTCCACATGAATATCAATGTGAATATCAACCATGCTGAGTGATTCTTTATTACCAGTTCATCATCACTCTCTGCAATTTTCTTTTGAGAAAGTGATCGAGATGGCAAAGATGTCAAACAAGTCTTGAGCTCTTCAGTTTGTAGAGATCTTGATACAGTCTATGGACATAAAAATAAATAATAGTGAGTCTTAGATTGTATGTAGACCACTGAGTGCTGCCTTGTTCCTGGTTGAAGTTACCTGATCTGGAGAGAGGCATGAGGAAAATTGCTTGGCAACAGCAATCAGCAATTCCTAACTTCAGAAGTTGATAGTGAAGAATTATATTAAAATAGTCACTACTAAGTAAATACTAATCAATTGGAAATCAGGATTGAGAAAGGATGAATATACTACATAAGCACAGCATTATTCATATACCAGAGATGTTTAAAATACAATTTTTCTACTAATGCTGAGAATCTGCTAGAAGTCAGTTTGAAAAAATAATCCATTGCAATGAAACACAACAAGGAAGTTAGAATTAGTTTCCTCTTGTAATAATCAGTAGATATATGTAATTCGTGATTACTCAGCTTTGTGAGAGACTTGTATCTCGAGCAAAACAATTCAGTAAAGCTGACAGGTTCACATGAAAGAGGGATTCAATGCACTTCCAAGTATATTTGCTCAGCTAAAAATAAGCATATGCAAACATTGCGGGGTTCAAGGGGAAACCAGTGAACCAGCTAGCTTCTAAAGGAAAGATCTTACTGCCCATCTGTTTCCACAGAAAAGCACCTCTACCCATCACTGTATTTTGATGTATTGTTTGGATCTTTTTTGTTCTGTAACTGGTGTCTAATCAAGAGCTACTAAAAGAAGCCAAAAAGTTCTTTTACAGTAATACAGGAATAGTTCAGTACCATCAAAGAAGAGTAAATGAATTGGTTGCTATCCCAAACTTTGTTGTTGTTTCTGTTAAATCCTCACTTCTTTCTGTAAAATACCTGCTTTGCTTTGCTGAACTCCTCACATTTCACATGGAAGGTCCTCTCTCCTACTAGCTCCAGACTGTGCCTGTAGGTCAGGTCTTTCTCCTTGTAAACTGACAGTTTGCAACCCGTCTGATCTTAAGAAATTGTCACAGGCTCCATGAATTGCTGTGGTTTTCTGCAAATGGTGCTATATTGCAAACTTCTGCACGGTGCTATGAGGGATGAAGGAAGAGAGGGTGACTTAAAGTCATCCTTCGCATGTGTGTTGATAAGGAAACCCTGGTGAGGTGCTCGTGTGTTCTGGTTACTTCTGAGTAGCCGACCAGTGTGGGCTGTGTATGTGCCTTAATGCTGTTTAGTGCTGCTGTGTGAGAAAATGAAGCAGTGAGGCAAAATCTGAGTAAAACTCTACCTTTTACCAAAAATGTATTTTCTCAGGCTTTGGCCTTAATTAATCCTGTTTCTGACTGTTCACTTAAAAACAAGCAAACTCCAACAATTCACCAATTCTACTTTGGTATATAGAGGCATGAGGTATGTCCACATGTGAGATGGTTACTTTAATGAGCTTTCCTTGAGTTTGGTGACTAGAGCTCTGAGCCTGGCAGCTTAACTGAATTGCTGGCATTGCAATGCCTTGCTGGGTGGTGATGGTGCTTTTGGAGAATATCTTAGGGATCTGGAAGGGGTGGAGCACCCGTCTTCTCCTTGTAGTGAGACAACTTGCTCACCAGAGAAAGTGAGAAGAAACCCACTGGGAAGTTCGGGTGTGTTTACACTGCTACACCTGCCTTTGCAATAAACAGAAATTCATGCAGTCGCAAGCAAAGGAATTAACCCTTCCTTGTCAGATGAGACACAGAGAGAGAAAGTTGCAACAGCACAAGGGCATTCCTGCCAGAGGACAGATTTTTGTGTTGGATACATTGAACAGGCTGAAATTATATCTAATTAATGACTGTGTAAGCTGGCCTTGTGCTAGAAAGCCATATGTTCACTTGTGTAGACGTGATGAAGACAGGCAAACAGCATCTGCAGTGATTATGGGTCTGCCTCGGAGCTGCTTACTCACTGCAAATCACTTGATGAGGAAGGCAGCCGCCGTGCCAACCACCTGAAGTAGCACTGATGCTCGCAGCTGATACGTGAACAGATATAGCAATATATGAATATTCGTGGACCGTTGCTGCCTGCAGTGTTTTGTCCCTATGGGATGGGGTACTCAGCCTGTTGACTGGGTGGAGGCACATCATCTGTAGAAGGGCCGGGTTGTTGTATAAATGCTTGGGTACTGAGAGCAGTCGGTGTGTGCAGCACTGGCATGGCAGATAGTGTATAAGCAAGTGCCTCCCTTTAAAAGGGAGAAGAGAAGCAGGCATGAGTGGGAAGGGCTCACCTACGTGGAGTTACAGCTGGGAGCTTTTCTCCAACCCGTGGTAGCAAAGTGTCTTTCATCACCAGGTCCACAAATCCTGAAGATGCGTGCCAAAGCTAGCAGGAATCTGTACATGCACGTACCTCTTTTAAGTATAATTCTCTCCAAGGAGGGAAGGGAAGGTGTGTTTTAAAGGTGGGCAAATAGTAGCTCAGTATAAAATCCCTTTTGGAACTCTGTCTCAGCTTTTGAGAAAGTACTGTGAATGCTTTTTGGTTGTTTTTCTTTTCTGCGTGAGGACTTCAATATCAACAATAGTTCAAGGAGTGAATAGGAGACTTTGGGAAGGATCAGAGCAAAGAAAATAGTTTTGCTGTGATCCGTTTTGGTAAGGTGAATGGTGACCATTTACCTTTCACCAGAATTGCATTGTTTCACTGGGGAGATGATGCCTTGGACTGTGTAGGCAGAGTCTAGAAAACTTATTGAGCTAGAGGAAAAGAGGCATTTCTTTGTCCTTGAGGTATTTTGTATTTGTCCTCTGAGATGAAGGATAGGTCGAACAGGCTAATTTTGGACAACTAAGAAGTCACGGCAATTTTTTTCCCCGGGGCATTTTTGCCATTTCAGGCAACTTGGTCTTTCTAATACCATTTTTGCTCTGACTTACTCTGTCAGAGACCAGCTTCTAGGTGGGTGGCTTCCAGCACTCTTCTGCATGTGAAGAAGAAACATTAGCCAAGGAAGGAGGCAAAGAAGGGGTATTGTTCAGCTTTGTGGCCTCATATCCTCACTGTCTCCAAACAGGAGCACTTGAATCCTCCAAGAGTGAGATTTTGCATTAGAAGATGGGAAGGTTTGTAGTTACTTGCAGTTATCTGGAGCCACTCTGTATCTACCTGTATGCCATCAATGGGCAAGCGGGCTTTTCTGATCAATTGCAGAAGAAATTGGAGAGATTTTAGTTGTCTCAGTATCTCTGTGGGTTTAGTCCTTAATTATCCTTTTGTGCCATTCTGCTGAAGCACATTTGTTAATCACTCCAGAGTACGTTAGCTTCTTTCAATATATTGAATTCCACTTGGATGCTTTTAAAAGTGTTTGCACAGCATTATGCCTTTCTTAGGAGTATGGGAAATATCCACAGCCTGAAACAAAAGTACAGTGTTCTGAACTCGGCATCCATGTTGTTATCCTGTAAATTAGTACGTTCTGTGCCGTTACGTAAGTTTATCTTGTGTCAGAATAATAAAAGCTGAGTGTGCAAAAAGGCTGATAAGCCTGCCATGAAGGATTACGTTGTTCAAATTCTTCTGCCTTAAAATAACACCTGTTGTTTTACCGACTGCTGCTGGTAGGGTGGTCTGTCTTGAGGACTGGTATAAAGTTAAAAAAAAAAAAAAAGACATTTTTTTCACGCAGTTCAGCTCTGAGCCTTAGCAGCCTTGAATTTAGTATTGTCTCTGAGCCGCTCTTATACAAAAGGACTACGAGAAAGCACAGCTGTTCTGTATTTCTGGATATTAAAAATGGACAAAGTGATTTTTTAGTAATGCTGCCATACGTAGCCTTGAGAACCGAACACAAAAAACAAGTGCTCCTTCTGTTGGCAGGTGGGAAGTTCAGTCCCTTAAAATGCAAAATAAAAAATAATAAAATAGATGGTTGTGCAGATTTTGAGAGTAGCCTGCAACAAGGGTGAAGGGACAAGCACCCCACAGCTGCTGGTGAAAATCACTGCTGGCAGTGTGTGCACATATACTAACAGCACCCTTCCAGCAGCCCTTAAATAAATGGCGGGGGGGCGGGGGGAGAGGGGAAGTTCATCCCTGATACCACGGTTCTGCACAATGATCCCCTTTCTGGGTGCCGGGGTCACAGCTGCTGTCTGGAGATTACGTACAGAAGCGCTCTTCTTCTTGGGAGAGTGAGGTTTCCTGGAGGATTAAGCACAGGCTGAGAGCAGGAGGAGTTATTCGGGAGGGAGATGAATAAAGCCAGCCCAGCGATAGGGGAGGAAGACCATGAGCGAGAAGACAACTGCCAGTAGTTGCTGCTTGGATGGGAGAGGCACCAGTTTGGGCTCCTGAACTGGTCCAGTTGTGGGGTAAAATCCATTGTGGGTTTGGCACGACCCTGCCTGCTTGCAGGACTTGAAGTGCTGCTTTCCCACTCGTGTGGGAGGTAGATGAAGTCTGACAGACCTCTTCCACCTCCTGTGTCTGACCTGAAGTAGTTTCTTTGCTCACCATCTCAAGTCCCCTTTAGTCATCCAGAAATAGTGATCAATGTGGTAATCTGAATCCCCATGTAAAGGTACATTTGCACTCCCCATCTGCTCAGAAAGCTATGCTTTTTCATTTTCCTCTATCACAAACATGGTGTCACTGTGCCTTCTGAGCCTGCTGCTTTAGTGCTTCCTTCTTTCCTCTTCATTCTCAGCTTTGGGATTTTTTTGTTGTTTGGCTTTTTTTTTTTTTTTTTTCTTTCTTATCCTGCTATTTCACCTCTTGGGTGCACACGTTCCTGGGAAAGCACCCAGAAAAATCCTTCTACCCACATATCATGCCAGCACCTCTGTTTTGTGTAGCAAAGGCTTCTATATTTGAAGCCAAGGCCGTCTGCCTTGTTCCTAAAAAAAAAAAAAAAGTCCAAAAACCCACAAAACCCAAAAAAACCCTCAAACAAAAAACCCCCACCAAACAAACCACAGGTTTCTTGCCATTTTCTGCAAGGGAAGTGGCCACAGTTCTTCTGTATAACTTTGAAAGGAAAATGCAATGGATCCTATAGTAATAATGTTGGAAAATTCTCTCCTATTTATCAGTTACTTCTGAAGCTGAGACTCAGTTGACTTACCAGATCAAATTTCCCACAGATCCCATATGCCAGTTACTACTTTTCAGTGGCTTCAGAATCCACTAGTGCTTTTTATAATCTGAAACAAACTGGTACTGCACATAATGTAGGAAAGGAGAGGTGGAGGCAGGGGAGGCTGGCAATGCAGGCATTTGAACGACATGAAAATGCAAGTGAGAAAAATATGACTCTGTCAGTAGAGCTTGTGAGAGGGGGTTTAAGGCATGTCATGTATTAGCAAATCATAGCTATTTTGAAGGCAAAAGAGTGACACTTCTTAAAAGGAGCAGAATTCCAGAAAGACACTAATCATTAAGTATTGGGTACTGGTGTTTAATGTCATAGTTGCTAGTTATTGTCCCTGCTCCATGGATATTTCCTGAGTGCAGTATGAGTGTTAACCATCTTACTTTTAAAACTGTATTTCCATTTGCCTCTGGCTCCATAAAATCCTCTCTAAAAAGGAACATTGTCAGTTAAACTGGTAAGGTACAAAATACTGCTGTTGCAGCTGAAAATAATTCATGCTTTTGATGTTGCATTTAGGCACAAACATAAACAAATGGTAAATGATACAAAAGCTACTGAGAAGAAAAACTTGGTATAAGGCAGAAATGTAACCTGTGCTGCTCGCTTCAGTCCCTGGTTGATACTTTTGTTAGAGCAAAATGCTGAAGAGTGCTCCCTTGCCAAGGAGGAACTGAAGCAGCTTCAGTATTTTTTGGAATCACAAGTCCTTAATGTGAACAGTACTGATGACTGCCCACATCTGGTGAATTGGATTAGGATCTAATTAGCATGAAGAGTTTAGGAAACTTTTATAAAGTTTCAAAAATAATACGTGAAAGAAACAGCTTAGCTAAAAATTCAGAGAAGTATTACTGAAATGTTCCTTGGGGATGACTTGAAACTAGCTTTCCTGCTCCTGAAGGATGTAGCATACATGAATGGTAACCTATTTTATTTCTTAACATTTTCTGTTCAGATAATTTGGTATGTTTAAAGATATCTGTTGTATCTAATTGACCCCTGTAGTTTAGAGTCCATCTAGAAATCTAGTGACATACTGTGGAAGATCAATAAAGTGATTTGAGTGTTTGTGAAAGCAATTTTTCTGGCCTAGTTTATGCATTAAAAAGGATAATACACCTGTCCTACATTTGTGAAGTATCTCAGCAAACAGAAAAGTACAGTCCGTTGAGTTTATGGGCTTCGTTTTCCAACACTGTGTTGTAATGACATGTTTCCAAGCAAAAACATAATTTCTCCTCTAATCTCATTTACTTACATGCACATCAACTATTTTGTATAGCAAAGAAAGGTTACATTCAGGCTGAAATGTGGTCCAAAGGAGAGATGGAGGCAGAAACTCTTTTCTATAATGCTTACGATAGAGGAGTAGAAATTCTTTCCCCATGTCTCTAAATTTAGAGTTTACACCAGCACTGAGAAGCAAAGGCTTTTCAGAAAGAAACTGGCAAGTTATGCAGTAGAAATTACAAATATTTTAAGATGGAAATAGCTGCTTTTATGTATTCCCTCTTTGTTGCAGTTCTGACTATCTGCTCAGCTTTAGGTGTACAATTTCTTTTTTCTGTGGTATTGCAGAGGGCTTATTTGCACAGCATATATAACGGTGCTTCAACTCGTAAGGGGGGGAAGTGGGACCCTGTATGTATTGTTAGTAGGTATTTTGTGTCCTGAGGAAAAAATCTCAAACAAGAGTTATCAGTTATCTTTTAAACTGAAAGAGGGCAGATTTCGACGATCTAAGGAAGACATTTTTTACAATGAGGGTGGTGGAACACTGGCACCGATTGCCCAGAGAGGTGGTGGATGCCCCGTCCCTGGCATCATTCAAGGTCAGGTTGGACGGGGCTCTGAGCAACCTGGTCTAGTTGCAGATGTCCCTGCTCACTGCAGGGGAGTTGGACTAGATGCCCTTTAAAGGTCCCTTCCAACCCAAACTGTTCTAAGATTCCAGGATGAACCAACATGTCTAACACTATGCCAGATGATTCAAAACTGTGTGAAAATTACGTTTGACTTAAGTTCTCTAGGGCATTACACATATTTGGTTGCTACATCTTAGGTTGGGGGTTTTTGTTTCTCTTTGAAATATGTAGGAGAGAGATGAAATTTTGTCAACATCTGTGGTGATGTTATATTGCAGCTATAGCATAGGTATGAAGGAAAAAGGAGTATGGCTTTTGAGGAGAGAAGGGTATGTATGTTTTAAAGCATGTAGGCACTTGAGTGTTTCTGGAGTCATTACATTTCAAAGGCGCACCTCTATGCGGAAGCCCCTCTGTAGCAGGACATGGGATATTCCCCAATTTGGGATCAGCTAACATGGCACGCCTGGGACCCACGAAGGATCCCTGTGGGAAACTTCAGTGCTGTGAATGATGGCCTCTGTCCAGACACCTCACTCCCAACTAGGATGACATAGGATGCATAGGATGAAATGTGGGGAAGCACTTCTTTTCTTCCTTGCCCTGCTCTGTGACGACTTGCATCGCTCTCCTGATCTTAGTAACAAAATGGCTGGTAGCCCAGCTACAGTAGTTGATGTTCCCAGCTCTCCAGCCTTGACTTGAAGGGAGCCTTCTGTTTTTTGGAGCCCTGTTCCTCTGTGTCAGGGCAGCCTTGAGAGCCCAGGGTGCTTTCTTTAACATCTATCTGTGTGGGTGTCTGAACAAGTGCTGGGGCTCTCACATTTATAGAGCAGAAATTTTAGACTTGCAAATTTCTGCCATATCCTGAAAAGACTGAAAATCACCTCTGCCTTAACTTCATACTTTCAGCCAGGTTCCCCAAGTCAGGGCAGTGTTTAGAAAGTAGTAAAAAGAGTAAAGATCTGGGAAGTCAATTTTGTTATACTGAGTTAAAAGGACAGGAAAGGAGACATGAGGGACTTGTCCCACTTTGTAGCAAATCAATCTCTATTTGAGTGCCAGTAGTTTTGGGGTTTGTTTTTTCATGAGATTAATATAGAAGGCCAGAAACTATTTCTGCCTGCAGGAGCAAGCATAGTATATCCTGAACGTTTTCTGTGGCTTTCTCTTCTCACTGAAAGCTGAAGCATATTCTGAGATACTTCTGTGTTGTTCATTTGCACAGAAGAAAATAGCAGTAGGTGGGATACTGGAAAAGTTAATAGCACTTACTCAATGTGGAGGTGATAAGTTTTGTTTCAGCAAGATAGTGACTCATGATGCCAAAATTAATGTAATGAGGGTGGTTTATTTTAGCTTAGATATCATAGATACCTGCTGAGGTCTAAGAAAAAGCAAGTGAACCTTCGGTAGGAATATTGTCAGGGTGCAATACCCTGTAGTGACAGAGTTGTAAAAGCCTGTCTCATCACATGAGAACACAGGATGCTCTTTCTGGGGCTTTTTGAAAGGAAGAGTGGTGCCATTGTTGGTAGGGTACTGCTCTGTGCCAGAACGCCTCAGCGGATGGCGGCATGTGCTGTGTATTCATCGTTGGTCTGAATCCAGTGAATCTGAAGAATAACTGGAATTTGAGAATATTTCCTTGATTGGTAAAGTACTGTTGTCAGGTCCCTTTGGGGCATCAGCAAGATGAAAGGCACTGCTTTACCGTGCTCTGACTTTTTCCACTTTCTTTCTTCTCCACACCCCAACCATCCTGAAGAGAAATTCCACAGGTGAAACTTAATACCTTCTAAACTATGGAGGGCTTTTTTTTTTTCCTTGGCCTTCTCTTTTCTTGATCTAAATTCAGAATTATGAGACTGTTTTACCTGAAGTTTCTGTTGATAGGTCCCATCCCCAAGAAGCCTAAAATCTTGTTGCTGAGCTTACTGGACCTTTTTAGTGGTCATTTCTCTTACCACCTTTTTATGACCGATAAGAACTGCAGTGGTGCGAGTACATCTGTTTGTAAATGGAGGTGAAATCCCTTTTATTTCATTTTGTGTGCCAAGCTGTTGTGGCAGTTGATTGAACAACACTTCCAAAGGACTCATTTCGGAAGGAGTGCTTACAGAGAGAAGTTCTGCTCATCCTAGTACAAGTGAGAAAAATCGATCTCCATTTTGGTCTTTTGTGTCTTCTGCCTAGACTGCTTTATTACTCTCATCCATCTGTTAATGACTGAGTAAAGGCCCCTGAAAGGCATCAGAAGTCCTTCCTTCTTTTGCTTTGACGGGAGACCTTGCTGTGGTAATGTGGAGGTCTTGTCCACTATTTGAGTACCAAGGTGTGAAGTGCCTCAGAGCATGGGAAAATGTGAATCCAGCCTTTAAAGGCAATTTACAGGTGATGGCAGAGAAGTACCACCAAATAATGCACAGTACTTTCCAGCCAGATTTCTTTAGCCCCCTTTGATCAGAAAGTCACCATCCAGTCATGTGTGACTCCAAGTACAGCAAACACATCATTAAAGCAAACATATGGCTATTGGAGATGATGAAAAAGCTTTCCTGGGGGAGAAAGTTGTCTCGTTACTGGCTGAGCTAGTGCATCAGCGGAGAGTGCAAGTCATTAGCGGATGGACCCTTGAGCTGTAGGCGCTTGATGCTGCAGAGGAGGTTTTGGTGAGAAGGGTATGAGAACATCTGCTGGAGGGAGGACTATGTCTACTGTTAGACCTCAGTCAGTGCTGCGCAGTTGCCATATGGATGACATACCGCATCAGTGCCAGGAACACTTTGGTTCTGGTGGAAATAAGTAGGTGAAGACCCTCTCCTGCCAGGTAATGCAGATTTACAAAAAACACTGGGTTGGCACTCTATGGGAGGGAGCACAGCACTGTGTGGGCTGTTTGGCATGTGGCAGGGTAAAAGTCGATGATTGAGAGCGAAGTGCTCTCGCACAGCAGACACTGTTGAGTGTCTTGAGCATTGCTGCTAAAGAAATCAAGGAGTGGAGATGGATCCTGATCCTCGGGAAGATTTCCTGAAACAGAAGAGCCTGAACAAAGTAGACATTTCTCCTACAAGACTCCTCCTGCAGGCTGCACCCCAGTCTTTTTTTCTGAACAGTTTTTATATCTACCTCGCTTGCAAGCTGCCTGCCTGGGATCTCATTGGCATTCAGCTTTTCTGCTGTAATCTCATGTTGTTAAGGAGCATGATTTTTGTTCTTAGCTGTGCCGCATATAGAAGATTACATAAATGCTTTGGAAATCTTGGGAGAGGGAAGAAGAAGGGGGGGGGGAACAACACAAAACCACCCAACCCTTCCTCTAAGAAACATTTTGACCATGTAATCTTATGTCTTCCTCTCAGAGAAAATTCTGTTTAACATATGAGGCAGGCAGACATGCCTCTTTACCAAGAAAGCCACAAACTGGCTGCCTAATGGTCCAGCTGTGCTAATGAGCAATTACAGATCAACACACTGAGCTGAGGTAGATTTGTTCTCCCAGCAGTTGTTGCCCAAAGATGTTTTGATAGGGGAGTGCTTTGCCCTCCTTTCCTCCCTGTCTTGAACTCACGTCATTTCCATCTCTGTCCTCCTGCTCTCTTTTCTCTCGTAAATAGCTATTCACTTTCTAATTTGAAGCCATCTCATAAAGGGTGTACTTCTGAGGTTCAGCTCTGTTCGTAATCCTCAAGTTAAACCAAAGGATGATGGAAGGGGTAGGGAGGGCTGGTTTGTTTCTCCTTGCAGCACAGTGGTTTAGTTTCTCACTGAAAACTGGTTATTTTCAGCAGCGTGCCCCTGGTGCAGGGGGAAAATTGAGCTGTGGCTACAGGACCCTTTATACTGGGTTACTGTGAATGCATTTGAGTTCCATAAATCCTCGAGGAAAGGGTCCATGCAAGTGCTGGGGGCAGCCAGACAAGCTCCCTGGGGGGTGGACCCCGAGTGTGCAGTGGAAACGCGGCACAGACACCGTGTTGCTCTTTGCCACATCAAAAAAGTGGTTTTTGTTTTTTCCTTTTAAAGTCTGAAATGTATCAAATAATGTAATTTACTAAAAAAGATTTTATTGGTGGCGCTTCCTTCTTTTCAGAAAGAGTGAAAATTTGTTAAAGATGCCTGCAAGTGGTGGTGGGGGGAATAAAACTTCAAACAGCGCTGCTAAAAACAGCCTGGGCTGCTTTTGTTTGGACTTTCAAAACGCAGCAGCTTAATGCCTCCATTGTACGCAGGGGGAAATATGTTAATTCGAAGCACATTTCCCATCAGAAGCCCTTTCAGTCCTGTCATCGTTGAGATATGAAGGATGATAAAAGCGGGGAGAAGGGGGAGGCCCAGATTATGGGAGCGTGGCTGCTGGTTATTGTGGCCGGGGAGCGGGGCTGAATAGGGCTGACGAGCCCGGTCACCCGTGAAGCCCTGGGGCCACACGGGTTCCCATGGGCGCCAGCTGCCCCCAGCCCCACCGGGCCCCCCGCCGCTGCTGCCACAGGGGCAGGCGTCCTCGGGGGCACTCCCCACATCAGCCACCCCACCACCGGCCAGGACAGGAGCGGAGGGGCTGCCGTCCCCCGTCCTGCGGCCCTACAACCCACTATTGCTTTCTGAGTAACGCGGGCAGCTACTTTCTGTTCACTTTAAGTGCAGTTTAAGCTGAAATAACTGATTTTCTTGACAAGGCCTCTGTCGCTGCCTTTCCACGTTGCTGATGCTGGCAGGGCAGCGGTGCTTGCTGGCTGCATGGTGCTGAGCTCCCCCAGTAAAGGGGTGCCTTCAACTCGGGAAATGGGTGCTGCTGCGGTCGGGGTGGGTTTTTTCTTCACAGTTATGAAACAGAAGGGGGCCTGTGAAATGCTACTTAGTCTGTTAGCACTCATTTATATGGTTATGGTTTAGATTGAAATAAATATATTCATCAGGGTTTGATATGTATTAAAAAATCTGTAAGTGCTACTCTTTAAATACTGTATTACATATATAAAAACCTAGGGTTTGGGTTTTTTCTTTTCTGCTCCTCTTTCTCAGACATGAAAAGATCTTTAAACGGTGGGTTTTGTCTCAGGAGTCTGACTCTGTTGGTCTGGAGCTGAGGATATGCTTGGTTTACCCAGGAGGACTGTGTTTTCTGTTTTCTTTTTAACAGGTGCTACTGTTGTTTTATTGCAGAGAATTTGGGACTAAATGAACTCGAGGTTCTGATAATGTTGCTATGATATTTGCTTGGAAACAGTTTGAAATGGCAATGAGATTTTACTTGTAGTTGGTTGTTTGGCTTTATAAACCTGCAGCGTACTAATGGCAAATTAAACTATGAAAATGAGCTTTTGATTGCATTTGCAATCTGGTGATGTTCTGTCTGCAGCAGAAGTATGTGCTACACTTGAAGACACAATTAGTTTAAATATTTCTGAGGACCATAGCTGGAATTAAGTGCTTAGCAATACTTTTAAAGTAATGGTTGTCTTCAGTTTCTTCCCTGTACTCATAAACTTGTGAACAGGCAAATCGGGCTGGTTGATTTTTGGCTGGGCATGAGAAGCTGCGATCTTTTTCTGCAACCTGTGAGCGAGCCTCTGAGCTGTAGTGAGAGGAACTCTGTCCCATGTTGAGCAACACGCCTTCAGTCACCTCCAGGATGGTGAGTGCACGCTTGACATAGTATGGGTTTTTCATACAGAGACACAGTTCCTCCTACAGACCAAAGAAGGAACCTTAGCCAGAGGCTTGGATGTTGTTTCTGCCTTGTGCTTTTCTCCCTTGTTTTAATATTTTTTTTTTTTTCTTACAATACATCCATCCCTTTTCCTGGTTTCTTAGCTCCTTTCTTTTCCTCTCCAAATGGTGCAGAAAGGTGGAGCAGATGATGGTCCTTCAGGAATCTGTAGTGGTGACAGATACACAAGATGTGTTTGTAGTACTGCTGAGAGCAAAAATGCCCAGTGCCATTTTGAATAACAAATGACTCCAGAAAAAACACATAACGATAGTGCTTAGTGTTTACACTTGGGAAGCTCTGAGTGCAAGAGAGATGGCTACAAATGTGCTGAAACCCAGAGAGCAGAAATAAAGTGGGATGGGAATGATACAAGGAACAGATGAAGAAAAGTAGATGCTAAATGAATTTCACTCTGACTCATGACAAAGTGCAGAAATGATGCCTTTCATCAGTTTAAAACAAGTGAATGTCATGTGTGGAAAGAAACTGAGAAATGGGTATGTAACCAGGCAGTGTCAGGGTGGGATTGTGCCAAAGAGAGTCTGGTTTTCAGGCAGCAGGACTGGAGGCAGTTTTGGAGGCCGGGATCCTGCTCCTGGAGAAGCCGCTCCTTCTGCACTGACTGCGGCAGGGGCCTGGCCGTCACGCAAGCCCTCCTTTGTGCCAAGCCTCAAAACCTGCCGGGCCCCAGAGCAGCTCTTCCTGCGAAACGACTGAAAGGCTCCAGGCTCGAGACACTGAAAAAATTAGGCGAGACCAAGTGTTGGAAATGTATCCTCTAGGGAATAATCCTGCCCTGGCAAGGGGTTCTACTTGACAGTCTCGCTGGGGATCCAGGCTGAGAGCTGCTACTTTGTCCTTAACTCACCCTGTAGCATTTTTGTCTTGGAGCTTGCTTTGTGTGCAGGGTCACCCACTGGTGGGGTTCAGCAAAAATCGAGGCGTGACATGATCCAGACGGAGCTCCAGCCGTGCTAGTTGTTGGCAGGTTAAGTCATTCCCTGTTTAGAAGGTAGAGGATGGGTGGTTTTTTTTCTTTTTTAATTGCACTGAACTACCCAAGTGCACACTTAACTTTTTATGGGCGCAAGGGAAAGACCTGTTAAACACTTCAGCAGCTGTTGTTTGTTGTCCACTGGCTCAAAAGCATTGAGATTTTCCACATCTCAAAGCGCGGAAAGAACCGCTGCTTTATACATGACCGGGATCCAGATTGATGCAGCTAGAAAGAGGCGACTGGAAAAGCTAGGCCGGTCGAAGTTGCCTGGCACATATTTTGTCGATGAGTTAATTGGACACCCTCAAAGTGGAACTTGTTAATGTCCTGCTGCTTTCCTAATGAGGATATCTGCTCTTGCAAAGAATACAATGATTAATTGGGGACCCTTTCGTTAGTGTCTTCACTGGGGATTTCATGACTAGTGTCTTGTGTGTGAACGGAAACTATATTTGCAATTCAACAGGCAGTCCAGGGCTGCATGACAGAACCGGTCCAGGATCTTTCTCAAACTATAGTATAATTATACTGGCATGGGACTTTGCAGTACAGTAATGGTGACTTATAAGGTGCTGAAACTTTAAACAATGAATTTCAGTACCTTGTACCGAATACTATTTTGATGCTTTCTTTTACGTCAACATTTTGACTGCCCAGTTATGTGGGCTTTTCAAAACGTTGACAGACAACTGCTGAATAATCCATGAGGGGGTCCTGGGGTGATGTACAGCTGAGCCTAGCATTGGTGGGGCCAGCTTTTCAACCCAGGATACTGAGGTGAGCAGATAATGGTGCCTAAGAAATGGTGCTCTTGCTGCGTGGTTTAGCTCTGCTGCAAACTCCAGTCTGATGCTGGGTAACTTGGTTCTTGGCCCTGAAATCTTGAGCTGGAGGAGGCTGTAGCACTGGGACGATGCTTAGGTATACATTCACTATCAAACTCAATACCTATTGCATGACTCTGTAAATTAGTTTGCATTCCTCATTGTGGTTCCGATGATGCTGATAAGGTTTTCTGCTCAATAAAAATATGTGTGTAATCATATGCATATATTTTCTTCATTTACATATGTATACACACACATCTATATCTATGATTTATGCATCGAAGCCCTCATGAAATTAGAAGTAGTCTTCATCCCTGTCTCTCACCATGCCCCTCCAGTGTGGGGTACTTTTTATAAAGAGTGCCCCTGGTTTCTTTTTGGGGAGATGTAGTGTTTTGTACTTCTTTATATTTCCCTGCTTTTTTCCACACTTTGTGAAAAGACTGGACTGAGGCCAAGACTGAAGAACAAAACGAGCACTGAATAGATGAGAGATTATAGGTGGGATGCTGAAGTCTATGCGGAGAGTGGGAGGGCAATTTTGAAAATCAGAACTGATGTAAAGTTAACACAGGATTGTCTGTTTAAATCTGACTTTGTGGGGCAGAAAAATAAGTTTGTGTCAAGGCTGAACTCAGTGAAGTTTAGATTTATTTATAGATGGAGAAAAAAATTCAACAAGTAGCCTCCCAATACCAATCCTGTCTCAAACTCTCATGTGGTTTGAGACTAAGCAGCTGTATTAGCAGGAGTGATACCTTTGCTGCCTTCTAAGACTGTGGCAGAAATAGCTCTTCTACAAGTACAAGAGGCACTTCTACTAAGTACTAGCAAGTGTGACATAATATCTAGAACACTCTTTCAATATGTCCAAGTATTTAAGAAGTCTTGTTAGTCTTCTGAGATGCCAGTAGGCTTTGGCAACAATATTGAAGAGGGTTCATAGCAAAAGCTAAGTAGGTTGGATTGTCTTCAAGGCACAGAATTAAGACAAAGACAAAAGACCTGAGCGTGCAGTTTTCCTTCTGCACTGCAGCATTCCTGCTGCTGCCAAATGTGTGACTTGAGGCAGAGGGATGGAGACACAAGCATGACAGCTGAGAATCTCCTCTCTGTTGTGAAGGTGACAGAGGGAGCAAAAAAAGGCAGGTGTGTGCCAAAATCAAGAACGTAGCCTGTAAAATGATGGAGAGGCGTTTGAAGCACTGTTGAAGGGCTTCATGTATTAGTCATGTATGTGAGGATGTTGCCACCGCTGAACAGAAAATGTGTATATGATTGGGTAACTCAAAGCTTTGTTTTGCTGCCTAATTTTAAACTTCAAGCATTTGAAAATTGCTATGCATTACACTTGCAGGAAACTATACATACTGCCATAAAATTGTTGAGCTGGAGTAGAAGCCGAAGAGGACTATTGGGGCTGGTGCTCTGAACATTACTTGCTGAATGAAAGTTACTTCTAGGGGAGATGCTAGGATGTCTTTGCTTTTGTTTCTAGGGTCTTTGCTTTTGTTTCCTGTATTTTCTTGTTCTTTCAGCTGTAGTATAAATGGGCTCCAGTTTGTCAGCGTATTTCTTTCTGTCTTTCAAGAGCATGGTGCTACTCCAGGCAGCCTCGCAGGAGACGGGTGTAGGATGTGATGTTCCTTTGAGCTCGGTTTCAAATGTAGCTTATTTTGTTTTCATTTTATTGCTTTTCCTCAAAAGTTTTTTGGCATGGTTGAGATTCCTGTGTTCTGTCTGTCAGGGTTCTGAATTATCTTCCCCAGGTTTGTTCTTTAAATACAAGTTTCTTACACTCAGAAAAAGCTTGCTACAGCCATTAGTTAGGATAAAGAAATAATAGCTAGTATTTTTTTAAATTGTTTCTGTGCTGTTGACTGCCTTTCATAAGCAGAAATGGACCTCCTGGCTGCTTAAGAACATCATCAACTTTGCTTTCATGTTGACTTCGACTGTAGCTCTTCAGGCTTTTTCCTGTGGTAGCTTTCACATCTCTGCCATTTGAGTCATCTTTGAGACTAGGACTTGATGAGACTTGGTTCTGTACAGCTTTTCCAGTAGCTATCTGTTCACTTTTTAAAGGATTCCCCCCTCCCCCTTCATGTTCCAAATAAAGGTTAGCCATCCGTGTGTGTTCTGGATTTAGGCTGTTTATTGCCTTTGATTCTCACTGCAGTGGTCCAGCTGGAAGCTAGCAGGCCGGCCAGAGAAATGTATGAAACCCAACAACTGAACGACATTTCCTTTGCCCGCCTGCTTGCCGCCAGGCATTTAGCTTGGCAGCAGGTACCGCCATCTTCATGTGGCTTTATTGAGGGGGTCACAGGGCTGGCGCTTTCACACGGTTAAGGTCTGCTCACCCTCCTGGACTTACCTGCATTGATTAACTCAGTGATTTTCTTTGGTTGCACAATAACCACTATACGCACTTAAGCCTTTAGTTTTGCCCTTTCTATAGAAATCCAAGATTGAGCTCCCTATCTGCAGTGCACACTCCTGTTTTTTAATAGTCTATACCTTATACCATGTTAAAAGTGCAGGTTTTTTCCACTGTTATTTGTTTATTAATTTAGATTTAATTTTCCTAGTAATTTAGTATGTCTGAAAGAATGGGTCCCAAAATTTTTTTTAAGTACTTGCCAGGTATATGCCTGCTGCACAACTAAAAGCTTGTTGTCATGCTTTGATTTTATCCACATGGAAAATTTGCCTGCTTTTGCATAAATATTCGGGCTGGGTTTTATACTCAAGTCTTAGGTAACTGGTCTAAAGCTGGTCTGAACAGAAGCAATTATATTGAGACACACACCAAGAGGCTGCATGTGCATTTGTTCTTTCTCTTGAATACTTTTGCATATTTCCTAAAAACAAAAAGAAAAAAAAAAGTATTCTAAAATTTGTTTTTAAAACTAGTTGTTTGGAATACATCAGTCTTGTTTGAGGGACAGTCTCTGTCTTTTAAATTCTGAGTCTCAGATCTCATAGGCTAATCTCAAATTGCTCTTGAAGTATGTGAGAACACTCTTTATTACAGTTCTGTGAAGCCTGTGTAGAAATGGCAAGTGTGTATTCATCTTCTGAAAGCTTGTGAAGAATTTGCTGTAGCTTATGATAGAGCTCCTCAGCCTTCAGGAATGTAAACTAGATTCAGTGATGTTAAAGATAGATGTTCAAAAAGAATTGGCACATGAACAGAATTGGGCATTTAATACCTTTTTTTAACTTTTGCAATTGTGCTATTTTACTTGACTGAGCAAAATGGTTAAATGTTTTCTTTAAAACCTAGATAAAATAGATTAAACCCTCTTTTAAAAAACTATTTTTCAGTGAACGTGACTTTGTCTGCAGTGCCTTCACATACTTTGCTCCACTGCTATTCGTTCTGAGGTTTGGCTGTAGGCTCAGAGCTGTGCTTTAGCAGCAGAAACCCTTACTGCTTGGCCCCTCTCCTCATTTTTATTTTCATTTTGGTTTGCAAATAAAATGCTGGGCTGAACTCTTGAAATGTAACTAGCCGCCTTCCCTGGCTGCTGGTTATCTAAATCAGCCTGGTCTGTAGAGCAAATTTTTGCTGAATGTCAGTCTTTAAAGAATTTCTTGTGATTTCTGCCTTTATGGCTTTGTCTTTTGCCGTGTTGTCATAGGCATAGGCTTGATATCTCCCAGCCTCATCACATATTATGAAAAGGATGTGTCTGATTAAGGGAGGGAGTGTTGGATGAGGCAACTTGCTGGATGAGTTTAGTGCTCGAAGCCCAAGGTCAGCACCCATGTTAGCACTGGAGGAAATAGCATATAGTTTGTTTCATCTGCTGTGTTTCTCCCTTGATGGGACAGAGGTTTGAAGATTAAGGAGTGACTTAAGATGATAAGTGCTTAAAACCCATCATATATTACAGCAATCTGGAAAGTAGTAAGAAGGGAGGGGGGAGAATTTTACACTCATGCGTCACTTGAAGCTTTTAGAGGATGATTTAGTAGATGGAATTAATGCTTTTGAATAGTTGGGCTTGATGGCTTCTGAAATCGTCAGTTCGAGCTCTTGTGAAGTTGATTCTGGTATTGTGCACTGTCTTCTTCATTGCTTGTTTGGAGAAGGGGTTATCCTGGGAGAAAGTAGGGGAAATAGTTGCCCAGACTGTTAGTTTTGTGTTTGTAAAACATCTGCTCTGAAGTCCTGAGCCTGCCTAATAAAATCTGCTTGCCAGCAGGAAAGCGTGCATGTTTGAAGGAGTAGGTCTCAGTGATACAGAGTGGAGGGCTTCGTTAGTAGAATTCCTTCAGGGACAGTCTGTAACCAAAGGTTCTGTCTAATGTATTTTCTGTTTAAAGAAAGGAAATTCCAGATGATGTTTGTATTTTCTGTGTACTTATACTGATAAGTGCATTAATATTATACCACTTGAATTAGTTTTTGAACAGGCCTTTTGTAACTTGGGGTAGTCAGAAGACAGGTTTCAACCTTTTAAACTTTTAGACCTTCCAAAGTAAAGCAAAGATTATTGAGAAATGGGGATCTAGACCATGACAGCAGCAAGCAGAAGTACTGACTGAAAAACAAGAAGTTCCAAGAAGGGAGTTTTAATGTCAGAGGCAATCAACTGTTTTGACCAATGACTGAAATTTTTGTGACTTCCAGCAAGTAGGGTGTGTTTGGTATGGATTTTCAATCTTACTGATGCTAAATGGGGAAAAAAAATATCACTCTTTGTAGAACATTTTCTTTGGATAATTGTTGTCCCAAATGTAAAGAAGTTGTCTTTCCTTTCTTGACTGTGGGATTTGAACAACTTTCAGCAATGGTTAAAAGACTATGCCAAACACATCACCTATGGTTTCACCTTTCAGCTGCTTCCTTGAGGGAGTGCGCTTGCAGTATGTGATCCTGCTGGGCAGGAATTTCAATGTGTGTATGGACTGCTGTGTGGGTGTTAGAGGAGATTGGAGAAATATGCCTTGCACCTGGGCTGAGGTCTCTGCTGGAGCTGCTGATTTGATTACCTTCAGGAACTCAACCTATTGCCCCACCTTGGGTCCTGAGGTTACTTCATCTCCTCTACAAATTAACTTCATCCTGCTTATAAAAAGGTCTGCTGAGGTGGGAGCTTCAACTGCAGGCTTTTCCTAAACTCCAGGAAATCCTTTTCGGGCAAATGCTTGACATCAAGTTTTGACGCTGTGATATGAAACCTTAGGATGAGTCCAGGACCTCTTGGCACCTGGGCTGAAGCATGTGTCTGAGCAGTAGTGCCCAAAGCGAAGTAACAACTACGGTGACCATGGTGAGAGAAGAGGATTTGCGCACTGATTTCTTGCAAGAAAAAAGAACTTTCTCTAAAGGTTGGGTCTGATTTTTTTTGTGCCTTTCACTAGGCATCTATAGAAGTAAAAATGCGCAGAAAAATTGTGGGTGTAGTAACTTTAACCAGAAGAGGCTGAATTGCAGCTAGAAGCCTTTGGACTTCTTCCCTCTTCCCACTCTCCCAGTTGAATCTGTTATATGGAACATGCAGCGCGTAGGTTTTGACATCCCCAGCATTTGCTGAATCTGCTAGGCGTCTTTGCAGCCCGCAGAATCGGCTGCGGCGGCTGGACCAGCAAAGCCTGCCAGACCACAAAGGCCAATACTCCATGGTGGCTCCATCATCCTACACACAAAAAGGGATGCCTGTGGGCATGACTGCCCTGTGCAGTGTGGCGCACTGTGAGGCCACTGAGACAAGCAAAGTGATAGGCAAGGTTAATTACCCTCGGTACAGTACAGCCTTAAATATGTCAGTTATCTTGGGGTTTAGAAGGTGAATAATACCCCTGTGTGCTGTTGCCCTGCCCTGTGGTTCCCCAGCATGGGGCTGCTCAGAGCGGGATGGGTACAACCTGAAGTCATCTCACGCAGTGCAATGTAGACACGTCCTGGTTCTGTTCCTCCCAGAGCCAGGTTAGCGCAGCTGGTTAGATCATGCTGCAGTCTGTCTGGATTTAGGGGAGTGATCAAACATGTGCTTAACAGCAACTCTGCACTCACTTCTAAGCATGGCTTTAGGTCTCTAATGGCAGACATCCTTTTAAAACCCAAGCTGTGTTTTCTTAAACATTTCATCCTTTAAAGTATTGCACGTGCATTTTAGGTCACTTGAGCTTGCTTCCTTTCTGCTTGCTTGGAATTTTGTGTGCTTTTTTTTCCACCATGCTTGCTAGTCAGAGAAAGAATTTAAATTTTCCATGTACATACATATATATATATATATATGCCCACTTTTGCTTTTATGCTTCTCTCACAGTCTTTTGCCGTGGGTAAGCAGAACTTACTCGTCAAAGAAAGCAAACAGAGAGAACAGACCCATGGCCCCCCGCCCCTTGAAAGAGCAGAGGGCATGTGGAATAAATCAAAATGCGAAGCATAATAACGAGGTCCCATGGGAAAGGGAGCCTTGCGATTGTGCGCCGGCGTGCACTCCCCTTAGAGACGCCGGCTGGGGGGCTTGCCCCATGGCGGCCGGGGGGCTCCTTTCTCGCCTGCATCTCCCCTCCCGATGTCACTGATCCATTCAGCACCCAGAGAATTGATTCACATTCGTCAGGAGCCTTGGGAGATGGGGAGAGAGGGGGAGAGCGGAGGGCGAGGGGAAGAGGGCGCGAGCTGGTGATGCCGATCCCCATGACACGGCGAGCCGCGGCACGGTCAGGCGCAGGATGGCTATTTTATAGCTGGGGACCGCGGTGACGTATGGCTGAGCGCTCGCTGGCACGGCTCCTCGTGGACCAGTCAGCGGAGCGAAATTGAAGCTGACAAGACTTTTCTGGCGTTTTGGAAAGGACTGTAATCTACTGTAGGGGAGAACAGAGCCGCTCAATCACCGCCGCCGTAAATAGGAGACGGAAGGGAGTGAGAAAGGAGGCGAAGAGAAAAAGTGCTTGCTGGGGGGGGAGGGGGGGGCGGCATTTTTGGTGGATGGTATGAAGCCAGCCATGGAAACTGCAGCGGAGGAAAATGCAGAACAAAGCCAAGAGAAAAAAGGTACCCAGGGGTCTAACAATAGCCTGTTTAAATCTTTTCATTCAGGGGGCTTAAAGAGGTTTAGGCCAGTTTTGTCACTTTTTCGAATAGCTCTTAAACAATCATTACTGCATCTTCGGGCTTTCAGCCATCCTTTCCTGCACGGCTTGACAACAAATTAATAGAGCAGCAACCTTTCTGTCTGCGTCTGTATTTGCTCTGAATCTGTCCCAACCCTACCGGACATGATGTTTGTAGAAGAAGTCTTGTTACTGCTGCGTCTTTGACGGATTTTGGTAAATTTGGTTTACAGAGGTAGCGTGTGCCTGTGTGTTTGCATGTCATTTTCAGAGTCGTAATCTGGTGTTTTCATCAAGGCTAGCCATATAGCGAGGCTTTGCAATGCAGTGTGAGAGACCTAGGTGATAATAACGTATAATAGATATCACACAACCTTTGTGCAGTTAGCTTGGTGCCAAATGCTGCTCTTAATTTTAAATTCCTTTTCCTTTTCTGTGGTGTCATCTGGCAGATTTTGCTTATGTAGAGATCTGCGGGTCCTGTGATAATGGGGAATAATGCAATGAGTTTCACAACATTAGGTTTCAGGATGTGTTAATCACCAAGAATTGCTGCTTAATGGAGAGAACAATTCCATGGTAGCGGTTCTATGGTAGGGAGATGGCACTGCAGGAAGAGAGGTGCTTCATCCATCCCAGCCTTACAGGTGATTTATTTGATCTGGAGTGCTGAACTCCAGATGGTAAATTCAACTAGCAAAGGACTGTTTTCTTTCTATGTCACATAATTTATGCTAAATAAATGCCCCTCTTCAGTGTAGCAGACTGCTCTACAAATCAAAGCAATTTTTTTTTTGCTAAATGATGGAGCAGTAACAAAATTATTAAAATTTCCACTGCTTTTTTACATGAGTCATAGTATACTTTTGAACCTGTTGTGTGTCAGTTAAAGCAATCTGAGTGTCTAATAGGTATATGCAGCTGATACACAACTAAAACATTTCCATAAGTAGAATTGCTTAATTTATTGTTAAACAGTTCAGATGTGAACGTAATGATAAATCCCAGTACTGTCCAGTACCAGATTTTGTTTTCGTACTTTGTCCTCCTACACGCTTTGTATAACTCAAACCTAGCTTCAGTTTCAAGTAAATGAAATTTGTCAAGTGATTAGACATAGTATTATGTAATCCCTTAGGGATTTCACAAAAGGAGGTCCACTGATGAGAGATTAAACTCTGAAAGCCATTAGTGTATGTGGACAATAACCCACCTCACTGCAGATTTTGAGTAATTAATGTACATAATGTCCTAAATACCACAGCTATAAAACCACCTTGAACTCATAGATCATTCTTAAAAAATTACAGCAATTTTTTTCTTCTGATTGATGAATTTCATTTAAACTGATAGAACTCATGTACAATAAACACCAAAGAAAGTTATCCGTATGCATTAGCAGCTGTGCGAAACGAAATGTGTTACTGAGTGTGTTTATGATGAGTTTATGGTTTTCCTTTTTATTTTGGCAAGGATGAAAGCACAACATGTAGAATGGTAAATCTGTTACCAAGTCAAGGTGGTTGATCTGTTGCTTTCATAAGATGCAAGCCGGGGAACTTCCTATCTTAATTTTACCACCATTTCTTCGTTTTTCTGTGATAATTTTATACTTTGGGTCTGTTACATAGATCATAGATAGATCTAGATCCGCATATGTAACGCTTCAAGGCTTTGTTCTTGCCGGTTCCCTACTTTCTGAAAGTAGCACATGGTCTCTCACATTACACTCTTAATTTCTATTTGCTTAAATTCCCAATATGTTTCACAGTGAATTAAAATGCAGAAAGCTGAAACAGTCTTACTCCTAGTTTCAATAGCAAAATTAATAGCCCAGATCCCCCTGCAAAGCTACTGCCATGAAGTGGTGATGTAGGAGGCATATTTGGTTTTGGGGGACAGATTTTTTCAAAGTGCTAAGACTGTCGAGCCCAATTGGGTTTTTAGATGGGCTCAGCAGGCATCAGGTACTTCTGAAATGGCAGGATTTTTCAAAAGGGCTCTTTCACCAGCAGCTCTGATGGAGAAAAATGGGCTTTTTCTCTGTGTGAAGAAACTTAGTGGAAAATGCTGCCTCTTTGCTTTGGTGTGTAAAACAGAAGCTGACCCCTTAAAAAATGTGTCCATTTACTGTCCAGACTGGATCTCCTGCCTGCTATGCCTTCCATGCTTGCCACTTGCTTCTTCCTCTAAGATGCCAACTGGACGTAGTGTAATGGCCATCCTTTATGAGATGCCCTAGATCCAGCAATTGCAAGGCAACTGCCACAGCTTGAAGCAATTGAAGCACTATCACACAGTCTTTTAACTCTTCCTTCCAGAAATGAATTGCAAAATCCAAGGAGATGAACCAGCATCAGAGGGAGTTTGAGGGATGTCATTATTGCTAATACTGAGCAAGAGAAGATCCTGAGTATTTTGCTTTGGGTATTCCAGTTCACACACAGTATGCTTTGCAGTGCCAAGTTCAGGGGAAAGCATCTGCATTTGACTATTAGCTAATGGTACTTTTCAGCTAAGAGGTTTTTTTCCCTTTACCAGAATTTTAAACTACAGGTTTCCAGGTTGTGGTGTTTGGGGGTTTTTTTTAATGCAAGGATCTCCTTAATGATGTACTGCAATTGTATAGAATAAATACTCGGAGGAAGTTGGGCTAGAACTACATGCTGTCTGTATACAGGGCTCCCTGTACTCTGGAGGAGAATGCTGGAAAGCAATACTGCCCAAGCACTCGGGGTGAGCCGCATGAGCCATTTTCAGTTTGAGCACCTAATACAGTCGGATGGGAACGGTGGTGTTGCACAGGTACTGGTTTGTGTTTCACATCATTGTGGCAAATGCGGATGGCCAGCTATTTGGGATTGCAGCGTAGCTGAGAGAATTTACACAAGCTAATGTGCTTTAATAATATTTACTGATTGAGAAATGAAAATTATCTCATTTAGATTTTTAAAGTTTGCTAAATTGTACATGAATTCCAGTTTTATATTTTAATAATTGTTTTCATGAATCCTCTGCCTGATCCAGGCAGTGATACTGGCCAGCTGATGGATTCAGTGTTTATCAGACATTTGTTTCTCTGCACCCAATTGAGTGGCTGCTGCCCCAGTTTTTTTAATTGGAAATGGAACAACGCCCATGTTGGTGGAGATAAGAAATAAGTCAGCTTTATAGTGTGTATCAGCAGCCCTTATCAGAGGAGAACACCATGAGCAAGCTCAAGGAAGATATTTAACAGATACTTTACAGGGCTGCAGGACAGATTGGATGAGTTTTAAAGATGAAGGTTTACAAATTATTACAAATGACAGGGTTTATCTTACAGGCATTAAATTAAATCAAAATGTGAGGACTGAACAGGCAGATTTACTGAGATAGAATAAATAAGAAAAACGAAATGCCATTTTGCATCAGCAGTGCAGGATATAGATCCTGATACGCACTAACAGAGACAAGAGGTTTCCCTTTTCATTTAGCATATGAGCAATGCTACCAAGTTGCAAAATTAAAAAAAAAAAAACCAAACCCCCAAAAAACCCAACACGAAACAAAATAAAACCCAACTGTGGATGACCATGGTGAATTCACCAATTACACATGGGAGTATGGAAGCAAGCCATTATACTGGGATATAGTTTCCTTGTATTAATGCCTATGATGTTCAAATTGCATGTGCTGTGCTGAGGAATAATGAAAACCAGCCTGAGCAGCTGTACCAAAGGTCCCTTTTAACTGGCTCTTCCCTACCATTGTGCTCTCAGTGAAAGAGGACCTCGTGCTCAGGAATGGCTATAAGCTTTATTATTTTCATCACATGAAGCGATTTTCATGATTTTAAACTCTAAATAGACAAGTATGTGCTAGTCAGAAATAGAAAGAAAAGACTTAAACACAGCTGTGCAACTGTGTGCGATAGTGTAAATGGAGTTGCTGAAGTGCAACATGAGAAAGGAGTGAACTAACATGCTGTTTATTTCACTTTTAGTGAAGTTCTTTGTATGCAGTGAGCTTACGACGTTTTGATGCATCACAGATAGATGTATTTCTCATTACAGCAAATTGAAAAAAAAATCTTTTTATTTTATATATATATATGTTGTGGTTATTAGCCAAAGTTTTCAAACGTACTGCCTTAATGTTAGGCTCACACAGTGGTATCAGAGCTGTCGAGCTGTTTAAAGATTTTTAGTATGCTGCATATTTCTTTTTCCCTTTTCAAGCAGTTTATCGGTGTTTCCAATCCCCTTAAAACAGTAACTGCTTTAAGTCCCTGAAGAATACGACCGCAGGAAGAGTGGTCCAGCCCAGGGAGAATCTGGGACACACGATATTCTAGGGATAATAATTTGGCAGGCTTAGTGATTTAGGTTTTAATGAATAGGATTTGGTTTCTAAATAGGAGGGGGTTGAAAAACACTCGGAGAATGTACTCATACTGGTCTGAATGACCTCATGAAAGTAGAAAACTTAGACGTATGTGCCACAGCCTATGGTAACGGGGGGGAAACCCCCAGATAGCACTGTACATGCACAAGCAGACTCTGCAGTGGGATCAAAGGGGCTAAAAAGGGGAGAGAAGAGGGGTGGGGGGAGCCCCTTTCAGTTACCCTGGCCTTTCCCCATTCTCTGGCCAGCCTTGCTCCTGATGCAGCCTTGACCAGCAGATTGCCAGAGCATAAACGACCACAGGACAACCCTCTCTTCGCTCCCTTGGACTGCTCCTTCAGCTGCGACCGATGAATGTTTCCTCTAAAACCACATGCTAAAGGCAGCATGTGTGAGGATGTTGGGCACTGGGAGCTTTGTTACGGGCGTACGGGGTGTTTGATCCCAAATGAATACCGGAGGGCACAGCCGCCGTCAGCGTGCCTGCGTGGCGTGAGGTGAAGGCGTTGCCAGTCCTGTAGCTGCTGCGTCTCTGCAGGATCAAGTACAGCCGGGTTCAGATGGGAGGTCTCGAGCTGCGCGAGCTTGGCCGCGCGTGGGGAGTTCCGTCACCTAGACCTGGGAATGCAATTTGTGTAGTTGGTGCCTCAAACAGCAAGAGGTAAAGCCGTCGTTTAAACCTATTACCTTTCCTAACTATTCGGGGTACAGAGTTAAATTCGGGTTCGTACGTACCATGTGCGGTAGTTGTTAGGCCACTGCAGCCTGGGGGGCTTTTGGCCTGGTGGTGATTTTGCATGAGTGGGCCTGCGTGAGTCCCAGCGGAGCCACCACAAGATGCCCCTCAACTGCGGAGCTCGCGCCAAGCGTGCAGTAAAGGCTACCATTGCCAAGTGGCTCTTTGCAGAGCAGTGGAAAAACTGAGATTCTTTGTGGAGTTTGAACGGTCCCCTAATGAAGGGGAGCCCTGTTATTGCAAACCCAGAAATCACTAACTAAAAAAAAAAAAACAAACCCATCTTCACAGAATATTTTCACTTGCAGAAATGATGCTACACAGTTTACACGCTGTCTCCCCGTTTCAGGGTTTGATGTTTGTCCCACAGCAGACAGTGGTGTCTTCACCAGCGTCCCCCCAGGCAAAGAAAAATAGCAGCTGCCTGCTCTGCTGCTCTGAGCAAGGGGTTTTTGTAGCTGCTGCAGGAGGAATCTCAAATTGCAGGTTCAGGCCTGGTAGGATAAAATCCTGTTAGTGCCAAGGGTTTAGTCTATACACTGCTGCAGTGCAAATGAAAATTTTTTTTCTTCCCAGAAGTCTTTCCAGCTGGTTATTTTTAATTTAAAAAACAAAACAAAACTGAATCCGTTACTGACGTCCAGTAAGTAGCTTCAAAAAAACAGGGAGCAAACAGTTGGGAGGGAGAGGGGAGACAGTATGCAGTACTAGTGAGCAATTCTGTTATTTTCCATTTTGTACCAATTAAATTACTGTGGCATCTCTCGTGATCTCATAAACAGGATTGTTCCTGTGTAAGCAGAAGGAGATGATATCATCCTGAGCGTCCACAGTTATTTTGGAACGATGCCTTCAACACAGTTTGAATTCGGTTATGTTCATAAGATGTGGAATTTGCCTTTTCTAAAAGGGAGGATAAACTGTAGAAAGTGGAATAATGCCTTTTGGGAAAAATATGCTACCTGATACCTGCTTGCTGATTTCTCTTTGAGTCACAGAGAGGGGAGAAACACCAAGCCAAAATATACCCTTTAGAGAGCCATTGACACTAAGTTTGCATCCCAAACCCAAAAGAGTGTTTTAGTATTGTAGTTCATTTGCTGGTGTAGGAGATGAACAAATTCTTGTTTCTAACCTCTAGATCCAACATGTGGACTTGAGGCCAAGATTTTTTTTCTCTTCTTGACATATGTAAATGTAGCTGTGCCAAACTTGCACCAGCAGCAAACCACATGAGAGAAGGACCAGGTCCAGGACTTTTCTAGCCCCTCACAGGCCAGAAATTTAAGCATTCCTGTCCCCCCTGAAATTTGTCTCTGGTCTAGTCTATGGCAGATGGGTTTTCAGCACCGTAACTTTCACTTCCTCCACCTGCCCAAATGCTACTGAATTGGATTTATTTTGGCCTGAGATGATGGTTACTTGCTCATTTAGCCACCGCAGAGTGGGACTCCGGTGCATTTTAAATAGAGCTGTCTGTCTCTCCCTGACAGCCTCTACAAAGCCATAGCAGTGCCGAGGGAGGACAGGTAGGTTCAAAAGAGGTTTGTTGTTGTTTTGCCAGGTGGCTCGGAGATGAATGTGTAGTGAGTGTGCGAAGGGGTCAGGTGTGCTACTGCACATGAGGTCTCGCTGTCGGGCCTCATCTGTCCTCTGAAAAGGCAAGGAGAAGGATAACTGCTCTCCTTCATTGTAAACCCAGAACAAGTCTGTTTTAACATACTTGGTCCAGATTTTTAAATGTAAGCGGAGCCTATGTGAAATAAAGCCCATGACTCTTTTTTTTTTTTTTCTTTCTGTGTTATGTAAGGAAGTGACGGAGCAAACTTCTGTGTTTGCCCTACCTCTACGCATAACAACAACCACTTTCTTTGACAGATTTAGGGTCTTTTAAAAAAACAGGTAATGTGGTGTTCCATGATTTTGTCTTCCTTTTTGTCTGGAGCAGAGCTCTTTGCCATGGACAAAGAGAGGGAAGTGTGAGAATGGGGTGGGGGAAGGAATAGATAGTCCTTCCTTATGTGTTTAATTCAAATCCTGGGTGGAGTTTTAGCTATTCAACCTTTGTTAACACCTGTGTAAGCATCTCCCTGTCGATCGTCCCTCCCACCCCTTCCCTTGGTTTGTAAGATTATGTTGTTTCAATTCTGAAACTACAGCGTATTTTTCTGGGCTCTTATTTTTAAAGTTAAATGACTGAAAGTACTGAACTAAAACTTGCTGGTGACACTGACTTTTTACCACCTAAAATTGGCAGTGATCACCAGACCAGAAATGGAAATTGGCAGGTACCACTGGATGTACAGGAGTTCAAGGCCACACCGGTACCATCATGTGCCAGCATTGAGAGGCAATATTAGTCCTTTGGGGATTCAAGGTAAATAAAGGGCTGGGTGAAAGGGAAATGGAGAGTTCAGAAATGGTAGTAGCATAAACCTAATGCTTTGCACTAGTGCTAACAATTTAAGATAAATGTTCTATTTTTTCTTGTTTTGTTTGTTAAGGCTGTAAGAAATCTAGTTCTTTCAAATGAATACTTGACAGAAATTTAAATTTGGTTGTTAATGCTTGAAAGACAATAATGTGTGGTGAGGGACACCTCCCTTTTAACTGTGCTGCCTGATTGCTTCAAAACTGTTTACAGATGAGACAACGTAGTGTGGGTTTTGTATGCAGATGAATCTATCAAACTGCACAGCCACAAATGCAGTAATTGACACTAAAGAAGTGACAGCACATCTGATTCACTGGTCTCCTACAATATGCTTCCTAGACAATATTCCATGGTTTTGTTTGCATTTTCCCCTTGCTAGAAGCTGTAAGTGCACATGTCAGAGTCTAGAGGAGGATTTCAGCTGAGGCTTTAAAAATTTTTTGGTGATTCTACATGCCTGTCCTTTTGATATCTGGCTTGAGTCCTCAAAAAGATCTTATTTTGTTTTCCTGACACTTCATTTTAAGAGGTTGGGGGGAACTTAGTTTTGAGGCATCTCAGAGGCACCTGAAATGAAGCACATGACTGATTGCATTGGAAAATTCCAGTCTGACTGAGGGTTAACACAGCGAAGGCTATAAATGCTCAGAGACAGCATTTGCAGCTAGCTCTATCCAGCAATCCTCTTCTCTCTATGGAACTGATTGACTGAAGCCTGCTTGACAGGTTGTTTGCTGGAGATGCCTGCCTCCTCATCAGAGACTTTTAACAGCAACTGCAAGGAAATATTCACCAAAGCTTGCTGCCTAATCCTTCCCTCTTCCATTATATTTTCACACATGTGTGTTCACATGTGTGTTCTTTAGGATTCAGATGCTTATGTATTTCAGAATGTCTTCCCCCTGTGCCCCACCCCCCAATACTTAGGTTGCAAATCATGATCTCCAGCTGCAATATCAATATTCATTTGGGCCATAATTGATGTTAAATGACCTGCTGCTGGACTTGGTGCTGCCAGAAGACATTCCAAAACTTCCCATCAGTGCACATGGGATATTTTATACAAGGGAAATATGTTTTAGGAAGGAGCGACAGATTATGAATGCTGCCTTCCTGGGAAGGAGGACACAGAGGGAGCAGGCCAGGTGCCTGGTTACTGGGGTCTTATGCCACATCAGCTGTCTCCAGTGATGAGACATGTATGTATATGCTGGCGCATATACGATGAGCCAGGGCGCAGAGGAGACATGCAGCCTTCTGTCGCAGCAGCTGGGAGTCTGGCGCCTAAAATGGTGCTAGAAACCCTTGTTTAGGCAACTAAACCCTATGCAGGCTGCCTTGGGAAGCTTTCTGAAATAACACGCAGGTAAATGTGGTGCCTGTCTTGGAGGAGTTGAAGATGAAAGGGTTCTTGCTGATGGGAGGAAAAAAAACCCCATCAACAAAGCCCAGAAATGCCAATTCAAGGGAAGGTTCTTTAAATGGCTGTACTTGAAGAAATGAAGGGGTTTCTAGGCAGCAATGAAACTGCTCTGAACAGGTCTTGAGTAAGACCCAATCTGCCAGTGATGGAGTGGCCACAGTGAAAATACTGGTCTTTGCTCCTTTTCCTTAGATTGGAGGGAAAATGTCACTTCAGTCACAATACGAGTCACAGCTGTAACCTGCCTCCCTTCAGTACTGGCATACAGCTCGCCACTGCTGGGTGGCATTGGCTGCTGTCTGAGATAAACTCTGTGTTTCTTTGACGAGCCACGTTATTTCTTGGGTGCCTTTGCAGTGTGGATATTTCTACTTTGCCTTCTCTGCTGGTGTCTGAATGGACTCTGTGGCAGTCCTCGCCGGCATCCACCTCTTTTCCCAGGGTCTCCACGTACAACATGCTCTCCCTTTCCCATTTTAAGCTTTAATCTGCCACTTGGGCAATAAGGGAAGAGTCAGCATGGGATTGTCACCACAGTGCTGGAGCCAAGACATCCCCAGAACACCTGCAAACTTAATGAGCCTTTCAAAAATGTCTGAAACATTTTATTTTTTTTTTTCTCCCAGGAAGCAAAGTACCATCTTTTTCTTTAGTAATTTTAGCAATGGTTGTTTAACATGAGGTTAGCTGTAGGCACTCTTCCAGGCTGGGTGGGTGTTGTTTGCTTTATGAGAATCTTTCCACCGCCCCCCCCCCCCTTTTTTTTTTTCCCTCTTAACTTGCTTTCCCCAGATGCTGGGAGGTGCTTCAGCTGCTTTGTGAGTGCATAAGGGCATGTGAATGTGGAGTATGTCACTGAAACAGCCTGTTGCCTTCCTGAAGCAAGCTTAAATTTTGAAAACAGTGTGGTGGGGACACAACTGGGAAGATGCCTGCATGAAAGCTGTTGCAGGGCAAAGGACTTCTGCAGTTTGTGGTTCAAGTTGCTTACCACTTTTCCAGTTCCATAGTTGGGTAAACATCTGGAAAGATGTTGGCAGCTTCAGGTATCTCTGAAATGGAGACTTTACCTTAGACCCACCAGGCTGAAATCCCTACACATGCTGGTTTTGGCCCTCAGCTCTAGGGAGAGAGGTTGTGTTTCTGTTTGCTTCTTTGTAGCTAGGGAGGAGTCAACTGGGGAAGCGGTCAGTAGCAGTGGCTGAAGTCCAGTGTGGCAAAAGTCTTGCTCTCAAGCTGAGTGCTGAAGGCTGGTGGAGAGTGAGGTGAGTTACAGCTGCCAGAAGGGTGGAGCTAAGAGTCTCAACTCCAGTCTTGCAGGTAAGATACCTTTGATTAAAGTCAGCTTTCAAAATTACGTCAGCCAAGTACAGGTGGGTCTGGAGGATGATGGAATCGAAGAAACGCAAATGTCCTTTCAGAAGGTTTCACAGAACTGCTGAAGTAGCCCATGGGACTGAAATGCTTAGGTGCTTTTGTACTTCCACCTGTGAGCTTGTCTGGACCTTCAGGTATTTGACTACCTTTGGCAGTCTGCCCATCACTTCATCTATTCATCGCTTCATCTATTTTACCTCTTTGGCTTGAGTTTGTCCAAAATTATCACCTGGGCTGGCACCTACTGAAGCAGCAGTTCTTGCGTGTTGACCCTACTGAGTGTTTCTCCAAGAAAGCAAAAATAGGTGAAGCAAGGGGAGTGGGTCAGAGTGAGGACAGAAAGGAGGAATGTCTTCAGGCATGTTGGTGAGTTCTTGATGTGTCATCTGAGAGTTCCAGCTGCAGTTTGGGCCAGCGGCTGCCCTTGCTGGTGCAATGTGTTTGAACTTTGAGCTCTGCGTGTCAATGAGCCCTTCCACATGCTCAGGCTGTGCAAAAGTCCCAAGGGTTACTTTGGATAGTAAATCACTAGAACGAGTCTCCAGGAGGAATAATGCCAAAGCTTATATCAGTACTGCTTGAGCTATCCCTTATGTGAGAAGTCTCTTTTTAAATCATCAACTTTTTTTTTCTGCAGAGGTAGCTTACAGCTAAAAAATATCCATCCTCAAGGATTCCCATATAAACCTGTTTGAAGTAAGGCTTTTTCCAACGTATAAATTAAGTATTTTCCTTCTGCTGTGGTTTCCAGTTTCATAGGCCAAAAGTAAAACAGAGAAAACATGAATCCAAATAAACAAAGTTCTGCCAGACCTTTGTCCAAAAGCAATAAAGCTGGACAAGAGCAATTCTCTCATCCCACTGTCTCATGCGGCAGCAGCATTCTTCCTGTGCAGGTCTGACTCCTTGCTCTCACACAGCAAATGCCTGCAAGGAGCACTTAAAATAAGCATGGACGCAGTGATTCATATTTCATAGATTGCACTGTCTGAAAAAGATGCCTTCAGAACACCTGTGAGCTTAATGAGCCTTGCAGAGGCTGGGAGTGACATAGATGGGGGAGTGTGTGTGTTTCAATGAATGTGAAGAAGATAAATTAGATAAAACCTGTAAAAGACCGTTCAGATCATCTGTCCTCGCATGGAACAGGTTTGATTCCTGCAGTGGGAATGCTGGGTTTTTTCTATAAGAAGTGCTGGTTTGGACCTGAGATTTGAAGAAAAAGGGGATCATGTTTACTGCTCTCTGTTCTTAGTCTCCTCTGTGTCATTTAACAGCATCCAGAAGAGACAAATCTTGCCTTGCTAAAACAGTTTTTTCTCGAATATGAGTGTCATGTTTTCTTTAATAAAAGGAAAAAAATTTAGCTTTTGCTGTTGATGAACATTGATAACCTCTGCAAGGGTGTTTAGTTTTGTGTGGTTTTCTTTTGTTAATCATGTTAGAAAAAAATGTCCGTGAATTTAAACCTATGCTTATTGTATTTTTGCTGGAGAATTAAGGAGCAGCTACTCCTTATTGCTATTCATACAGTACCACAGAGACACTTGGTGCTTTGTGGATTTAAAAAGAGGTTCACTAATTGTGCGTCCAGGCTGTGAGATGCTTTTTCTTAGTGTGACCCAGTCCTCCTGGTTTTTCTGCGCCAGTTCCAGCATAGGAGTCATGAGCAAGGATTTTTAGTTCTCTGCTACACAAGAATGTGGAAGCATTTAATGAAGTTTCAAGATGGCAGGCTTAAAACTGGTTACAGAGAATAAATACCTTCTCAGGGAACTAGCTGTATGACAGTGCTGAAACCACATATCTCATATACGTATTCAGAATATCTGGAGAAATTGCAATTAATGCTTATAATCTTCAGAAAGGACCTACTTGTTTTTCAAGTAGCTCTTAAATAGTAGAGATTGCGATGAGACTTACTGGATGTATCAGACTGACCCAGATCTCACTGCATTTCACTTGACCAAAGCATCTTGTGCTAGCCACTGTGAAAGAGGAGAGTGGTGGTCTTGCTGGATTTCAGGTCTGATCCTTTCTGGCAGCCTTGATGGCTGTGGTCTCCAAAGGTCATGTCGTCTTCATCACAGATACTATGCTGGCTAGGAAGGTGTATTTATTGATTAACAACTCTGGAAGAGGGGGATGCGAATGCATGAGGGAGATTATCTGTCTGGCTAGACTAAAGTACCCTTGCATTAAGCTTTCTGTCTCTCATGAATAGTTCATTTTCAGCATAAGTTAATTTCACAACTTCTGATGTGGGGAGGACAAAAAGGCAAAATTAGGAAAGGTTTAACTTGAAAGGAAGTTTTCTGTGGAAGAGCCTTAAGAGGTTTGTGGGAGGAAAATAAAGGTTTTTCTTTATTTGAGCTCATCACTTATTTGGTCTGTTTAATGTACTTAATCCAAAAATGTAGTAAGTGAGCGTTTATTGTAATTAGCAACAGAGGTTTTAACTTTGAGTTGTGTTTTGTAAGTCAGCAAAAATTTAAGATCAACAGCAATGGTAAGAAAAGATCTTCAACAAAGACTTCCAAGTGATTTGACACACAGCCTTTTTATTTTAGTGTCCCTATTAAAGCGCAGAGAGAAGTTTGTCCCATGCTTTCAACTTACTCTTGTAGGATTTAATGTTTTATCTTATTGTACTGTTGCCACTGACCCTTGGCTGCTGGTGTGGGTGATAAATGTGCGAAGTACAGTCATCTTACTGCCAGGTACTGGCTTATTCTCACGCAGGGAAGAATGAGGTAAATTCATTTTTGCTTCTGAGGTATTAGTGTATTCCTGAGGTATTAGTGTATTCCCCCATAGCTGTCAATCATGCTGTAAGGTATGAAAATGTACATCCTCACATGCATAAGCCGTTCAGAATGGAGATTTTAAAAAATACAGTAGGTGGCAGAAGTAAAATTGGCATTTTCTTCCCTTGACATAAAGTTCATTTTCTGACAAAGATCCGTGGTGGTTTAGGACTCTGATGGCATTATGCATGCTTGGTATTGGGTAGTCTTCAGCACTGAGGAAACAGGAGGTGAATGTAAAGTATTAAGTTCTCCTCTTACATTTATTTCTGAATTGGGGGTGATGCTCCCAACACCAAACTCCCCTGGATGTGTAATAATGACCCTGATTTACATGTGATGGCTGCATTTAAAGAAGTTATCTAGTGCTTCTTTCTTTCCTTGGGTCTCTTGCACCCTTCTTTTTGTTAAAACAGTTCTTCCACACGTGCTCCCTGAGCAGTGGTGCTGAAGCCAACAGAGATCCTGGTCCTGTGGTGGAATACACCGTGTAATTGCTACCACGTATTAACTGGACAGGTGTCCAACATGCCAGGATTTCTAAAAATGCGTTACACAACTACAGGAAGTAACTGTTGAAAAAAAAAATGGTGCCCATTGCTTCATCTTTCAGAAGAGCAAGACGTTTATGGGAGGGGAAGAAACGAAACTTCTAAGGAAAAGAGAGTGGGAACTAACTCAGAAAACGGCCATGGGAGCCTGGAGGTTTAGCTCCCTGGAATGGAGAGCTTTTCAAACTTAGTTTCAAGTTTTCTTTGTTCCTTGTTTTTTTGTTCCATAGTGACCTTGACTATGGGATCAATGGTCCGTACCTGAGATACACTGAGGCACTAGTTCAACCTAGGAGGAGTTGGGAACATTAGAGGACGGGCTGGTTTTCTGTTCAGGAGGTGTGGATGCTCTTCCGTTACATCATGATTTCCGTGCTTCGCTTTGAGGGAAAGCTTTGTGAACATGTGTCTGTCTCAGCTTTTCAAGTCAGGGCTTCAAGAGCTGATGTGTGAACTTCCTAGAGCAAGCCCTGGCAATACTCAAGACAACTACCTGATCCCATTGCATTGTCTTTTGTCATTTCTGAAGCACCAAGTCCAGAGTCGTTCCACTCAGTCTTGACCTTAGCTGGATAAGTTAGAGTCTGAGAATTGCTTTTTCTGTTTTTTTTTTAAGACTGCTTTCATTAATTCTGCATTACCTTGCTTTCCCGAGTTTAAATCTTAAAGCCGTACTTAAAGTACCAAAGAAGGTTTAGCCACACAATTGCCATCTGAAATGGGAAATTGAATGGCTAAGCCCCTGCATATATGCAATAGCCTGTACACTGCTGGGTAGATTGTATAATTGTTCTTCATACATTAAGCAACCAATTGCCGATTTGTGTACATATGTAGGTTCATCCTTTACCAATTTCCTGTGACTGATAGTTTCCAGGAGATTAAAAGAATAGCCGGTTCCTGTTTTTTCCTCTTCTCTTTATTTTTGTCCTTTAGCAAGAATATTTGTGTGCGTGTGTGTGTGTGTTTAGTAGCATTCATTCCCTAGAGAATAATCTCAGTCCTTGTTTTAGCTGGCCTCCTTCTGAGAGTGTGTTAAATCTGTAGCCAAGATCACAGGCAGCTCTGGGCAAATCATTGGGCTGTTATTAACCTGCCTCCATGGCAACTGCTGCTCGCCAGCCTGAGGACAAAAAATGTTTTTATTCTGCTGAGTTGCACAAAAGGTTCTAGTGATGCCTTGCACAAAATGGCCATTGAAAGGGGAGATGCAGTGATGTGTGTTTGTGCTGTACAGTTTCATATTTAAATGGTTTTATACTGTTGTGTTGGAAGTGGATATGCAGCTGAAAAGTTCAGCGTGTTGGCCATATGGAAAGTAAAAGCTCACAGAAGACTGGAACTAAACTTATTTTAATACTACTAATTTTTGTGAGCTTGAGTTCACAGGCCTTCAGCCTGCAGTTGTCATCAGTGCGTTAGCAAGTTATTTTGTGGGCATGAACTAGACAAACGTCATCATGGGTTTTCAGTTGTACTGTGTGAAGGTACTTGCTGATTTGGGTTACAGAGAGAGATCATAAAGCAGGTTTCCTGGAAAGCTTTCATTTTTTTTCAGAAGTCCTCTGATTTGCTTCAGTGCTTGTTTGGGAAGCTTGGTAAGCGTATCTTAGTGCTTGCTGAGCTTCAAATTTTAGCTGGTTTTGAAAGCTGCTCCTGGCAGTACTGTTTTAGGCTTGCTTTAAAACAAAATTATAAAACCAGCTATGTTTCTCAGGCTAGGCATGGATTTAAGCTGCTCATAAAGAGTGTTCACAGTGGGATCTGGGGCCAGGGGGTAGTCTGGCAACCTCAGCATGGTGATGAGGTTGTGTCCTGCAGTTGGTTACCCTCTGGCAGGAGGCTGTGAAGCTCTGCTGCCAGTCCGGGTGCAGAGTGGCTATGTGTGGATGGATGCTGTCTCTGGGACGTGTGCTGGTGTGGGATGCTTCCTGCGCCTGCAAGCTGGCAGCACGCTATTTCCCTGTGAACTGGAGTCTCTCTCCTCCCCGCTTTAGTCCTAGTGCGAGGGCAACTAGTTTCTGCAGTTCCACATTTGGGCAGTTTTCTCTGCCTCGCTCAAAATGGTGCGGTTGCTTTAGACACCTTTTAGGGCATCCCTTGGCTGTGGTCTGCACTGGTAAAACAAAGGCCACCCAGATATTGTGGTGCCTTTTTACTTGGGCTGCAGAGGAAGACATAAAGAGTATGGCCACAAAGAAGCTGTGCGCAGCTGCCAAACCCACAGGGGGTTTGCCACTGTCGGCTTGTGTTCCAGGGCCTGTGGATTAGCGGCAGATATTGCCATGTGTTTGGGTAAGGGATCCGACAAACTCTCCAGAACGAGTGTTCTGCCGGTGGCCTGGCAAGCCAGCTGTGTGGTGTGGGGTACCAGGAGGACAGCTACCTAGTTGTGGGGGTTAATTATCAATCCTGGATCTATACCCATTTTTAGAGTTTTGTCAAAGCAGGCTGCTCCCATTTTCTGAAACCAGCAGCTTTTCTTTCGCACCTCATTAGTCCCTTGGCTTGGCTTCCAGCTGTTTTTATTTCCTATCTCTGATGGGACCCTTCTGCAAAGCAGTCTGTGGATCACCATGATTAGGTAATGAACCTCCTCCACACCCTTGGTGATGATCTAGCGTTCAGCCACCTTCTTCTATGAGACCGTGGCCCTAAAGGCCATTCATTTTGTGCTGGGCTGCGGTCACATGTGTGTATTGAGCATTGCCCGCTGGATCGGAGCGCAGTTACTCTTCGATAATCCTTCACTGCTAATCCTGTGCCAGGTGCAAGCATTTCTTGGATTAACTGTTGGGGGTTTGGGCCTGACCCGGAGCAGATGCTGCGGAGGCAAGCCAGCCTCGTGCGTACGACTGCTGTTGCGTGTGGCTTGTGAGCTGCATTCAGGCTGATTTCGCAAAGCAGAGGATTGTTCTGTAAGGTCTTGTCCAGAACTTGTCCCTGGACCTCTGTGATAAGATGAAAACCAGAGATGATTTCCTCTGATAGCAGGCATTTGTATTTCGTTTGCCCCATCACTGCTAAGCTGCCGTGTTTGTTCATTCAGCAGTATTTTCGTCATGAAGATAGTTGCCACTCAGTGGATTCCAGTTGTGGGCTCGACTATAAAAGCTTGCCAGGCTTGTTTCTGTACAATTAAATCTTGTCTGCAGTTAGTGAAGTGGTGTTTCAGAAGTCATTTCGGTGGTGATAGCTGCTTAAGCCTGACTAGGACAGTTGCTAGTGACTCTCTGAAAGAAGAGCTTCCCACTTAGAAAATGGGAAAGCTTTCAATTATCGGATGCATATTACTCCCCAGTGCTTCATGGAAGTGCCTGCTCTGCAACTCATTCATTAGTGGAAAAGGGAGGGGGATAAAAAAAACTTGCCTCGTGGCGGATGGAGACTTGCTGATCTTTCTGAGGAATTTCTGAGGTGGGAAGATGTGATGTGATGTACGTACTCGCCAGCTGTCTCCCTGCCTTCAACTGCTTTGTCCATTTAGCACCTTCTCGTCGAAGCAGCGGGTTGTTCCTGTGATATGCAACGCTGGTCACTCCATTAAGAGTTGTCTTAATGGCTTGTGTTTTGCACAGTTATATGAAACGTACATTAATGGAGACAGCTTAATGCCGTCACCCTGAAGTAATGAATTGGTATGGATTGCCATTACCATTATAGCGCAGTTAAAAGCTGTGTTTGTTTCCGATTTACATTTCCCAGCTCTGCAAGCAGATGGGTTTTCAGGCCACACGGTTGGGAGGAACCTGGCAATTCAGCTGCAACCCCCGTATTACAGTGTTTGTAGAACGGCAGTTCTGGGGGGGTGTTTTGTTAACTCAGACTGCTTAAATGATACATTTCATTAAAACTGTGAGTATCCTACTGCAGCCTGTATTCAGGGCTCACTGTAAATCCAGTGTATCCTATAAAGCTGGAAATGTATTGTCTGTGTAACACAGCTTCATCTCACTGCTCTCTATAGAAAATTGCTACTCTTTGGCCCCCATTCAATTTTTCTGTTGTTAAAATATCTGTATCCTGATAACCTCATACAGATTTATACAAAAAGATACTCGGGAGCCATGGGAGAGTGTAGGGTAGTTAAGGTTTGCAGACCTAAATGTGTTCCTCTTCCAATGAAAGTGCAAAGTATCTCTTAATTTTCCAGAAGGCTTCATTGTCTTGAGTATTTGCTTCTCTGGCTTCCTGAATGGTGCCAGCGTAGCTGGTGCTCCTGCCGTTAGTGATGCTGAAACGTGGTGAGCTCTGTATGAGCAGCTGAATAGCAATGGATGACTTTAGACAAGTGATTTTTTTTCTTTTTCCATTTCATAGGCTGTCTCATTGATCTCCTCTTGATCCTGTAAAGATAGGAGCACTCAGCCTACTTTCTGGGCTTTGAGTCCATACCAACAGATCTGTAGGTCACTGCTTTAGAGGGTGATGCTGTCTTGCACCACCTATAGATTTTTGCTTAGCATGTCAATGCCTGGACCTTTTAGTCCCTGTGACTTTTACCAAGTGGAAGACAGATATTCTTTTCCTCATAATTTGCTTTTTGCTCATAACATTTCTTTTGCTTTCTCTCTTCTGCTTAGGTTGCTTTGAATGTTGCATTAAGTGCCTAGGAGGAGTGCCATATGCTTCGCTCGTGGCAACCATTCTCTGCTTCTCGGGGGTAGCATTGTTTTGTGGCTGTGGCCACGTGGCGCTCACGGGAACTGTGTCTATCCTCGAGCAGCACTTCTCCACGACTGCCAGTGACCATGCTTTGCTGAGTGAAGTGTAAGTATGCATCCCATTTCCATTATTCCTCATAACACCTTCATGCTAAATGAGTAGAGATGGATTCCAACTTCAGTCTCCATCCCTGAGTATTAGGTTGCTTATTTGTCCAACAGCACTCAGTGGTTTTTTGGGGTTCATGCGCAAAGAACCAGAGTGTGTATCCTGCCTAACCTGTTTATATTGGAACCAATACTATTTAATAGCTTCATCAGTGCCATAGACAGTGGGATTGAGTGCACCTTCAGCAGGTTTGCAGATGACATCAAGCTGAGTGGTGCGGTTGACATACCTGAGGGACGGGATGCCATGCAGAGGGGCCTGGACAAGCTTGAGGAATGGGCCCGTGTGAACCTCATGAGGTTCACCAAGGCCAGGTGCAAGGTCTTGCACCTGGGTTGGGGCAACCCCCAGTATCAGTACACGCTGGGGGATGAAGGGATTGAGAGCAGCCCTGCCAGGAAGGACTTGGCAGTACTGGTGGATGAAAACTTGGACATGAGCCGGCAATGTGTAGTCATAGCCCAGAAGGCCAACTGTACCCTGGGCTACATCCAAAGGAGCGTGGCCAGCAGGTTGAGGGAGGTGATTCTGCCCCTCTACTGTGCTCTGGTGAGACCCCACCTGGAGTTCTGCGTCCAGTTCTGGAGCCTTCAGCACAGGAAAGACATGGACCTGTTGGAGCAGGTCCAGAGGAGGGCCACAAAAATGATCAGAGGGATGGAACAGCTCTCCTGTGAGGACAGGCTGAGAGAGTTGGGGTTGTTCAGCCTGGAGAAGAGAAGGCTCCGGGAAGAGCTTACTGCAGCCTGCCAGTGCTTAAAGGGGGCTTATAAGAAAGATGGAGAAATGCTTTTCACTGGGGCCTGTAGTGAGAGAACAAGGGGTAACAGTTTTGATCTGAAAGAGGGTAGGTTTAGTGTTTGTTGGTGACACAAGCTTTGAAGGGATGACAGGAGTAACAGGGAAGTGTGTTCTGTCCCTCTGCCCTCAGAAGAAAGTGGACTGGTATTTTACAAATCGGCAAAAAGAGAGAGAAAAGACTGGAGATTGCTTAGGTGTTTGTCTCGGCAAACATAGCCTTTGGAAATAACCACCGGTGAAATATGTGGGGCTTTTGTGTTCCTGAGGCTTCTCCGTGACACCAGAGGAAGGCCTGGAGGCGGCTGGAGGCGGCTGGAGGCCTGCATCAGGGCCGGTGCTCAGCGCCCAGCCCCACCGGCGTGAGCCTCTCGTTCCCCTTGGCACTGAGGGACGTGCGGGTCCCAGGCTCCAGGCTGGCGGTCTGAACCCGCTGGGCCTCATGTGGCCCCTCCAGCAGAACTGCCAGCCTTGGAAAAGGCTTTTCTCCGGCAGCAGTGAGGAATTTTGCACAAGTTGTGATTCGCGACGGCCGCGCACCGGTGTCAGGATGCTGGCCGGGCCTGGGTTCGGCCTCTTGCCAGCTGCTTACCCGGGGCCAGCACCGGCTGCAGGCACAGCGTAGGGCCGGCCCCTGGAGACGTCTCCATCCTGGGGCAGGGGGCCTAGCATGAGGAAGGGCAGCCGAAACCTTCTGAGAGCCACCCGAGGGCTACGGAAGGGGTCCCTGTGCAGGTTGCGCATGTCTCTGAAGAGGGGGAGCACATGGCGTGCGCTTGTGGGCACTGCGCGCACAGGGGTACGCTGGCGACGAACAAGGCACGTGTGCTTTGCTTACCTGCCCCTAAGGCCCAGCTTTTAGGACATTATTTGAAAACTTTGCTTTTCCCCTTTTTTGCTTTTTCTTTTCTTTCGTCACCGACTCCCTTTATATGCTTGCGGATATCGACCTGCCGCTTTGCACGCACAGCTGACCCCTTCCTGTCCCCGGGATCACTGGCGTCAGTCCTGCTGCACCGTTTCGGAGCTTCCTCCCATTGTAGGACCCTTTGTGCCCAGACCTGCTACATGGCCCTGGGACTGCACCCTACCTGGGTCCCCCACCCCAGCACTGCTCGCCCTCACGCCCCGGCTGCGGCTGGGCAGTGCGTCCCCAGCTCCAGGGCAGGAGCCACGAGGACCCTGCAGTTAGCTGCGAAATGTCGTGAGAAACTGTGAGCAGCTATTCTTCAGCAGCCGAGTAGCAAATCACCCTGTTCTTCTATCAGTCTTCTTTTGAGCAAAATAGAAGAAATTGAAAAAGCAGCTGTAACAGGCAGCAAGCTTTAAATTTTGGAAAATTGTTGACAATGTTTCATGTTGAGTCAGCTTCAGCAGCTGGGGAAGTGCATAATTCCACCAAAGCAGCTGAGGTCTTGGACTCTGTGGAGGCTTAACAAGAAAGACAAGTGAGAAGAGGTGCAAAGGTGCAAATAATTTAAGGCCACAGAGACAATAAAATAGATGAAAAATATGCTAGTAAGGCACCCTTTGGAATATATATATTTTTTTTTTTTAAACCAAGTTTCATATTACTAATTTCTGGTAACATGCATTGAATCTCTCCTAGACTATTAATGATGTTGAAATTAATTCTTCTATATTCTCTCCCATCCTGACTTAATTTTTTCATGCTCTACAGCACAGGTGCAACAGATTTATCCTGTTGTTTTTAATCAGTTTAGAAAACAAACATAACACTTCCCACATACAATTTTAAATGAGTAATATTATATTTTGATACAAGGGATGTGCTATCTGTCTGGATGACATTCAACTATGTAAATGGTAGTCATCAATTTTCTTTAAATTAAGCTAAAACATGCAGATGCTCCTTGGAGATCTATGCTAGCAGCTACTTAATGGAGAGTGGTAAGAATTGAAAAAAAAAATCTGAGGAAAAATATATTTATCCTTAGAAAACTGGCAATAGGGATGTATAAAATTAACCCCTCAGTTTTGTGAACAGCTTCATCCAAACTAACCATCCCAACAATCAAATTACTATTAATCCAAACTAACCATCCCAACAATCAAATTACTATTAAGAAGGTGTAAGTTCTGGAGAAGTTGTGCTAGAAACGAAGTATGACCTTTGGAGACCAGAAGTGTTGTATGGAAGATCTGGCATTCTGGTTCTCCAAAACAATTGGCTTCATATACTGAATATGACTGATAACATTTAGAAATTATTCTTTCCATTTACCTATTCTAACCAGAGTAAAAATACCATGAGTGTCATTGCAGATGGTAGATTTTTAAGGAATTGAGAACTTTCTCAGATAATATCCGAGTAAAGTGCTTATACCATATACCCTGACATCATCTTCCTCTGGATGGCTCCAGAGTACCTCAAATGGAAGCATATCCTAAATATTTCTTTCAGTTTTTTGAAATTTAATTACACTTTGGGGAGCTCAAGGCACCCGAGTGGCTTAAGGCACTGAAACTCCCTGCTCACTTGGAAGTACCCTCCTAGGCTGTAGAGCAAACCATTCCACCTCAGGAGAAGTCACTGCACATTTTCGGAGTTTTGTATCAGAGAAGTATCACTGAATTTACAAATTTTTGCAAACATACATTAACTGGATTTTACAGGTGGGAACAGTGAATTTCAGGGACTGCTTCCTTTTCCCTAAGCCAAAGGAATCACCACAGAGCCTGGTAGTTCAGCCAGTAGTTCAGCTCCAGCCTTTGCCATTTCAAAGCCCCGTGTCGTCCCTGTCAGACGTTCCCTGAGTTAGGTATCAGGATCAATAACAGGAAAAAAAGAATCTCCATAGTGGAGGCATGAAATTGCAGCTTCGAGCTAACACCAGTCAGTGTAAGAACTGCAGCACAAACAGGGGATGCTGGAGCAGATGCAAGACTAATGCACATCAGTATTGCTTACCTGTAGAAGCGGTATAGTCATATCGCTGCTGTCCTGCAGTCTGCTTGCTTAAAATGCATTAAGGAGCCTTCAACTGTATTTCTAGAAAACGAGTTATCTCATAGCTATTATGATTTGGGAGGACCGACTTTGTTTTTATAGTACTGAAATCTAATTATATTCTTTTTTTTTTTCCTTTTTCATTTTAGAATACAGCTAATGCAGTATGTAATTTATGGCATTGCATCATTTTTCTTCTTATATGGAATAATCCTTTTGGCAGAAGGTTTTTATACAACAAGTGCTGTGAAGGAGCTGCATGGAGAGTTCAAGACGACAGCCTGTGGCCGCTGCATCAGTGGAATGGTGAGTAGCGTCAGAAATGGGAACAGTAGTCTTTGCTCGCTAAAACCTGTTGGGCTTGGTGTGACTCCTGTGTTTTTGAACAACAACATATTGCTGCCCTCTTTGTTTAACTCCTTATGGGTGGTCAGAGTCAATGACTGTTGCTGGTCCTTCTTTGAACTTCAAGGATGCTTGGTCAAATCTAAGTTCTGCAGATGGACTGTTGGGGTGCTACCGTGGCCTCCCTTGTCATAAAGCTGAACCCAAAGGTCTAAACTAAGTTGACAGAGACTGCTGTTTTTAAAACACTCAATGTGAGACAAAATGAAATTTGTCCTTTTAAACATGGAGCACACTAGTGGTGCTTAAAGGCAGACTGTAAAATGGCTGTGGTTTGCAGAGCTATTTAAATAACAAACTGTAATGCCTCTGACTTCCGTAATCAATTCTGCTTGAGGATGTCTGGGTCATTCAGACAAACAGTAATGAATGAAGCTTCGCAACGTCTTTGCGCTTGAATCAAATATTGCTGTCTTGCCTTTGCAGATGGCAAAAGGCATACAGATATAATAGTGAGTCTTTTTTGCAAAGCTGAAACACTTAAAGTCTTAAAGTTACAAGCCATTTTCTCTTCAGTATACTTCTGTATTGGAAGAAAATTTTAAACAAAGTTTAACTAAAAATAAAACTCCAGATTCTCACCCACGTTGCCCCCTAGGGCGGACTCTACAAGAACAGAAATATAACTGTGTTGCTGAGACAGGATTTCAAAGCTATTTCTAAAAATCTGAATTCAGAGCTCATAGTTATGGAAGAAGCTGAGCACTATGACACATCGCCCACAGGAAAGTGTGGGTGAAAAAGAGAAGCAGCTTTTGATGTCATAGTTGCATTTTAATATACAATCTATATCCTGTGTACTTAAAAAGTATGTACTTTCAGCTGGTTAAATACAAGAGAGATGCATGTTTATTTTCAAGAGCGTTAACAATTTTCCACTGTGCTGTTGGATACTTGCTGAAGTTTTCAAGAGCTAATAAGAATAAGACATCTGATCATTTTCCAGTTAAGCAGCTATTCTCTTGCTCTTTTTCTAGCAAGTATGATCTTCGCTGAGGGGGAAAATCAGATCTAAAGCAGTGTTATCCAAGGATCCAAAATACACTAGAAATATACACATATGTGCATCTCATTAGTGAGACAATTGCTTTGTGCGGTTGAGTTGTTGCAGGCACGTGATTGCCAGCTGCTTATATAAATATGAGTGTGACACATGGAAATATGACAGACAAATGTGTTTTCATGTTTGCCCATATTTGTCCACACAATAAAGGAGAACATTTAGCAGCTGAGTAATGGCTTGGAGCTCTGGTAAGACATATCAGTGTTTAGTGGTGACAGTCATGGCGTAAAAATGCCTGTATGCCACTGTGTAGTGGGTAGAGCTGCTTAAAACACCAGGGTTAGAACAAGGTTCGTTAGGAGATATAATATCTTAACAGGCTAGTGGCTGCAGCTGGGTACGGATAACAAGCTTTTGGACATACAGTGAGTTTTTTTGCGTCTTTCATCAAGAGCTCCTCTACTTCCTCCTCTGTTACATTACTGAGCGAGGTCCTGAAGGGCAGTCCCTTCCATCTTGCATAAGGTTATTACAGAAGACAAACTTCCAACTTTCCTAAATTATTTGTGTTGGCTGTGGTAATGCAGAATAGCCATTTCCCACAGTTATCGCATTAAATGTGAGGGGTTTTTTTTCCTGGCTTTAGGAGTTAAAGGCTTTGCGTACTTCCTCTCATGCACACTTCCACATACACGTATGCAAACCCATACTTTATGTATAGCGTATCTATAGAAGTCCTTTAAACTAGTACACTTCGTCCTTACCAAAATCCGAAGAGAGACTTCTCAATTCTCTCATAAAACCTACAGGTCTGGTGTATGGCACTATCTAATATGAAACAGAGTATTTCAGTTCAGTTGTGTATAAATTAAGGGCTAGCTGGGTTTTTTATGGGCCTTAGTTTTGCAAGCACTTCCGCCTCCCCACAGACACCACCTTCGTTGACTGTAAAACCTAACCAGTTGTTCAGCCTTTGCTGTAACATTTGCAGCGTTGTTCAGCGCGTCTGGACAAAAGCCTACGAGGATGCAAACTTCCACCACTGCAGCGTTAGTTCTGCCCGTCAGTTCTGGGTGAGGCTGAGACACCCCTCCTCCCTCTGAGCCTTTCCCATCCTTGCTGTTCTTCTCCGGCACACAAGTTTCAAGTAAGACGGTACAGCAGCAATGCTTTACTGGAAGCAAAGCCCTTCCAGTCCACCTACAGTTAAATAACAGTGAAAAGGGAACACAGAAGATGGAACAGCACTACCCCGCTTTCCAAGTAGGATCCAAATCCTAGTCTTACCAAGAGGAGGGAGCTAGAAACTGATGCAAGAACTACTGTTTTACCATAAAACTTAGAAGAAGAGGGAAAAGGAAGAGAGGTCCAGTGGGAGGGGGAAGCTGGAAATTCCCAAGGCAAAGAGTGCCATAGCTTATAATCTTACCAAAGAAAATGCAGATAATTTTCTTTTTTTTTTTTTTTTAAAAGAACAAACCCAAACCAGCAAATTTCAATGGAACATCCATATTTCTCTAAGGTGAAGTAACTAATTTTCTTCTTGGCAATGTGTATTAGATCAAGTGAATTTTTCTGATCTGCTGTAACGGTTGTGGTATGTTTTCAAAACCAGGTATTCTGAAATGTAACATTAAAAATTTATTTCGATAAATCAGGGAGTACGGGAGAGCTCCAGGAACGTCAATTCACTCTATTGTTTTGATTTTCAAGTTGTATAGAAACGCTGGTATGTTACAGTTAATTAAAAAAACCTCCTTAAATTGATTTTTGTTGGAATTTTATTGGTTTTAGCTGGCAACCAGCATCCCTGCTTAGCTGAGAATGTTAATAAATTAATGGACTGTTCTTTCAGGAGGTCAAGCTGTTTACTCAAGCAGGCTGATGAAAAAGGAAATGTCTGAATTACTTTCTCAGTAGCACTTTAACTACCCAAGTATTTGTAAGCAATTAATACTGATTTTATTTGTGCTTGGAAATCAAATGTTTTATTACTTGATTTCTTGAAAGTATACTTAAGATTATTTTGAAGCATTTTTAAGTAAAAATCAAGTATTCTTTTCAAAGAATAAACATGAAGTGCATGTGTTTTCTCTGTTCAGTTTGTTTTCCTCACCTATGTGCTTGGAGTGGCCTGGCTTGGGGTCTTTGGCTTCTCTGCTGTGCCTGTCTTTATGTTCTATAACATATGGTCAACTTGCGAAGTCATCAAATCTCTTCAGACAAATGTGACAGTTCCAGGCGACCAGATCTGCGTGGATATCAGGCAATATGGTACTTATTTTAATCCTTACATTAAATGCTTTATCCTTTCTCCTTGGTCTGTCTTCAGTAGTTTTGTCTCAGCCTTATCAAATGAACCAAATGCAAAAGTATCTTGTATATCTGAATGTGCTTTTACTTTTCTAATTAATTCAGATTACACTGATCTCTTTCCAGAGCCAATCAATTTAACTGAACTGGCAAGTCATTTATCTAAAATGATTTTGTAGCTGTTTCCAATACTATAATATTAGGTTTAAAAATAGATCAGCCTTAAAATAAACTGCTGAGAAACAGTACTCGGAAATAGATAACCAGATTCTGGTTTTTGAACCCATATGCCTATGTTTTTTCCTTTCAAAAAGCTCTTTCTACATTTAAATATGAAGTTAACATCTGAACTTTGCTCTAACAATTAAAAGACCAAAAACCTGCAATCAAGACTTTTGCCTTAACTGCATGAATTACTACTGCTTTCTGATGACACAGAAATCTGAGGGGGGTGTGCAGGTAGCAGAGGAGTGGGGACAACAGCTTAAAATAGGGGTCAGGCTTTTTAAGTAGTTCATTCTTTAAGGTGAATTTTTTCTTAAAAGCTAATCTTTTAGTTTTCCCTAGTGCAGAAGAGCTTTTGTCACTGTTACTTTCGGCTTCATTTTGGCTAACATTTTCTAGGAATGGTTCTTTCTTTGGACTAAGTCACGCAAAGCTGAGAAAAAACAGATTCAGAGTTGCAAAAGTAAGAAAGCTTGGTTTTGCTTTCCTATCCGGGCTGCAAGTCCAGCAGGAGAAGATAAGATATACTAATTTTAAAAGCAAGAAGTCCCAAATCAGTTAAATGTTTGCATCCTGTTTTAGCAACTGACAGCAAGAGGCTGGGAAGCACTTTTCTTTAGCAGGAAAGCCTAGGAGTGCAGGGAGAAGATGTGCTCCTCCGCCTTTGTGCTTCTCCTGGTTGTTTTGCAGCTGTACGGGTGCCGCGCAGGGCTGTGCTGTCCCTCTGATCAGCAAAACCATTTGAGTTTCAGTGAGTGATGGGAGGGAGCAGCTCCTTAACAGGCAACTCGTGTCACTGAACTGTCCTCACATTTTTGGATGGAAGTGGTAGCTAAAAGGCTTCAAGTGTATACTGCAGATGCAGAGGAGAAGCTGGCTTTAAAGGAAATCGTATAAAATATTTTTGAAAGCCATTCCATCCTGAGATAATTTCAATGACCTGCCCCTTTCAGAGCTGCTAATTCCAACCAGCTGAGTTTGAAATGCAAGTTATATGGGGGGAGACTGGCTTCAATGGCTTCTTCAAATGGCTTTTGCTTAAGCTTTACGTCTGTTACAGGCCTAAAAGTGGAGGTTATTTTCAGTCTGCTAGATCCTGTTGACTTTTCAGATTTTCAGTCATGCAAGAAAAGTAATTGGGAGTACGTGAGGTGCGGCAGACTGGATTTTCTTGTTGCAGTGTTCACTTAATGCTTTTTACCTGTTGGGACTAAACCAGAAAAAAATCCCATAATTCTTCCCTCTAGCTCCATGTTCACAGTCTTCTGCAGTAGTTACTTGTTCAAGGAGAACTTAATCTAGTAAGTGCTATCCTGAAAGGTGCCAAGTACCTCTGAGATGCAGACTGACCCTTTCAGTGCTGAGTGGGGGAGTAGGCAGTATGTGACTGGACTTGAAGTGCAAAAACCCAACCAACCATTTGGCTGCCATATGGGAAAACCACATCTGAGAACGTGTCTTGGCAGCGAGCCTCGGTATAGGGAGAAAGCACAACTTGAGTTGTTTTAATTCCTCCCGCCAACTCAAAGCTGTACTGGTCAACGTGCGGATGCCCAGAGTGGGAACACAACTGGCAAGTGGGCGGAAAAGATGAGAGAGGAAGAGAAAACGTGTGTTGATTGCTAGAATCAGTGGTTTCTTTTGCTGTGGTATTTCAGGTATTATCCCATGGAATGCTGTACCTGGCAAAGCCTGTGGCCCGATTTTAGAGAACATCTGCAACACGAATGAGGTACAGAAACATATACCTGTGTGCAGCTTTTGCCTCCAGGTCGCTTGGGCACTGTGTAATAAATAACTTGATGAAAGGTTTTTTGAGAAAACTAATACTAATATTATAAAGAGATGGAGTTAAACACAACACTGAAATTATTCTGTGTTAGGTCATCCAGAAAATGAAAATGATTTCCGAACACTTTTATTTTCTGAAGCTGTGAATACCTTGCTATCTAGATGATTTTATTGTCCTTATTTTCTAGAACAGTTGAAATGCCTTTTATACTATCCTCAGTTGCTTCAATGTTTTTAACGTGTTTTTCTCTAGTTCTACATGTCTTATCACCTGTTCATTGTGGCTTGTGCTGGAGCTGGCGCCACTGTCATAGCACTGGTGAGTAGCATTTTTTGTTGTTCTGTTGTGTAACATGTTCCTTTCAGGCTTAAGATGCTTTAAGATTAAATTTTATGCATCTTAAAAAGAGTGATACTAGACAGAAGGAAGGCGAGCTGCAAGTGCCGTTATTTGCTGCTATGGTTTGGTCATTGCAGGTCAGCAGGTGCCAAACTTTTGCTTTAAGAAGTCATCTTAACCCACCTCCCCCATCCTTAGAATAAAATTCTTTGCTCATCCTTTGAAAAATCATACTTCTACTCCCTACTTCTATTTTAATGTCCACTATTTCTTTTCATTTTTGTAGTTTATTTGATCAAGTGCTTGTAACCTCTCAGTATTCTTGTCTGGACCCAGGCAGTTTGACTAGCCCAGCTCTGCAATGCCAATTACAGGTAGCAGCTGGAAAAAGGGACGTTAACAAGATGACTTACTTCATATGTCTAACGCTTCCTCTAGCTGCCAGCTTCTAACCTCCCGTCAGCCAAGCCCAGGTGTAATACTTGCTATTTGTTGATGCAATAGCCTTAGGTCTGTATGTAGGTTATCCTCTCCGGATAAACGGCAAGTTATTTACCTTGCATCTTCACCCTGGAAGAAGCTCAGAATAACGTCTGTTGTAGAAGTATCGACAGTTGCCCAAATGGGCTTGAGCCGTCACCTTGTTGTATCTTACGCTCCTGTATTTTGTTCTCTTCCACCAGCTGATCTACATGATGGCTACTACATATAACTATGCTGTTTTGAAGTTTAAGAGTCGGGAAGATTGCTGCACTAAATTCTAAATTGTATAAGCCCAGTAAAGAGCTGCATTGCGTAGCTTGAAATACCACTGACACCCTAGGCTAAAAGTCTAGCTTTCTGAATTTTGTTACAGTAATTGTAAATAGCTTCAGTAAGCATCATTTAGCTTATCAGATTAATAAAGTGACTGCTTGTATATGAACTATGATGTGGATGAGATCTGGCTATGTTTTCATGTCGAGAGGATTCAGTTACTGTAGGGGTGTTTATAAGCATCCTTCTGAAGAGGGGGTGCTTCCATTTCAAGTCTCCACTTGCTTTCTGACAGTCATCTCTAAAGCAGATACTGGAACGGTTCAGGGTCAGAATTATTAATTCGTTCTTCATCCTGCACACCAAATATGACCCCTCTCCCCGAGCATACAAAACATACGATGCAAAAGAAAAGGACTAATGAAGTAGTGCCAGTCTCCTCTGGCGGAAATCAGAAGCACAGGTATTAGGAATTAATTGGCTTGTATTGCCAGTGATTCCGTGGATGAAGAAGTTGATTATTTTTCCTTACTTCATTTTCAAGTAATTGCCCAATCATGCTCTCTCTGGAAGGCAAACATATCCTTGTATTAGCTCTGCGTAAAACAATCACATCCTTTCTTTTGGACCCTGAACTAGGAAGAAACAGCATATAAAAAGCTTCTGTTCTTGTATGGCTTGTACTTTAGTAACTGATTCCTCAGTAGCCAGATCTCAAAAATGTAAGTATGACTGCACGGGAAGCAAAACCATGCATAGATCACAGAGACATTTTTACACTGTTGGCAAGGCGGGGGGGAACATGAGAGAAGTGAAATTGGTGTTTTCAGATGTAGATTTTTTTGCATGAAGTATGGTGAAAAAAAGTTGGGAAGAGACGAATGCACAAAACAGAAAAAAATCCACACAATATTTTAAAAAAACCCCCACGAACAGTTGCTATACATGATATAAAACTCTTCACCTGAGGTTGGTGAGAGTTTATAATGTAGTTATAAAAATATACAATTAAGACTTCTTAACCCAGAGATTGCATGCTTTTGCTTAGTTTTGGGCTCATGTTTTGTTTGTTGTTTAATTTTTCGATATGTTAATGTAGCCTTGTTCACATCAATAAAGCTGTTTACAGTTTTAGGCTTTTTCCAGGGGGAGGGTGGAATTCTCATCTGCTTGTTGGGGGAAAAGAATTAGCAGGATCTGGGCTCGGATATGCATAAACACCACAGCCTTAGAACGCAGTTCTTCTGAGCACCTCGTAGTTCACAGATTACATATATATATATATTGCCATGTACAAAACGTTTTTTTCCTGCTTCCCCCCATTCTGCATTTTAATTGATCTGTACAGCTCTGTAGCGCGTTCTGTTACTGTTATACTAACGTTCTCTAAATTGTGAATAACCAACTGAAGTATTAGCATGCCAAATTCTAGAGGTCTTTGAAAACAGCCTCTGTGCTTGTTTTAATAACAGAATGCTTATTAACGTAGAATAACTTTTTTTTTTGTCGTTATTTTAAAGACCGTCTATTAATCTAACTAGCAGCTTGCTTTGCCTCTTGACATGCTCACTAGCCATCATGCTCACCCTTCTCTTCCAGATCCACTTCCTCATGATACTGTCTTCTAACTGGGCCTACTTAAAGGATGCAAGCAAAATGCAGGCCTACCAAGATATCAAAGCAAAAGAAGAGCAGGAGCTTCAGGATATCCAGTCTCGGTCAAAAGAGCAACTCAATTCTTACACATAAATGTTTGCCACAGTAATTCAGCAGAATTGACAAATCAACAACTAGCTGCTCTGCAGTACAGATGTGTGTCTACCAAACAAAATTAGAAGTGCAAAAGCTTCACATTCCAGCTCCTGGACCACATTCATAGGGAAATCTTCCCGTGGGTAATCTTCCATCCTTTCAGACAGAGAATGGAGGTTTTATTCCAGGCATTTTAAAAGGCAACACTTCACAATAAGTGACCAAATTATTCTTCCTCGAGACTTTTTGGTATTTAGTATTTGACACCTTCTCCAGCATGACGTCCTGCACAAAACGGTGGCAGGTGCTCCAAACCAGCAGGCAGTAGCTTCCTGCGCAGACCTTAGGCAAAGGTGCGCGTAGGGTGCCTGGTTCGGTATTTCGCAGTTCACGCTCACGTGAAACTCTGGCCGGCTGTGATTTCTGACAGCTCCTGCTTAGGTGGTGGCTCCCAAGCGGCGATGGGGCTGCCTCTGAATGCTCCTTACAGGGGCTGCAGGAGTGGCACTCTGCTTCCGTGCCACACTCTTTCACGATGAAGCAATCACGCTCCTGTGCTTATGTCAGTGTTGAGCAGATGTCCCAAGTTTTAATCTTTTTATTAACTATTTAATGGAATGTAGGTCCCCAGATCTGGATAATGATCCCCTTCTTTGAAAATAAATGTCAGCCTTGCCTTAATATTTATTTTCTATAAATGTCTTAGCATTTATATAGTGGCAGGAGACCATTATCCTACATTTTAAGTAAGTGAAAAGTGTTACCTTATTAAAATGACACTGATCTGACTAGTCCAAATGAGCGGATGAGAAAGTTTGCCAAGTTTTACACAAACAATAAACATTACAGCCATAAAACAGAATACAGGATGTCCACCTTTCTCTATCTTGGTGCTTAGCAAATTTATAGTCAGTGCTTATGTGTTTTCCTTTTTACAAATTAATTAGCACATGAAGAAAATGTGGTGTCCAGAAAAAAAAAAACCCAACTGGTGCCATTTTAAAGTCATTTCCCATAGAAGTCTGCCTTCTAATTAATGTTTTTTTCAGAAGCATTCAGTGATATCTTGAGTATTAGTGATGGTATATTTGGTGTTTGTTCTATATGATTATATATATATATAAATGTTGGGGGGAAAAGTAAAATACATCAGTCATTTGAAAAATTCGATGTGCAAGTCATACCCATGTTAAGCTGACGTGTGGTTTGATAGTTTTGACTGTTTGCTGAACATAAATCAAAGGAAGCACAAATTTCTTCAAGTCAGTATTAAGAGAAAAGGCATTTTGGGGGAGTTTAACTTCAACTATGATTTTTTTGGTTAAATAATGAAGTCTAATTTGACAGTTTCAAACAAGGGGTAAAGGTTGATCAATGTAGAGCAACTATGATGAAATAGCCTAGTGTATGTTCTTACCTGTTGCATGAAGGAGACATTTCTACAGCAATGCAGGTGGTGTTCTAGCCCAGTGTTTGCATAAGGGTAATAATGGAGGCAGTGTCTTAAAGCCTAATTCTTTTCTAATTCAGTGTAGCTATTACTGGGAGTTTTTGAAGTTTTGTTTAAGTAGTCTAATATTTTTATGTAAAGAGCATTAAATTTTTGCTATGTATAAATTTTTGTAACCTAACAGTGAATCAATATTTTCTATCAGTGCCAAGGGCTTCCTGTAGTTACATCCAAGTGTTAAAATAAATATTTGTAGATAATAGACAACACTTGTGTATGCTTATTTGAAAACAGACCTGCAGCTACTCCACACTAGTGTGTCTCTAGGCTGCTATGTCTCTAGCTGAAGTGAAATGCCTTTTGTTCAATAGCATCCCTTTGCTGATGTACAGGGAAGGGATGGATGCCCTGGGGGTGACGGCCTCAGTGTGGTAGGATGAAGTAGCAGTGGCTGTTCCAGGCCAGCATGATGCAACAAGCACTACCCCTCCCCTTCTGGACACTGAACAGGAGCTGTCTCAGACATTTTGGACAGGCCAGCATTGCTGCAGCCACCACACCAAGCAGCATATAAAATTGGACTGGCCACCTTTCATCTTCATTTCTAAAAACAAAGTTTTCCACTGCTTTTCATCTTAATTTCTAAAAGCACAGTGTATTTCTGTTGCAGTTTTGGTACATCATGTTTCATCGTCCAGTGAATTCACAGGACGGTGCTTCCGTTTTTGCTCTTAAATTCTGTCAAACTTGGCTTCATGTTCCTGTAGTTAGTTAGGTCAAGACGAGCAGCCTCAGATGCACTGCAAGTTGTAATATATGCTGCCACCCAAAACTACTTCATTGGTAAAAAATACTGTGTTTTATACTGTAAATAAAGTTTAAGGATCTTGCCTATAATCTACCTACAAAATACAAAGCTTAAATAAAGATGAGTTAAATAGCATTTTTATCTGAATCTCTCCATTCTGGGCCGGTTCATACCAACAAGGTGAGACACACAACAGTAGGGCTGCTTTCCCAGGCACTTGTTTCCCCGGCAGTGGCAGTAAGAGGGGTACAGGCAGTTTGTAACAGCTGGAGGGGAAGGGGCTGGGGTGCAGCACTTCATAAGCTGTCAGAGTTTACAGGAATTCAGTGCCGGAGCCACTTCTCCTGAACACATCGATGCGGTGCTTTACACAGCTCTGTCCTGTCTGTCACCCCGCTCAAGGGTCTCTTTCTGCATTAGTAACAACATGTCCAGACTCCCTCTTTGACATCAATGACTGAAGCGATGAGACAGCTGAAAATCAGCTTCATTAATTTATCATTATAGAGCCCGCAATCTTTGTGCCTAACATTTATTATGACTTCTTACAGGTAGAAAGCAGCTTTAAAAACATTTGTATTGTAGTAGTAATAATAATAATAAAAAAAAGCAGTAGCTATTGTTCACCAGAAGTTTTCATCCACGTCTCCGTGAGAAATGCCTGTAGCGCTGCATTGAGGATAGGAGGGAGGGAAAGAAGGTATGAGGCCAGAAAGCAGTTTCTTCTCTGAAATGTAAATACTTGTTTTAGAAAAAGTTAAAGTTACGTGCAGTTTCAGAGACTGCATGTAAGCGCTGGCTTTGTTTTACATCCAGCTGTGGGGCAGTTCTCTTGCCGTTTCAATGAACCACAGGAAATAAGCACATCTCTACAGGCCAGGGTTTGGGCCTGGGGGAACAGAAAGCCATTATCTCTGCTACCAAAAAGCAGTACTGCCTGTCCGCCACTTCTGTAGCGCTTACCCACCCCATGAAATGAACACCATATGGGTACCAACTAACTCAGGAGCACCAGGGCAAGGTCTGGTATGCAAAACAGCACTTCAGAGGCACAGCTAGTACTGAGCCATTAGTAGGGTGAGCTTGAGCATTTAATTTTTTTAACCCATTCCATATTTTTTGCTTATATATATTTTCAGTTCTACATCTTCACACAAACTGAGAGCTGTGGGGTTGGGTTTGGCTTTTTCTTTCCCCTGTCAAGCAACTAAAAACTATATCCTTGTTTATCACTGCCTAGAGAGACCCAGAGGAAGCGCCCTCGCTACTGAAACAGATCATTGCATGTACTTCCCAGCTCTGAACGCCAGGCAGTGCATAACTTCCCTAAGAACTGGAAGGATCCTCAATTCTCCCAGCAAATGTCATTTTGATTACTAGTTTGTTTATTTCACTCTTTAGGAAGGCAGATGTCTCTCAACTGTAATTCATACTCCAACTACTTATTAATATGGGGTAACAGAAGTGATTAATAGTAATATATGAGCCTTACCTGTCATCCTTTTCACTAGATACGAGTCCCTCTGTAAGTGATACCTCTCCTGTTTCTTCTTTCTTTGCATCCTGGCAGCCAACAGGAAAATACATTTTCTGTAACTGGTTTTTATGTCACTTCTAATAATAGCACCTGCACTTTAAGGCACCTAATTGAAAATAAACCTCCTATTTCTACAAATGCTGCATCACATCTAGAATAATGACGCTTCAGAAAATCAGGTTTGGATAATGTCGGAACAAAAGTATGCTGCAGCCTTTCATCAAAGTAATGTTCTTTAAGGTTTAATTTTCCATTTTGCCAGAATAAATTCCATCAGTTGTGTTAGTGGAACACAAACTGACCTGTGTAGACTCAAGCTGTATTTAAACACAGTTTAAACTAAAAATCTAGGACATTTAAGTTTAAATAACTGTCCTACTACCTAAAAGACAAACTAACCCCCCCCACCAGAATAAAACCCCCAAAAACTTATAAAAGAAAGTTTTCCTTTTTTTTTTTTCTTTTGAATCAATACATTTCTGCAATACAAATCCAGACACCCATCTCTGCAGGTTGTTATAAAAAGCTTCTGAACGAAGAAAAAAAGAAAGAATGAGAATATTGTTTTCATTCTAAGCATATTTTAGCAAGACGTAAATTCACGCAGTAATATTTTTAGGACTGGGTTTTGAGAATAATTACCTTTGCCAGTTCCTGCTCTCTGCTCTGCTGAATTATTCTCATGTATTTTTCTAATGGATTTGGAGTAGGATCCTTTAAGTCGTCTTCAGCACCAGAATTACTGTTTTCAAATTTTCCTCCCTCCTTATCTTCTTTTTCTTCATGTATTTTGGTCAAGTCTTGGATCCACTTTAAGACACAAAATCAAAACTAAATACCGATCAGCTCAAGAAAAATATCTTTGTACCAAAATACCTGCACTGCATGCAGGATTTCACGTTAACCTCAGTAAAACATGCCAGTCTAAACAGCATTACATTTGTTACATGCAGTTCAAGATGAAACGTTAAGCTATTGCTTCAATTCAAAAAGCAACATTCAAGAAATCCCACTCTAACCCTGCCTGGATGTCTGAGATGCCGTGACGCCTGAGGCTTCCACACAGGACATCTACATGTGAACTGAAGAAGATGAGCTCACGCAGGAACGCAAGCTCCTCGAAGGGCCAAGTTTGCTGGTGTGACGGGTCGCACGAGCATGTCTGACCAGCACCGCTAAGCTGAATCAAATTAACCAAGGTTTAAGGGTGGGAAAAGGAAGACAAAATGGGAGGGAGCAAAAAGCCAAGTTTTATACAGGTCCTAGAAGTTCAGAACACTACTTCAGCACATGCTACATCAGCACAAAGGGATTTCAGCAAACTCCTTGAGGTCTCCTTATAGCTTCTACTTCCAAGAAAGTACCCTGGATACCCTCATACAGGGTAATGAACAGGTGGAAGTTAACATGTTCTGGCGGTGTCCCACCAGCAGCAGCCCAGACCAGAAAGTCAGCGAAGGTATAGCTTGTTCCGATAGCCTGGCGACAGCTGTCTTCTGACTCCTGGCCATAAAACTGTAGCTTCCAGTTACATGAAGTATGGAAGAAAAAGCATCTGTTTCCAGTGAAAAAGTTACTTGGCATAAGGAGAAATTCTAGCGAGACTCTCTGGTGAATCGCACAAGTACATAAAAGAACTTAGCCTCTACTACTTTCGCTTAAAAAATAAAATCTATGTTTAACCAAGTAACACAGAAATCCTAAAATACATGGCACTACAAAGTTGCATCACTGTCAGAAATTAAAATACTAAATCACCACCTCTTTGTTAAGCTTTTCCACTCCTTTTTGCTCTCTTTCCAAAGCTTCCTGTTCTTCTCTCTCTCCCCTTTCTTCTCGTGCTTTCTTTTCTTCTTTCAAGTTCTTCTCAACTTCTCTATTCTGTTCTTCAATCTGTCTTTGATCCAGCACCGCTGCAAAAAATTATTTCAACATCTGTGATTTAATTTATGTAGTTCAGTAATCTACTACAGTCGCACCCAAATAAGTAACAGGTCCCCATATAACATTAACAGTAAATGAAAAACAACTGGATATATTGTTTATACATACACCAAAGTTATTCTTGGGCATCTCGTAATGTTTCTTCCCAACTCTATACATATTCAGTCTGATACATGACTCGCTAAGAGTTAAACAGTAGAGACAAAGTAGAGGGCAGGGAGTTGACAAATCTCTCTATGCACGTCTCATGCCTACGATGGACTTTCTCATTAGTTCTCTGTCATCCTAAAGCTCATGTTGCTGTATTCTTTCCCTCTCTGCAACATGGTTGAATACAATTCTTTATATTTATAAAGCAAAGTACTTAAAAAACCTTTGAAAATTCTTGCAGGGCACACTGCTAACATGACAGGTAGATTTAAAAAGCTGTGTAAGTAGAACTGTATTCAGATAGTAATCAGATAGGCCACCTAAATACTGGGAATTGTTAGTTAGAAGCTAGAAAGCTCTTCTCTAAATAAAAACAAATATCATGCTTCCATCTAGAACAATTAGAAAAGTGGCATATGCTGCACTGAAATCATCCTCATCTACCCAAAGAACTAAACCAGCATTGTGATAATGCAGTTTGTGAACAGAGTCAAGAAAAATGAAAAAAATTCAGACAAGCAGTATATAAAATACTTTAAAAAAAAAAGAAATCAAACCAAAACCTTTCAAGTCTTATTTCTATCAAGAGCAGAAATAATATTTAACAATTATCTTAAAGAGAAAAAGAAAAAACAAAGTTGACTCTCCAGAAGGTGGATGGGGGGGGTGGGACAGGTGGCAAAAGTGTTTAAATTAAAAACAAATTTAACCAAAACCAAGGTGAAAGAGACATCCTCATACAGTAAAGCCAAAGAAAACACTCCTTCCTTCTTATTACATAATTAGCACTTTTAGAAAAATTTTTCAGTCACGCCAGCATATATACCTGCAGAATGTTAAATGTTTGGCTTTTTGTTTTATACATTTGACATTCAAAAAGGGTATTCACTTTTGTTTTGGAGCTGAGAACTCACTTAAGTCCTGCAGCGAAGTGGCTGTTTCTGGCACTGTGGCTGTGACACGGTTTCCATTGACGATGTCCCCAGATGGATGCAAGGCTTCACTTTCACACTGCTCTGGAATGTCCCCCTGATCTGGAGAAGAAATTTGAACAATGGCTTCATTATTTTGTAATTACAATAGTGGAGCACAGCAATGGACACAAAGTGTGGGAATGGCTGAATTAGAACACATAAATATCAGCACTAATTGAGCATTTTCCCTTCAACTTGACCATTTCTCTGAGGATTAAGAATTATCATAGGCTGTATTTGCTGCTTTAATTACAGAATTGTTAGTTTTGAAATTAGCTATTGGAACACATCTGTTTACAAAACCAAAAGAGATTCATGAATAAATATACAACAGAAAACCAAAATGTTTTCATTTCTTTACATAATCAAGATACAGGTCACAGAAAAAATTACATGTCCAAGCTTAGCTCATCCTTTCCATGCACATAAAACAACCTTTAATTATTTGATCGCATACCATTTCTTTTTAGGATCCTTGCCTTCTTCAGTGCACAGGATGGATATTGCTAACTCAGATATTCTACATTATATTTTCTTCTCCCTGTGCAATGTGGCTCTGAATTTACAAAAACACAACTACTGTACTTCATCTGTGATCATTGCTATGACACTCAACTGCTTCTTAATTTATATTTGCAAAGTATGCAGACTGCTATTATCTCAGTTTTAGGGGAGAACGCAAAAAGAAATAAAAAGTCAGATGTAGCCATTCTCTCCAGGCAGCCAACCTGAAATACACAGGATCATTTTTCCAAGCATTTAGTGTAATGCAGTACAGATACCTTCTATATTTCCTGAAGTTTTGGGTAAAGGTTTAGAAAATACCCCTTTCCCATCCTTCAAATATTATCAAGGTTTCAAGCATTTTTCCCTTCTATGTTATAACAAAACAAATATTTTGCATGAAAAAAAACCAAGGACACCCAAACCTATCAGCCTCTCTCTTACAGAATGGTCTCAATCTCTTCAAATTAAAATTCTTTTAAAGGGATTATAGATGAAAACATCACAGAAAATTTCTGCCAAACTGTCAGTCTAGCAAAGTTATGAGAATGTTTGCAGTTTCTTACAAAAGCAACACAAAGTCCTACCAGCTTCGCCTAGGAAAGTAAGTTCTATGTATGTTTTACGTAAGACCAAAATAATGAGTTATCACACTCAAAAGGAAATCTACTCTGATTTTTTGCTCTCTCTTTAACTTTAGGTTTAAATTATAAGGTTATCAACAACAACATTATTCCCATATGAGGCATAAGTATGTTTCAGGGCATGTAATATTTAAGTAGTCAAAACATTCCTTGCACAAATAGATACAATATTTAACAGGAACCTAACTTCTAAAGGTCTGCTAACCAGACAAACAAACAAACCCAAAACAACAGAATACAAAACATCTTTACATTAACGGTTCTGTGAAGGAAAAAAAAAAGGTATTGCTCTTTGTACACCTTCACCCCTTTATGTAAGGGTGGACAGTGAGAGATGCATTATGTCCTTAAGACGCGCACATCAACTAAAAGCAATTACTGCCAACAGAAATTCCCATCTTTTCTTGCTAGAGCTCACTCACAGTAGGATTTAAAAGCTTCCACATTTTCTGGCATCTCCTTCACTCCATTGCTTTTTTTCCCCTACTCTTATCAACTTCTTCCTTCATTGTATCTTATTCTACATTTACTTTTTAGATTTTACATTCTTACACCCCCCTCAATTCCTCCTGAGTTACCTTCTCCTCTTTTTAACCATTCTGATTTCCTTCTACATACTCAGATTGTCTTTTGATGTCTGACCCAACTAAAGTACTGTTGATTGAGAAATCATCAGCATATGCAAACTCTTAAAATTATTCTTTTGACTACCACGTGTCACTAAATGATACAGTGGTAACTTGTTTGGGCACAGCATCTACTCAGGCCTAATTGCCAAGAAAATGCCAGTCTATTCCCATATTTGATAAAAGTGAAATGTACAATGTATTCCTAAAAGTCTCCAATATGAAATTAAACAAATAAATCTAAATCTAATTAAAATATGAGATTAGTAGAAACCATTAGTGGCTACAGGCTCGGTTCACATTCAAATATGCATTTAAAGCTTATAAAAAGAAAACTAAATGAGATAAATTAGAAAACAACAAATATACTAAGTAAAACTTCACAGAGAAATGCACAGATGAGTCATCACCTTCTGCTAGTTACCACTAAACACTATCAGCACATTTGCTGTTTAAACAAACAGTATCTTTTTTGGTTGGTTGGTTTTTAAAATATTGAAAGCCATATTTTTAAAGGTTCGGGAGAGTGAACAAGGGCATCACTCCATCTTCCATACAACCTAACCACAACCAAAAGAACCTGCCAGTCTCAGGTCCAGGAAAACACTTACACCCATTCGGAATATTTTCTTTGAAATCAGTGATTCTAAGTCTCCCATAAAATAATTATAATCTCTTCACCAACTACGAATTGAATTATACCACCCAGTGATGTATCTCCACCAGTCTCAAGACTTTACAGACCTAACGAAATTTGGAAACAGGAAAGGTGTTTAGCTTGCTGTTCACATCTTGCTCATTGACAATTTCACATACTTTAAACCCACAGTTTCATGGGAGATAAGGCTGCTCAGGTCCCAACATTAAGTCGTCACTCAAATGCCAAAAAACTAGGAAATAAAGCCAATAACTGCTTCTATTTCACTCTCCATATACTATGGTTACAAAGTGCATTAACTTTTATTACCCTCCTCTTTCTACAGTACCTTAGTTACATCAAAAACTTTTGAAAACATGACCCTGCAGGCTTGACTGCAGCACACAGAGAGAAGGAAACATTTTACATCATGCAGTACAAAACACCACATAATGGCAAAGTTCTTCCTGCGATCAATAGAAAGCAGAAATGGAAATAAATAAATGCTGACCTCAGAGAAAAAAAAAATTAAGATAAAATTCACGTTTCAGTAACCGAACCAGATGTTCCAAAACTACTCAGAGATGCAATTATGCTGTCATTAATCAGCAAGTGTTCTTCACACATTTACACATACTTCTAAAGCAACTTCTAATTCAGAACACTATTTAAGCCTCAGTTACCGAAGGAAAAAAACCCAAGAGTATATGTAATGGCTGCAGAAACTTATCTTCAGAATTACAACTTGGTAATACTGCTCTGATACTGGTCCATGATGAACACTCCTCAGAGTTTTACTTCATGAAGCAAATATAATAGAGCCTCAAATTAGTTCATATACCAGTACACTTCGTTGTTTAGAAGAAAAGAACAACCCACAAACCTGCACAATTTTAAAACATTCAGACCTACATGCATTAATGAGAACAAGGTTATGCAAGATTTCTGAACAAAAAGTATGTTCCCAGATTTCAGAACCAACTCTATTTTAGTGTTGGTCTTACAACTGTCAAGCCCTAAGGTGTTAAACAAGCTGTCTAAAATGCACTGAATCTTACATTCAAGAGAAGAAACGTGTTCTTCAAGGTCCTCATACATAAGCTTCTCTGGTTTGGGGATATCACTGAAATCTTGTTGACCTGTTTGTTGATTATGAAGTCTGAGAGAAGAAGGAAGAACATAAATAATTTTATAAATATAAATGCTAAACTTTTAAGCAAATAGCGATCTGAGATTTAAATACAAAGATTACTCACATGCTTAGCAACAGACTAAACCAAATATAAAAACCATGCAACCAAAATGATGTCACTTTCTCACTCAAAAGTTAAGGTATTTAAATACGGTTCTATAACTTTTACCAAAAGTCAGCTCCATCTCTGATAGCCATCTCCCTGCAGCCTTTCCCCAAGGCCTGTATATAACATAAAGGCATTATATTAAAACAAAATACACTCTCTAAAAGCATAAAAAGGAGTAAGAAAAAAAAGAGAAATACAATGAAGTGTGACACGTAGTCAACTGAAATTAAGAAATTTGCCTATTTGCCTTTTTAGGCTCTGTGTTACAGTCTAATTCCCACTTCAATGTCATCTTAACAGATGTGTTTGAAATGTATTAGGATTAGATGTCTGGCAAAACATATATGCAGGGGTGAAAATCTGGGTGCTATGAAAAATGGGGCTGATGCCCTCATTCTAAATCCCCGTTTATCTCACCAGAAAGATAATGTGAAAGAACAATATCTCCCACGTGACCCAGCTACTAAACACTGACCAGAATCAGAACAGCAAAAGGAGTGCAGGGGACTAATGAAATTCAGCAGCAGTACTTCATAAAGGAGCTTACTTCACACCAGCTGGTGCTCTTCACCACAGCATAAATACGTTTGTACTTACAATTTCTAAGGAATTCAGGTCTTCTATGGGGCAAAGTGTAGAACAAATGAAACATACCCCCATAATGAGACATGTTCAATAAAAAAGTAAATCTGGGGACAAACAAATAAATCTGCATTGTCAGAAGTATAGTTCAGTAACGTCAGTGGGGAAAAACACTCTCTAAATTAAATACGACAGATTAAATGGAACTTCAAGTTTTTGGAAGGCTACTTCATGTTTTTAGTCTTTCCTCCACAGAAATGGTTAAGTGTTAAATAATTCTTAAGGATGTTCAAGGACATGCATGTATGGTACACTTACAAGTACGGTATGAAATCACATGAGTTATGCCTAAAATTACTATTAAAAAAAAAATAATCCCCACCATCTAAACTATTTTGTTAATGTCCAAAATTACTTTTTTAGCCTAAAACTGGTAACAACCCTCACAATCAGTTTCTTCAGCTCTAAACAAAAAAAGGAATGGTTTAGATAATAATCTGCCTTATAACTCAAGCCTTCCTGTCTGTGTTTATTGGCTTCCTTCATACCACTCATATCTTGAAACATAAATAAACAAGGAGCTCCTGTAGTCAGAAGCAGCAATTGTTCTTCCCCAGTGACAGAGGTCTAACTTGTAATGGCTTACTGGTGTTACAGCATTTTATTTTCTTTTCTTTTCAAAGAAGTTCCCATTGCCACTTAAAATCTACAGGTCATAAACTAAACCCACAAGACACATCAATGATGTGGCATTTGCCTAATAATGAGAGTAAATAACTGGAAGAGCCCACACATGCATTTCTCAAATATTTTATGTAACAGAAAACAGTCCAAGGCACAAGAAATTAGAAAATACTCAACAAAAGAATGTTCTCCCTTTAAGAAAGTCTTGGGAAAGCAGCAAGTTCAATAAAATTATTGGGACCGCATACCCTTGCTTTGTCACAAGGAATGCAAGAAAGCAACTACAACCCATAGCTGCCTGCCCAGATGCCAGCATGTTCTCTGCCACACAACTTACTCAGGCTGTTCACTCTTCAGGCAGCGTGGACTCTACAACATACTTCAAAGTACAGTCCCTCACAGTATTAGAGCGTTTTCCCATATCACCTTAGCATGCAGGTTAACACTCAACCTTTACTTTGTAAGGTCTGTCACAGGAATACAGGAAATCTCAGACATACTGCAGAACATGAGAATGAGCAGAGGGAAAGAAGAGACAGCTACTTAAAGGAACTAACCTCACAGTCCCTAGAAATCCCAACAGCTTGTTCTCAAGGCCAAGAACATAAAGGCTCTCCCCAGATTCTAACCACAAAAAGAGACCCTCTCTACATTAAACGTATGTTGAGGACTTGATAGCAACAAAATAAGAAAACCCTACGAATACCTGCGAGAGGTGCCCCAAGACAAGCTTTCTTCAGCTATCAAACTTGGAATGACAGCTAGCACATTAAGGCCAATTCAAGTGTCTCTCCTTAGGAAAGGAACATTAAAAATTAAATACTCAAGCATTTTCTGAGGACACCTATTCAGGATTCTCAGTTTTGCAGAGTGGAAGCATCAGTGAACATTAAGAACAGAAGAATTTCATACATGGAAACAGGAGATGCAGAAAGGAAAGAGAAGTCATTTCTATGGAGCTTAATTTTGCCACATCATTCAATTTAATTAAAAGACATCTTAAAAAAAAAACAAAGCAAAAGAGAACAGTTCTGCTACGCATCCCATTCTCACATGCAAATGAGACTCGAGATTCCTATTCTGAAAATAGTTATACAGGCACATGAAAAAGCTCTTCAGAGAGAAAAAAAAAGTTAACATTACAACTTGTTAGTTAAGTGAAATGAGAATGTACAACTGCCTTGATTTAAATTCTCAAGCAGGCAACAGAAACTACTGAGCTTCAGTCAGCAACAGCTTGTCAGTCAGGTCACAGATGTGAAAAATAGACACACAATAAGAGAGACATAGCTTTGCTCAAGGAATTAGTGGCCTTCTCTTCATTAAGGGTTTTTGTGTGCATCAAATATAACCTTGATAGCTTTTCAACATCAAGCATATGCAAAAGGCCTGTTCTGATATGGAGAAAGATGAGAGATCACTACTTTGGACAATAATTTGTGATGAACTTGTAGTTTTACCTTTTTCTTGAATAATAATTTCCAGTCATTGAAAAATGAAGTTTAGTCCTCTAAAGACCCAACTTTGTCTTCTGAAATGAAGTTTGTTCTCAAATTAGTCTACAGTGTCAGCAAGAGGTCCTGTTAGCCTTATCAGGGTCACATTTATATGGATGGCACAGAAGTCTACTAGAGGAATCAAAATCCCAAAAGAGCTCATAACAGCAAACTATTAAAAATATGTTCACAATCAGGTAATTCATATGAGGCTGACATGTCTGATCAGATTGTTGTACATAAGACATGCCAAGTAACAGCTGATTGGCCACCGTACCCATCTGCAACACAGTACAGACATTATTCTTACTAAAAAAAAAAAAAAAAAAGAGTATGCAGTCTAAATTTTTCAATGATTAATATGGTCCAAAGTTATGGGACACCAGGAAAAGTCAGATATATCTTGGACGTATCCATACATTCCTCACTCCTTTAAAAAATAAGATTTTTTTCATAGATATTATACATAGGCATGCAAGTCAGTGGTTGTTTAACTCCGATTTACTTTTAGGAACAGACTTTACATTTTTAGGAAACTTTCAGAAAACATGTTTTCTGAAAGTAGTGACTAACGGAATTTTATTCATTAACAATGAATCTTTCATTCAGCTGTCTGAAAGCGGCCTACTGTGTAAGGAAATACAATGAAACAGAAGGTCTACACCCAGAGAAAAGATTTCAAGTGTTGCAGAACTTGCAGCTCTCTTGAAATATGAGGATCCACACATTGCTTGCAAAGTTTTTCAGACCACTGACACATGAAAAGCAGAAAAGCAAAGGAGGGCAAAAGCAGAAGTTTATTGTTAAATCTAGAGATATATCCACAGAGATATGCACAACAGTCTGAGAACCAACAAAGTAAATCAGCCTGACCTGAGCCCAGGAACATCTAAACTTTGTATGACCCATATCTGTCAAGTATGCCTTAGTGCTGACAGCGCACACCAAATGAACCATCTTCTATCTTCGAAGCCACACATGGTAACAAAGCAATATGTACATCGACTGAAGTAGCACAAACTGAAAATGCTGAGCAGCACAGTTTCTACATACTAATTAACATCCTTAAACAGCAGAATTTGAGCTAAGTTTCAGTGATGGATACTTATCAATTTGCTATATCTGCATTAAACCAGCATGGTGCTTAGGATGCCTCACATTCTCACTCTCCAGGCTTTTTAGTCCTTTGCCTAGCACTTTTCCACAGTGGTGGATTTTTTAGGCTCTGCAGCTAGTCCTGCCATTACCATTTCTCCCAAACAGAGGGAATCTTTGGAATAATGTTTCATCCTTGCTCAATTACAACAGTGAAATGAATTTACAGAACACTTTGGAAATCAATGAAGTTTTACTTTCCCATAGAACAAGATGGGTTTGGGTTTGGTTTTTTTTAAAAAACAAATTTGCATTCATCTGAAGTTTCCAACGCACTTGAGGTTTAAGTATTTCACTGCACATAACTTTGCACTGTAAGGAAGCACAAATTTAACAGAGGTGAAAATGTCAAGTCATATTTGCCAAAGGCGTTTGAATTTGGGAGGAGGGAAGTATTTGGAGCTTTTATAACTAAGTTCCTTTTGAGGCATGATTTTCACAAATGGAAATCCTTATTCATCTTTAGAAAAGCTCTCACTTATAAAATTAATGGCTTGCTTACTTAAAAGCAGCTATTGCCATGAACAGTTAAGAGAAATGTTTCTTTAAAAAGCAGGTTAAAAATGTTGCTTTGTAAACAATGTTACCTGATTTTCTGCCCATGACTGGACGGTGAGGAAGAAACAGATTCAGAAGATGAAGGTAAATGTGGCTTTGAAATAGGAGAAAGCACCTGGTCAACACTCTGCTGCGAAGAGGCAAGGTACGAGCCACTGACATCTGCAGAAGAGAAATCCCACAATTTGTATTCATCAGTTATTTCATAGTATCATAGAATCTTTGGGTTGGAGGGGATCTTTAAAGGTCATCCAGTCCTACCATTTCTCAGACAAGACTGGTTTTTACAACACATGCATAATTGGACTGTGCAGGCACCACCACTATAGGGCAACTAACATCCAGATCTTAACATGAACTTTCTTGTACTATGTTTTGTGGATTTTTTTGTGTTTTGTGTGTTGGTTTTTTTTCACCTTTCCTGTATGGGAATTCTCCTCTACAAGCCTTCACCATCATAAAGTTACTCCTCAAAAAGCCTATGATTATCATCACCTCATAATATGTCCAAGCTCCCCACAAACTGCCAAACACCAAATAATTTCTCCCATGCCAGGCACTAGAGGAAGCAGTTACAGACCCGGATTTCAAGCTAGGGCTGTGCTTACTAGCAAGCAAAAGATAACACTTGAGGTCTCCCAAAGGCCATTCTTCATTAGGAAATTTAACACAGAGGTTTCATTTTCTACAGATTTGTGAAGATGGGTGATGAAGCAAAGCAGAAAACCTTTGAAGATTTTATCCTCTTATGAACAGGTGTAATGTTATCAGGGAAGAAACAGACAGGCAATATGACTAGAGAAGTCTTAAATTTACTAAGAAACCAAGGTAAAAACCAAAACCCAAGGATTAAAAAGGCTTTTAATCAAACTTGCAAAGTCTTTCATGACTAGATTATGAATAATTATTTTTTCTATGATATGGTATTCATTCAGTAAGCAGGTACTGCTGTGTTTCTTCTCTTTATTGACCAAATAACTTTTACTGCAGTCAGTGCTAATTTGGCTTGAGATAGACAAAAAGCCATTATTAACACTGCCATACCTGAACTCTTTCAGGTGGTTGTATAGAAGCACCCCCATTCATGGTGCACAGCACACGGCAGAAGTCAGGATGCTTCAGACTAGGGGTTGCCCATGGATTTTTATCTCCAGGCAGGCCCTATGCCCATGCAACACAGATGAACACCCTCAAAGGAAGCCAAGAACTAACAGAATGGGACACAGCAGTTATGTCATACTCGTGTACCCGCAATACCTGTTCATGCTGGGAATCCTCAGCCCACCCACATCCAATTTTCTGTAAAATAACTTGTCAGATTTTCACATGCAGAACAAATGGACAAGAACAGCACATAGCACTTACTGCATGCACCTCCTCGGCCTAACACATACTGCATATCAGGACATAGGTGGCACACCAGCTATCTCATATGGTAATTTACTACAACCTACTACTATATAGAAACTATCTAGGATTGAATTTACTGATTTTCCACTAAACGACAAATTGCTGAGGTCTTTGGCTAACAGTATTTGTCTGCAAGACTCACCAACCTTGCTCCTCATCAGAAGGTATGAAGTTTGGTCAAGTAATGATCAAGTAATAGGGAGCATGGGTCAGATGGCAATACAAATTTTTTTCTCAGCAACTATTTCTTGATCCACGTTACTGCTCAGAGATTGAAGACAGTAAGCAGGGGAAAACACAAAAGGACCCATCTCTCCATCATTTATCAGCAGCCCTGGTTAACAGGGGAGGTCCCAGAAGACTGGAGGCTTGCCAATGTGACACCCATCTACAAGAAAGGCCGGAAGGAGGATCCTGGAAACTACAGGCCTGTCAGCCTGACCTCTATACCGAGGAAGATCATGGAGCGGTTGGTCTTGAGAGTGCTCACAGGGCATCTGCAGGACAGCCAAGGGATCAGGCCCAGCCAGCATGGGTTCATGAAAGGCAGGTCCTGCTTGACCAACTGATCTCCTTCTGTGACCAGGTGACCCACCTAGTGGATGAGGGAAAGGCTGTGGATGTTGTCTACCTGGACTTTAGTAAAGCCTTTGACAGCGTCTCCCACAGCATTCTCCTGGAGAAACTGGCGGCTCGTGGCTTAGACAGGTTTACTCTTCGCTGGGTGAGGAACTGGCTGGATGGCTGAGCCCAGAGAGTTGTGGTGAACGGCGTTAACTCTGGCTGGCGGCTGGTCACAAGTGGTGTTCCCCAGGGCTCGGTTCTGGGGCCGGTCTTGTTCAATATCTTTATAGATGATCTGGATGAGGGGATTGAGTGCTCCCTCAGTAAGTTTGCAGATGACACCAAGTTGAGTGGGAGTGTTGATCTGCTGGAGGGTAGGAGGGCTCTGCAGAGGGATCTGGACAGGCTGGATCGATGGGCAGAGGCCAACTGTATGAGGTTTAATAAGGCCGAGTGCAGGGTCCTGCACTTCAGTCACAACAACCCCATGCAATGCTACAGGCTTGGGGAGGAGTGGCTGGAGAGCTGCCCGACGGAAAGGGACCTGGGGGTGCTGGGTGACAGCCGGCTGAACATGAGCCAGCAGTGTGCCCAGGTGGCCAAGAAGGCCAACAGCATCCTGGCCTGTATCAGAAATAGTGTGGCCAGCAGGAGTAGGGAAGTGATTGTACCCCTGTACTTGGCACTGGTGAGGCCACAGCTTGAATATTGTGTTCAGTTTTGGGCCCCTCACTACAAGAAGGACATTGAGGTGCTGGAGCGTGTCCAGAGAAGGGCAACGAAGCTGGTGAGGGGTCTGGAGCGCAAGTCTTATGAGGAGCGGCTGAGGGAACTGGGGTTGTTCAGTCTGGAGAAGAGGAGGCTGAGGGGAGACCTTATCGCTCTCTACAACTACCTGAAAGGGGGTTGTGGCAACAAGGGCACTGGTCTCTTCTCCCAAGTAACCAGTGATAGGACGAGAGGAAATGGCCTCAAGTTGCACCAGGGGAGGTTTAGATTGGATATTAGGAAAAATTTCTTCACTGAGAGGGTGGTCAGGCATTGGAACAGGCTGCCCAGGGAGGTGGTAGAGTCGCCATCTCTGGAAGTGTTCAAAAAACGAGTGGATGCGGCGCTTCAAGACATGGTTTAGGGAACATGGTGGCGCTGGATTAATGGTTGCACTTGATGATCTTGAAGGTCCTTTCCAGCCTTAGTGATTCTGTGATTCTGTGACCCTGTCCTACTTTTAGTTGGTCTTAAAGAAATGGGCTTACTCCTTCCCAGTAGGAAGTCAAAGCCTGAAAGATGTCCAACATGCACAGGCTTGGGAAAGAAAAGTGTCAAATACGTGGAGCTAATTTAAAGGAAGAGAGAAAACCCTATACCCTTCCACTGGCAGATTACACAATAAAACAGCTGCTAGATCTGCCAACTGCAAGTATTTTACAGTAGGACACACTTCTTCCTTTCATCCTTCGAAGACAGGTGCTGATACCTGAGCTGCAGTTGTCACTGAGATATACCTCACTTAAAAGAAAAACAAACCTCAGGCTCACGTGCATGGTATCTTCTACCTCTTAAAATTTATTCTGAGCTGTTCAGACTGGCATCTTCAACAGCACTGAAAAACTCCACGGAAACTTACAGAATGACTTACATTTTCTAGCAAAAACACATCTGGTGCTTCAGCCATCTCTAGCACAAAGGATAACACAAATACCAGTATGAAAGCACTCCTTCTCAGAAGGCTCTTGAAACAGAGATGACATTATCAGTGGGGAAGCAATCTAATGGGAAGCAGATAAATCTCTCCACAGCACATCAGCACTGAAGCTACCGTGCTTACTGGGGCAAGTACTGCATCAGTTCACCTTGAGAACATATCATCTAGCTGCTACCTGGTTTCCTACACTACATACTGCTCAATTTCTGTAACACCTAAATCAGGTAATGCCCTCCTTTGTTATTGAACTCTTATCCCTCTCCAGAACAAGTCAGTCTTGTGCATTAAGCAAAGAAGAGATCCAACGGGGGGAAAAAAGATTAAAAAAAAAAAAAAAAAAAAAAAAAAATCGATCAGCCACCATGTAACTAGCCTCTGGCAGGTACAAAGATCGGAAGGATTGTTAAGGTTATGCATGCAACTTTAATTTTGACATATCCTAACCTTACAACAAAACCCTACTTTCATGAAAGATTTTGTGTGTGTACAGCATTAAACAAACAGTCTGTAATTAGTTTATACAGAAGCTGACAGAGAAAAGCTAAAATGTAAAAGACTGCTTTGGAAGTTCAAGTTTTCAAATATGTTTTCAGTAACATAACATGATATTCTACATGCAGAAACACAGGGACAGCCACAACAGATCAGACTGTTTGTAACTTATTTCTGACAGTGTTCATTACTAAACAAAACTAAACTGAAATTTAAAAAGGAGAATACTTACATCTTATTTCTGGCAACACCTGCCTCAACCTTTCCTCAATCAATGCCCAGGCCCTCCTGACAGGGCAGTTTTATTCCTGCATCTGTATTTGTTGCAACAGAAGCAATAAATTCCATAACTTACTCATGGTATGAAAAAGTACTTCCTTCTCTTTCCTTTCAATTTCACAGGATTCTGGAGTCTGTGAAGCAGTAATTAATCGATCCCTTTTCACATCACTCATTGCTCTCCAGATTTCCCACAGCACATCTCAGCCAACTCTTTTCCAAACTAAGCTGACCTTCTTGTGTTTAACCTTCCTTCATAGAGAAGCTGATCATTATCTTTTTTTTGTTGCTCTCTCTTTTTTGTATCCACTTTGAGCTAGGATGACAAGAATTGCATGATTCAAGAAGCAGATGTACTGCAGATTTGAAACAGCAAAATTTTTTTTTAATTTTCAATTTTTTTCTATTTTGCTTGCTTTTCTGAGTACTTCCCCTTTAAAAAAAATTCCTACATTAGACACTGTGAAATTAATAGCAAATGACAATATTCCAATCATGACCAAACACTAACACCCTCCTCTCAGGAATATTTGATGAAGATGTCATAGCAAGAAGAACAAACAAAAGCAAATCTGGACCTTTCAGATTGGAAAACTCAATTTATCAGAAGCCAGACAAATCAGTCTTCTGCTTCTACAATAGCTAAACAAAAGCATAGGAATACAGAGGGAAAGTTATTAAAACTAGGAAATTACAATTAATGTTGCAAAGTGGTTATACTTAATAGCAACTCTCGAACAAAACTCTGCATATCAGAAGGTTACACTGGTAGTGAATTATGTGGCAGTCTTCTCTTTAAAGCTACCTGAACTAAGTGCAGTATGTTTAGCCCCCCTCAATGTACTACTTCAGTACTTGTTTTCACAAAGAAGCAATACTCCAAGAAGCTAGCATGTTTTGTCTCTGACTTCTCCTGTCCCTTAGCAAATAACAAATGGATGAAAGACTACCACTGCTAAATCCTTCTCTTCCCGTAAGTGCATGAGGAACAATAAGCAAAACCCCAATACTGTACCACATTAACAATCGTGACTTACCAGCTGAAATTTTCTTGTTACTGAGATCTCTTTCCAATTTGGAAACAGGAGTAGAAGAAAGGCGTCTTGGGGAAGACGCTCCTCTGTGTGGTGGTGTTAAGGGATTTTTAAAGACATCAACCTGCTCACTCCTTTTGATGTATTTTTCACCTCGTGGACTGCTCAGGGGGGAATGCTGGGAGCTGGGATTATCCTCTGGAAGTTCATGCTGGGTAGTCAAGGGGGGTCTACTAATAGCACACTGCAGAAGTAAAGGGGACTGCATCTTTCTTGGCGTTCTGCTTGCAGCCGCATCCTTCATCGCTCTGTGTTGGTAGTTCCTGTAGGCTTCTTCCAAATACTCTGCCTCTTTTTCTAGTTCTTTTATTCTAGCCCGGGTTTGTGCCATACACTCCAAGTCAGAATCTGGAGAAGCACTGCGTGGCTGTAACTGCTGATGATAGCCAACTCTTGGCACAGCATTTACCTTCATCACATCGGCCACAACCTGATTCTTCAGGAATGCGCTATCCACATAAATATCATGAGGTACCATTCTGTCACCAGTGAAGTCAAGGACAGAGCGATCGACAAGCGAAGGCTTTGGATTTCGATACACTTCATTTTCCAGAGCTAAATGAGAAAGTGAGAGACAGTAAAGAGTGAGAGAAGGAAACCCAGAACAGAATAGAAACAGTAAAACATGACAATTCCAATTTGATCAAAATTGTTTTAACACAGTTGGCTTAAATTTTGAGAATTTAATGGGTTGATTCAAATGTATTTTTAATGTAGCTGCATAGCTGCAAATTATCACGGATATTATTTTTTTAATGTATAACGCTTCCATGTAAAACTACCTGAAGTTATACTTCTACAATGTTATTTCATAAATTAATTTTAAATAAATAAATAAAAATTAAAATGTCACCACTTTGGACACATTATATCCAATTATGCTGTTAAAGGGTGAGGGACATAGGGCAGGCGACAAGTCTTAACAGCTTCTTTCTATTTAGATCAAAAAAGAAATTTAGAGAAAAGCAACATAGCACATAGATAATGTTGTTTTTTTAAAAATAAAGTACTTCTCCAAAATTGTCCATTAAATTGAATGTTTTGGGGCTGTCTGCTTCCTGGCTTGCACTTGCATGCTTCAGCAGGCTCAAAAGACCAGTCTATAGGACTATATCTTTCTCATCAAAATGACAACCTTGAAGAACCATTTATGTAGAATGAAAACAATTACATCCATAACTGATGCAAAATGAAAGTCCCTGCAGTACTTTCCGTCATTTAATTAAAATATATATTTGCCATTTTGACACTAACAAATTTCCAATTCCAAATGGTACCAATACTTGTACCATATATGAAAACGTACGTATTGGTCTAGTGAATAATAGAGTATCGCATATAGTGACTATCGTGCAACACATGCTGTATGTAATGTATAATCACTGCAGAATTCAATTCCATGTTTTTAGATTAAATATACATCCCAAAACTTGTATTTATCATCCTTGATATTAGCAATTTGACAGATAGGCATCTTTAGAACTACAGTTCTTCAGCAAACTGAAATGCTTTATGCAAGTGCCTCTCTCTTTCTAATGCCCATAGGAGGCGCATAATTATTAGCTTTGACAACAACTGTTTAAAAGTTAGATTCAAATTTGTGAGGTACACAATACAATTTCAAATTTATTATTCTTATTATGAACATTCAAGAATCAAAATGCATTAAAAAACAATTCTGCTCCTGGAAAACGGTGATTATGTTATCACCAAACATTAATGTCTTCATACTGAGGAAAAAAGACAACAAAAACATGCAAATATTCAGGGAGGAATGTTTTCCTATCCCTCCTCTATGTTTGTTTTCTGAAAGGAAGGGAAGTTGTAATGACTCTGCTTTTTAAATTGGGCATTTAAATAGATTTTGATTTTAAACTTGAAATTTGCTCAGTGGTGGTATATTAGCTCTATGCAGCTGCAGTTTTTTTTAAGCTTCTGGAGATTCTTACACTGGTTAGGTAAGTGAACTTCATAAAGGACTGCTCTGGTGTAAGACACAAACCTGCCTGTGTTTGCTTCACCTGCAGTTTCAGTTCTTCAACCTGCACATTTAACTTCCTGACAGTAGCTTCGGAGTCCAACAGCTGTGTCTTTAACTGAGCACAACGCTCAACCTATAGGAGATCCAAAGAAAAACAAAAAAGAAGAGTAATCTCCACTGGCTGAATACTTGTTTCTGAATTTTTTTTCAGGTCCAGTCAAACCATATACACACAGTATCCTACTGAAAGTCAGTGCTGACAACTTAATGACTTTGAAAGATTTACTTTGGCTATGCAGGGTTTGGGCAGGGAGGAGTGGTGGTTTTTTGGTGTTGCTTTGTTTTCTTTAGTTTTGTTTATATAAAAATAAGCAGAATTCAAACAATCCCAGTAACTACATGCTAAATGGCCTGCACAGGTACACAGATAAATGTGAACAAGATGACAGGAAGAAGAAGATTCAAGTTATTTAGAAAGGATAATTTACCTCACTTTGTAGCTGCTTTTCCAAAATATGCCTATGACTTTCAAATTCATCCAGCGCCAACTTCCTAGAATGTTCCACTCTCCTCAGCTCCACTTGGCAGGCCAGGTGCTCCGCTGAGGGCTGGGACAGTTCTATCCAGAAAGAGAAATACTAGACACTCAGCCACAGAATAATGACCATGCACTTCTCTACATGATACCCCTTCAAAATGTAAAGCTGATTTGTTTTTAGGAACATCACAAGGCTTTGTTCAAATAAAGTACTTGGGGATTTTTTTTATTTCTTTTACAAAAGACCGAAATTTTTGTTGGTGTAGTCATTTAAGAACTAGACCCAAACTATCCTGTTCTGGAAGAAAAATACATATCTTTACCTTATGTAACTGGGTGTACATCTCTACTCTCCCATAATCTCAAATGCACATTAAAAATACTTGGCATTTTATCACAGAATCATTAAGGTTGGAAAAGACCTTCAAGATCATCAAGTCCAACCATTAACCCAACACCACCATGCCCATTAAACCATGTCTGGAAGAGCCACGTCCATACATTTTTTTAACACTTCCAGTGATGATGACTCCACTATAACTTATAACTATAGTCAGGCAAGTACTTAAAAAATAATAATGTAATGTTCTTTCACCATTATTAACCATACTAATGTTACGGTTAGAAATGTTGCACTGTTTTTTTCAAAGAGTGAAAGGGATATTCTCCATATTATTATAGCTACCACTTAATTCAGGATTTCTACTACAGAGACATATTAAAGGAAATAAACTTTCATTTTACACAAACATTAGTTGGGGTTTAATGCAAACTACTAGTAAACATAATACAAAGAACGTATTTTAATGAAAATTTATTTCTAAAGAAATACTTGTATGGAAACAAACAAAAAAATTACTAAATCATTCACACTGACTGTCTCGAAGATGCTGGTTCTCACTGCGAGTCTCATCCAACTGTTGCCTAAGTAGTTTATTCTGCACTTGGAGCTCCAATTTCTCCTCCTTTAGCAAAGGATAGTCCGATACCTCTTTCAGTTTTTCTGTCAACAACTGATTCTGTCTATTTACCACCAGAACCTGGGCCTTCACTGACTCCAAATCCAGCTGCAGATAAAGAACAGTTTAGAAGCTTATAAACTGCTGTACCACTTAACAATTCTTTTTAGTTCACATTTTCTTCTTTCTGTTTTCAAATGTACTTCAAATGCCTTAGTTAGAATACAGCTTCTTTAAATCCATATTTACAATTACCTCAAGCTCTTTCGTGCGTGATTTAGCTTGCTTCAGTTCCTCCTTTTTTGAATTAACAGCAATGGCTTCTTCATGCAAAAGCATAGCTTTCTCTACAGGGAGGATTACAAATGCTGAATTAAAATTAGTACAGTATTACAGTAAAAAACTGTATCAGCAAAAAACAGTTTAAGCTGCTAAACCCAACAATCAATTTAATTCAAGACATAAAAATGACTGAATGTCATACACACTCCTTCAAGATTAAGTAAATCACAGTGTGTGTATATACATATGCATACATACACTCCTTTAGAATTAAGTAAATCAAATTCATATGCACATGATATATCATCTCTTTCACATGTCTCTAACTTAAAAGTCTAAATATGTTTATGTGTCCCAGCGGTCTTCCTCAAGCTCCAATTAAACATCTTGTGCACAATAAATGTAGAAACTGGCAACCATTCAAAGGTGTCGTACCAGACTGTACCAGAGTTCAATTAAAGAATGAATGAGCTAGCAGGACTTCAGAAGGAGCTGGGAAACTGAAAAAGCAGGATGCTTTGCAGCCTCCATGCAAGGTACCAGCTCACGGTCCCCACTGCGTTCTGAACTGCAAGGAGTTGCTGACCTGCCACAGGATCCTGCCACATGTTTTTCAAAATCTATTTTGATGGCTCTTCTGTCACTTATATTAGTGCTACTGAACACTGTGACTGTTTAGTAACAACAGTGTTTTGATACCTGTTAGTAAAAGCTGTAGAGAGAAAAAGCTACTTTATTAATCTCAGAGATATGGTTACCTTTATTTTTTTTCTCATCTTCAGTAACTTTATTGGTTCTGGCTATGTATTCCTCTTTTAATTCAAGCTGATACCTAGAAGTAAAAAGAATTAGGTGTTCCCAAAGTATGTGTGTGCGCACATGCACTTGCGTTTGTGTAAATGCCAGTCTTTCCCAGACTAAACTCATTCAATTATTTGTTGACAAAATTAGTTCTCGCACAGCCACCAGAAAAAAGGCCCTGCCAATCGCCTCATTCAACCACCTGCTCAAAAGGCAAGACTACTGCCAACTCTAGATCAAGTCAGCTGTGGCTCTCCCTAGCAAAGTCTTGAAAACCTGAAAGGATGTATATTCCACCTCGCTGGATGACCTGTGCCAATGCCACACTACCCTCCTAGTAATATTTTTCTTCTCCATGTCCAACCTGAACCTCCCCAGCCACAATTTACAGCCCCCGCCATATGATCTCAGAAGTCATGTCTGGTCATCCTTTACTTTACTGTACAGACCTTTACTAGGCTCTCTCCAGTTTCTTAATGACTTTCTTGAATTGGGGAGCCCTAACCTGGGCATGGTATTCCTAGCACAGCCTTCACCAATACCTGAAGGGGATAATACCTGTTGGCCATGCTGCTGCTAATATCATCCATCATGCTGTTTGCCTTATTTGCCAGAGCATGCTGCTGGATCACAGTCAACCTGGCACTGACTGAAACTCCCATGTCCTCTCTTCAGAAACACACCTACCTGGTCAATTCCTGTTCCCTATTTATACTAGTTCATAGAGATATTCTGCCCTAAGTGCAGAGTTTTGCAGCTCTCCTTGTTAAAATTCCTAAGATTTATATTGGTACAATCCCCAAGTTTATCAAAGTCTGTCTGCATTGAAACTCTGCCATTCGTTCTGGATGCAATTCCCCTTAATTAACCCTCATGTTCAAAGTTGCTGAAGATGCACTGTGTCATCATCTAGATCATGGATGAAAGTGTTGGACAGTATGGGTCCCAGTACTGGCCCTAAGTGTTCTCTGCTCACCATCAGCCACCAGCTAGACACTGAGCACTGTCCAGGTACACCACTATTCACAGCCCAGCAGTCATCCAACTTTACTGATCAAATTTACTGGAATCTACAGGAGCTAAGAAAGCTCATTATTCTCCATGATTGGGACATAGATTATAAATGTTTTCAGGTATCACCATACTCATCCTGGATTTTTGCAAATGGTCCAGACCACTCAGACCCTTTTCATTATGGCATTTAATGTTTATCATGGAAATGAAAAAAGATTCCTTATCTAACAAGCATCATTATTTCTATACAATAAATAGTAGCTCTTTGCTACTTTTCATCGTGGATTTAGGACAAAAGGACACAGATTTAACTAAGGATTTGCAGCATATCTAAAATATTTTGTATGCTGATAAAATAAGGTAAGCAGCAGTTCATCCTTAAAATAATTTGCTTTTTCTCATGAAGCAAAAGCACTTTACAAACATTATTTGTAACTAGTGGTTATGGACTAGGTAAAATAAGATACCAAGGTGGGTCAATTAGTTGCATTTCACTGTTCTCCGAAAAAACCTTCAAACCTACTCAGTTTCAGCTGAGGCATCATTCTTATCAAAACGTACTCTTTACAACTTTCCACTGTAATTTAAATAAAGACACACTAACAGAGATAATACTATTGTTCACTGGCTTGCAATAAAAAGTAATGCTACATCAGTCATTTGATTTAACTGCCTTAACTGGAAGACCAGTTCATGCATCGAACAGACATGAGCAATAACATGCCGAGAGCAGCTGCCAGCGTTGAAGCATCAAGCAACCCTTCAAGTGACCAAAGCACTCCAAGAAAGTACAATAGCAAAGTTAGGATATACCCAGTGTGACACCTCAAAAGCAGTCACAGATGACATCTTACACTTTCAAAGAGCATTTCTAAGCAAATTCTTTGAAACCATGTTAATCAGATGGTAGTCAGTAAGAGAAGGTGATCTATAACAGAGAACCCCCTGCCAAAAATAGGGAGGGGTTAAGGTAAGAGCCAATCTATCTAGGGGCTAGTGTGTCTCTCATCCTTTTTCCAAGAAACCTATAACATGTCTTTGATGCTAATTTCCCCTCCATGCCTTTTCTGCATTCGTAAAATGGTCAGTTCTTTTAATTGTGTTCAAAGGAAGTCACTAATACTGCTTCACATCCTCTTGTCTAAACATACAACTAATGTTACATCTCTTTCCCAGATAACAATACAGAATTTAAACTACAATAATATAACCCATAATTAAAATAGAATTATTTTCTATAGCAAGCTTTTTCTGAACCTGACAGAATATTTTGTCTCATTAGCGAAAAGCAAAGCAATAATGTAAGGAATTCAAGCTGATTAAAACAGAAACATAAGTGCACATTTTCAAAGTCCTTGCTTTGTTGCACTTTTGAAAAGAAACCCTGTATAATTTATTATTTTGTTTTCATAGACAGTAATATGCATCCTATTAGAGAGAAAAGAAAAATTTACTTTAAGAGTTCCGTCTGAAGCTTTTGGTCATATGTCTCCTCTATGTTCTTCACAGCAACCTCCCGACGTCGAAGTGCATCATCAATAGCTTTATTTTTCTCTTCCTGAAGTTTTTGAGTACTGAAATATCCATAAATATACAGCCAATAACCAGTTATAAAGCCAAAACTTTAGGTTTTGGGGATTTTTAAATAACATTTAGGGACTGACTAAATGACTGACATCAAAAGGTAATGCGCTTGCTCGGAACACTGTAACGATTTAAAATTATCATCACAAGTTGTCATTGTAATTCATTAAGAACAAGGAGATGTGACACAAACGAAATTGCCCTATTTAAAGTCCAGGACCAATCAATTATGCCACTATCCCGGGTTAACCCTAGCTCAGTTTCCCACGCCAGAAAGTCTTTAGAGGAGATAGTGCCAAGCATGCTACTCTATCAGCACCCTCTGCTGGCTTGTTAAAAAAAAAAAACAAGTTTTTGTTAGCAGGATATTCATTTTGCTATAAAAACTGATTGACAAAGTAAGGACATTAAGTAGTACTGAAAACCTGGCCAAAAATGGTTATTTTTTTATTTAACCAAGGAAAACTCATCTTACTAAGGACAAGTCAAAAAAAAAACCCCAGGATTAAAGAAGCAAAATCATACACATGCCTCATGAGTGTTAAGATTACAAAAGAAACAACGCCCAAACAACACAGTATGTGTTGGGTTTTTGTTTGTGTGCTTTGGTATTTTTTCCATTTAAGCACTTCAAAGCAAACATCTGGCTCCTAGCCCCCAAATGATGCTGCACTGTTCCGGTTGGATAAGGAGGAATTGAAAACAAAAAACAAAAACCAAAACATCTTTTGTATGCGGTATCCCTGCTAATAGAGACAGTGTACAATACTGCTCAAAATGCAAAACACAACTCCTGGGATACATAACCTATTTCAATGTCATACAAGCAGCAACAATTTGAAGCCTGCTTTCCAGAAAAAAAACAATAACAGCACATTGCATGTGCCCTTCAGGAACTTACACTTCAAATGCCTCAATTCTTTGCTTCAGTTCCGCCTCTCTGGTCCTTATGACTTCAATATCTTTCAGTAGACTTTGTCTTTGAGAGTATACTTCCTTTGCTTCTATCTGAATCACAAAATATTATCTCTAGTTTTACTTCACACTTTTTACAGGTATCTACTGTTTAACATGTTCAAACTTTCAAGGACCTTCTTCAAGAATTGGTCTTACTCCAATAAATATTATCTATATAGTCATAATTTGAAATAACATCCAGAATCAATTGTAATTTTTTTTATTCCCTTTCTCCTTTTAATCAGAATAAAAATGCTTTAGATGGAGTCACAACTGGGTACTCGTAAACACTTTTAAGAAATAGCACCAATTAAAACTTATGTGAAAGGAAAATTTGTTTTTAGAAAAATTACAGAATAAACACATTCAAACATCTGAATTTTTTAGTAAACAATAGTTCTGTAGGTTCTTCATAAAAACAAAATTGGAAAAACAAATGCCAGAAACCCCTGATAAAACACAATTTAAAACTGAAACTGAGTCAACTAGCAGTCTTTCAATCTTTGCAGTTCGATAGAAATCAAACAAATTGTAAAAGGGATTCTCCAAGTGATGAACATGCTAATACTAAAAGTCATATATCTCCTTATCAATAAAAAATAGTTCTTCTTGCCCTTAAGCACACAAGGCATTATTTCTCTTCAAATAAATAATGATTGCCTAAGAAGAAGAAAATTATGATTTTGCTATACGGGTGCTCATATCAAGTTTGCAAGTCATGTGCACTTGGCAGTGCCAAGAAAGACTTAGCTGCTGTACCTGGTGCAAAAACCAGAGCAGTTGTCAAGCCATATTTCCTGGGCATAAAGTTATCTTAGTAAAGGGTTACATGACCTTCTACCTTTAATGTAAATACACTTCAACTCAGTAAAGCTCCTGGTCTCTGTTAAAAGAGTCCCCAGATAAATGAAGCATATACTTTTCAAGTATATGACAAGAGCAAGCAAATATTCATACACAAAATTGATGGATGCCTTGATCTAGTAGTCTTTTTTTTTTTAATTACTGAATTAACTTTATGCCCACAGAAGAAGACTGATACCATAAAATAGATGGGTTTCTTGTAAGCTCCTAAGGACATGACCATGAAAGAAATTCATAGCACAGTGATAAAACATTTAATTTTCAGATTGGAAGGAGGTTCAATAGTAGAGACTGGTATATAATAATCTATATAGAGACCTGTATGATTGCTTTGTTAACCAATACCATGTGCTCTCAGGGGAAAAAACAAACACAAAACCACCGAACCAACCAACCAAACAAACAAAACCACCACACCAGAGCAAAAAATTAGCAGTTGGAGACTGGGAGAAGCAATTTAGAAGCATATACAAACTACTGTGTGCTGCAGTAACAGTTACTACTCTGGTAAAACACCAAGAGTTAACAACCCAAAGGAGTAGCTCATCAACAAAAAAAGCGTTCAAAGAAATAAAACGAGATGCTAGCTTACAGTCAAGAGAGTGGCTATTAATAATATTCAACATACAATGACATACAGAAATGGCATATCCATACCATAAAGACTATATATTCCATTCAGTTTAGAGTCCTTCTGAGCAACTGAAAGAATTTATACTATAACTAAAAGTTGTGTTCAACTTCCTGTTAAAAAAAAAAATCTGTGATCTGAATTCAGCAAAGCTATTAAAACAGATTTAAAAGTATTCATTACATTTAAATCCTTCAGTACTAGCTTGCAGAACTGTTCCTTTTCCAGCCAGCTGTACTTAGATATTTACCCATATTCATTCTTGCAGTTGCTAAATCTGTTCCCCTATTTATGAGAACAAAAGTAAATTCAAAGTTTTCACTAATAAGCCAAGGAAGAACTGAAGGTAAATCTCCCAAAGATAAAAGAACAGTTTAATCAACTCACTGATTCATTTTGTACTAGTTTAAGAAAATACGTTTGGAAATTTTACCTCTTGTTGCTTTTGAAGCCTCTCAATAGCATTCTTTTCACGAGAAATTAAGGCTTCAGACTTTGCTTGATGTGTCCTCTCTAACTCATGACGCAGCTCAGAGATTTCTTTCTGGGTCTGCACTTTCTCCTCCATTTTAATCTTCGCTATTTCAACTTCTTTAAAATGTTCTAGCTTCACATGAAAGAGGAAGAGAGGGTTAAGTAGGGCCATTTTCAAATCAACAAAGACAATCCCTCCTCAGACTATTCTAAATTTCACCTAGAAATTCTTGTTAGGAAATGATAATTTGATGAAAATAAATTACTGTGATAAAAGTATCTTAGCAGCACATACTATTTGGATGTCTCACATAGTTTTCATGCATTTATCTGGCATCCCAAAGCAGATCTTACACAAAACTAATAGCTTTAGAAAAGGGAAAAACAAGAGGCCTATGAAGAAAAACACACTGCAGGAGTGACACTCTGCTTGCAATTAAGGAATGGCCACACTCTTTAATTCCTCCTCTGACACTGTCTCTATTCTTGCCCCTTTCCCAAAGAACTAGTTTTGACTGGTGATACAAGAAATGGCAGAAGCAGACCTGACCTGAATCACTCAGGAAAAACAAATTCATCTGGACACAGAAAAAAAAGTGCTGAACATGTGAAAAAATGCAGAACATGTAACTCCATATAAACAGGGTGACAGAAACAGAAGTCCTGATTTGCAGACTTCTTAGCACAGCTGAAAAACAAGTAAATGCATAAAAATAGGAAAGCATGCATCTTGCAACTGCACAGAAGAATCTTTGGGAACATGCCTCCATACAATGTGTGAAGTGCAATATATGCAAGAACAAATGGGTCTATAAAGAATAATAAAAATTTGGAAGAAAATGGAAAGCAAGCATACAAGACAAAAAAAATGTGAGAAAAAAGGAGCAAAAGAATAAAAAGAAAATGATAGAAAAATTGTGAGACTGGAGAAAATGAGGTTAAAGAGAGGGGAAAAAGCACAGTAGGAATGTCTGATGAAGGATTCAGGTCTGTGGGCATAAATTAATGTGTAAAATTAAAGAAATGGTAAGACAGTACAGCATCACTTGTACGTACACAAATTGGATTAGAAATGTCTTAGAGTAATTCATGTCACATTGCTACGGAATCAGTGTAAAGTTAATCAAATTTAGAAGTGCTTGTATCTGGTTACATCTCCAATCTCCTTTGTTGCAACTGTTTTTCTTAAACTGAAACAAACTCAACATACAAATTAACATGTTTTACATAACAGAAAGACAGTGCCTGCTGGAGAATAAAGACTAAATGAAAAATAGTGCCTGCTGGAGAATAAAGACTAAATGAAGGGCAAGTCTTACCTGACCAACCTAGCAGCCTTCTATGATGGAGTGACCACATCAGTGGACAAGGGAAGAGCTACCAATGTCATCTATCTGGACTTCTCTAAGGCCTTTGACACAGTCCCCCACAACATCCTTCTCTCTAAATTGGAGACATATGGATTTGATGGGTGGACTGTTGGGTGGGTAAGAAATTGGTTGGATGGTCGCATCCAGAGGGTTAGAGGCTCAATGTCCATAAGGAGATTGGTGATGGGTGGTGTCCCTCAGGTGTCCATATTAGGACCAGTATTCTTTAGTATCTTTATCAATGACACAGACAGTGGGATCAAGTGCACCCTTAGCAAGTTTGCAGATGACACCAAGCTGAGTGGTGCTGTTGACATGCCTGAGGGATGGGATGCCATCCAGAGAGACCTGGACAAGCTTGAGGAATGGGCCCGGGTGAACCTCATGAGGTTCACCAAGGCCAAGTGCAGGGTCCTGCACCTGGGTCAGGGCAAGCCCCGGTATCAGTGCAATCTGGGGTATGAAGGGATTGAGAGCAGCCCTGCTGAGAAGGACTTGGGGGTACTGACAGATAAAAAGCTGGATGTGAGTGGGCAATGAGTGCTCGCAGCCCAGAAGGCCAACCACATCCTGGGCTGCATCCAAAGCAGCGTGGCCAGCAGGTCGAGGGAGGGGATTCTGCCCCTCTACTGCACTCTGGTGAGACCCCACCTGGAGTCCTGCGTCCAGCTCTGGAGCCTTCAGCACAGGAAAGACATGGACCTGTTGGAGCAGGTCCAGAGGAGGGCCACCAAAATGATCAGAGGGCTGGAACAGCTCTCCTGTGAGGACAGGCTGAAAGAGTTGGGGTTGTTCAGCCTGGAGAAGAGAAGGCTCCAGGGAGACCTTATTGCAGTCTTCCAGTACTTAAAGGGGGCTTATAAGAAAGATGAGGACAGACTTTCTAGCAGGGCCTGCTATGATAGGACAAGGGGTGATGGTTTTAAACTAAAAGAGGGTAGATTCAGAATAATTATAAGGAAGTGTTCAAGGTGAGGTTGGACAGGACTCTGAGCAACCTGATCTAGTTGAAGATGTCCCTGTTCGTTGCAGGGGGTTTGGACTAGATGACCTTTAAAAGGTCCCTTCCAACCAAAACTATTGTATGAGTCTATGAAATACACCGGCAGTTTTAACTCTCCGTCCTTCTACTTGTCTAGCTGAATAAATATGACTAAACTGGTTTCCTCAAACAGTTCATATGCAGATGAATGCCTTTAAAAGCGTGTCTAAGAATTCTAACTGATTAACAGATTATCATTTTTATATCCAAATAAACTATTGATCTTGAGAGAAATTAATGGGAAAAAACATATTTAAGTGAACTACAGTTAATTTAAATTTTTCTATCCAAATAAACTGTTGACCCTGACAGAAATTTATGGAAATAAACCCCTGTATTTAAATGAACTGCAGTGTATTCTCTCTGTTCCATTTTTTTTACAATAATGGATTATGTGACACAAAAAAAAATTAAAATTTTTTTTTCCCAAAGCGAAGGAAAATTCTCTGAAAGAGCTGTCTTCAATTATAGGAAGAAAAAAACCACAACAGAAGTAATTCATAACACTGTCTGTTATGATTTTAGTGTTTCTGTGTGATGTTTTGAAATAGTATGCAAATTCTCATCAGTATTAAAAATTAACTCAACTATCTGTCAAGCTACACAGCAGCAATTCACACCTCTCAGTTGCCATGCATTATATTGCAATTCAAGCTTCAAAACCTTAACTAGGAAGGAAAATGAATAGTATGAATAGGCAGAGTAAACATTTCTCCATAAAACAAAATAAAAGAGCGAATAAAATTTACCAAATTAAGACCATCAAAATAAGAAAAATTTTTGTTACAAATTTACATCAGAATACAAAGCTTAACATTCTGTGCATATTTAACAAAAAAGGGGAATGGAAAATATACACAGGCTATATCATCAAATTAACAATTGATATTGGATTAACTTAGCCTTTTGTGTTTGTAACTCACTATTAGAACTTCTCTTTCAATTTACTTTAAGTATTAGAAGTCTGTAACATGCAAAGTCAAAAGTCTCCCTCAAATTCAATGACCAACTCAGAGTTATACCTTTTGACACATTTCTGCTTGAAGCTGCTTCTCTATTTCTTTTCTATATTCATGAAGTTTTACTTTTAAAGATTCGTATTTCTGATGCTGGGGATAAGAGTCTGCAAACTGTTCATCAATCAGCTGAAGCTTCTCAGCTACAAAAAGAGCAACATATCCATCACAATTTAAAAACAGTTACCACAGTTATCCCACCAAAGCCTGTAGGAACCTGTCTCTCTGTAGGAAGTTCCTTAGTTTACCGAAGTAGCACTGTCACACCTGTGTGGTACAAAAGCAGAAGCAGCATAGAAGTGCCATCTATCAGCTCTATGCCACAGAACATATGCCTAGGAGGAGGCACTTAGCTGTTAGGCACTATTTGTGTATTACATAGTCATTCATTCTCTTTATCATGAATGGACAAGAATTTTCTTCTGCCTGCAACTTTTAGGTTTTCTGTATTACTAACAGCATGCATATTATAATTCAAGAACTCCCAATCCATGCCTAGCTTACACTGAAATACTATCATAGAAAGAGAAGCTAGGGCACGCATTTACAGTCATGTTTTCCAGAACATATTGCAGCACATAACACTTACAGTCCATTTAAGATGTTATAGCTCTTAGCTAACTGCCTAAGAAAACATCTGAGTGATTTAAAAAAAAAAAAAATCCTAAAAGGACTTTTGCCTTATTTTAAGAAAGGTTAGAAAAATCAATGTACTAGTGATAGGTATGATCTTTACTTATTATTACTTTAGGCTGCATTTAAGTAATTGATGAAAGAATACCATTCATACAATTTATAAATCCACATCATTTACCAATACGAAAATATCTGGGAAGACTTGCTTGCAGCAGTTGCACTTACCAAGAGATTCTCTGTAAGGAGGTGCTGAGGTTGTCTGAGTGTCTGTGTCATGAGTTTCCTTACTTAGATGATGCTCGGTAAGTCCAATTAAAATCTGCATAAGACAACCTATCGAGATCCAATATATTAGTGAGTTCTCATTTCATACCAAAACTGAATTTGACTCTGTAATTAATGAAGTCATTTTCACTATATGAGAGAATCTATTCAATTTAGGGAAAGAACCAAGTATTTAAATAAAAATAAATACCAGTAAACTATTAAGATTTTATTATAAGCATAATCCAGTCTACCTCATTCTGCAAAAGCTGTCCTTTTGCAACTTTTCCTTTCATCCATATCTCTCTGTCTCTTTGACTTCCAAGGTCATTTGAGAAAGCAGATTATTACTACTTTAATTATGAGGTCATTAGGCAACAGGGTTTCTGAAGATCTAGCTACTTTAGGCTGTACAATATAGCTAGGTTTCATCATGCAGACATAAGAATTATTTCTCATATAAAATCACAGGAAGTCAATTAAATCTCTATCTAGTTTTTGAATTACATTATTCAAGCTAATACAGTCAGTTATAAACACAAAGCAAAATCGGAGTTTGCTAAAGTTAGCATGAAAAGCTTCCAAAGAGCATTATATTCAATACCTGACTACAGGGGTTTTTTTCATATTTCTAATGTTCAAGTCATTTAGTTTTTAGGTGAATGTTAACACTTAATCCATACCACAAAGAGGAGTTGGAAAATCCTGAAATATAATACTCATTGTCCTGGTGTACTGCAAGTTTCAAAATCTGACTGAATCCATATTATTCCATGCCAACATAAACTCAAGGAATCTGAATTTCTATTGCTCACATCTTAATAAAAATGAAGCTGACACAATTACCCTTGTCTGCATCATTTATAAACATCTTGTACCTTTATTGTCCTTCTGAGTTCCCGAAGTCTGTAAAAAATAAAAGATGTTTTAGCCAGTCTATTTCATAATAACTGTAATTTAAGCTTATTTTCAAAATCAAAATAACATTACCAGTGATTTGTAAAGACTGGATTTTGGATTAATCCTCATAAACCGAAGAAGATCTTGCATAGTCCACAGCTTGGGGGTGGGAAAGAAGATAAGACAGAAAAGGTTAACTATTATAAAACACATTTGAAAAATGTAATAAGCACTATTTTACAGTTGCAGAATGCTTTCCATTCGAGAAAGATATATTTATCACCTTCTAAAACCCTTTTTGGAGGCCTGCTGTTCTAGTACTACATTTACTTACCTCTACAACCTAAGACACATGGCAGCCAGTGTGTAGATTCCTGACCCGCTGAAGCTGTTAAGAGAGAGAGTTTTGTTTCCTTCCCACCCTGGATACATGCTCTTGCTACTTTCCTTGCCTCTTTTCTTGATTTATCATACAAACCAGATGAGCCCATTAACCTAAATGACAACTAACTACTCACCAGATCAAAAAACTAATTTTCAGTTAGAAACAACTTCACCCTATGACATACTCATAGAGGAGAAACAAAGAGAGGGCAAGGAGTGCCCTTTTCAGCCACAGCTTGTAGTTAGAACAGCTTAAACTGATCACGAACCACACTTTCAGGGAACTGAATGAGCAAACAAGAGGCTAGCTTTAATTGGGATCAGTTCCCCGAGTGGTCTGCCACACAGCATCGCGAATGGTGGTGCCAGACCACAGCTATAGCTGAAAGCAAGCACGAGGTTAAGAGGCTTGCACTACGCCTTTCCAGAATAGCATCATTAGCTTGTTGCCAATTTAAAGCATTCATGAAAATGGCCCTGAATAATGATATCTTTTATAGAGGTGATCAGAAGCTGTACTTCTGTTTGTATTTCACTGCCACCAAAGGGGATTTTTTTTTTTCAGTTCTGTTGGAATATAAACATACACCCGCTCCCTACCCTCACCTCCAAAAAGCAAAGCTCCCAGAAGTCTTAAAAGAGGTAAATTACTGAACTTACATTCTTCTTCTCTAATCCACTTTCTGGAAAGAAAACAGAAAGTGAATACTCATAGCCACATCTCTGTAGATGATCTGCCACCAAACTGTTGGAAGCTGTGATCAAAAGTGAACTGCCATCACTTGGAACAGCCTGCGGCTGAAGTTCTCCACTTAAAATTGGGTGCATTAGTTCATGGATTAGCTGGTTTCGGAGCTGTGTCTGATACAGAAAAGACATCATATTCTCAGTTTACATGTTATTCAATGAGAGTTTCTATTTTTCAAAATTCACAGGGAGTCTCATTTTATTTGTATATTACAACCTACATAACATAAATGGGCAGACTAACTTTGGCAAAATTTAGAAGAGTGCTAGGGACACTGTGCCTTTCTTCAAAACACTCTAACGGTGGCTACAGTGATCTTTGACTTTCCCTCAAGATGTATCAAATGCAGGACTGAAAAGAAGTATTGTTCTCAGTCAAGAACTCACATAGACTCCACTCTAGTGGCCCCAGCTTAATTTTTAGATCACCGCCTTCCTGTCCTCCTTCCCTCTGGCCTGCCTGAGGGAAGGCAGGCCTAAAGCCTGCCTGATCTGGCCTCAATTTCAGGTGTGCTTGGAGAATTTGCTAGTCCTCTTCTGAGTCTCAGATGAAGAAGCTGCCGATGCCATCACAAAAGCAGACGGGGAATAAAAAAAAAGAACGACAGGAAATGCAATGTCTTTAGTATCAATTATTTTGTAGGGAAACAAAAAGGTATCAATCAAAAAAGCCTGCAGGCACTAATAATAATTACACTGCATTTTTATTATTTATTTGCATTCTGTAAGCTACAATAGAGAAAAAAGTAATGTAAAATCAGAAAGTCTCCTCCTGTAAAAGGGAGAAAACAATGTTTTAAGCTTTCAACAGCAGGTATGCAACAGTGACAAAGTTGATTAACAAAGTGGCGTGTTACAAAAAATGGGACGAAATACTAAATGCCTACCAAAACGTAACAAAGCTAGATCATCAGACTAGCCTGATATTTTAGCATGGCTTTCTACAGAAATTAGGCTGACAATAGAGAGAAAAGACGACAATGAAAAAATTGTTTTCCTTATTAATTTCTGAACTTGCCCATTTTCAACCAATTTTGACAGAGATGACGTAGTCACAAAACCAACCAAGACCAGCAACCTCTTACACGTCTTGTGACAAAGTGCAGGTGGAAAACACAGGACTAAATTCCTGCCCCTACTATGGGGAAAGGAAGGCAGAAATTGGTTGTTATATGTTGGCCATTCAGTATACCTGTAGCTCCAGATCTGCCCTGCATATTACCAGCAGAGGCAGTCAGATAAGACCACAAGAAAGTGAAGAGTATTCTCATTAGAAGATGTGTTTGCAGGAATCCATAAGAAACTCAATTGTTTAATACTGCAGCTCAGAGAAGCTACAAAATCTTTAGTATGATGTATAATCTGCTAGACAAGGAAAACAAAGCAAGAAAATGGACTTGAATGGCATGCCACCCGACGGACTATTAGTTAAGTCAAACAAAACAAGAAATGGTTCAAGCACTGCAAGCTTAGCATGGAAATCACTAAGGGATAAACAATGTGTCCTGAACAGGGAATTCTTGGCCATATGCTTATCAGTGGTGTTCTTAAAATACAGATCTCCTTTTTTTTCTTTTTTTTAACTTTAATGAATTTGACATAAAAAGCAGGAACTAAAAAATTTGCTGGTGACATTAAGATGTGTATAGAAGTACAGAAAGATCAAACCATCATAAAAAACTCAATCAGATTATGTTTAAAGACTAGCAAAACTGAAACTGCATGAAATACAACATTTCAGCATTTAGGCCTGATGCAGATTTCTGGCTGTAACACACGGGATTTAGGGTTTGGAAAAAAGCAAGATATGGTTGTGTCAATCAAGTAACAACTAGCACTACAAATGTAACATGCCTCAAAAAGACGTATATGCAGCCTTCCACAGTCTTTCCCACAAAAATAGGGAAGAATTAATACCATTCTAAACTTTGTCTGGAAAGCTTACAACAATCATGATCTACTTCCTTTAAAAAAAGGAGGAAAGACTTCAGAGTGATGCAGAGAACTACTGGGATAACCAGCAATGAGACTACTGCACCTTGACTTGCTTAGCATTGTAGAACAGAAGGCTGAAGAAAAGTTATGACTGCTGCCCATAAATTCATGAAGAGCAGCAAGAGCTACTTTCAGCACAAGAAAGATACTTTCAGCACAAGAAAAAAGGCCAGAGCAAACATAAATAAACCCAGGCTACAAATCAGAACGAAGTTTCTCTCTTGAACACAACCATATTCTAAGACATTCTCCTCAAGGAGCAGACAAGGAGAAAACAGCTGTTTTAAAACAGAACTGGAATATTTCAGGAGGATAATTCAACATCATATTTACTTATAATAGGTAACAAACAGACTCTGCAACCTAAGAGGTCATTTCCAATCCTGTATTCTCATTTATTCCTCTCTTCCCTGCTTGACTTCTTTTTCCTCAAGCATGGAAATTTTCAATAAAGGCCTTTATTCTTCCTGAAAAAGACCCTGACACTAATCCGCAACAAAAAGCGCTTCTGTTGAGGAAGAACCCTGCTTTTACCAAAATAACAAAAAAAAAAAAGCTGAAACACATTTATTCAGCATGACTGTCACTGCTTTCAATGTTAAGTAATATAGCGAATCATATAGGCAGCACCTGCTGAAAATAATGCACACCTTAAGCGTGTCCAGTACACCTCGGTTCTTAAAAGTCTGATAGAGCCTTTTCCGGAGTTCATCTTGGGACAGTGTCTCCTTTTCAACCGAAGCCATCCTGTCCTACAGCACCAGGACAACAAAAAAGAAAAGCAAAAAAAAAAAAAAAGAGGCGGGCGTTATTGACTCCCCGCTCGACCCACGGCCGGCGAGCGCCCAAGCTGCCCCGGCCCACCCCCCGACGCAGGCCTAGGCTTTGCCGGGGCAGCCTCCCCCTACCCACGGGGAGGGCGGCAGGCCCCGGCCCGCTGCGCCTCGACCCTCCGGTTCCTGCCTGAGCGGCACCGGGCGCTCCCCGGGGCCGGCAGCCCGCGCCGCCAGGCTCTGGGAGCGGGGCCGGCAGCGCCGCCGCAGGGCAGCGGCAACGGCAACGGCAACAACGGCTCCTGGCGGCCGCTGAGGCGTCACGGGGGCGCCGGATGCTGCGGCGGGCAGGGCGGAGCGCTTCCGGGCGGCCGTTGGGAGCCGTTGGAGAGCTGGCGTCGCAGGGTAGGCGGCAGGCCCAGGTCGGCCCCTGCGGGCGTAGGGCCCCTTCCCCTTCTCTCTCCCTATCCCGCCGGTTCCGCGGGCAGAGCGCCGCCGCGCCCGGCTCTTCCCCTGGGGACGGCAGCCTCGGCGGTGCGCAGGGGAGCCGCGGGGAGCCCGGACGGGCCTCGGTGTGCAGATGCATGGTGGGGGCTGTCGCTCCCCCTCGGGTAACTCTGGAGTCTCTGGGGCTGGAACTGGGCCGTGGGACTTTCCCACACCCGCTGCATGCGAGGGAGGATGGTGGCCGCCGTCTGCTACCCTTCCCCGTTCTACTGCCTGTTTGTAGGGCTCCCAGGGAGGAAAAGAGGAGGAGATCCTTCAGAGGTGGGTACACCACGTTACTTCATGGGATCCTTACCATCCAAGGCACTGGGAGGGCTATCTGAGGTTAAATCACCAGTCAGTTGTAGAGTAAGAGTTTTTAGGTAGTAATAACTAGGTTCTCTTCCAGGAGATGTTGCACTTTCTAAGGATATTTTCCCCCTATTTAAGTATAAATGTGCATACCTAAGAAAGTGTTTAGCCCTCTTCAGCCTGTTGTGAATATGAATACAAAGCATGTTGGCTGATTTTTTAGGAGCATTTTCAAACGAATTAAGAGTTTTTGTGTAGACTCATCAGTAAAGCGTGTCTATCTTTTTTTGTAAGGAACACTGTATTGAAGAATGTCTGGAAGTTTCTACTTTGTGATAGTTGGTCATCATGATAATCCCATATTTGAAATGGAATTTCTGCCTCCTGGAAAAGTAGAGTCCAAGGTGTGTTTTTTTCCCCCTTTTAATACTCCTATGATGTAATTATGGTGCATTTTCTTCAATAATTTTACAATTTTAGAAGCATGACCAGCATGTTTTACCTGCTGTTTTCTTTTTTCACAGAAACTTTGTCATAGGGAGTAGAACTCTGGAGTTCTTGAGTCTCTTACAGATTCTTTACCAGATCATACTAGTTCTTCATAAAACATGGTCTCCTTAAATGTTTGATGCTGTATGGTGACACATATATTGCTCCTACTGTGTAGAGCTTTTATAATAACTGTTCATTATCTAATGCTATGTACTGTCATTCTCTATTTTAAGGCATCTGTATACAGTAATAGGTAAAGTAAGGAACATAAATTTGAAAGCTGTAGTCAGTCCTTTATTTTTTATGCTCTAAAGAAGTCTTATTTTTCAATTATATTCAATAGTCATGCTTGCTTTTAAGTAAGAAAGGTTTGAAACTTGTACTGACAAATATGGGTTTGAGAACATGCAAAATGTAAAACTACTCAATAAGTAATGTTTCAAGTGGGAAAAGAATAAATCTATCCATTGTGATACTACATAAAAGAAAAAACAGAGTTCAGAATAGAAGTGTGTGGACCTGTGTCCAAAAATGGAAGTATATGCTGTCACTGATTGGGAGAGCATGATATCATCTGTATTTTGAACTAGTATCCCACAAAAAAATTCAGAAATAAGACTAGTCAGACTAGATTTGATGAGTGTGAGGATGTGTCAGATGGTGGAAAAATTAATTTTCTACATTCTGCTAATGGAATTAACTTGCCTGGGGTAGGCTCCTTGTCTGACTGAGGTTGAAATACTAAATTTTCTCCTAAGAGCAAATCTAAACTTGATGTGCACTGAAGGAGAACTAGTAGACATTGATATATTTTGGCAACTATCACTTCTGTTTGTGAGACATGCCATTTAAGAGTGAATTCAGTGCAGATGCACACCCACCTGAAGTAAGTGGTTTGCATAATGCACGTGGTGAATCAGCACAAGCTTTTGCCCCTTAAACTTCACTACTTACTCTCTTCCTCAGTGTGGTTCAACGGAACTGGCAAAGCTGTAAATGCCCTGAGCCAAACTTGATTTGGGGGAAAAACATGGTGCACTGAGAGGTGTGAGAGGGGCATTAATAGCATCCCTATATTATGAGGAACAGTGCAAGACTACTTATGTTTCTGGTCTAATAGAAGCTAACAGTATGGTTTAGTCTTTGTGGCAGATGTCCTGCAGTGTTCCAGTTCGTATACAAAGTAAATGGCTCTTCCCCCACACACTGACTCTTGTAGTGTTAGGGTCAAATGCTGTGATTACTCTCTGAAGGCCGTTTGTGTTTATTATAGGAAGAAGTGTACTTTACGTCTGCAAGCATATGTTTTATACCAGTTGCAGGATGTTTTTCTGCACTAGGCTCTTACGAAAAAGAAAAGCCCCCAAACAATTAAAAAATCCTATGTTTCTAGACAAATAACCTGAAAAAAACAGAATCTTTAGCTGAGAATGTTATCAGCATATCTGTCCTATGTATCCCTCTGGTTTCCCCATCTGTCCCCCTACCTTTACACACTGTAACCCGTTGTTTAATTTCTGCCAAATTTGAGAGAGACATTGTGGTCCTAAAAATGCTAACTTGCTGTAAATTTCACAAAAACAGGTGACTGGAAAGCAGAGAAAAAGAATTTTGTCAGGGCCTGTGTTGTGGAATAAGGTTGCAGTGGGAGATTACCCATTGGTAAACAAAAGAATTCACGCTTGAATTAATTTCTGAGCTATAAATGTAGGCTTCATTGGTTTTGCTGCTCTCAAGACTGTTTTTGTGATGATCTTTTTATTATGACCTTTTTTCTCCCTTGAAACCAAGTATCGTGACAATACATACTAGTTTCATTTAATTACAGGATGGCACATATGTGTCATAAAATAAAGGTACATATAACTTGAGCACTAATTGCTTAGCATCTTGGTCAAATTACTGTTTATATTTCACTCCTTTCCCTGAATTACTAATCCTTTGTCTTCTGGAAATACATGTAGGATGATCATCGCCATCTCAACCAGTTCATTGCCCATGCTGCACTTGACCTAGTAGATGAGAACATGTGGCTTTCTAACAACATGTATCTGAAGACTGTGGACAAGTTTAACGAATGGTTTGTTTCTGCTTTTGTCACAGCTGGACATATCCTTCCCTCTTTTCAGAAAGGGTTAAGTCAGATTAAATGAGTTTGGAACAGATTTCTCTGGCTATTCACCACTGTTATTGCTAGAGAGAGTCACCAGCTTCAGGATGAAGTACGCTGGGAGGCACAGCAGTTGTTGAAAGTCGGGACCAATTGGAAAGACGGATTTTTCGTTTTGGAGGAGCTGGAATAGCCTAATAAAATGTGGAGCTCACATGAAGTAGAGGCAAGACGAATGAGAGGGGAATAATATGAGAGGGTTTGAGCAAGCTTGTATGATTCTCTGTTCCCATCCCTTTGATAGTGCTAGAGAGGAGGAGCAGGGATAAATATACTTGGTGTCAATCACACCCATCTTGAAAATGTGGTGTCAAGGCTTCATCCAGGGTCAAGAGGGTACAGAGGTGTTTGTTGTGAAACTTTTGTTACACATAGGAAGTAACATTGAATGTCATGTTTCAGCTTCAGGGGTGTATGGCAAAGGTGCTGAGAGTGTTGTCCACATTCAGAATTTTCTAGCTTTAAGAAGAATAACCTTGAATAAGAGAGGTGATTATTTTTATTTTCAAATAGGGGAATTTCAAAATACAAAGGTAATGCATTCTAAATTTCACTGCTCCGGTTACTTCTTTTAATGCTTCCTCCCATAGTCACTGCTAATTCATGTACAGCTACACATTTTAAGCATATGCAGAATTAGGTGTAAGTGCTTATCTCAGGATATGTTGAATGTCTCTCTTCTTTGTAAAAGTTAAATTTTCCTTAATTGCTTTACATATGAGATTTATAATGCTTCATGATGTAAGGCAAGAAGATGGAATTAAGAACTTCTTTAATGACGTATATGACTTGTATATAAAGGTAAGAACCCACTTCGTATGGTCTCACTGCAGTACTTTTAAGTGTGTTCTGCTGTGCATCCTCAGGCATGCCAGTATTAGCATGTTTTCTCCTGGGGGCCTGTGTAAGTGGAGAAGCACCCGTGCTTTCCACATTAGCCACGTGTGACATAAAGCATGTATTTTCCATTAAAAGAATAGATTTTTATAAGTTATTGTAAGTTGTTATCTTTCAGAATTTGTTTTCATTTTAGTCCAGTGATTTTGGGCAGTATTGTGTCATTAACGGTGATAATGAAAGCAAAGGATTGTTCTACAGAAGTAGCCCGTGGTCTCACAGCCTGGCGGTGCTTCCACTACATGGGCCCGCCGCAAGCTGTCATTGGAAGAATCGCCATCTTGGCCTCCTGCGGGGACTCCACCAGTGCTCATTTCTAAAACAGAAGTTCCCACTAGTGCCACGATGGATTTGTTCTGAGGAGCTGCCACTAGGGGATGGCTGTGTACATATATGGGGAGAATGCCAGGGCCTCTAAAGAAAGTGACTGTTTAGGAGCTGCGTGCTCTAAAGTGGCACTAAATAGGCTGAAAGCTAATAGTAGTTGCCATTAGAAGTAACATTTTCCAGGGCTGGACATTTGTGCTTATTGATCAGTTTTTCCTTCTTTCCTCAGTTTGCAATGAATCCATTTTATGAACTCAATTCTCCTATTCGATCCAGTGCCTTTGAAAGGAAAGTACAGTTCCTTGGGAAGAAACACCTTTTAAGCTGAATAACTAACTTTCCTGAGTGAGTGCTTTCTCCATACTTTCCTGATTATTTGAACTGTGGTTCTTCTGGCTAGTTTTTGGCATGTTTGATATCCATCTTTCTAAAGCGGGACAAATCGGCTACTGAAGAAGGTGGGAGGTTTTTTGTTTCTGGTATGGATAAGAACAGCCAAGCTTCTCTGTTTAATGTGTATCTTAAGTAGTTTCCTTTTACGTGTTATGAAAACTAAGTTTAAAAATGTCAGGGGCTGAATGGGTACAAACTGAGACGTGGGTGTCAATGCATATGCAAAATGTAAGCCTCTTACACAGGGTGGGAGGAAATCAGATCTAAACACAAAAGACATCTCTAGTCACGTGATTTAATATGAGTAAAAGGGAATTCTTGACTGTTTGGCCTAAGTGGTTAATTTTCTTATAAGCCTTTCTACTTACAGTCCTTTGCTAGAGAACTCTGCAGACTAACTTTACTCTTTGTGGTATTAAATCAGGTCTATATTAATATTGTAATGTATGCATTATAAAGTGCTAAATAAAAAGAAAAGAGCATGTATCAGCAAAGCTTTGTCTTCAGTATTTCAGGAAGTTTTGAGAAAAAAACTTAAAGTTTTTAAGCTTAAAATTGGAAGTTTACCAGATGGTTAGTGCAATACATATTTAGCTGCAGTGTTGCATGAATGAAATGAATTAATACAGTAGACCAGCACAGCTGTGTCTGCCCTGACTTTAATTCTAGTTAACACATGGGGGAAAAAAAAACCCTAAATTTACATGTTTAAACCCACTTCTTTCCATTTTCTCTGCAAGTGCTGAATTATTTTTTTTTTTTAATATATTTAGACTAGTATCTTTGAACCATGAAACTTTATTTGTTGAGGTTTCAGAAAGGCGTTATTTGGCCTGTCTGGCTACTATTCCGTTGGAAAATGTGGTGAGGCACCCTTTTGCAAAACTTACCATCATTCCAAAATACTTATTTTTGAATGGGTCATTTGGCATATATGTACCTAATATTTTGGTTGGTTTCACAATCTTTTAAGTAGTCTGTTTCCTTTTGAAGTAAATCTGTATAAGCTACCTTCTTGCACATTTTTTTTTAAATTTCTGAAAAGTAATTTCCAAAGGAAGTGGTATGCTGGTCTAGGAAGTAGTACATTTTGCATAGTCTGTATAATTAAAGGGACCACATGTATATGTGCTTTAAATATATAGTCAGTCATTCTTTGTAATTTACACTTACTGCTAAACTGTGACTGTAAAATACTTGACAAGAAAAAGAACATGATATAAAGGTTGCAATATTTACCTTAAATAAAATGTGGAATGATGCAGCATGGATGCCTGTTGAGTATACTTGAAATGATTTAGAAGAAAACTAGATGATCGTGTTAAGGCTGCCTTTATTGGCAGGGCGGCAAGTGAAGATGGGAATACTTGGTTTTTGCAATATTATTTCATAAAACCTGCATTGTACAGCATTTGGATAATGTCATGTAATCTTATGTAAATCAACTGAGGGTTTTGGGTTTTTGTTTGGGTTTTTTTTTGCTTTATACATGAAAGCAACAGAAACACTTGAGGTAAAGCATTCTCATCCATATCATAAGGAGCCATTAAGTTGGAGCTGTTATGCTGTTTTCTTCCTCCTCCCCAGTAGCATGATGGTTGGAAAAATACTTAGACTTAAGATTCACTGAGGAAATACTTATGTTAAATAATCATGTATGTAGCAGTAAGAAAAATCTTGGCAAAGATAAAGAATTAGTGCTAAGATTTTCCACCACTTTTAGAAACTCTGTTTTTTGATAATTGTATTCTTTTCTGCCAGCACACAGTAGGACGTTATGTAAAATGAAAGCTTTTTACTTCTTGCCTGATCTCTGAAGGCAGTTACCATTTAGCTAACTGTTCTTATGGCCTCCGTACATCTTTCCCCTTTTCTTCTGAATATAGGAATTTTAAATGGGAAATGCATTCTCATAGGTACATCTAGACTTTATGAAAACAGACTGTTACTGGCCACAAGAAAGGGAGCATTATGTGCTAACTCATTACATTAATCATTATAGAGTTTGCAGTGAGGAATACTGGCTTGTGACAGAATTCTGAAGGACCTTGGCTAGGTAGCTGTGACCTCACTGTGTATGGAGGAACACTTGCTTATGCTTTGTTTTGTGACTTTTTACAATAAGCTGAAAGACTGCTATCTGGAAGTGACAGGTGAAAGTTCTGTTGTGATCAACTATAGTCACAAATGTGCTCTAGTTCTGACAGATGCAGTTCTAGCATGCATCAGACAACGAATGTTTCTAGCAATGTGAAGGTCAATGGACAAGGCAGAAGAGAGGCCTCCTTTGGGCATGAACTTGCAATCTCAGAGGTTTAGGAGTAAGAATTCATATGAAGTCTGTTGCAGTATGAGACAGCAGGAGCTGTAACATCAGCTGTTGGCTGTCCTAGCTATAGTTACTTCTGCCCCTCCCCATTTTGCTATCTGTTCTAATATGCATCAATCCCACCAGTTTGCTGTGACAGTATTTTTGTTCCTCATTTTAAAGGACATCTGGAACTTTGCATGTATACCACACGGTATGCTCTGTCACTCTACAGAACTCCTGCTAACAGGACCCTCTCATACTTGAGGTACATTAATAATTGAAATGGATCAGTGAATTGAAACATAAGCCACACATGCCTACCTTGCCTCCATATTCAGTGATAGATACTAAGCTTTCAAAGTACAGAAATGCAGTTGTTACTAAACATGATTTTTTTGTACTTGTCATAGGACTTCTGTTTCTTTCAAGTACTTGATAATCTCCCTCTCAGACCAAATCCTGACCTCAACATAATTTTTATACCGTCTTATTTACTATAGCATATAAAGCCCCTCTCTATCTTTACTAGCCACTTTTGTGATGAGTGTAGAGTTGCAGTACAGCAGCTCCCAGGGCACAAGTAATACACTTCCACTGTATTAAGTTTTATTTAACTTTATTAAACCTACTTCTCAGATAGAGGCTTGGTAACCATGAAGTTCCATGAAAAAGGGGCAGATGGACTCTCTGGCACAAGAAGGACCACAACAGTTCTCATCCTTAATTGTTTCCTTTTAGCAATCTTATTTGAATTATATCTATAGTACTTTAGTCACAGTAACTTCATCTCCTGTTTTGTTTCAACCTTAACCCCTGCTAAAATGTACATTAAAGGAAGCTTTAATTAGTAAGGTATTCAATTTACTACAGTTTCCTGTCACTAGCTTCGTAGTCCCCAACGCAAGCAATCTTAGTTTTTAAAACTTTTTGCGCTCTCAGTTTAAGATTGAGAGAAATTTAGCTAAGATTTTCTTTCTTCACAGGTCTTTTCATTCATTGACTAGCAATTAAACATAACAAAATAGCAGCTCAACCTATATTCAGCTGTTTGGTGACTGAAGCTTAACACACAGTTCTGTTGCTGTATATGCAGGACTGCAAGAATGAATTAAGACTTAGAATGTCCAAAAAGTAGAGAGATGTCACTTTTAAGCAGGAGCAGCAGACCTATGGAGTAAAGTTGTCCTGGACAGGTTCAGGCAAGAATACAATACATTCAGAGAAGTGTATTAAGAGCAACAAAGAAGGGTTTGTTTTGCAAGCTTTACTTCCAAATAATTACACCTGGTACAGAGTGAATAGATAACATTAAGAGAAAACTCTTGCTGTTACTGTACTCTCAAGAAAGGCTTTTATATTGGAGCACAAAAGTTGCTGTACAGAAAGCAGAGTCTGTGTAGCTTTGTGAATAACATGGCCTGTCCTATAGGCCTCAGACTTCCCTTTGAAGTCCACAATGTGTGTAGGCGCTTGCCTGTTAGATTACACAGTGAAGCAATGGCACGCTATCAAGTTTGCTATTACAAGGACACTGGGTACTCCAAGAGCCAACTTTCAACAACTTCTATACAAGTATTCTACCATTTAACAGCAATGAAGAACCTCACATACACCTTCTGTGGTTTCATCTGCATTACTGCAGAAAGACGGTCCATTAAATACAGAATATGGTGCTGTTCATCATCAGGTAACGAGTACAGTAATACAGAAGACATTGTCTTAAATGTACAAGTCCATACCCTAAAATAGTAAATTAAATAAGGATCAAATTCAGCTTAAACACTAGCTGTAGATATTTACTTGTATTAGGGCGGAAAGCTGTCACAATCGACTAAGTCAAGAGCTTCCTGAGTTCTCTACGTATTGCCAAGCCTTAGTTTCACAGTGCAGAGATTATTGGTAAACACATTCACAGCTCAGGTTAACAGGAACAAGAAGTTTGGAACTTTAAGGCTGTATACTAAAAGTTCTCTTACAAATTTGTCATAATGTGGATCCCTTGAAGTGCTATTAAAGCTGACTGAATAAAGCATCTCTTTTTCATAACTAAAAATGGTTATACTTCAGGTACTTATCAGAAACATGCTGCAATAAGACTTAAGGCAGAGACATGTTAACTTAAAAAAAATCAGCAGTATCTTGCAGTAAACTGCTGGAAAAATTAATACAGCATTAGAATAGTAAATGAAAGGAAAAAGGGCATTAAATATGTAGGAAATTCATTTCCTGCTTAAAAACCTACACAAATTATAGCAAGATTAGACAATTAGAGAAAACCTGAAGGTTATTTATATTAACTTATAATAAACACAAGATAAAGTACCACTCACAGCAAAAGGAATGTAGTGAGACTGAAGTTTAATATCTAGCATTAAGAAACTGACATCTAGGAAAACAAAAATGGAATGCTGATTTCATAAAAATATACACATACAAAAGTATCTTTGTGCCTGAATTCCAGAACAGTTTCTCCAAAGTAGTGCTTCTAGAACTTTCAAGTTTTAATTATATTCAAAGTATTTATCATTTGAATAAAGTTGGCAAATTACATTCTTATATTAATGGTTTTACTTGACACCTTCCTAAACAGAAAGTGTTACTAATTCAATAATGAGTCACTCATGAATGGAAATTTTTCTTTTGCTCCCCCTAGAAAGCAGCATAATATTACAATTTTAATATTAGAGCAAAACCCATTTTTTGTTACTTTATCTACTACACCTTCCCCATCCTTTTATAGAGCAAGCTAATCAAAAGTAATTTGGCGAAAAAAATCTTTAAGTCAACAACAAGATGAACTGGGTTTCGGTTTCCGATGAAGGTTTACTGTATCTGTTTGAATAAAGTGGTCTGATCTATCTTCAGAGGCTAGAACTCTTCTAACCGCTTCTTCAAAGGCTGCTGCAACATTAGTGGCATCTTTTGCACTGGTTTCAAAATACGGATGGTTGCCATTATTCCTGCACCAGTCTTGAGCTTCTTCTGTAGATACTTGCCTTTCATCAATATCAACTTTGTTACCCAGTATTACAAATGGAAAACTTTCAGGCTCCTTGACATCTGCATAATAAATGAATTCTTTCTTCCAGTTGCTTAAGTTTTGGAAGCTTTGAGAGTCGTCCACGCTGAAGGTTAGCAGGCAACAGTCAGAACCTCTATAAAAAGGAGTCCGCAAGCTCCTGAAACGTTCCTGACCTGCTGTGTCCCATATCTGCATTGTAACAAAATGTCCATCGACTTCCAACTCTTTATTTAAGAATTCCACGCCTATTGTATGAAACAGCTGTGCATCAAACTTGTTGGTGACATATCTGTTCATAAGGGAACTCTTCCCAACTCCACCATCTCCTAGCAGTATTACTTTAAGGAGTGATGATTTTGCTGCCATTGTTACAGGAATAGATCCTCCTGGTTTCCTAGACCTGTAAAGATTAAGAAAACCATTGAAGAGTTGTGAGCAGAAACTTTAACACTTTCTAGATACTTGTGTGTGTAAAAAAAAAAGCAGAACAATGCTAAATAGGTGATGTGTAGATGCTCATAGTAAGAATACCACGTGTTTAAAAGGTGTATCTTTCACAGACTGCACTTTCTATGGCAGTTGAAGCAGTGTGCTGCACAAATTACTGCTCTGTCACTGAAAACACTTAAAATCCCCAAACTCTTCAACATCTGTGCAGAAGGGCTATCGCATCACATTCAACAAGTGCAGCGATTCATTTTATAGATTTTATAGAGCACAGGCCTTTAACTAGTCACTTCAGCGCCGTACTTCATCAGCAAAGTTATTTTTTAACATGCAGAAGTGAAGAGGAAGCTTTAGGAATAAAGCAGGACACTATCTGTTATACTGGAATAACTGCTGCACTTCACCCAAAATTGCAACCGGACAAGGAATTTTAAATCAATTCAGAGGAAGCACAGTTACCTATAGAACAAATGCAAAAAATTTTATTTTAAAGTGACTAAGTATTGGAACACAAACATTCAATTTTTTACAGTTTACTCCTTGCAGAATAGCTGTGATAAATTGAATAGTATTACAACCACTACAAAAGCAAATTCACTGTTGCTCCTTCCAACAGTACTCAAGATGCCAAATACCGAGGCCAAGTCTACGCTGACAGTTCAGTTAGTAGGTGTCAACTTCCCATGGTAAAACTGTCAAAAAGCCTGGAAGTGCGAGCAAATAGTCTGGCTGCCAGCACAGGGATGGTGAATTAGTGACACCAATGAAGCTTTTTTACTGTCACACTTTAAAAAAGAAAAAAATTTTAACACTAAAGTAGTTCGCTCATTAGTGTTTTGTACCAGCCCAAGCTTTGCCCTCATTACATAGTGTCATCTAATACTGTAAGAAAATGTTTTAACTGCTTGGGGGTAAAGTTTCATTTTAAAGAGCCCAAACTTAAGTTTTTGTATGAGGAGAATTGCTGTTCCTATACCTGCCCAATACTAAAAGGGATCAAAGTAATTTAGCCAAAACAGGCTCCTCTGAAAACAGCGTCTATTTAAAATGGAAACGGGTCATAAGTTGCCTAGTCCGTCTCCTTCTCTGAAGGAAGGAATGCGGTCTTGCTAGTTGTAATTAGCATTACTGGCATATACATCACCCACAGAGTATGGTTATGGAATTAATACCTGATACAAGCTGGCATGACAGTCATATGACTCTGCTGCCTTAGAATCAAGGCCTACATTAGAAGTGAGAAATTTCAGGAATTTTTTCATCTCTAACTTTCCGTCTTTGAATGTTTGTTTGTTAGACACAATCTACAGTAAGAGAGAAGAAACGCTTTAGTTTGAGAGCAGCTGAAGCCTCAACACAAAAATTTCAAAATATTAAGGAACAGTGTCTACATGCCCTGAACAGATTTTTAATGGAAGCAATTTTATTTAGTCATACTGCATAATTAAAAACAATGTTTATAAATCCTTAATTTTGTACAGGTTTGCATCCCAACAATGTTAAAACTGCTTAAGAGCTACAAGTGGACTGTTCATTTACCTTTCAGAGAGCTATGGGATAATTGCTGTGGCTCAGGATAGGATCACATACATTTTTATGTATGTGAAAAGCCTTATTAGAGTCAGTGGACTACTTCATATGAGTTCCAGGTTCATGCTGAAATCCTTAAAATGGTCCAGTGTCTTCATTTGTCTCCCTAATTCCTACTGTTGGTTAACAAATAAGTTATCTGAGCTATGCAGTTACATAGGAACATCTCAATAAATAAAGCATTCATGAGACAGAAGGTACTGAATGTTCTTCTGTTCTTCTACTTCAGCATTGGGAACAAGTTACAATTTATTTTTTCTGTCCCACTGAAATCACAAGTTCCCTTAAAGGCATAATGTGAATAAATAACTGACTTGTAGTTCTGATTGGTACTATGCACTTGTTTCTTTAGCTTCTACAGTTTGAAGAACTGCAGTTATCATCATGAAATAGTCCAGGAAGCCACATTTTAAACAAAATACAAGTAAAAAATCTGTTAACAGTATTTAGTACTTTTGTGCATCCAGAACCCAAGAAGTTAATTTGCGCAGTTTCAATGACACAGGCCATTACAGTGAGGTCTAGGAGACTGATGACCATCAAAGTACTTTTACTGGGCAGACAATTATAGACCAGTCACAAACCATTAAAGTGTCTTTTCAGCTAGAACCAAACTGGTCCTTCTACACAAAGGCTACAGAAACAGTTTCCCCAGGGCTGATAAGCACATATCTCAATGTGATGTTGCAGGCAACGCAGTTTAAGTTTTTAATCCAAAATAAATGGGATATACGTTCAGTCTTTTAAATACACGTTTACAAGCTGGATCTGAAGCAGCAGAGAAGCAGGTTTGAAGGCATTGAGAAACAGTTTTTGTTTGGAAACAGAAAAGACTTGATACAATTAGGTTTTTTGACTCTATAAGGGACTGATCTGCAGCCCCACTGATTATGTGATTTAGAGTATCTGCAGAACCAGGATGTTCTCAGCACAGGAGGCTGCTGCATTTTTTCCAGTTACATATCTTTAAATAAGAACTTTAAATAGCTAAATTTTTGTAATTTCTTTTTCTAAGTTATGAAGCCTTAACACTCTGAACAAATAAAATAACAATAAAATCCTTAAGACACTTGGAGAATTAATGTTATTTCTCCTGTTACATACTTCGAATTTATCTGTATACTGTGCTTTTTGACAATGTTTTGGGAAGAAACAGTCAACATCTGATATCATATTTCTAAATACTTATTACCTTAATTGTTCAGTTTAAATCATCATTCAGCATCTGAAAACAAAACAAAAACTTAATTTCCAATGTGCATCTGATTGTTTTAAACATCAGAAATGTAAGACACCACAGAATTACACATAACTATGTTCCAGTTATTTCTTACTGTGCTGCACAATTAATCTCAACCTAGTACTCAGAGGAGTCTGTAAAGAGAGTATTTTCCCCTCATGTTCCTCTATCATTTCAATATTCAAAGAAATTCTGAGCAAATAAATAAAAAGCAGCCCCACTCTGGTCCATTTTGATAACCATTTCTGAATTGCCTCCACCAACTTGTAAGAACTCAAGACCACTGACTTCAATATTCCTGTTAAAAGCAGAGAACAGTTTCTACTGAATACCGTTTCTAACATGATCATATACTGCAATACAAAAAGCAATTTATCACCTCCAAGAATCTCCCCTTTAAACAGTGAACTGAATTACAAGTCAAACGTTTCCATTAACAACTCAAACATTTGCTGGCAAGACTAAAACCAACATGGCAAGCAACTTCAGAAAAAAAAATTAGTGTGCATTACAAAATCTTTGATTCCCAGCCCCTCAAAGCTTAGAGAAACACCACTGCCTTGTACAATCTATCCATCTACATTTTCTTAATTCCACGACTGTCAGTTTCATTAACTGCCTTTTTATTTTGAGTGCAATTACCTCTTTTAACACTTTGGTACTAAAGCAGCACTCAAAGAAAAGCAAGATTCTTGGTCTAGAAAATCAGGCCACCAACATGCAAATTTAATTTAGGAATTTCTCTTCCCCCCCCCTCTATAAAAATCATTTAATAGATTAAGGTGCTGAACTCAAGTTTTGCCTATGGAAAAATAGTGTTAGCCAACATGGTAATTGCATGGTATCTATGATGTCAGCAAGCTACAACCCCACATAAACTATTATGCAAACAGAGTCAGGTGGACCAATTTATCATTTCCCTTTTACCATACTGATACCAAGCAGAGCAGCACACTATTAAAAAAAAGAAACACCAAACACAGCAACTGAAATCTTATCTCCACTCACCCCTTTTTAAATAGAAGACACCAAAAACTGGTTCTGTTGCAACAGCACCACTGAATTCCCTCTGTATTCGTGAAGGTAAGGGACACTTCAAATTTCCAAACTATTGTTTCTCCACTTGTACCTGCTTTCTAACTTGGAAACAGGCAAGAAAATTTACTTCAACCACCATTTTCAGTCAGTGGTCACTGATGAACCACCTGCTATATGAAATCTATACCCAAAGGTTTCCCTGAAGTTAGTTAAAGGACAGTGTACCACATAAAGAACACCCATTTGACTTGGAGAAGGGAAAAAAAATATCCAAGGTAAGGCAAGGTAAGGTTTGTTCCACCTAATCACATTTATTTACAACCCAATACACTTTCAGCCACGACTTCTTAAAAAAAGGGGGCTATCTTTAAAAAAGATTTAAGAAAAAACATTCTCTCAAAGTTACTGACAAGCAGAATTAGCAGTTCCATAACTAGCATAACAATAACACCATGTTTCATAACTTCCTATCCTCAACTTTACACACATACAACACATCCATTTCAGCTCTGAAGCCTATTCACAATTTTCTTTGCAAAGCCATCTTATTTTCTTAAACCACAGGTATCAGACATTAACAGTTTAATAAGGCACACTAACACTTCAAGTATTTTGTCTGAGAAAAACACTTGCCTTTCAGTAACATAATGTAAACTCACTCCCTCATTAGTAATTTTTTTTAAACCCTAACAAAGCTTTTGACAATATTTACCAGGCTAGCTTAAAAAAAAAGTTGTTTCCTGTGGTTTGTTAGTTGCAGTGGCTCATGAAAAAGTGACATAAATTGCTTCTCTGTAAAATGTCTGGGAAAAAATTCCCAAGAATGATCACAGTTGCAGCAGAAGGGGCAGCATCCAGAACTATGTGGTTTTCAACACTTAAACTTACTGTTTGTGCAATTTTTACATCTCTCAGCCCTCAATCACTACAGAGTAGATACACTTGTCACCTACAGCAGATTTGCAAGTTTCCAGAAATCTGAAAAGAAAGGACAAAACCAAATTTTCTACTCTGTCTCTGCTTAGCCAGTCCTTGTAACTAGAAGGTACTGGTTTACACCTTGGCCAATTAAGTGGCACAAGAACAGTTTTTTAGTGTGTAAGAGGCCACAAGTGTGTTTGACCTGGAAACATTTTGCTCTCAACTCGGAGGGAAACATACAGATAGGAAGTCAAGACGCTGCACACTTTGCTTAAGAATGCTTTACAAACTTGGATATTAATCAGCCTCCAAACTGTCCTTCCCCTCCATGGGGTAACCACGTAAGAGCTGTGGATCAGCAACATCCCTTTTGGATCAGCAACATCCCTTTACTGACAGCCACTTGTGAGCTGCCTAGTTCTCTGGAAGCCCTTCAATCATATGACTTGACCTACTGAGATCCTATCATCTTGCAAGTCTTCCTTCCTTTATCTATGATTTCACCATTGCTCTGTGAAGGTAGTTTGTGTTGTCTGTTGGATAGATCTTTAATAATTTGATGACAGGTTATCTGAAAATTGCCTCTAGTTGTAAGCAGCCTAGACATGCTTTAATCTAACACCAGAATATCACTAGAGTTTATTCATAATCATTTGTAATATGAACACAACCCAAACTGAACTGACATTCAGCATTGCCACTCGTTCGTATACCAAAAAGTTGTATTTGGGGGTTTCCTTACAAGGTTATTTTTCACTCTGACGTAGTTCAGGACTCTAGTTCAAACAGTTGCCTGGCATGACTCAGGACTATGAAAGCAGCAGCCAAGGGAAGGAATCCTTAAGTCTGCATAGCATTCATTCAGTACCTACTGCCAGAATCACTTCATTTATTCTAAATTAGATCTAGCCACAAACTCAATTGGCAAAACTTGTCAGGAGAAATACTTACATTTACACCTCTGTTAGTTTAGTCTGGCAGAGACCTGGCCTTCACTTTCCATCTCATTCCCCACATTCAAGTACAGTGAGCAAACTATTATTTATTCTGATTTAATAAGAGTTGACATTGCTAAGCAGATCACAGTTGAGCTTCTCCCAACTTCAATACTCTCCTACTTTCAGCCAGCTTCAAAACACCCTTAGCTGCTGCTGCTGCTCTTGGTCCAACGTTTCTAACAATTCACAAGTTAACTGACATTCTCCTTGCAACCTACTTCTGTTACTGGTTCGATTCTTTCAATAACTTAACAAGCAATTATTTCTCCTCATATGTGCTCATCTTTCTCCCTTGCATTAGTTCCCCTTTTCCTCCAGGGACTCTTAGCAAGAGCAGCCTCTATTGGTCAGGCTACATTGTATATTCATATTCTTCTCAATATAACTATGGGACCAAAGCCCATCCCTAAGGGATTAAGTGGGTTACACTGTACAAGGCCAACATAACTGTCTGCTCTGTAGGGTATGAAAACAAAAACAACACACCAAGGAGAATGAGCATTATAAAAAAAAACACCACCAAACTAAAGGAATTCTTACAAGCCTTTTTGCTGGGAAGTTGTTATTCATTGTGAAACATTTATGTAAAATTCCAATCCTAAGGAGCTGAAAGATCTGTTTCTCATGATTTATTACTAACTTGACACAAAATAAAATACAGCTTGAAATCTAAATACCTCATTTGACCCTCTGCAATTTTTTTTTTCGTGTATTTTCAATTTAAGGAAGCTGATGGTTCGTTTGACCACTTAAAAGTGAAACAAGGACTGCTAGAGCCCCCTCCCGTTTTTAAAAAAACCCTACACACTCTCTATTTTTAACTTAGCAGAAAAGATTTTACTAGAATTAAGGCAACAAAGAGAGCTGCATACAACCTAAAGGAGACAGAGAAAAATAACGGTTCATTATAAATTCCATGTTGATACTGAAACACAGATGTAGTTGTACCATCCTTTGGTTAGGTTTCTCTAGAAATAAAAGTGCCAGGAAAAAAGTTTTGGATTTATTTCGGTACATCTGAGAAACAGCTGTCCTACCAGTCTGCCATTACAGCTTGTTACCTTATAAGCTACTAATAAGTCACAAAAAATCCCCCCCCCAAACCCAGCCACACACAACCATCCTCTCTGTAAGAAAAGCCATCACTGACAACTTCAGTGTTGTACACCACTTTAAAAGTAAAGACAAATAAAAACCACATGCTTATTTAGTAAAGCTGTAAATTATTGTGGACAGGGAACGAAGAAAAACAACATGTAGGGTGGCAGACTGCATGACAGCTATCTGCAGACAAGTGTTTTCATTCCAAAGCAAAATTTAGACAAGGAGTTCCCTACTTGCCTACCCCACCCAAGTTAATAAAATTAAGTGCTCTCCATGTATCTAGCTGTATATAACCTTGCTAGAAAGGCCACTAAGATAGGTTTTTAAAACTAGTTTTCTTGCACTATTCTGTTATTTGTTGAATTATTTCGCATAAGTTACATACAACATGGAATACTTACACTGAAACTGCTCATTAACCACTCAGACGTAAGAAATTCAACAATCTTAACCTAATCCTTTTGGTTCTCCAGCCATCACCACATCTAAGTTTGTATAGCCATCTGCCACGATTAGACAAGCAACTGGCCGTTGCAGAGAACTAAATTAAGTCACTGGTTCGAAAAAGAAGAACTAAAAACCTAAACCACGTTGCTCAGGGTGCCCTTGGGAACACAGAAGTCCTTCTTCAGCAGACAGCAACAGGAAAAGGCGGTAAGAGGACCATTTACTTTTCCTCTTTTCGGTTTGAAGGGTATTGAAGGGGGACAGGTATGAAACCGAGCTTCGCCCGAAGAGCTCGGAGAGCTGTATCAGTGCCGAGGATGCACTGCAGAGTCGGGGAATGGTCATGCGCCGGCTGGGAATCGCCCGGCAGGCGCCCTTTCCCACAGGAGCCACCGCCTGCCCCGGAGTCACGGGATCCACCATCGCGCCACACTTCCCCGCCGCCCGCACCGGCTTTCCGGAGCGCCCGGGGCCCTGTCCCACCGCGGGGCGGGGGCGGCCGGGGCTCCCTTCCTGCACCACGGAGGCCGGCAGCTACCGAGCAAGCACTGGGGAGCGCGCCCGGCAGAGTTCGGACGCGGGCGGCGGAGGCGGGAACGGAGCAGTAAGCGGAGAGTGAGGAGGAAGAATAACGAAACCCCGGCCAGCTCCAGGCCGCTCCCCCCCGCCCACACACGCCCCCCAAGGCTGCCGGGCCGCGGGGAGAGCGGCCCCCTCACCCCCCAGCCGCGGGCGCGGAGAGTCCTCGGCGCGGGCCGCCCTCCCCGGGACACCAGCCCCCGAGCCAGCGGCCACTCCTCGCCCGGCACCTGCCGGGGGAAAGGCAACAAGAGAGAGGAGAGGGCGACCCCGCCACGCCGGCCGATACCTGCCCAAGGGAAGGAGGCTGCCGCCAGTCCGGAGCCCGGACTATGCAACCGCCGATGGGTGCTCGGCAAGGCAGAAACAACATGGCGGAGCGGGCAGGGGGCGGGGGCCGAGAGGATCACGTGAGCCGAGCCCCAGACACCCGGCCACGCCTCCTCGGGGGAGGGGTGGGGGTGCGGCTCGCCCCACCCACCCCTCGAAGCCCCGCACCCGTGGGCGGGGACGCGCTGTCGGGGGCGGCCGGATATACCTGTTCAGCCGTGGACTTGCGAAAAGGTTCCGGACGTGGGGGGCACGGTGATGGGAAGGGCTCTGCTCGCAGGAAGCACCCAGCACCGAAGTGTCCACAGAGGGCCATACTTGGCGATCGCTGCCGTACGACATGTAAAAGAAGGGCCCCCGTTCCCAGGGGATAAGACTTTTATTTGCTCTAGAATGCTCTGAATTATTAAGCTTTTAATCACCTTTAGATCGTATTTGCAGGTCAGAGTTATTTATTAAAGGCCGTAGTCTCACTGTGCTCCATGCCGAGGGCCCCACGTAAGCAAACTCATGACTGTAAGGCAGCTTCGCTTTACAGGTAGAGACATTTCAAAATGTACATGTGTCAAGGAAGGAACTAACCAAAATCCAAATCATGTTATCCAGAAAGAGCAGTCAGGCACCTCCTTCTCTAGTAATTCAGAATAACGTCAACTTGACTGTTTAAACAGCAAAAAAACTAAAGAAGCTAGCAATAGAGTCTTTTCTGTGCTCTTACAACTCACCACAAGGATAGGGCGAAATGTGATCAAAACAAAAAGAGCAGAAATTATTTAAGTGTGTTTAAAGAGGTTCCCACATCATCAAGAGAAATAGGCGATGACAGGCATAGGAAAGAGCACCTGAAAAACACCCGTTTGCTTGAGCAGCCATCACATGCTTCCCATCATAAGGGAGAAGCAACCAGACTGGAATTGCCTCTTGCAGAGTCATCTTTGCTTTGGATCAGATTTACAGCACAGCCCAAGGAATTTAAAACAAGATCTCAATATCATCAAAAGGAAATGGCTCCTACTGACAGGCGCAGGATTATTAAAAGGCAGTCCATGCTAGAGGCAAATCTGATGATACTAGGCCCCTTCTTATTTAACAAAGCTGGACTTTGAAATTTTTTAAATAACTTTTTCCTGGGATCTGCTTTCATCCAATGCTAAAGTAAAATACAGGTTAAGTGCTGGAGGGGTAGAAAAATGGCCTTTTTCAATGATGTTTGAAGACATAAGTTCTGATCAATTATTGCATTATTTTGTGATCTAAAAAGAAAAAAAAAATCTGCATTTAGAAATGGAAGAAATAATTACTCTATTTTGCACTTGATACCTTGTGGGATGAAACTACCATCTTTTTTTCTTAAGACAACACTGGTTCTCAGACACCTGGACACATTTAAGGAGATTTAGAATCACAGAATCATAGAATAGTTTGGGTTGGAAGGGACCTTAAAGGTCATCTAGTCCTATCCCCCTGCAACAGGCAGGGACATTTGCAACTAGACCAGGTTGCTCAGAGCCCCGTCCAACCTGACCTTGAATGTTGCCAGGGATGGGGCACCTACCACCTTTCTGGGCAACCTGGGCCAGGATTTCACCACACTCATTGGGAAACATGTCTTCCTTAGATCTAGTCTAAATCTACACCTTCTAGTTGAAAAAAGTTACCCCTTGTCCTGTCGCTACAGGCCCTGCTGAGAAGTCTGTCCCCATTTTTCTTAGAAGTCCCCGTTAGGTACTGGAAGGCTGCAAGAAGGTCTCCCCAGAGCCTTCTCTTCTCCAGGCTGAACAACCCCAACTCTCTCAGCCTGTCCTCACAGGAGAGGTGTTCCAGCCCTCTGATCATTTCTGTGGCCCTCCCCTGGACCTGCTCCAACAGGTCCATGTCTTTCCTGTGCTGAGGGCTCCAGAGCTGGTCACAGGACTCCAGGTGGGGTCTCACCAGAGTGCAGCAGAGGGACAGAATCCCCTCCCTCAACCTGCTGGCCACGCTGCTTTGGATGCAGCCCAGCATACGGTTGGCCTTCTGGGCTGTGAGCACTCATTGCCGGCTCATGTCCAGCTTTTTGTCCACCAGTACCCCCAAGTCCTTCTTGGCAGGACTGCTCTTGATTGCTTCATCCCCCAGCCTGTACTGATACTGGGAGTTGCCCCGACCCAGGTGCAGGACCCTGCACTTGGCCTTGGTGAACATCATGAGGTTCACACAGGCCCATTCCTTGAGCTTGTCCAGGTCCCTCAAATTTTTAAAATTCTAGTTAGAAAAAAAATTCAACTTCTGAGATAAGATGTATTTTTATTTGGGAACATAAAAGAAAATAGGAAAGGACCATGTTGTAACCGCGGCCTATTACGCTTATGATTTTATAGGCATAATGGGGTATCAATAGAGTTATTCTTATGGTTAAAACACACGCATGCATGCTTGAGGATCAGGAACTGAAGGCCTTTTTCCCTTGCGTCAACCCCTACTATTATTCATGTATGTAACAAAACCCATAGTTGCTGTAGAACAATCAAAAGCTGTAGAACAAATAATGCTACTGATAGGCCTGGTTACACGAAGTATAGCTGACAGTTCTTAGGAACAGACAGAAGAAAACGCCCAGCTAAGGTCTGGTGTGAAACACGTACGCCAAAATCACTCCCGTTTTAAATTTTGCAGACAGCGCAGGGCCCCGACGGTGAGTGCTGTGGGCTCTGCCCTGCCCGACCATCCCGGTGGTAGTGAGCAGGGCTGGGGCAGCGCTGGTGGGGGCAGCCGCCTCAGGGTCCCCCCGCCAGCAGGAGCCGCGTTTCGGCTCAGCCCCTGACCGAACCTGGTGGCCCTGGACCTGCAGCCCACCTCGTTACCCCAACTCCCATTCGACACGCAGCCCCACTGCGGGCACGGCCCCCTCCCCAGGGGCTTGTCTGGTGCTCACTGGAGTTTTGGCTGATTGTTATCACCGCATTTGCCTTCCTCTCTTGTTTGGGTGCAGTGGGATGGTGACCCTTCTTACTGAGGTCACCGTCCCTGCGCACCTTGTCACCCACCCCGCCGCTCCTGGCTCGCCTCCTCCTGCGCGGCAACCCACCCGTGCTGCTCCCTCACCTGCACGTTCACCCAAAAGCTGACCTTGCGCCTTATGGATTTCATTCACACAGCCGTATTCATGGAAAGATAATTTTTGTTACGTCACGTGCTAGCAAATGGCTCAAATAACATCCCAATGGCAAATAAAGGGCAATTTGTGTGTGTGTGCATGTAAGAAAGTTCTGTATCAGCAAAGCTGTCATATAATAGAGCTTGTGAATAATGCTTTTTCCCATCTGTAGCTGGCAAGGAGACTTTGTCCCATCCTGGCAAGCGACGGCATGGTCTCAATAAAACATGACTTTCTGACCTCCTGGCTGAATTACAGCAGTACAGAGTAAGGGGATATGAAGTCATCTGCCTTTACGGCTCTGCTAATACCAGAATGCAGCAAGCCAGCCCCCAAGCAATCCAAGAAATTATCAGAGTGTTCTTGTTCTTTCCTTATCTTCCAGGCACTCAGTGAACTGGACCATTACACCCTGAAGATTCCCTGAGGACTAATTCAACATACTTGCTCCTTAACCACAGCCTGTTACCAGGTAAATTTTCTTTTTGCCAGAAAAAGAGCTGCCCTTTTTTGTTTACAGAGTTGCAGCTCTTGGTTTTAGTAACAAACATATGTAGCACAGCAGACTGACAGGAATACGTTTTAAATAAACTGTATTGGGTTTGCACGGCAAGGTGGGTGGGGGAGCTGCAGGGGTGGCTTCTGTGAGGAGCTGCTAGAAGCTTCCCCTGTGTCCAACAGAGCCAGTGCCAGCTGGCTCCAAGACGGATCCGCCACTGGCCAAGGCCGAGCCCATCGGTGATGGTGGTAGCACCTCTGGAATAACGTATTTAAGAAGGGGAAAAAGAAAACCTGAGCAATTGCAGCCGGAGAGAGGAGTGAGAACATATGAGAGCAACAGCCCTGCAGACCCCCAGGTCAGTGCAGAAGAAGGAGAGGCAGGAGGGGCTCCAGGCACTGGGGCAGAGGTTCCCCGGCAGCCCCTGGGGAAGCCCATGGTGAGGCCGGCTGTGCCCCTGCAGCCATGGAGCTCCACGCTGGAGCAGATCTCCACCTGCAGCCCAGGGAGGACCCCAGGCTGGAGCAGGGGGATGCCTGAAGGAGACTGTGACCCTGTGGGAAGCCCACGCTGGAGCAGGCTCCTGGCAGGACCTGTGGCCCCATGGAGAGAGGAGCCCAGGCTGGAGCAGGTTTGCTGGCAGGACTTGTGACCCCATGGGGGACCCAGGCTGGAGCAGTCTGTTCCTGAAGGATGGCACCCGTGGAGGGACCCAGGCTGGAGCAGTTCATGAAGAACTGCAGCCTGTGGGAAGGACTCAGATTGGAGAAGTTCATGGAGCACTGTCTCCTGTGAGAGGGACCCCACGCTGGAGCAGGGGAAGAGTGCAAGGAGTCCTCCCCTGAGGAGGAAGGAGCGGCAGAGACAAGATGTGATGAACTGACCACAACCCCCATTCCCTGTCCCCCTGCATCGCTGAGGAGGTAGAGAAAATCAAGAGCGAAGTTGAGCCCAGGAAGAAGGGAGGGGTGGGTGGAAGGTGTTTGAAGGTTAGTTTTTATTTTCTTATTATCCTACTCTGATTTGATTGGTGATAAATTAAACTAATTTCCCTAAGTTGAGTCTGTTTTGCCCATGACAGTACTGGGTGAATGGTCTCTCCCTGTCCTTATCTTGACCCATGAGCTTTTCAATATATTTTCTCTCTCCCTGACCTGGCTGAGGAGGGGAGCGATAGAGCAGCTTTTGTGGGCACCTGGTGTCCAGCCAGAGTCAACCCACCACAACAACAAAGCAGCAGAAATTTCCTTTTGGCTTGGAAAGAAAAAAAGAGTTACAAACAACAAAAGGCAGCCGAGTACCTCCCTGAAAAGTGCTTCAGCAACGGGTTATGAGGGCGATACAAAAGGATCTCAACAGAATGGAATGAAATGGATCTGGCAGTAGATCTCCAGGAACTAGAAGGAGTTTCATCTCTGGTGTTAAGGGAGCAACATCAACTCCAATTAACAGAGCACTTCTCAGAATGATATCTTTGCTTTTACATTTAAAGTTGTGTGAAATTCATTGTTAATTTAGCTCTGATCTTCTTAAGACACGTATTACAAGTTCTGCAGCTACAAGCTGCTTGAGCTTTGAGCGCAATCTACATTTAAGACCTTATTGCTACTATTAAATCATAGGATTCAAGAAGCATCTGAACTTACAGCATCTCTGGAAAACCCAGTGAAAACAAATACAGACTTTAGCCTTATTCAGCATACATTTGTCCCATGTCTGTGTGGATCACCTCTAATGTCATGCTCCCTTGTGGAGTAGCATCATGGTTATGCTAAACATCGTACCAAAATTAATTGTCTCTGCTTAAAAAAAAAGTTAGAGATATCTTTTTCCCATCTGGAACAAACTGAAAAAAGAACTTCAACAACATAAGAGAATCTCACTTTTTAAAGCTTTCCTTTTATTCTTGTTTCGGGACTCTGACACTCCCTGTACTCCAGTCATCTAGACCCTCCTGCTGGGGCATACATTGTGTAGCTGCAAGTTGACTTTAGTGCCATTTTGAACCAAAGCACACACTCTTATCCAGTCAAACATTTTAAGCCTGTGCAGTTACACAATCTGGGTAGGGACAATGCAACCTATCGGCAAACTGTGACCTGGAGCAGTACTTTGCTTAGTGAAACTATGACCACACCTTTTTAAATAAGAGCAAAGATTTACTTGAATGGCCATTTCTCATATTTGGCACTTCCTGTCTGTACAGTATTCTGATATATAGTGGCACGTAACACTACACATGACATCTGCCTTCTACTAAACCTTTCAAGTAACAAGGATTGGATACAAACACAGATGGAAAGACGGCCAAAGTGGTAATGAACTGTGGGAGGTGAAAATAACCAATGGCATAAGATGATCAAGAAGATAATACAATAATTCATGATTTTGTATACAGTTTCACTAACTGTTACATGTAAAGTTGCAGGCAGTACATTTATCAACATGAACTAGGCGTAAAGTGAAACCAAACTTAGATAAGCTTTTTCACCACCCCTGGAACAAGAAGCCTCATTTCCCATAGATTTGTGTCCTCCGCACACTTACAATGGGCCCAGTTCACTCTCCCTGCCTCCCAATATTTTCTGCTCCTTTCTGCCAGTATTCCCAGATCTCCTCCTTGTCCCAGACTACTATCTGGGCAGGCGGCAGTGTATTTTGTGCCTGAATTTTAGGTAATACTAACAACCTAGCAACTATGTGTGTGTTGAACCAGCAGACAGCAGCTTAGACTACGTAACTCCTGAATAAAGGTAAAGGGCTCTATTTCTATCAATAGGAACAGATATTCTTTCCACGATTACTGGATTTCACAGAATTTACAAATACATTCCCATCTTTTAATGTCTAGCTTTAATTCAATTTGTTACAAAGCCAAGTCTCAGGTTCAACTGTTACTGGGAAGACAGGCAAGAAGGAATGCCTGCTCACAATGTATTACCATGGAAAACTACTTTAAAATGTTGAGTTTACTCAGCAGTTTAGTTTAACTGCGAGGGTACCACAGACTTGGCCTAGGAGTTCTGACTGCTGTTGGTTTGAAACAGAAGAAAGCGAAGGGATAGTTTTAAAAGGGGCACCGCTACAATCCATTCTTTTAATACTTGTAGTTATTGACAATTGTTTCTATACCATAAGTTGGAACTGCAGTTGTTAGTAACTGGCTTTTACTATCTCCACGTCTTAGAAGAAAGGGCAAGATGTTAAAGGCTAGAACCAAACAACCCTCTTGCTGCTGCAGGTACAGCTCACTCAGATCCGCAGTGAGGCTGGCTTGCTCTCGATTTGAAAAATTTTAAGATATCCACTGTTTGTTTTCTTAGCTGCTCAGTAAATACGGGTCTGTAGAAAATCCCAGTCATGTTGCAGCATACAGCTTAGCACTATACATTTAGGGATGTTCAAAAGAAAACGATGTTACACATTATGTCACAAACGTGACAAATTTTACCTTTGAAATACATTCTGTCAAAAAACACCACCCATGACTTGTAACATTCCCCGTCACCAAGACAAAACTCGGACGAGCTGCTACGCGGTGTTCTGACACAGCACAGAGCTGGCGTACAGCTCTACTCAGCAGGGCCGTGACCTCCAAAACGACAGCACACAACTCTGCTTTCTGTGAACCAGTAACACTGAAGTGTTTGCTTTCCTATGTTTTAGTGAAAACTAAAAATAATACTGTGCACAGACCTACTTCCACCACCTACCTGTAAGCATCAGTTCCTGCACATGGGTAAGGGCTGGAAAGGAAGGTCAGATATTAACTGAGTGGTTACACAGTTGAATGCTGGGGGTCTGGCCTAATGCTTTAACATTTCCTCTACATCAGTGCAATTCCACTGGAACACACATTTTCACATGATAAAAAGGTATTACCACAGTAAATGACACCACTGAAAGTTAACTGTTAGCACTTCACAGAATGGAAAAGATTTTTCTTGGCGCTTTTTTTTTGGTTTTGGGTTTTTTTTTTTTCTTCAGTAAAACAATAAATAAGTGTCACTTAATAACATCAGGTTACACACCGTTTTCACCATATAAAGATAAAAGTCTGCCTTCTGTTCTATTTTCAGTCCTGGCTGGCTTTTAGTCCACCAGCAGTTATTTTCCCAACTATCTCATGCCCCTAACCGCTTTCTCTGACAGGTCACGGAGAGCTCCAGGGCAGTGCCTTAGCCCAGAGCAGCCGAGCAGCCTCAGCTGTGTTCCAGCCCTTACTGCCCTCAGCAAATATTCACCAGGCTTCTCGCTCAGCTGATGCATTTTAGCCTTGAACTGCAAAATGCCTGTTGTGCATTTGTAAAAGTTATCTCCATTAATGCCAAGTATGCAGTTTCATTGTGTCTATACAATAGAGCGAAACAGAACACTTTCCTCTGTGGCTACAGCATGACTTTGGCAATTTATTGACCCATTTCACCATCTCATCCATACTCCAAGAAGGAAACTCATTATGAAGGTTATGTTTCCAAACAGTGCTACTGCTTTGCTGCAAAAACCTAACCTCTCAGGCAGGGCAGACTTACACTTCGCTGCATCTCCCTCAGGTCTGTGAGTGGACACATTTGTGTGCTCAGGAAATTAGGACTCAATGCAAGACCCATTTCCTCTCATTTAAACATTTACACTAACTCAAAAAAAGCGAAGAAACCAAAATAGGGACACAGAGTATGAACAGAGTATGAACAGAGTCTTCTACAGACCAACAAACAGCTGTGAAAGATACCCAGACTCCAGTGGTTCTCCCAGTTCAGAAAAGAAACATCTCCCTGATTTGCAATAAATACTCCAAAGCATTCAGATAGCTGGTTTTGAAGCAATTTTAAGTTTTCCAGAAACAAAACAAACAACAGGGCTATTACTTGAGTGAGAAGAACATTAAGGTGATATTTTGTGATAAATAAATGCTTCTAGTATACAGCCCATGGGAATCCTGTTGACTCTGGAGCAAAAACATGTATAAAAACTTCAGCTATTAGATTTGCCTCTATTCATTTTTTTCTGGATAACTTGCACTATATAAAAACATTGACTTGCTCAGTTCAGGACAGATGTCTCAGTTCAAGAGAGGATATCCATTCAGAAAGTGATTAACTCCTATTAACTTCATGCCTTTATTTATTAAATACCTTTACATAATTTTCTGAAATAAACCTCTGTCTGATCCTGCATTAATTTCTTCACAGTTGCAGGACATACCATCTTATATTGCAAATCTGAACTGCAAACTGATAGATTGTCACAAGTCCTATTTTCCTCCCAATAGCTATGAAAAGCTAAAGCAGAATTCCACTTTTGCTTTCATTTGCTAGCTGCCTTCTCCCCCTTTTACACTCTATTTTTCATTGCTTTTACACATTACCTCTTAAACCAACTTAATAATCTAACACTTGCAAAAATTGATTTAATTAAGTGAATCCATGCTGACCATTCTGCAATGCACACAATGTGAACTGCAGTTTTAGAAACAGTTTGTTTACTGTAAACAAAACTTATGTTCTATGAAAGACCTCCCCCTGAAGATAATGAAAATTCCAAGTACTCAGTACCTTGGGGAAAAAACCTGCAGCACTTGGAATATTTTTAATTGTCTTACTAGGGAATTACTCCTCTCTCAGATAGCGTTACCATTTTTTCCCTTTTTTCTTTTATTTCTTTACATATTGATATTACTTAAAAACATATAGATTTATTCAAGTCATCTTCAAACATAATAGCAATTTTTTAAAATTGATTTTGCACTTTTTAGTGGCAGCACCTACATAATATCAATGCAAAATTTTAAATTATACAGTTTCAACAGAAATACCTTCTCATATCTATGTTTTTTAACCACTTATTAAAGAGGGACAGCATTACAAACAGACCCATCTGCTGTGATACCACTGTTCTCCACATTCATTACAAATAACGTAAGTCAACATCTGTTCATCTGGATTTGTGTTTCGCACCCAACCTGGAAGAAAGAGAGTTCCTCTGGCAATCATAGTGACAGTGCAGTCAAATTTTTCACAGCGCCTACACTTTATTTTGTTTGTCTGCGTGCCATTAATAACTTGTGGAAGCTGATGTTCCTGAACGGATGATTCTGTGTACAGAGCCCTGAGCTGTTTCAGTTCATCGCTGGCCATTTCCATCACTGTCATCTCAGCAAAAGCCTTTGGACTCAAAGTCCCTGAAAAAAGGTTATGTTTTAAGTGGCAACTTTTAGGGTTCTTCAGGTTAGAAATTTTGCTTCTGATACAATTTTTATACTTTCTGTCATTTTTAGCATGAAGAGCAAAAACATGTTCTTCGATTTCTTTAGATAGCTCTAGCCATTTATCAGTTTCTTCTTTGCTTTTGTCAGAACCAGTCAAAGCTTTGTAAAGAAGATCTCTGCATTTATGTCTCAGAGCTCGCATCGGATCCTGCTGCAGACTTGCATCATTAACAAGAGGTTTAGAATCTTCATTATCAGCATGTTGTTCCTCAAAAGAAGAAAGCTGATTCATGCTGCCTTCTGCGTCATTATGTACCACATTTTTAACAGCTTGCAATGGGACCAAAATTTTAGAACTAGTAGCATCTAATGCCTCCTGCTGACATGGTCCTTCAGACAGTGACTGCTCTCTAGGAACCACACCGAGATGTTCCATTTCCTCTTCCACATGCACAGAAACTGATTTTTTAACTTGCATTGACTGAACACAGTTATTCTTGTAAAGTGCTTTCCACTTTGACAATAACTGCTTTGCTTGCTTTTTCAACTCTACTGAAGGGCAGATCTTGAGTACTCTGTATACAGCCTTGGCAACTTCTGTCCCCTGAAGATGCTCTATAGTCATACCAACATCTTCAAGCTCTTTAAGATGACCCTCAACATCTTGGAAATTGTTCTCAGACAGTAGCTTTTCAATACAATGGGCTCTGTGTATAATATTTTTCTGGTCAGACATTTTTAAACCTGAAAGCCAAAACATATTTATCATATTTACTGCAGTTATGACAATAATTCATTTTCTCTATATTCTCACAAGATTTTATTGCTATTTTACACTATCTTATTTATATATATTATTTGTTTTGTCAACTTTTTCTTGAAATGGTGTATAGTGGAGGTAGTGGAGCAAATGCAAAATACAGAGGGGCCTGGGTCCTGGGAAAGTGCACATGGGCATGCTAGTCTAACGCATACAAGAAAAACACTGGTGGAAAGAAGAGCCCAGGGACTTCTGCTAGTGTAGGGTCAACAATTTAAAAAGTAGGGTGTGACACTAATTTTTAAGGAAAAGCAGAGTGTTTTGCCAAAAAACACACTAACAAAGATACTTCCAGCATAATAAAAATTTAGTCATATTTGCTGTATGCATGTACACCACAACAGAAATTCACAGGGAGATTCTCAACTGCTACAAGAAGGTAGATAACTACACAACCACTCCGCTGTACGAGATTACAGGCAGACTTGGCAGCGTTTTCTGCATTAGTAGACTCTACCATCACTGGACTACCAAGGAGCAATCAGTTCTGAAATTCATCATTTTTTACCAAAAGCACCAGAAAAACACCTGTTAATGTTTAAAATCTAGCCACTCTTATCAAAGGACACCTTCTCCAAAAAAAAAAAAAAAAAAAAGAAAAAAGAAAAGGAGGTTATGTATGTATGAGGTCTTTCCTCATACATACACAGAAACAATAAAAATATTAGTAGGGTTTTTACAGTTAGTTTTTACAGTATTAGTGTCAAGAAATTGAATTTAATACAATTTTGTTTTCAGAGAATCAGTTTGTTTTTCTATCACACAAATGTAAAGCCTATTAAAAATTAAAAGTCTATTAAAAACCGTGTCTGGGACGTTCTGCTGTAACAGCTATTTGAATAACCTAATGCCCTCACACTGCTGAATACAGTCTGTACTAGCTTCCCAATCATCTCCAAAGGCAGACTTGTAAGTAAACGCTGCACTAATTTAATCTAGAGTTGTAATGACATTAAGGTTTTCTGCAAGACCCCAAACCCAGAGATCATTGCTGCCATCTTTCCAGAATGCATGTGCAAAATAACCCTCCTCAGAAAAACTGGCTTATGTCTCAAGTTTTGGGAAGCTGCATTTAAACCTCTTTTTCCATTTTTTAAGCACCTAACTAAAAATTAACTCAGTACAAGTTGCAATGATACAGAACAACAGAAAAATCAAGGTGGGTCCAAAAACTCCACATTGTAAGGTACTTTTTTGGTTGCTGGTTTTTGGAGGTTGTGTATTTGGTTGGGTTTTGTGTTTTGTTTTGATTGGTTGGTTGTTTTTTTTTAAATCAGTCATTCCTGTAACTAAACCCTAACTTAGTAAAATGTTTTCACAAATCTTTATAATAAATGCTGAGATGTTTGCTATCTATAGTTTTGTTTTTAATAAAACCTGCAAGATTCCACTCGGTTTCTCATAACAAACCCAAACAAATCAAGTTAATAGCTATTGTTTTAGAAGGGAATGGAAGACTAATTTGCAGTAGGGATTAATGTGTAGCACAGCTATTTTTTTCACAGATTTGTTTGGTTTTGCCACTGCTGTGTATATGTTGTAGCCTGTATGATGGAGAATCAATGATACATGCAGAAATGAGATATATGCATTAAGAATGACCCCTAAAACATAGAAAGTTAGAAAGTTTAAGAAAACTTGCACACTCATATTGTTTTAGTTAATATTAACTTCTACAGCAGACAGATGAGATACCTACAAATTGTTTCTTTTTTCATTTCAGACTTTTTCCTCAAGCCTTTGTTACTTCAAAAGAATAAAATTAACCAACTAATGTGGGCATGGTATCTGACAAAAAAACACTGACCTAAATGACTTTTTCAAGCACCCGGTGGAGATGTCAGTTTTTAGGCCTGAACATATTTTATTGGGAAGGCTTGGGGCTACTCTGCAATAAGTTTAAGTGAGCGAGCCTGACATAACTCAGTGGATCTTAACCCCAAAACACCATTCTGGTTCCTACTTGACCCTCAACCCTTCCACTTGCTATGCAAGAGATCACATGTTCTCTCTCTTCCAAAAGTTTCTCTTTATAGCTGCTAACAGGGAAGCAAGTTGGACTAGTAAACTTTTAACTGAGGTCCTCACCATTGCCCTTTCCCTTCCTAGCTCTGGCATCATATTACAGTTTGATTATCAAGGCAGGGCAGCTCAAAACCAGTGACACCTGAAAAACAGTTTCAAAACAGTGACGTCTACAAACTCCTAATTGCCCTAATTGCTATTTTTGGAAATTCTTAAAGTTAAAGACACAACCCTCTATATCCTAAGAAGTACCTATTTACTTACAGCCGTAGCATTATTAAAGCATGCTCCCATATATTCTCACGTGTTAAATGAAAAGAAAAAGGAGATTGCGGAATGCAGAGTCTCATGGCTTGAATAAGATTTCCTTTTGATTCCTTTTTATCAAGCCCTTTGACCAAAAAATGCTCAGTGCATTGCTCTCTGCAAATTTACACACACAAGGAGTTAACACTACTGACATTACTCTCCTGTTTGCTGAAAAGGAGAATTAAATGTAGAATGCAGAATTGAAGGGTGTGTTAAGTGCTCCTCTTTTCTTAGGAGCTAGTCTTCTAAATTTGTGCACAAAACCAGTGTTTTGTCTGAAGCTGCATACATCCTGATTCTACTCTAGAAAAAGTCATCTGGCTGATACAGGCTGATACAAGGCTAGCTACACACATCCACGTTTAAAGGAACTCACAAGCAGATTTCTTGCACAATCACTGCTTCCTTGATGATATCCCCTGAGAATGGGGGGAGAGGAGGGACAAGCCATATGTCTGGGTAATTTGCGTGTTCCCTTCTATGACCACCAGCCCAGCTAACCTGTTTTCTGCATGACAGAAGTACGTTCAAACTTCAGGTAGGGCCTTGGAGCTCTGTAAAAGAAAAGGATAGAGAAACAGAAAGAGAGAGAGCATAAACCTTCATCTGTTCCTATTACCCTGAACCACAGACCAACCTCCACAGCGAATGATCTCTGCATTCACTTAACCTGTATTTAAACAGTTCATTCTTGCCTGACATTTTGAAGTCCTGCAAAACCTCAGTAATGGCTTTTACAGAAACTGATTTACTACTCAAGAAGTTTTAGACTGAGGGAAACAGTATGCATTGTTCAAATACTTAAGTTGAACTCTATGCATCACCATACAAATATACAAAAGCAAATATAAGTGCATTCTTCCTCATCTGTTCTGCTGCAGGAACACGCAGAGGCTGTGAGAGTGGAAAGTGGTGTCTTCCTATCTAGGGCAGCCATCACTACAGCGGGACGGTTCCCTGTCTCCCGAACACTAAGCGGCTGACATTAGAAAATTATGATCTGCTGGCATTTACTGTTTTCCATGCAATCTAGGGCAAAGCTGGTGACACAGTTATATGCTCAACCAGTATGATTGCCTTAGAATCAGTTCTGCTTCTTCCAACAAACTCCACTTCAAATGTAATTTTCTTCAGTTTCTTGTATTATGCTACACATACCATAAAATATCCAAATGCAAGATGACTTCATGAATTCTCAATATTTAGTATACAGGGCTATGGACATGCTAAGAAATAACTACACACAAACTGCTCTGCTGATAATTTGTCCATGCATATACTTTCTACTGCAACAAAGGTGAAGTATTTTGATCTTTCATTGAGGACTATGCTTCATAGAAAGTTTCCTCCCTAATAATGCAGGGCAAAGAGCTGTACATAAGAAACGGTGCATAAAGTCCGTGGATATCATCTGCTTTATGGTCGTGGTCCTCACTCATGCTTATCCACTGTCCCTAGGCAGCCCATCAGGGTGGCAAAGTGAAGACAGACCTGTTTCTGTGGCCAATCCCACACAAGAAAATGATATGGCTGAAAAAAGATTCCTTCGGCCCCACGGCTATGAGTAGGCATTGGCAGCTGGGGTGACTAACACAAAGCCTCCGAGGGGAGCTGGAGCCCAGGCCTTGGCATCTGCAGCAAGAACGCAGCCATTCTGCCACACACTCGCAGTGAATTACCTTCCTCTTAGCAGACACCTACAGCTTCTGGGAAAGAGCTGACATATGCTAACTCACCACCCCACACTAAGATGCTTTTTTCCTAACAGGCAGGTCTAAGACAACCTGGCTTGGTTTTTTTATAACCCTCTACCTGACATATAAAAGGCTCGTTTAGATTGGATTAAATGCAGTATGTATGTTCTACCTTAGCACTTTTTCCACACGTGCTCAGGCAATAAATTAAGTTATTAGAAATCTTAAGATCTTCTCAGTCATGCACTGACTTTTTCAAGTTTACCAGGCATTGAATCAGGCTGGCCAGGGAGGTGGTGAAGTCACCATCACTGGAAGTGTTCAAAAATTGTGTAGACATGGCACTTCGGGATGTGGTTTAGTGGGCATGGTGGTGTTGGGTTGACAGTTGGACTTGATGATCTTAAAGGTCTTTTCCAACTGTAATGATTCTATGATTCTGCGATTAAATTAAAGTACATAAATGTTATGGCAGCAGTTAAATAAACAAACTGAAAACAGAATATGAATATGAAAATATGAACAATTATTTTAAAATAATTTCGGAAATTCAACCACCTAACAGACTACTCACATTTAAGTCAAAACAATCACTTCTGAGGGAATGCTTTCCTCAACAGGCACAACATATAGCAAAGAGGTAAGACTGAGTGACTCCCTTCAAAGTTATGAAGTAAAGCTAGGTAAAAATAACAGAAAACATAAGACCTCAAAAATATATAACAAAACAGAACAAAATCCATAATTAATTACTTCAATGGAGTGGGATATTCACTGGTAACTGGCAGAAGTACGAGAAACAGCCAGCAAAGAAACCACTAAATAAATGTAATAAACATGTCAGTGGCAATAGAGAGGTTCTGTGGGGAAAGCATTCTTGGAATGGCACTGGCTTTGTTGTGTGTACCTAGTTTGCAGAGGATTTTAAGATCCTTCAAGAAGAAAAGTAATACATATATCTGAAATACTATGCTAACTACTCAATCATAAATTTCATCGCAGCTTCCAAATTAAAAGGCAGTGTGGTAAAAAAAAAAAAAAGTTGTTTGTGCATTTGTTGCCCTACAAGTCAAACATGGACTGGATTTACCACCAAGATTGGCAGACACCATTATTTTACAGGATCAGAAATTAAACAAGGATTTCTGAACTTACAAAGAACATACAAGGTTATGAAACGGTTCATTTTACTACTGGTGTCTTCTTTGAAAGGAAGAGGCAGAGCTCCTCTTTAATACTGGGAATCCTGAGTAGCATTTCATATTAAGTCTGGATGTCAAGGGCCTCTTCTGCTTCTCTAATCAAGGCACAACATGATTTCCTCAGACAACTGTAGAAAACATGTTTTTCATGTTCTTACAGGGAGAAACAAGAAATTACTGAGGCAGTGGTAATACTGGAGTGTATTTTCTAGCCAAAGTTCACCAGGAACCTAAGTAATAGCAAGCCCGAGTTCTTTCCTGCTCAGACTCCTGTTCCCTGCACTCCAATGTTTCTACCGTAAATCAGGGTTTTCTACTTTGTAGAAAGAATAGTGGAAGTCTGTGATACTCTAGACATCTGCCAGATCTCTGACTGTCCACTGAGGGATTTTTGAGTTTTCTGCTATGTCAGATAAGCAAAATTATTGATTAAGTTATTTAAAAAAATACAGAAATAAGAGTTTAAAACAACTCTAGGTGGTCTACAAACATTTATCATTCTCTCTAGTTCTCAGATGACAAAAGTGAGGCTTACAAGGTGAAATAACCTGCCCAAGCTGGTTCAATAGGTCAGCTGCAGGATGAAGACCATGATCACAACCCTTTAACCCACACCTCTACTTCTCTGATAACGCAGCAGTACTAAGCAGCTGTTCATAATGTTCAATATTTGCGGGGGACGGGGGGGGAGGAGGAAAAAAAAGAAAAAGATAGAACAAAGAAGAAGTTGGGGGAAGCCTCAAAACTTTCTGAAACAAAAGCACCTCACAGAAACTGAGCTGCAATTCCAAATGGGAAATTATTTTACCACTTGAGGGAGCTGTAGCATAACAAACCCGTGGAGTCTTCTGAAATGTGCATAATGAGAAACTCCAGCCTGTTAAGGAAAAAGATAAAACAATTTCCCTATGACCTTGAGGAGACTTCATTTTTTTAGGGAATCTATTTGCCTAAATTTCGCAAAAAAACCTGTAAGTCCAAAGACGCTGAGATACAGACAGGAGGGAAAGGGTCCACCCCTTATCCAGTCATTGTCCTGTACACTGCTCCTTCATTCCACATTTTTAAAATTTGGAATTTAATCATTTTTCTACCTGATTTAATGCTATTTGGAAAATGCTGCTGAACAACTATTTGTAAAGTTAATTGACTTGTACCCAGTCAGCACTGTTCTGTTGTCTTCTTAGTTCCAAGAGGTAAGAAATCTGAGAAAAAGGATTTTTTTTCTTAAGTTATGAAATGAATCATGCATTTTTGTTATTGTAGAGGTGCAAGAACAAAAGTACAAATGATAGGATCACAGTTTTGTGCAGTGCAAAGTAAACATCCTCATCCCTCCTACAACTACACAAGGCATTTCCACCCTGCTTAACTTTAGCAATGCATGAAAACATCCATTTGAATTCCAAGTGTCTGTTGAAGGTTACAAGGTAGAGACTGACTCGCATTTACAATGAGACTCTGTAATGCTGTGCTGATGAGGTACCTTCTTGCCAAATCATTATGAGCTCTCACACTGACTGCATGGTATAATGACTCACTTGTGTATACAAGAATAAATGATGCTGATCAATAAAAATCTTGTAAGTCAGTTTGGTCCTAAGGAAAAAAAAATCATGCTACCTCAGATTTAAAATATGGTCATCCTGTAATAATACCAAGTTGAATCACAACTTTTTTAAACAGTAAAATGACTAAGCAGGAGAAAACAAACAAACTAACAAATAAAACCCCAGCCTGAGACACTTGCTGTTAACTGCAAAGTCAGCCCCCAGGGAAAAACATTGCCCCCTCCAAAACCTGCTATATTTGGGGTAAATGCCTTGTCTCTGCTATATGCCTTATCTGGTTCAAAGCCATAGCCTATTTTGCCTTAGCATAGCTAACTTCCACTGATAAACCAAGACAAACTCAGAATGCATCCAAGTAAGTGTGGATGAATGTCTTGGAAGGGTAGAGAAGGCCGAAGACCAGTCCTCGTCACCATCGTCCCAGCCTCAGATGCAGACAATTTTTTTCTCCAAGGACCTTTAAAGGTTCCTTCCAACCCCAATTATTCTATGATTCTATGAATTCTATGTAATCAGAAGAAAATCCAGACCACAGACAAGATAAAGAGCGGAAGTTCTAAGTACTCCCAAGGGTGTAACAATTTTTCTGCCAAAAACGTGGCTAATGCTATGCAGAGATTGTGCATAGCACAGTCCTGGAAACACCGTATTTCTTGCTTTGGGCAATCAAACTCCATACAAACAATGAAAACTATTTTAAACTCAGAGCTTAAGAGGAAATCAGAGATTTCTCACAGTCAGTGTCCAGACCCAAAAACATTCCTTCGCCCTATCTACAGTGGGAGAGTGGTTATCAAAGTTGTCACCCAGAAGTAATTTTCCAGGGCTTTTATTTCATCTTGGCAAGAATCAGAGCTCTTCCTGCCTCTCAGCAGGCCTGCCTCCCAGCCCTAACAGTTTCTGAACAACACAGAAATTAATCTTCGAAGAATAGTCACATATAAATCTAAGTTAATACAATAATAAATGAGACAACATAACAGTACTATTGACAGATGTCCATGACCATTGACACCGCACTGACCTCAAGAGAGTCACCTATCAGTCAAAGATCCAGAAGCAGCAGCTTACGTGAGCTCAGGATTATTGCAAAACCATTCCCCCAAAATCTGCAGAACGCTATCACTGTAGTGCCAGAGGCAAAATGCATCTTTTACTCTTCTGCACACAAGAAGAATAGAGCCACAGTGAGTAAGAACAGGAAAATTAAGAATACTACGTAAAACATTGTTTCAAGCCATTTTCCAGGACAACATCTGGTGCAAGAGTATGTGCATCATGGAAAGTAGTCTGATAGAGCAGTATCTTTGCTCTGCATCTCTTACAACAGTGACTGCTTGACCTACAGTGCTCTTAAGTAATCTGGAACTATACTGTCTCTACCCTGTGTTTCTCTCACTAGAACCGTTCTCCCACAGCTTTCTTCCCAAGAGACTGAGTTTGCAGGGGAGAGGGCAGAGTACATTGCATTCATGTGAGGATGCACACAGTAGCCTCTTTTACAAGGCAAATTTTAATTCTGACTTGTAGTTGCTTCTCCTAGAACACCCATTTCTAATTAAAATAGAATTCTTTCTTCCTTAAAAAAAAAATTAAAAAATCAATACACTGCATAATGAAGTTACCAAGCCTCAGGGATCAACTCCAAAGTAGAGCTGTCAGCACATTTTTCTAGTAAGATCAAACAAACGTGCATGGATTTAATGAGATAGGAAAAGCTGTTGCCCTTACCAGACTGCTTAGCCACTGGCTTCATTTGACCTCAGTTTATAAGCTGGACCTCAGGAAAAGACTCAAAATATTACAGCTACATCAGATGAATAACACCTCAGACTTGTCTCAAGGCAAAAAGTAGATGAGAAAATTCGTTATGAATTGAACAGCTACAGCTGTTTTGAGTTCTAAGAGCTCCAGCTGATGTGGCAGTGGACACACATATCTCAGCAGAGATGTTACCTTGCTAACGGTTTATTTTAATAATTTATTTTAGAATTAAACTGACTGTCAAGGGAAGATATTTTAGCTTTTCCTGTCTCTTGTCTGCCTTACCATGTGAATCTTTCTACTGAACTGACTGGTTATCCAAGTTCTCCAAGACTGGTTACCCAAGACAAACACCTTAAACCCTGAAAGTGCCACAAGTAATGCATTATTCCATTGACTTGAAATCTTTATTTCTATTGCTATGGTTGACCTTTTTAACAAAATACTTCTAAGGTGTTAAACCCCAAATGTTGTAATTTTTTTAACAAGTTACAGATTGCAAGTATCAAGGCAAGGTGTTAGCTAACCTCTTCCACAATTAGCGTAGCTATACAAATTCATAATACATTCTAATACATTACGATTTGATGGGGCAATAATAAAATGTATATATAGTTCAGAGAGATTTGTCATATAGTTTCATTTGAAATTATGTATAAATAACATGCGCTTTAAAATTCGCACCATTTCACATGAAGAAATACATATATGGTTTTTCTAACCTATACCCAGATTATTTTTCAGTATTAACTACCTTAATTCAAAATCATGCTTTCAAGTTCAGGCACAAGGTCACACAAATTTTCCATGGGGCTCTCTGTTTTTTCAAATTTTTATGACAAAGCCTTATCAAAGCTGGCAGAGGAATGAATACCTTGTGTCTCAGCCACTTTCCACTACTTGGCAGTATGAGGTACTAGCTGGAGCTTCCAGCACGTAAAAAGGCTTTTGACACATGGGGTGTACATTTTCAAAACATAAACTACTGTTTTGGTCACAAGTGACAAATACACATAGGAAAAGAAGAGCGTTGAATGAAATCTAAGCAGATGACTCTGACATGAATTAATGCTACCTAGCTATGGTAGGGACACAGATTATGACACATGTATTTTGCACTAATTAAGCTGACCTGCTAGAGTGAAGTAGTTTATCAAGGGGTTCAGGCTTTTTGGGGGGCTGCACACAATTTTTCACAAATCATACAATAATGTTTGCGATTATAAATTAACCGAGTGTCTTGCAAACTAAAGAGTATCGCTTATTATGTGCACAAAAAAACCCAAGCTTCCTAGAAGTACCTTTGGCATCTTTCCAACATGCATCTGTCATGAAGAGCAAAGCTTAACCTGCGACAAGTAGAAAATGCTAATATCATTCCTGTAACGTCACCTACCTTAGTACTCAATCAAAACTTCACTGTGTGAAACTATTTTATTTGCACTTTGTGAAACAATTGCTTCATTTCCTAACATTCATGTTTTCCCAACAGTAACAGATTTTGAAGCAAAAATAAGTACAGTATGAAAGACAGTATGAAGAATATTTTGCTATCTTCCCCACAGCAAGAGGACGCTATAAACATTCTTCCTCATTCAAGAAACATACCAGGTGATACCAATACGATTTAAGCAGCTCAATGTCATCATCTGTTAACTACTTTGATTCAATACAGTTTACTGTCCTAAACTGTTAATCTGGATGGATGCAAACGATCATATTCATAATTCCAATCACTTAGGACAGCAAACCAGCCAAACAATTTCAGCAAAGCTGCCACATCTTCCAAGGGGAAGCTGGTTTCTTCAACGTACATTAACTATAGCGCCTTATAGAGGTAACGCTAGCAGTTCCAGTTCATGAAGCACGCGCGCTCTCTCTTACCACCTTTGGGATTGTATCAGACACCTGGACTGCTCCCTCTACTCAACATCTGTGCACATGAAGCATTCATAACGCTGTCCTCCAAACACTGGGAAACCATAATCGAAATCCCCAATACACTGAGATTGGCTTATACACTATAATGCTTTTAGAAAGAAAAAAATGGGAGCTGTTCTGCATTTTTTTAAGGCTGTAAGCCTCTAGTGTTCCCATCTTTCCTCCACAGACAAAATGATTATAGGAGTTTACTTTTTTGAAGAAGAAAGCTTACACTATCATATACAACATGGCTCCAAGAAGCAGTACTTGAAACCAGAATTTTGAGCATTCTATTGTAACTGTGAAAGACTGACAATACTTTCTCGGTTCACCTATGATGATAATAATGATGTCACCTCTCATGTTCCTGCTTGGTATTAGAGCTTTCCTCCACTATTTTCTAACTTCCTTTTGAATTTCTTTTTCATTTACCTACATAGAATTAATTGGGTGGGGTTTTTTAAAACCTACTGAAGTTTTGCTGTAAGCTGCAGGTTTAAAATTGGCTTTTAAGTGACAGAGCTCATTTAACATTCTTGCAATCTACTTATTTTTCAGTCTCCATAAGTATTGTTTGCATTCTCTTGCAGATGTACTGATTTGAAACCTGGACAGCCTCAATGTAAACAAAGCTTTCCTAAGGTGCATCCCATACCCTCCTTTCAGTAAGCTTCTGCATTGGCACAGGAGTTCAACAAAACAGACTGGCTTGCAGATAGGAGCCTAAATCAACAAGTAAAAATGTACTTACAACATATCTACTCAAAGGACATTTGTTCACTTAATACCTTAGAAACAAAGTATGAGTAATTTTGGAGAGGAACAAGCAATTCTCTCTCTTGAATACAGTTCTCTGTCAAAATAGCTTTAACAATTATTCTTATTCATATAGAGCTAGCAAAGACTTCAATTCTAGCACACTAAAAGCAAAAGCAAATGTTCACTCTGCAACTTCTTTTTATGGCAAATTGTGCTGACAAATTAATATAAAAATGGAACATGTAAGTAATAAAAACATGTTTTATGAACTTTTGTGAACTTTTGATCGTTTGTCAGATGAACACAGACTTTTTATTCCTGTAATGTTCAATTTCTAGCTAAGCTTCAGCTCAATACTATTTCTCTTTGTCATTCCATTGTCAGGGACATACTTACACTAGACATTGCTTTATCATTCTTTCACGGGTTTTCCACTGAAAAATGATATAACGTTTTCCCTTTAAAAATAAATCCTTTGCATGCAGAAGAGCACATATGTTCCTAATCCTTCTGCAGAAAAAGTGTTCTATATAACCAAAGGGTACTTGTAAGATAATATTAGTGTCTGCTAAAACATGAATACTTAAATATGAAAGTACACAACAGCTAAACATCTGAAAGTCTCGATCAAGACACCTGACACTGGTTGAAATAAGGTGTGAAATACACTTGAAAAGGATTTTTATATATTTAGTTGTTAAAAACAATATGACATTGAAAAGTGTGAACTCCCTAATTCCCTTCTATATTTATGCCAGCAGTTGACATATCTCAAGACATCAACACTGCATGAAGACCAATATAATAAATACCTAAAAAATGCCCATAATACAACTATTGCTGCTACCCATCCTGCCATTTTCAAGGTCAGCCTCTCCTGCTGACCTGCGGACTGCCGCCGTTTATGATCTAAATCAGCAGGGCAATTGCAACAGCCGGGAGAAGCAGCCCAGCCGTATCTATGTGTCTGAAAGCCGCTGACGTTTGCCTGACGTGGAAGCCAGCCGCAGACGACAGCCTGCCTGGGAGAGGTTTGGAGTCGGCCTCAGGACACCAGCAGCTGACCAGCACCACCGTCACCTGCATCTCAGGCACCGGCCCAAGAAACTAGGTGGAGCTCAGCCTGCGATCACCCCCATAAAACGGGCGGGCCAGCTCACGCAGTGCTCCAGAATGCCACTCAGTAACACCATGGGTACACGTGTTTGTTTCTCCAAATCCTTCAGGAAAACCTCCTCAGGTCTGTTCCTCCCACACATCCTCGGACCCGTCTAGCTTCAGCTTGAGCCACTGCTGTGTCGCCTAGGGGCGACATTTCGCCCCTCCTCAGACTCCTGGCACACCCAAGACAGAAGGAGAAGCAAGGGCGGACCTACCTACCACCCCCCCAAAACTCCGCAGGGAGCTGTGACCGCAGCACCCGCTCGCCTTTGGCCACAGAGGCCAGAGCCGGGGCTAGCACCGTGCCAACGGGCAAACCGGGCCGGGGGGGGGGCGGTGCCCGTCTCCTGGGTGTCCCGCCCGCCGCGTGGCGCCGTTTTACGGCGCAGCGGGGAGCCCCCACACCGCTCGCTCGCGCCGCGCCTCAGCTCCAGCGCCCGGGCACGGGGAAGCTTCCTCCCCGGCATCACCTGGCAGGCAACACCGAGGAGGGGACAGCTGGGCGCCTTACTCCTGCTGCCCCTGGCGAAACACAAGACGCCACCACCACCCCCCACTCCGTACCGCGGCAGCGGGGCAAACGCCGTTACCTCCGCAGCAGGCCTCAACATGGCTCCTCTCTCCCTGTTCCGGCTCCGCGCCGGGCCACGCCGGCGCCATCTCTGCGAGGGGGCGGGCGGGCCGGACTGCGGGTGTGAGCGGCTGCGCGTTGGTCTCAGTCGGCGGCTCCCTGTGAGCCTCGGCGGCCCCGGGACGCCCTGGTGCGGAGCCAGGCCCGGGGCGGACGCGCGCCTCAAGAGTGCAGGCAGCCGCGCGTAGCCCCGGTTGCCCCCGCAGCGGGCGGGGGGACCCCAGGCGGCAGCAGACCCCGGGCCGGGGAGCCGCATCCCGTAGTTAGGCGGCCATGGGGACGGCGGGAGGGAAGCGTATTCATGTGTGTGAGCACTTGTGCTGTTTCCCCGGGTCAACTGCAGGGCTGAAAGCACCCAAGAGGAAGGAACAGCCGTGGAAGTAACTTGCTTTCCTAAGGTGCTTGCTTTCCTTCACAGGCACGGCTTCCACTGAGGCTACCGCCAACGTTTCGGGCATTGGTCCCTTCTGGCATCTGACACAGCCCTGGGGTGAAAGGGGCGCTGGGATGCTGCCGCGGGGCCCCTGGGCTGGGCACGGCCATCCCTCGGTGCCCGGCTGCGTGGTGGCGGCAGTCCCGTCATGCTGATGGAGTGGGAGCTGGACACAGGCCTTGCGAGCCGGGCTTTGGAAGCGCTCTGCTTAGGGAAGCTGGAAAAGCTCTTTGGCTCTCGTCAGCCCTGAGGCAAATGAAAAAATAGATGATATTCACATGATTTTAAACTTTTACCTCAGTCAAGACATAGGCCTTCTTGAGTAAACACAGTTCGGGAAGGACAGTGCAACACACCAGGTGAGGTAAGTGAGTATCACACCTAAGGCTAATGGAAAACAGAAAAAACATTGTAAAACTTTTAATTTTCAACGGTGTACTGCATTCCTTTTTGGTATAACCAAGTAGTCTTTTGGATGACAAACGGAGCTCTTGGTATACACAGGGTTAAAGAAAATACTATAAGACTTACTTCGTGGGGTAACAGGTTTTGGATATGATGAACTGTGCTGTACATACCAGATGATGCAGTAAACACCTAAAAGTTTATGTATTTTAGTCAAAGCAAAGGTGTTTGTCATTGCCTTTATTGCCATGCTTTCCTCTTTCATATGTGTTTTACACAAGGCATTCAAAATGATTTTGTAAAAGGTTAATACTTCTAGAACTTCGGCTTTACAGCAAATGTACAGGTGTATGGTGGGGTTTATTCTCAATTACAGTAAAAAGTCGGTGGGATCCTTTTAGTAAATGCTTTTGGTTTTATTCACTAATGAGGCCTATGTTGCCCTCTGCTGACAGTAAACTGAACTTACCTACCTGAACTTGCCAAATATGTTTCAGCATGTATATAATGTATGGCAGACACACCGCTTTCCCCGTCTTTTCACATAATGAACATCACCAATACTAATGAAAAAAAAAAAAAGCCTTGCATTGTTGTATAGGATGTAAAGTAATCACATAGGCAGTTTACTAAATTATTGTAATGAACCAGTGATGAATGTTCGTTATTGAATGGTATCAAACCTTTCCTTGCAGTGGTTGCACTGATAACTGAAGAACCCTAAATGATTGCTAATTCTGTTTAATACTTAACTCGCAATGTATTTGTGCTAAACTCACAAATTCATCAGTGATTGAATGCGTGGTGCAGTGGTTAGCCCTGACTAGCTGGAGGCCACAGTTGAGATCAGGCTTCCTTTTTGCCTTGTGTTTGTGGCTCATACAGCAACAAAGTCTGGGAGAAAAGCTATCCCAAAGAGTCCGTAGTTTTATGAAACAAGAGGTGAAGAATTTGAAGCAGACGATGTGGCTGTCCAGAACTGGCACAATAAAATAGTTGCAGAAGAGGAATGCAGTCCGAACCTTCCAAGTACAAATGTGGCACGTCATCCAATGGTCTATCTTGCATATTTTTGAGTATTTTTGTAGCATACATATCTCATGAGCTCAGCAGCAGCTATCACTGCAATATTCAAGAGTTCTCAGTTTAGTCTCAGTTTGGGGCTCCCGGGGTAGGGCTTTTGAACACTAGTTGTCTTTAACCTTTCTCTATTTGTATGTTTGTGAGCATGGTACATATAGCATTCCTTACATCCTCAGCTGAAAGTGCCTTGTGTACTGCAGAGGCACAGAGCTCCCTGGGCAGGAAGGCACAAGAAGGAGCCTAACTTGCTCCTTGTGATTACCCCTCCTTTGAGCAGGGATCAAAACTGAGGATGCCCTCTCCTGGAGGCGGATTCCTCTCTGAAAGAACTGCTCACGTGTCTCCATTAAATCAGCTTTGATCTAATGAATAAGGGATCATTATTCCAGTTTCCTATTTATAAAACAGAGACAATAATGCTTTCTAAATTACCCCTGAAGTAAACAACAGCAGCAAAAAAGATTATAAATATATACCCATTATATTTATACATGTGTGTATATGTGTGTAATGATACATATGTACATCTTTGTGTTTGCATGGTTTTCCAGGATAAAATCAGTAACAGCGACAACTCACTTGCGACTTCAGTATTGGCTGTGATAAGTATCTGTTTCTGCAAAAGCCTAGGCTTCTATTCAGTGAAGTGAGATACTCTGCCAGCTGATAAAGTGTTAAATATCTACAGAACAAGTTGTAGAAATGTTGATCAAAAAATGCCTATCATAAGGTTTTTGCACAGAATAGTATCAGTTTCAAATAAGCTTCCCCCAAATTTTTTTTTTTCCAAAACAATGGTTCCATTTAAAGAAAAACAAAATGGTTGGGTATTATTTATTCTATACAATTATATTTTTATATTTTATTTTTAAAATCATGCTATATCATAATGTCATAACAGGCTGCTATTTCATCATGTAATTTACTGCTTTGTCATATAGTCCAACAGTGGTACAAAGCATCATTTTGGACAGACTGTAAATATTTAACATTTCTGAGTTTAAATGAACTGTAGGTTTGCATTTTCTGTATGTGATCTACATAAAAGACAACGTTAGCGTAAGAACACATGTGAACAGTTCTGGCTTGCCATTGGGCAGGAAACATCTTGCAAAATAGCTACAATTATTAATTTGTTTATTTACTAACTTATACCCATATCTCTGAAAGAGATCATAGTCGCTGGAAGTAGAACAGTGATATGCAGTTTCTTTTAATGAAATAAAAAGCCTTTTTTTTACCAGTTTTGACGATGTGTATTGATAATGCATTAGCAATGACATGATGCAGAGATGTACTCCCATTCACAAAATATTTGTAATGTAGTTATTTGAAACAAAATATGTGTTAGTTCCCTTAGAGTATTCTTTCTTCAATTTGTTTTTCAAAGGATAAGCTTTAGTCTCTCCTTTTTATTGTTCGTTCTTGGAATTGTAACAACTGCCTCTTCAGAATAGCTCAGGCAAAACGTGTTGTGTCAGGAAGGACTGACAGGCAGGCATTTCCTCTAGAATCCCTGGGTACAGGCACTGGAGCTGTGGTTTGAACTTTCTGAAACCTTGTGCACAGGTAATGGCCGCAGCTGTTCCTTACGGAGAGGAATGGAGGAAATGGTATCCTCCCTGAAAACCTGAAAGGGAACTGGTAAGTGGTTACTTGCTAGAAACGCTCCTAGACAGGGAGACAAAGTCAATGTCAGCTCTCTATAACACCAGCATACATCAAAGTGTCAGTAGCGAAATCAGATAAGTAAAAGATTTACATAAACACAGCCGAGAACAGAGTATCTTCAGCAAAAAGCTTGAATGAAAAAGTTGTGATAAATGATTAAAAAATATTCTTGCCTCCTGACTGAAAAACAAAGGCAGAATTGCAAATATCATTATTAAAAGTAACACTAATCCTATAGAAAGCCATAATCTTTTTTGATTTATACCTCATACAGCCTTTTTTATAGGTTTGTAAAGCACTGATTGGCCACAGGATAGTTTTGTATTAAATCTCTGTGATAATATGACTGTACAGACAATATGAAAGGTGGCAACAGTTCAGAAACTCTATTAGCATGGCTGAATAAAATGGATTTGTTCAGAATTACAGACATTTTCTGGTGCTGACTTTAAAACATGATTTTTATTATTGTGTTTCCTGCTTAGGAAGAATTAGATCACATTATCCTTGAAAATCTAGAAAGCTAAGAATGATTAATCACAAGCACTGACGACTAAGCGGAAGGACCCCAGATGGCCTAGTGTTTGGGAAAGGATGTTCCCGGAGTAGCAGAGCAGCAACAACAAGGAGAGAGACAGGCGAACAGGCAAACTGGTGAAGTGGGAGGTGTGGGAGGCCTGCAGTGATTTTGAAGACTTCTTTCCAACGGCTTGAATTCGCATGGGAGCCCTGAGTGGCCAATAAGTTCATGCCTTAATCTGTCACTGGCAGGAGACTTCACGTCTTCTTACCTGTCTCCCAGATTGAACAGACACTAGCCAGATGAGGCATCTGTCTCCTGACAGGGGAAAGTACATGGAAAAAAAAGACTTTTAACATTGTGTGGAGTTTGAGTGGAAGTATACAATGGTATCTGTTTTAGCATAAAGCCCTCAAAATTATTTCCATCTTGTGTGGGAAGGCAGCTGGGATAGCAGGAAATGCAAAAGTATACAATACTTCCAAAATGGTTTGTTTATGTAATAATTGAATTGAGTGAATGATTGATTGAGATACTGAATCTCATAAGAGGAAGCATGAATATGGCCAGGGAGCCGTAAGAACCAGTCACAGGAAAATGTCCCTCGCTGCATACCTGTGTTCGAGGTTGGCTTTCATATTTCTCCCTTGCTCCAAATACTGACCCTTACACTGAGTTCCCTTTCCTCTTCTTGGCTTCCCTAATGTCGACTTCCTCCAGTGTTTAGTTATGTAGCGGACAGTTTGCTTCAGTGGTGGGATACCATAACAAGATTTGTGCTCTCTTAAGAGAGGCGCTCAGATCTAGCAAATTTTGAAATAAATTAAAAAGGGCCCACAGAGAGAGAGGCCTTCCCTACGGCATCCATTTTCTGGTCCAGTGCTGTAGTTCTTTCTGGAGAGCTTTCTTTACTTTAAGGTTTCTTCAGTTTGAAGGTTATTTTATTTTGTCAATGAGTCTTGAATTTATATTTTTTTTAGAATTCCCAGGAAAAAAACAAAATCTGTATATGATCTAAACATATGATTCAGTTCATGAAAAAGGCTCCCTACCATTCTGCTGGCAAGTAAGGGAAAAAAAATTACGTTGCGAGCACTATTAAGTGGATCATTATAATGAAACAAAATGGGGACCGAAGTGTTTTAAAAAACCACCTTTTCCTCCATCCTTAATGATATGTGGAAGAGAATATACACAAATTCTACATAAATCTCATGTTTTGTGAGAGTACCTCCCCTCACAGCATTTGAAGTGTGTTCATTCACACAAAGAAAGAAGTCTTGTGTGGCCCTTCATTTCAAGGGTCACTTTCACGTTTTTAGGCTCTGATCCAGTTTTGAGAGGGAGATGGACCAGGCCCTGAATTTCCTTAGGTCAGCTTTGAACTGCTGCTGTTTCTGTGTGATCAGGTAACAACTTCGGAACTGGGTAGAGGATGAGCTTGGCAGTAACACTGCTCGCCTCTCCTGTTTATGGCTGCTCACATTGTTTATTTCCACGTGCCCCAGCCACTGTGGGTTAAACCCACTCATACAACGACTGCCCATCAGCTGGTCTGTGACAGCAAGGGTAATGCCTTCTTGTCTTCATGCACTGAAAAAGCCATAGCTTCTCTCCTGTCCTGTGTCTTGGCACAGCGACGGCAGTCAGCTTTCGGCTCGACCGTCTTGAACAATGAGGGCCAACTTTGTCACCCTGCTATTCACAATCCCACTGACGTTTTCAATAGTGCACATAGTTGGGGCATTCTGCAACTGCCCCCCTGCAGTTCACTGTAAGTGTGGCTTTCTTGAGTACAGGATCTGCTCTAGCACTTTTAAAATCTGTTGTGGATGTTGCTTAGTTTACAATAAAAGTTGTGCTTGAGGAAAGATTAGGTTTGGGGTTTTTTTAGAAATATATTGTTCCTGGTGACTTTATGGCATGTCTTTATATATTTATTATTTTCTATAATTTTATCAAGTTTGTGGCTTCTGTTTTTTATGATATTATGTAATTGAAAATTGAGTCATGTTTTCAGGTGAGAAGATAAAACCTGATGTAGTACACAAAAATATCATGTATGAAGCTATCAACTATAGCAAGAAAGCTATAATACTGCAATGAATCAAAACACAGAGATTTACTGTTAAATTATCAGCCTGAAATCAAGGCCCAAATTCTGATAGCCTGCTTTACCTGCCCAGAGGTGTCCAGTTCAGTAAACAGAATTTGGGCATCAAAGCTAAGCACTGATGTTCCCTGTACAGCCAGCAGAAAGCAATGGAGCAGGGCAGTCAGCTCTGGAAGATTTAAAGTGCCTGAATGAGCTGCTAACTTTGCTATGGTCAGTGTACAGAATGAGCAGCAGGAAATTAAGCACGCCACCTCCTCCTCTATACTACAAAAAATGGGGCTGCTGCATGCTAACTGCCTCCTGGGAGTGGTTCCTAGAGCATTTTGACTCCCAAATTCTGCCTGGGAATTGTTTGAGTGAGTGCTTGGATTTGGGCCCCGACAAAGCACGTCTGTGGAGCTCTTTAGTGCTCCTGCACACCATCCAACCTGGAGAAGCACCATCTTTGCATGGAAGTAAAAAGATGTATATGAAGAAAAAAGAATGAAATGCTATTTTAAGGCAACTCTAGGGACATGCTATTTCCTTTAACTCAGACCTTATTTCTATTGGCATCAAATACACTAGTTGTTTATCATAACTTGTATTATTCTAGATGATATTTATCTTTGAAATACTTTTATTTCCTTTTAAAGTGAATTAATAAAACACTTTAAATGTGGGATTAAAGTTAGCATTAAACTGAGGACATAAAAGGATCGCTATTAAAATGTTTTCTCTGGTCTGCCTAAGGAGACTATTCTTCTCAGGGTTGTATTTGAAATAGAAAGTGGTGTAATGCATTACAGATATATTAAGAAATGGAGAGATTTTTTGATAGAGTATTGGGCTACTGCCTAAAAAAAAAAAAAAAAAAAGGAAAGAACCTTGTAAAACAAGTAGTAGTGATGAAAACACAGGTAGTGTTTTCATCAATCCCTTCAGTGACGGGGAAGAACGCTGAAAGGAACAGGAAAGCACACCTGATCAACACGTGGCTCAGGGGCTGGTGCCGTCGTCAGAATTTTGGGTTTTTTGACCATGGGGCGGTTTACACGGCACCAGGTCTCCTCGCAAATGATGGAGTGCAACTGACGCCGAGGGGAAAAAGGATTCTTGCTCATGAGCTGGCAGGCCTCATCGAGAGGGCTTTAAACTAGAATTGGAGGGGGGAGGGGCTAAAACCGGGCTCACTAGAGTTGAACCTAGGGGTAGGTTCAACGTGCCAGAGTTGAAATCTATAGCCCGGCTCAGGTGCATCTACACCAATGCACGCAGCATGGGCACCAAACAGGAGGAGCTGTAAGCCATTGTGCAGCACGACAGCTATGACATAGTTGCCATCACAGAAACATGGTGGGATGCTTCTCATGACTGGAGTGCTGCAATGGATGGCTATAAGCTCTTCCGAAGGGATAGAATGGGAAGGAGAGGCGGTGGGGTGGCTCTGTATGTTAGGGAGTGTTTTGATTGCATAGAAATCGAAGATTGTGAAGACCAAGTAGAGTGCTTGTGGGTAAGGATGAGGGGGAAGGCCAATGAGGCAGACATCCTGCTGGGAGTCTGTTACAGGCCCCCCAACCAGGATGAAGAGATGGATGAGACATTCTATAAGCGACTGGCGGAGGTCTCGCATTCGCTGGCCCTTGTTCTTGTGGGGGACTTCAACCTACCGGACATCTGCTGGAAGTATAACACGGCAGAGAGGAAACAGTCTAGGAGGTTCCTGGAGTGTGTGGAGGATAACTTCCTGATGCAGCTGGTGAGTGAGCCCACCAGGGGAGGTGCCTTGCTGGACCTGCTGTTTACAAACAGAGAAGGACTGGTGAGAGATGTGGTGGTCGGAGGCCGTCTTGGGCTTAGCGACCATGACATGATAGAATTCTCAGTTGTGAGTGAAGTAAGGAGAGGACTCAGCAAAACTGCTATCATGGACTTCCGGAGGGCAGACTTTGGCCTGTTCAGGTCACTGGTTGAGAGAGTCCCTTGGGAGACAGTCCTGAAGGACAAAGGGGTCCAGGAAGGCTGGACAGTCTTCAAGAAGGAAATCTTAAAGGCACAGGAGCAGGCGGTCCCCATGTGCCGTAAGAAGAGCTGGCAGGGAAGGCGACCGGCCTGGCTGAACAGGGAGATTTTGCTGGGACTGAGGGAAAAGAGGAGAGTTTATCACCTCTGGAAGAAGGGGCAGGCAACTCATGAAGAGTACAAGGATCTCGTTAGGTCAAGCAGGGACAAAATTAGAAAGGCAAAAGCCCAGCTAGAGCTCAGTCTGGCCACAGTCGTAAAGGATAATAAAAAATGTTTTTACAAATATATTAACAACAAAAAGAGAGGCAAGGAGAATCTCCATCCCCTACTGGATATGGCGGGGAACATTGTCTCCAAGGACGAGGACAAGGCTGAGGTACTTAATGCCTTCTTCGCCTCAGTCTTTAATAGCCACTCCAGGTATCCACAGGATATTCAGCCCCCTGAGCTGGAAGACGGGGATGGAGAGCACAATGTACTCCTCATAATCCAGGAGGAAGCAGTCAAGGACATGCTAAGCCACCTGGACACCCACAAGTCTATGGGGCCTGATGGGATCCACCCAAGAGTACTGAGAGAGCTGGCGGAGGAGCTTGCCAAGCCACTCTCCATCGTTTATCAGCAGTCCTGGTTAACAGGGGAGGTCCCAGAAGACTGGAGGCTTGCCAATGTGACGCCCGTCTACAAGAAAGGCCGGAAGGAGGATCCTGGGAACTACAGGCCTGTCAGCCTGACCTCTGTTCCAGGGAAGATTATGGAGCGGTTGGTTTTGAGAGTGCTCACAGGGCATCTGCAGAACAGCCAAAGGATCAGGCCCAGCCAGCATGGGTTCATGAAAGGCAGGTCCTGCTTGACCAACCTGATCTCCTTCTATGACCAGGTGACCCGCCTAGTGGATGAGGGAAAGGCAGTGGACGTTGTCTACCTGGACTTTAGTAAAGCCTTTGACAGCATCTCCCACAGCATTCTCCTGGAGAAACTGGTGGCTCGTGGCTTAGACGGGTTTACTCTTCGCTGGGTGAGGAACTGGCTGGATGGCTGAGCCCAGAGAGTTGTGGTGAATGGCGTTAAATCCGGCTGGCGGCCGGTCACGAGGGGTGTTCCCCAGGGCTCGGTTCTGGGGCCGGTCTTGTTCAATATCTTTATAGATGATCTGGATGAGGGGATCGAGTGCTCCCTCAGTAAGTTTGCAGATGACACCAAGCTGAGTGGGAGTGTTGATCTGCTGGAGGGTAGGAGGGCTCTGCAGAGGGATCTGGACAGGCTGGATCGATGGGCAGAGGCCAACTGTATGAGGTTTAATAAGGCCAAGTGCAGGGTCCTGCACTTTGGCCACAACAACCCCATGCAATGCTACAGGCTTGGGGAGGAGTGGCTGGAGAGCAGCCCGGCGGAAAGGGACCTGGGGGTGCTGGTTGACAGCCGGCTGAACATGAGCCGGCAGTGTGCCCAGGTGGCCAAGAAGGCCAACAGCACCCTCGCCTGTATCAGGAATAGTGTGGCCAGCAGGGGTAGGGAAGTGATCGTGCCCCTGTACTCGGCACTGGTGAGGCCGCACCTTGAATCCTGTGTTCAGTTTTGGGCCCCTCACTACAAGAAGGATGTTGAGGTGCTGGAGCGTGTCCAGAGAAGGGCAACGAAGCTGGTGAGGGGTCTGGAGCACATGTCTTATGAGGAGCGGCTGAGGGAACTGGGGTTGTTTAGTCTGGAGAAGAGGAGGCTGAGGGGAGACCTTATCGCTCTCTACAACTACCTGAAAGGGGGTTGTGGCGATGAGGGTGTTGGTCTCTTCTCCCAAGTAACTAGTGATAGGACAAGAGGAAATGGCCTCAAGTTGCGCCAGGGGAGGTTTCGATTGGATATTAGGGAAAAATTTCTTCACTGAGAGGGTGGTCAGGCATTGGAACAGGTTGCCCAGGGAGGTGGTGGAGTCGCCATCCCTGGAAGTGTTCAAAAAACGTGTGGATGTGGCGCTTCAGGACATGGTTTAGGGGACATGGTGGTTCTGGATTAATGGTTGGACTTGATGATCTTAAAGGTCCTTTCCAACCTAGTGATTCTGTGATTCTGTGAAAACATTCAGTCATGCTCTGATACTTTATGGAATCACTGAAGACTAAATATTCCCCAAATAAAAACCTAACAATCGGTGTTCTGTCAACAGTTCTATAACGTGTGTTTCCTGAAGAGCTGGGGTTTGGAAGGGGGAGGCTCTGAATGTCTAATTTTGTTGAAATTAAACTTTAGTCAGGTATTTGAGAGGTCAATATCTATAAAAATTAGAAATTCTTTTCCATCAAAAATCTTTTGGTGTGATGAGCTTTTATTTAACAGTACACGTGTGACCAAATGAATTATTATCCACACTTTCATGTTATTTACCTTTTCATTAATATATTGTCATGAATTTCAATACCTGCAGTACATGCAGGTGTATGACTGTCCTAACAAATATAGCAATTATGAAGCAAATATGAGTGGCAATCAGTCATTGAAAGCATCTCTCCATTGTCTTCATCTATATGATCCTTAAAAATTGCAGTGGGGAATCCTTATTTAATGTATAAATATAACATCTAATAGCTGTAAAATATTTTAAGTTCCTTTCAATTGCAGGTTACAAGATAATAATCTTGTGGGAACATGCCTCAGCATTTCCATGTATTCACTGTTGACAAAATGAAATGTCTCCGTTAATTCTTTTGGCAGTTGAAGAAAGTGATCGAAACCTTTTGTTACACAACTTTCTAGATTAAGTGAGCACATCTGTTGAGTAGTTTTTGAAGGATGTAGTATAGATTTAGGTAATTAGCTAGAAGGTATTTTTTTCCATTAACTTGTAGGCAGAATACTGTCTCCAAAGTTTATTATCAGACTTCAGAGTTGCAAATGATGTTATAAAGTTCAAGCCTCTTGATTATAGCATACTTTTAACATTTTCAAATACTCCCAGTGCAGCTTCCTTGCTGTCTAAAATAATCAAGCAGATAATGGATTTCACATTTCACAGTAACGGAAAACTGTCAGGAACATTTGGAGGCGTTAATGACTGTAGGCATAATATGCCCTTTCACTGTTTTCATCTGAAGGAGAAACATGCAGCTTTTGAATGAATGTTGCAAACAATACCAGTTAATTTGCTGACGTGCGGATGTGGTTTATATGAATGACTATACATAATGGATTTATTTTGTTGCTTCTGCAGAAGCTACCTTTGAATTTATTCACAACAAAAAAGGTTTCAGTTTTGCTTTTCAGATCTTATTATGCTCAAATTATTTTTATGATCTGCTGTGATGCAAGCTATCTTGTATCTGACAATCCATTGCAAACAAATGAGAAACAACTTCTGCATCTACTACAGAAAGCCTTGCCTCAGCTATTACAGTCTGTACTGATCTGTGCAAATTATTTTCTTACTCATTCAATGAATCTTTTCTTTTTATCTTGTCTTTTGGGTGGAACGCTACTACTAAAGTAATTGTCACAGTGGGCTACGATTCAACCAAAAACGGATAAATTATCAGCATATCTGGCTCCATATCAGACCATGTTCATTGTGTTCACGCTCTATTGTTTGTGTATTGATCAAATAGTCTTTAGGTATTATATCTTCCACAGGCAGTTTTTATCTTTCCATGCCAAATAAATGCACGTGCAAGAAGTGTCTAGCTGCACCTTTTTAGGTAGACTCGGTTTGCTCTACATACATATTTCAGCTATGTCATTTACACTGTAATGCTTGAGACTGTAACAATTCTTAGACTTCTTCGGCTTTAGGGCATTGAGTATATGTAAATTATTGCTTTTTGAAGCTAGACACAGAATTTTATTTCAATAAAATTGATCTTTCTTTTTCTTGGCCTTCAGTAAGGGTAGTTCAACTTCAGCGTCAGACAAGGAGGAGTGAGTCCAGAAAAATACGTTTCACTTTTCTGTCTTCTTGTGACCAGGTTCTTCAGGCATCCTGAGATTCCAGTCAGCATCTGGTCCACTACTGAGGGACCTTTCCCCTCGCTTTGAAACTCCCAGAGTCTTTGTCCTGAGATTAAAGAGAGTTTGGTTTTATAAAGTCCTTACTCTGTAATTTCCTCAGCAACTCCAAAGACACCAGGAAAGAAATTCATATGTCAAAGCTGAAGCCCATGTACAGTTCTCAGCGCATCTGTTTTGTAACACAAACCAGTTCTAACAAAGAACAAGCATTTCCTGATTACATAGCTATTGTAAACTTCCCAGACATTCCAGTCTTCTTTACCCTTTCCTCAGCTGTGTGCAAAAATACTGTGTTTCAACAAGAAATGTCTCAAGCATCCCTGACTTGCTTCATCGGTGCAATTTAAGGTGTTTGAACTTTTGGAGTTGTATTTTGTTAAACAGCTTAGGTTCGTATAGGCTGAATTCTTCAGGGTTCTTTACTGTTTCTCTGTAAAATTCTATTCAGTTGTTCTGGAGGTTCCCTTTGTGTAAGAAATAGAGTGTGTTACTAATAATAAACAGTGAGCAGTCAGCATACAAGGGGATACACAGAGCTAACCAAGAGGAAAATGTATGCACTCATGTTTAACTTAGCATTGCCAGAACCAAGGCTTCTCCATGGGCAGCTCTGTCCTCTTGGGATTCAGACCGTTAGGTACTTTCAGAAGAGATCACAGGGCAGAAGATGGTCTTGTGCTCCACAGCATTGTCATCTGATTTCTTCTCAGAAAAGGTGGACCCTGGATTCTAGACCCGCTTCAAATGTGTGCATGTACATGTATGTGTACATGTGTGTGTTCATGGGTTAGCGTGGTGGGGGGTGGCAGGGTGGCAGCTCCTAGTTCATGGGAGAGGTTCTGCTCACCTCTCTGCTCCTGGGGATGGCAGATAGTCTCCATCTCTTTTGCAGAAATTTGAAGGACACGAAGGGACTCGCAGCAAAGATTTTTTTTTTTCAGTTGTGTAAGAAGGAGCCTTATTGTGTGGCTACTAGGCTATTCTGTCTACTGGAAAATGAAAACCATTCTTTCACACCTCTGTGGGGTGAAGTATGCCTGCAATCCAACAGGAACCAATTTGTCCCTGAAGGGCAGTACATAATGTGAAGTTTCTTAAGTGCTAATAATGATCCCTTCTTTTTGTTCCTGTTGGAACCTGTTCCTGGGTCCAGAGGAGGGCCACAAAAATGATCAGAGGAACACTTCTCCTATGAAGAAAGACTGAGAGAGGTGGGGTTGTTCAGCCTGGAGAAGAGAAGGCTCCAGGGAGACCTTATTGCAGCCTTCCAGTACTTAAAAGGGGGCTTGTAAGAAAAATGGGGACAGACTTTTTAGCAGGGCCTGATGTGATAGGACAAGGGAGAATGGTTTTAAACTAAAAGAGGGCAGATTTTGACTAGACATAAGGAAGAAATTTTTTCACAGTGAGGGTCGTGAAACCCTGGCCCAGGTTGCCCAGAGAGGTGGTAGATGCCCCATCCCTGGCAACATTCCAGGTCAGGTTGGACGGGGCTCTGAGCAACCTGATCTAGTTGAAGATGTCCCTGCTCACTGCAGGGGACTTGGACTAGATGGCCTTTAAAGGTCCCTTCCAGCCCAAACTATTCTATGATTCTATCATTCTATGATGAACATTACATGCTTATAAAACTATAAAGGGATCATTTCTGAACAGTGTGACTCAAAGAGACTGATGACAAGGTATTTTACATACTTTATTAGTAATGAAAGTATTCCTCAAAGACATGACTCCACTTACAATTTGTGTAGCTCCGTCAAGAAGGAAATAAAGCTCCTCTGTTTTCTCTTACTTGTTGAATAGATTGAATATCTACACACTAAGCAGGAAGTTAAAATTACGTCACCAGAAGTGCTAACATCCTCTTAAGTACTGCTTGATGTTCTTGTGAAGTAGAAGAAATAGAAGGCTCAAGAATAGTCTTGAAAAGAACTTTAAGGAATAAAAGCATGTAGAATTTGTAAAAATGCTAGACAAATAATACTTTAGAAACTGTGACCTTGAATGATAAAATACAGTAGTGCTCCACTCAAAGCATCTGTTAGAATAATCCATAAGAAGTGTACTCTGCTTCTTGCACGTATCAGTTTTGCATTTCTGCATTAAGTTCAAGGCACAGTTTTTATGTTTTCAGTTTTTATAAAGAAAATTATACAAAAATACACTACTAGTAAGGCAAATATTAAAAATAGTATTAAATCCAGTATACTCAAATATCTGTTATCAGGTGTCTTCTGGGCATAGACCAGAAATTAATATAACATTGTCCACTCCAATTTCTCCAGTTTTGCCCTTCCCACGTTCTGATTCAAAAGTGACCTGTCATGAGAAAAGAGATGTATTAACAGTGAAAATGTAGTTCATACAACCACTTAGCAACTCTTAATGTTAATTAGTTATAATGCTATATCTAAAGAATGTTTTATCACACTACAGGACTTAATGACTTAAATCCTTGCAGTTTTTAGTTTCCATGTATTATTTACATTATCATATTTAGACTGATAATCCTCTTCCCAAATGTATTCCTCTAAGAAGATTACTTATTTTCATTGTACAAAGAAAATGCAAATTGAGTGAAATCCTATTATAATAACATAGTTTTATCACAGTGTGTGATGTTTAGTGCACTCTGTTTCTTGAAGGCATTACAACTGTTCATTTTTGATCTATTATATATACCCATATCTATATATTTGGGTATATATACTTTATATATACTACATATATAGTATATATGCTATATATTTTTATATTTATATATATACCTCTATACATGGTATGTGTATATATATAGCATAGTAATGTATACTATATAGAGAGAGTAGGTTCATTTTTATGAATACAATGGTTGGGTTTTTATTTTATAGCCTGATTTTCATTTAGGTAAGGACTTTTCTACAAGTAGTGCACGGAATCTTGAAAGGAAATAGCATTTCATTTATACTCACCGTATTCAATTATACAGAAAAAGCCTTTACACAGCACTGGAAATATTCAGTCACATAAATGAGAACCAAGCCCTAGAATTTCAAGGAGAAACTTGCTGAAGCCCTGATTGAGGCAGTTTTCATACATACATCAGCACACAGTGTTCCCTGTGGGCTAGCACGTCCTGCTCCTAGGGTGACTGCCCACCCCTGATCATACACGATGCCTCCTTTTGCAGTAATTATCTGGTTTAGTGTGGTTTGAGAGCATCCTCTTCTGTGAAACAGGGATAACTTTCATTTTGCCAGGAATATATGTATGCTTCTGTTGCATGAGATATTAAGCAGAGATTTTCATTGTTTCTGTTAATTTATGATGTGATGCAGTTTTTACAAAATGACAGGATTACTGTCATCAGTGTTCTAACCAATTGGGGTAATTCAGTTCTGAAATTACAACTAGATAGTAACTTTTCTGCCTCCTAAAATCTGTGCTCCTGTTTCCTACTTCAGATAAGCTTTTCAATTGCCAGTTGCCTATAACAGAGTTGGTGGAACACTTGAGGATTAGGAAATTAAGCTGTTATGTTGATTATGGTAGTTGACTTATAAATTGTGTTACACTTACACTGTTGGTTGCTTCAGCCCCCTGAAATATATCTATTTTTCCAATTCTCCACCTTTCATCTTTTCCTTTGTTCTGCTCCCAGACAGGAGTGTTTTTTTTGTTTGCCAGGAACACTCGAAGTTTCCCCACTCTCTCACCAGCAAGCCGATAACTGAAAATCAAGCAGTAGCTGCTCTTTGGTTTGAGGTCAGTGAGGAGAAGTTTTAGACGCCCCATATCCTTCTTGTGCCCCACAAAGGCTGGAACGGCCATGTAGTACCCATCGCCTTGTAACAAAAAAACAGGAAAACACATCTTTAATGGACTTGTGTTATTTATTAGCAAATTGAATACATATTTGCTAAGAAAAATATGTGGAAGCTGTGTTCCTTGAATAATTTAAAATCAGACTGGAGAAAAGCAGCAGGGAGTGTACTTTGCAAGGAATAAGCTTGCACTGTTGGAAGTCAGATCAGTTTACAGAGGAGATGAGTTCATATTTCACTGGCAATTACAGTAATTCTTCCTTGCACTATCTTTCAAAGGCAAAATCATCTCAGTTTTTCAAATGCAGCAGCCTGAAACATGCTGCTGTGCCTCTGTGGTCAGACCATTTCCAGCATTTAAGCTACCTCAATACTTTCTCCACTGTCCTCTGCAGTGATGAAAGCAACTCATAAAGGAAGTGGTAGCTTATTCCCCAAATCCTGGAGGACAAATGAAATGAGAGAGGCACACAAAGTGATAAAGGGGTGAAACACCTGGGCCCATAAATAAGTCATAATCAGTAGATGTAAGCTTGGGGAGATGGCGTAAGGTCAGGGTAAAGTTTTCCTGGAAGAGACAGGACAGAGAAAAGACTTGGGGAAAAGGAAATATATAGAGCAGGAGAGGAAGGATTAGTGAAGAAAGACTGGAATGGAAAGACTGTGAGGGAAGAGGTAGAGAATGTGCATGTAGGAACTGGAGCAAGTGGCCTGCAGGATCTGCAGGATCCACCGGTCCCTACTGCAGCAGCTTCTGCAACATTCCCTGTGTCACAGGGGAAGAGACATCCTTTCAAACCAGTTTCTTCAGCCACACCTTTTTATACACACCAGCACAGCAGTCACACCTTGCACTCACGGAGATCTTTCTCATGTTTTAGCAGGCCTGCCATTGGTACCAGGTCAGGTGTTGGTTGTTCTTGAATAGCCCCCTGCCCTTGGCTCATTCCGAGGAATGATGTCACTAGTTTGTCCTGCTGAGTCTGAGATTTCTGAGCAGTTAATCACAGTGCTGTCTAAGCCATGCGAGTGACTACATTACCACATCCATCTACATGGCAGAGGTGTGGTTAAATGCCCTACCAGTCTTGGAGAGGCACAACACATAACTGATAAGGTTTCCACTGCCTTGTACCTCGCAATTCTGAACAGTTAAATTTCTAATCCTTTTTCTTATCTTTTGATTTGTTTGTGTTGAAATTTAGAAACATAGAATCATTAAGGTTGGAAAAGACCTCTAAGATCATCAAGTCTAACTGTCAGCCCAACACCACCATGCCCACTAAACCATGTCCTGAAGTGCCACATTTACACGTTTTTTGAACACCTCCAGTGATGGTGAGCCCACCACTTCCCTGGGCAGCCTGTTCCAATGCCTGATCACTCTTTCAGTAAAGAAATTTTTCCTAATATCCAATCTAAACCTCCCCTGGCACAACTTGAGGATATTTACTGCTGATTACCAGTTGCCACTGGATATTTCAAATAAACAATTTCCACTCTCAGCATTCTCTGACTCCTTTTTTCTTTTATAAAGAAAACCCGCTGATAGGAAAGCTAATTCTTGATTCTGTTTTCCCCTCCATCCCCCTTTTTTGGAGGGGGTGAGCCATCAAATCAAAGCATAGCTAGAGGACAGGTATTTAAATACCTCTATCTCGATCAGCAGGATTCCAGTCAAAGTCATCATCAGTGTCTTGTTTCCAGTCACAGACCCCTTGACTGAAGCTGCAATCAACTGAAAAAAAAAATTGGCAATGGAGACGCAGAGGTAAGAGGAGCACTATATCATAAGTACTGATAAAAATAATTTGCTCTTTATTCAACCAGTTATGAATGCATAGGTAATTCTAAAATTATCTACAATCTGAGTTTAGATAGTGTTGACCTAGATTAAATTGCAAAAAAGTAAAACATTAGAATTTATGTAGTAATTCATTCTTTAACTCATTGGAAAACCCGTTGTGTCTTTTTACTGCCACTCTCCCATCTGCACATGGGTTTATGTGCTGTGACTTCTGAATACTGAGTGCCTGCTGATCACCAGGTATAGTTGGAGGTGTTAGTTTTGAACTCTGGCATCACAAATGGTTTGGGAACTGTCAACTTTAGAGCTTTCCTCTCTCCGTTTGTTCCAGTGCTGTAGCTGTAATCAGCTGAGATGCTCAAGCTCCCGTTCTGTTCATTGGAAGAGAAGCTGGCCTCCCATGAGAGGAATCCTTTACGTCAGCACTTGATACTAAATGGAGCTGGGAATAGCCCAAATCTGTTGACCTATACAGCACACTGAAAAAGGGTGTCACCCAGCACACACCACTGCCTTTGTGACTGTGCAGATGAAAAGCATTACATACACAAGGAAAGAAACACTGTGCAATGTAAGCATGACAGATCAGATTAAGAACAATACATCAGCCATCTGAATTTCCTCAGAAAGAAGCATCCTTCTTGTTCTTTTCATGTATTTTACCATGCGACAGAGAAGTGCAGTACATGGCATTTAGAGAGCTTTACTGTATAAATCCATTTTTTCTGCGACTACTGCCTTCTGAATTGGAAAACCCCCAGTATCTTACCCTTAATGTCAGCCAGCATATCTTTCTATTTTGTTTTGTTTTGTTTTCTTTAGGATTTGGAAGCATTTGTGGATTGTTTTTGGGTGAAGCCCACCTTGTCCTAAAAATAATGTCAGCTACAGCCAATCCCAGCATTTCAGCCCCTGCCCACCTGGCTGGTAACTCCCCAGGAGGATGCTGCTACCCTGTAAATGCATCAGCTCAATACGCTCTCTCAGTCCCCCCTTTTGGATTCTGCTTTCTTCCATGGCTTTCATAAGCAGGTCCTTATAGTCAGCTTCATGACTCTGCCCATCACAGGGAAACTGTTTCCCACCAGGAGAGAGTGGGAGACTGTCCTCTGATCTGCTTTTATACTCTGCTTTGACCAGAGCTACACTGCAGTCTGTTATAGCTCCCAGCAGGCAGTGAAGTTTTCTGTTAGAAAATGCATCAAGCAGTTTCCTAAGGCATGGCAGAAGCTTAAGCTGTGTACATATATTGGCAGGTCTTGCACCTTGCATGCTCCCCTGACTGATTTTAGAACAATTTTTTAATGTGAGAAAGAACAGGTAGTAGTATCATCTTACTCTGATATCCACAGAACTTACTGATGAATGGGGAACTATCATAAATTCATAGCCAGGCTATTTCAGAGTCAGGGTAAATATTTACTCAGTCTTGTTCAGGGGAAACTCCTATTGATTTCTGAGAGAGAACCAGAAGAAAAAACAAAAGAATATGGCTGAAAGACGTTGGCATATTGTTGTGTGCTATGAAACACACTTCTAACATGTTTTCATTTTACAGACAATAAAAATTATTTTTTCATTACTATGAAATAGATAAAGTGAAATTAAATTGCAAGTCAAGTTTCAGTGTGTGGGAACTTTCTATACTTGGCTTAAAAACAGTTAAAGTATCTTTTGAAAAGGACACAAAACCAGCTTCTCACGTTGGAACTGGCAGAATGGTTTGGTCAGGTATGCACTGCAACATGCTCACCAAACCTTTATTTTATTTTAAAGGCTTTTAAACTGGTCCTGCCTTGGCTAATATAGGTTGTCATGAAAACACACAATACACAGTAAAATAAATACTATAAAATAAAAATCAACTACCTTCTTGCTCTGGTCTTGACACTGGAACTTTTCTCTGTGCCAGGAGAGGGCCAAAGGCAGCTGCTTCCTTCACCTTGGGAACTAGGAAAACAACTTGTCACGTGCTGAGTCATCACAGGAACAGAAAATGGAACTTTATTCCTTTATACCAGTTGCCATGATTTATTTAAATAACTCAATGAATGTGTTTTCCACTCCAGCACTAAACTCACATTCCTAACCCCAGTTAGGTATTAGCTCTGAATTTTAAAACTTTGTTTAAATTGCTGTTTTCCACAACACTGTGCCTTCTAAGCTGTGGGCAATGGAGCTGCAAGATTCACAAGGTCATAAATAGTTGAACATGACCTTTCTTTGGGGTGGTGATCTGCTTTCTTCCTACAAAACTTCCACTAATGATTGAAGTACCTGAACTGTACCGGACAGCAAAGATGACGACTCAACAGCTTGGCAGCACTTTGCCAACAGCAGCTTCAAAAATGGGTAATGTCAGAGCCTTTGTAAAAGCCATAAACGTTGGCGGATCAAAGGCCCACAGCTCTGTATTCAGGTAAGTGACAGCTGGTGCTGCTGTAACAGAAGCCGCAGGAAATTTTTCTGAAGCCGTACTTTCTGCTGGGGTACATGTTCTCCTGCAAACCTGATCAGCTCTGCTCTCTGTTGGGAAGGAAGGGTGCAGCAACTGCCCTACCTCTTCCTCACCCTCTCTGCAACAGCTGGCAAGCACAGCCTGATGTTTTGATAACCAGTCCTGGTGGAGACCCCCGAACAAGTTCTTTTGTCAAAATTGGTTGACGTGTCTTGTGCCAAACTGGAAGAGTTGGTACAGCAGCACAGTCAATGAATGTTAGGTGCATTCTCTAAGATACTGGACTAAAGGAGGTAGCCACTCAAGAAGCACTATTTTTCAACAGCAGCCTCAGAGACCAAGGCAAAACCTCTCCTCTCTGATGAGCTACAAAGATATAGAAGCTTGCAAACTCTTATTTACTCTAAGTAATACTCTAAAATACTCTAAGTATTTTCAAATTTCTGTCATTAAGCTTCTTTTGTACTATTTTAAATGATTAATAGAGAAGCGCACTCACAAAAAAAATGAATGTCTCAGCTTCTTTGTGCAGAGCCTGTGTAAGTAACTAATCACACATGAGATAAGGGGGAAACCCGCTTCCACTGGCAGAGGATTCTACCCTTTGCAAACACATATGCAGATGATACCTATGATATATACATACACACCTGTGAAAACAGGAGTAGCTTAAATATGCCATTTTAAAGGGGTGAGGGAGGATCCTTTGGATTACTGCTTACCGAAGGTGTTAATGGAAAGCCTGCCAGACTGAAGTTCACTTTTCAGCCACACCATGTGAGCAGCAGGGACAAGAAAAGCTCAGACTTCCCCAACAGTGCCAGATGATAGGAGCTATGGAAGTTATTTTTCCCTAATCAGCATTGTATCATACATGCTATTGGAAAGTTACAAATGCCAAATATTTTAAAAGTCATTACTTTCACAGGCATGCACATTTATTCAGAGGGAAGTTTGTTCCTGTGAGTTCCACTGAGCCAGGGCTTTCCATTGAAATACTCCAACATATTCATAGTCGTACGCACATACTCAATTTTAAGAATATACTTACAACCCACTGCAATCCAGAGTTGTAAGTATCCAACTCCTGGCACCATAAAGACTATGCCATCTACTTAACCTTTCTTCTTATCCTTCAAAAGTGTCAAAAATTGCTCTGTGTGTACACCAGAGAAAACACACACTAACAAAGAAGCCCTGGAGGCCCTTCCAGAGGTGCTGAATTGAGCTGAGAAAAGAGCCTCATGCAATCTTATGAGCTTTCTGATGAATTGCCAGGAGCATGTCTTCTCTTGCTGCCCTTGCAGCCATCCCCTCACCCAGACCATTGCTTAAATCACCTGGATAATATTCTTACTTAAGGCAGGGATTAATATATCTTTCTCCAAATTAATATATGTCTACATATACACATTTAGGAACAGGCATATAGAGATTAGGTGTTAAATTTACAGTCATGCCATAAACTTGGCCTTATACTTAGTGAAAGAGGCTCAGGCTGTCAAAACCCTTGCCAAAATGAAGAGAGCTATTAAAATATGATCAATTCAGGAGAAAGTGGAGTGATTTAAATCAGAAGACAAGAGCTGCCAGAATGATTTATTTATTGAGTTATTGAATTACACTTGAATTCACTTGGGCGATATACACGCAGGTATAGCTGTGTGCTGCAGGTGCTTCAAGCGAAGAACTGTCATGCACACAAAAAGAGGCAAATTTTGTATCCAAATCTATTTTTGTTTTCAGCGTCAGGCATTACACTCAGGTTTTCCACTTACTGGAAGATATCACCTGCGTGTTAAGAGAAACTGTAAGCTTGAGCGTACAGAAAGTTTTCCAAGAAACTTTACTTCTTGGAACGAGCCTACATTTTACATCAGACCATCATTGGACATAGCCAGGATCCAAAGTTTACCCCCTCCTAAGTACTAGGCAGGAGTCAGGATTGCTCTTTTTGGTTGTTCTGCTGTCAAGTGGTGCTTGCAGAAAGGCAGTCCTCATCTCACATTGCCTAAGCACATACTCTCACCACCAAAAGCTCACATACGTACCACTTCAGGCACAGCAGAGTCTAGCCTTCTTTCTGTACTGCTGGTGCCCGCCCATCTACTTAGCTGCTACACTAGCTACTATATAATATCTACATATAAACCCCTTTGTATCATGGTGCCACACATTCCTAACCGTTGATGTCATCATGATACTCTTATGAGGTAAGACGGGTTGATCTTATGAGCAGGAATTAGTGGCAGAGAGAACTAATGCCTAGATCATCAGAGGTACCTATGTAACTACCTACCACCAATTTCCGTAGGAGTTGTGTCTATGAATGTCTGTGATGGGCTGAGCATAAGTAAATTGCGACGTTCTGGTCCTGAGAACAGCCACCTTGTTGCTGACACAGGTTCTTGCATCTGCAGGAAATTCAGTGTTGCCATCTGAGACGTATATCTGAGCCCATATATATAACCCATGTTCTGAGGAGGAGGAATCTCTTTGAGCCATGTAAGATGCAGTTTATCAGTTGTATTATATATCAGGAACTGCAGCAAGGAAAGAGACTTTCTACAAAATAGAAGAGCCCCAGCCAGCTCTATCTGGCTGAAAGTACTTCCCTAAAAAATAAAAGGACTCACATAAAACAACTCTGAAACTACTGAGGATGTCTGCAATCATAGAAACGCTTCTTAGCAGTAACATTAGAAAATGAGAAAGTAGTGCTCAAAAGAAGCATTGAGACGTTGCTCTAGTATAAACGTGCCTAAATAGAGTGCCATGAAGGGAATTTAGAAACAAATTTATACATGAAACTAGAATTCCACTTTAAAAACACCAGGCTTACAGGGAGCGTTACGCATAATGAAACAGATGAGATTTGAGCCAGCTCCTAGCCATACCCCTGTCCAGGGACCTTTAGCTAAGTAAAGAAAGATAACAGACTGCCACAGCAAAAGAGCTAGTTACGTTCAAGCATATCCTTTCGTACAGCGCACCGCAGTGTCCTCCTAGAAGTGCAGGCAGACACCAGTTCCCTCTGCCTGTCAAACAGGTTTGTTAGCACTGGTCTGCCAGTTGCACCAATTCTGACTACCTGACTTCTTGTTTGGAGCTGGCTTGCACCTGGCTTGCTTGGAGCACAACTGGAGTGAGCTCAGGTCTGCCTGAAGAGTAGGTACTTCTTTTTCAAGTCTAGAAGTCAAATAAGACCAATGAGATAATGAAAGCAATAGGAAGCTTGAGGAGCACATCTGGAAAAGCACTGCTTGGACTAAGCTGCAATATTAAAAGGTTCAAAGTAAAAAAAAAAAAAAAAAAAAAGCTGCCAAAACCCCAAACTCAACAAGCCAAAGCTCAGTAGCATAGGTCTGTGGAGCGCTGTTTTATGGGGACCCTTCAGAAAGAGTGCAAAAGCACTGGTAAGTGACTCTGTGGTGCTAAACAAGCTTACTGAAAACACTGATAGATTTTCTTTTATGTGCACTTGGTTTCACCTCTCTGCATTGCCAACTGCTGTATATAAAATTACTTCTAGTGCATTTGGAAATGACATTTTTGTCTGAAAAAAATATGGCTTGGTTTATAACTTGGAAGTAATTTTCTATTTGTCTGCAGTAATGCATGTGCTATCCTTAAAGCTTTAATTCCTTTTTTTTCCCTGTTAGTGGGGCTGTATTTCTTATAAATTATCTGTGGCATCACACAGAGCTCTTGCTGAGGCAGTTACACTGGAAGAACAGATATATAGCAGAATACAATCACCCATGTGTTTAAGCGTGCTAGCTGTGGACAATGGGGTATATTTTTATTTCTTGTTATGGCTGTTTGATTTTTCTGTCCCCTGGAAAATGCCTACGCCTGGTTTTGCCTAGGTAGTCTAGTTAGTCTAAATGTAAAAATAACACACAAAATTTGGGAGAGGTAACTCACTGGTTTTATTTTTTTTATTAAATTTCTATAATTCTAACGTAGAATTCTAAAGTGCCTGAAACTGCAGCATGTGGGAACTCTCACAAAAATGGTACTCACTGTCTTTCTAACACTGCTCTCTGATGTCCAAAGCCCATTAAAAAAACCCAGAAAACCAGAGTGGGCACTGTAAAAAAATCAAGCAGAATATAAAAGGTAGTAAAATGAAGACTAGCTTCCTATATATGCAATATATGTATATGTCAGACTGAAAGGAATATGCCACACCGCTGCTACCACATCCCCCTCTGAAAGAACTGCATTTGCCAAATGTGCATCATCTTTTGAGCCTTTTATCTATAGCTGTGGACTGAGCTGTGGTCAGAGCATTATTTGCTCACATAGTGGTCTAATTACCAGAAAATAATAAGATCAAGAGCAAACATCCAGATAACTGAGAGAGTGCTCTTGTTCAGAATTAAGAGCCTAGAACCCATAAGAGAAACAGTTGACTTTTAGTATTGCCAAATAAACGAGAAACCCAAAACCTCTTTATCATTCTTGGTGCCATCAAAGGAAGGGGCTCTGTAATTAACACAGCTGGCTACATGATAATACAGGAGTGTTTTAAGCACCATATAAATTGCATAAACTGATAAAGTACAGAATATGGAATTTAGTTGCAGTTGGCAATACCATTCTGGATTATGAATGGTACATGAAAAGCACCAAAATGCTAGAAAATGACAGAATTAAGGTTGTGCACTGTAAGTTTACCTCTAGCTCGAGTGTAGCATCTATACAGTCATTGCTTATGTAACCAAGCACTTTGTGGTCCACATCTCTGTGTCCTCTTCCATGTACAGAAAGGACAGTTCTCACACAGTAAGGAACTTTCCAATACTCTGGTTTACTCTTACTTCCTATACATCTGCCATTTTTGCAATCAATAGGGCAGAGTCCTATTTCTTGAACTGCATCTTTCACAGCAGGACAGGTCCTTCCTTCACGCTGAACAAGGTAAGGATGCCATGGAAAAACAGTCCTTACAGACTGTACCATAAGGCATAAAAATATAAGAAGAAAAATTTAAGTTTTCACAGATGACCTTAATTTTGACATTTCTTAAATGTTGGGGGCTTCACTTTGCTCTTTTTAGCTATTGTGTTTTTTAAAAAAACTATGAGGAGTAGTTTTCACGAAGGTCCTGTATTTTGATAGTTGGCCTGTTTTAATAATTTCAGTCTCCACATAATAATTCCTTTTTTCCCTACAGTATTTTTCTCTGCCTTCCTATATATTTATTATGTAGTAAAACTAGTATGATAAAATCATATATAAATTTAAAAATAGTAATTAGGATCTCTGAAAAGTGTGACCTATCCATTTTTCCTGATTAACTCCTCTTCCTGGAAGACAAACAATACCAATATTAATAATTAACAAAAGGCAGCGAATACTTGAGGGGATTATATAGAGGAACTTAATGTGCTAGTAAAGGAATCACTGCTGAATAGACACCAGCAGAGGAGGAAAAACCCAATGTGTAAATTTACCAGCTGATCATGTATTCCAAAGAATCATTCAATATCATTAAAAACGAAAGTGTTTTTAAAGCCAAATGTTCAAACAATTAAGTGACTGAATCATGACTGAATTCTTATAATAACAAGGATCGAGTATAGCATGTGAAAATTTAAAAGGAAGGGAAATACAGTTAACATATGCAACCCATCCTGAAAGAAAATGCAAATAGCACAATGCATTAAGTCCTATACATAGTTGTTATCAAACCAGAAAGCCATAAATAATGCAAGTTCAGATACTTAATGAAACTACATCTTAGGCATACTAGTATCCCTGTATAAAGAAGCACACCCACCTTCTGCCAGTACCCCCTGGCAAAATAAAATCTCTCTAGCATGTTCAGCATATAAATCCGTTATATTAATAATGGAAAATTCCAGCCAAATGTGACTGGAACAAAGACAGTATAGGCAAAAATACAAATAAAACACAGTGCCTTAATATTTTCAAGCCATAATATTCATTGTCCCTGCTGTTAGGTATAGTGGCAATTTTGGAGAGACAAGCAGTCTCTGCCTAGCCTGGTATATGGCATTCAAATGCCCTGGTTTGGTTGAGAAAGTCCTTGAAAAAGAATCTCACCAAACATCATGGCAAAAATCTCTTGTATATTATTTGGACTTGGCTTTTCCTATGGACAAAGGATTTTCCCTGTGTGCCCTCACTCAAACTGAAATCTTGGAAATTAATCTATTCCAAAGGGTGTAGCACCGAGTACTCAACAGGAAGGTTACATGATCCACCCTTTGCAACTGCATCAGGTCACATAGCCCAGTACAGGAGAGCATGTTCCCCTTCTATCACCAGGCACAGAGAGCAGAGCCCTGTGTCCTTTTAACCAAAAAAGATGGTGACCTTACCCTGGGGGCACTATTTCTGTCAATTCTTCCTAATCTGTCCAAGCAGGTTACAGAAGAAACCTGTTGAGATGTCTGAGCTACTTCCCTCCTTGGATGGTTTTGACTTGGATGATTATTTTTTTTCTTGGATGACTTGGATGATTTTGTTTCTCTAACTGGCTGCCTTGCCTCACAGTTGAGGAAGCAGAAAAGCCCACAGTGCTTTATGGCACAGAATTTTGAAAAAAATTAGCTATAATGACAGTATTACTTATATTTACTTAATTAATTAATTATGATAACTGTTATCAGAACCTGTTAGTACTATGCCCCTAACAGTGCTAGACCAACAATAGTCTTGCAGTTCTGTTTGGAAACACAAGTTTTTGTCCCTACAAAAATCACAGCTATGGGGAAGCACACTCTTGCTGAGGGTAAATACCCCTTCAGATTCCACTAGTATTTTGCAGTTAATCAGTCAATCTTTTTGAGTCCTTCCCTGTCTAACCACATTTAGCTGAACATAGCTGATACTACCAGTGCTGGTCAGTTCACACCATTCTCTTGGAACATGCAAGCTCTCCATCAACTTACCTTCATGAAGAAGCTTGAGCACCTGAGAACCTAGTCTTAACAAAAGTTGCCATATATATTACAACTGTCTTCTGCTCACTTTCTCCATACTTCCTGAAATATTGTGGCCAGCTTTAATTAGCATGACTGGGAAGAGTTGTGTCCTTCTTTAGGATAATATTTTAGTGGAAATGTGTGTGAAACAGAATTCTCTAGTCATAAAAGTATGAGATTGGCCAGCAGAAGACCTGGGGTTTATTGCTTTTTCTGAGAGAACTGAGGCAGAATCCTTTGGTCTGAGACTCAAATGCATTTGGCAGTGCCAGCATGGTACGGCTGAACCCTAAGGGCAGCTTGCCGTCAAGTGAAAACTTCAACTTCAATTTGGCTTCAGCTCCTGCCCCTGCTGCCTCTTTTAGGTAAGTGATTTATGAAGACATCCTTATAAGATGGATTATGCAGAAACCTGCATAAGCCTGTGAGGAGTGAAGGTCTGAATAAAGAGGTAGGCTGAGACTTAGGTAACAAATCTGGTGTGGCTGGCTAGAGGGAAAGTGGCGTCCTGAGGACAGGACCCTCAACTTTGGAGGCGTGGCACTGCCAGCTAGAAACTTTTCACAAAAAGCAGAGAGATTGAGTATAGCCTGGAGGTTAGCATCTTCATTGGAGAAGGTAAGGTGGGCTGAAGTCCCTGCTGTCTGTGCAGTACAGATTTTGAATTGGGGGGTGTCTTGTTTGTTTGTTTGTCTTGTTTGTATTTTTTTTAACCTGAATGTCTTGCTGTTTATTTTTGTGTTGGCCTGTATGCCAACTGCCTCCTACCTCTGACAGTCATAAGGCCTGAAGAGGGCTCTCAATACACAAGGTCCCACCATGACAGAAAGAACTCTACCATTCCATCACTTATTTTGGTAATCCCACCTGAGCTTTTCTTCTTGTTCAAAGAAGGGCTTGAAGTGGCATGTCAGGCCCTAGTATTTTCACCATTTCGTCCAGTTAAAAGCTGACATAGAGAAATGTATTTTCGCATGTGGCTAAATGGCAGCTGTTCTGGTATTTTGGAAATATCACAGATTCCTGAGTTGTAAGCTTACGTGCGTACACTACCAGAGAGGCATCTAAGTATCTTCCAGGATGCAGGTCTACACACACTGGATACCACTGTTTTCTAACTGAGCTTTGAAATGCTCAGTTGAAAGTACAGAAAGAATCATAGAATCATGTAGGTTGGAAGCGACATCTGTAGGTCACCAAGTCTGACCTCCTCATCAGGAGGTTGCTCAAGGCTCAGCTCAGTCATATTATGAATATCTCCAAGGATGGATATTTCACAACTTCTCTGCACCTGTACATTTGTTGACCACCTTCTTAGTAAGAAATTATTTTCCTTCTATCTAATCAGAATTCCTCTTATTCCAACTTGTCCAATTGCCTCTTGTCCTATTGCTATATATTTTCCAGAAGAGACTGTCTGTGCCTTCCCTATAACCTTCCATTAGATAGCTGAAGACAGCTATAACATCTTCCCTTAGCCTTCTCCTCTTAAGGCTGAAAAACAGAGCTACTCTTAGCCTCTCCTCATATGCCATGTTCCCCAGGCCTCTGACCTTTGTGGAGCACTGCTAGACTCATGTGAGTTATGTCACAGAATCACAGAATCATTAAGGTTGGAAAAGACCTTCAAGATCATCAAGTCCAACCATCAACCCAACACCACCATGCCCACTAAACCATGTCCTGAAGTGCCATGTCCACACATTTTTTGAATCCTTCCAGTGATGGTGACTCCACCACCTCCCTGGGCAGCCTCTTCCAATGCTTGACCACCCTCTCGGTAAAGAAATTTTTCCTAATATATAATCTAAACCTCCCCTGTCACAACTTGAGGCCCTTACCTCTTCTCCTATCGCTAGTTACTTGGGAGAAGAGACCAACACCCACCTCACCACAACCCCCTTTCAGGCAGTTGTAGAGAGTGAGAAGGTCTCCCCTCAGCCTCCACATCTGAGGTGCTGTGTCCAGTTTTGGGCTCCCCATTACAGGACACATGTGGACATGTGGATATTCTCCCCATAATCCAGCAGGAAACAGTTAAGGACCTGTTAAGGCACCTGGATACCCAACAAGTCTATGGGGCCTGATGGGATCCACCCAAGAGTACTGAGAGAGCTGGCGGAGGAGCTTGCCAAGCCACCCTCCATCGTTTATCAGCAGTCCTGGTTAACAAGGGAGGTCCCAGATGACTGGAGGCTTGCCAGTGTGACACTCATCTACAAGAAGGGCCAGAAGGAGGATCCTGGAAATTACAGGCCTGTCAGCCTGACCTCTGTACCGGGGAAGATTATGGAGTGGTTCACCTTGAGGGTACTCACAGGACACGTGAAGGACAACCAAGGGATCAGGCCCAGCCAGCATGGGTTCATGAAAGGCAGGTCCTGCTTGACCAGCCTGATCTCCTTCTATGACCAGGTGACCCACTTAGTGGATGAGGGAAAGACTGTGGATGTTGTCTACCTTGACTTTAGTAAAGCCTTTGTCAGCGTCTCCCACAGCATTCTCCTGGAGAAACTGGCAGCTCGTGACTTAGACAGGTTTACTCTTTGCTGGGTAAAGAACTGACTGGATGGCCGAGGCCAGAGAGTTGTGGTGAATGGCGTTAAATCCGTCTGGCAGTCGGTCACAAGCGGTGTTCCCCAGGGCTTGGTTCTGGGGCCGGTCTTGTTCAATATCTTTATTGATGATCTGGATGAGGGGATCGAGTGCTCCCTCAGTAAATTTGCAGATGACACCAAGCTGGGTGGGAGTGTTGATCTGCTGGAGGGTAGGAGGGCTCTGCAGAGGGATCTGGACAGGCTGGATCAATGGGCGGAGGTCAACTGTATGAGGTTTAATAAGGCCAAGTGCCAGGTCCTGCACTTAGATCACAACAACCCCATGCAACGCTACAGGCTTGGGGAGGAGTGGCTGGAGAGCTGCCTGGCGGAAAGGAACCTGGGGGTGCTGGTTGACAGCCGGCTGAATATGAGCCGGCAGTGTGCCCAAGTGGCCAAGAAGGCCAACAGCACCCTGGCCTGTATCAGGAATAGTGTGGCCAGCAGGAGTAGGGAAGTGATCGTGCCCCTGTACTCGGCACTGGTGAGGCTGCACCTTGAATCCTGTGTTCAGTTTTGGGCCCCTCACTACAGGAAGGATGTTGAGGTGCTGGAGCGTGTCCAAAGAAGGGCAACGAAGCTGGTGAGGGGTCTGGAGCACAAGTCTTATGAGGAGCGGCTGAGGGAACTGGGGTTGTTCAGTCTGGAGAAGAGGAGACTGAGAGGAGACCTTATCGCTCCCTACAACTTCCTGAAAGGGGGTTGTGGTGAGGTGTGTGTTGGTCTCTTCTCCCAAGTAACCAGCAATAGGATCAGAGGAAATGGCCTCAAGTTGTGACAGGGGCTGTTTAGACTGGATATTAGGAAAAATTTCTTTACCGAGAGGGTGGTCAAGCATTGGAAGAGGCTGCCCAGGCTGCTGATGGAGTCACCATCACTCGAAGTATGTGGATGTGGCGCTTCGGGACATGGTTTAGTGGGCATGGTGGTGTTGGGTTGATGGTTGGACTTGATGATCTTGAAGGTCCTTTCCAACCTTAATGATTCTGTGCTTCTGTGATTCTGTGAATGACTGAGCCAGATGTACTAAAAACCAATTAAAATGCATTTGAAAACCTTAGAGAACACCGCAAAAAATCACATAGCATACAAGATAATAGTTGGAAGGAAGCACCTAAAAACAGACTGAGGAAAACTATGTCAATCTGATAAATGACTAATGTCAGAAATTAAGCAAGACACCTGCTCAGATACCATAAAATGCTTTAAATTTGAGAGTGTCTATTCAGATATATGGAGCGGTTGGTCTTGAGAGTGCTCACAGGGCACCTGCAGGACAACCAAGGGATCAGGCCCAGCCAGCATGGGTTCATGAAAGGCAGGTCCTGCTTGACCAACCTGATCTCCTTCTATGACCAGGTGACCCGCCTAGTGGATGAGGGAAAGGCTGTGGATGTTGTCTACCTGGACTTTAGTAAAGCCTTTGACAGCGTCTCCCACAGCATTCTCCTGGAGAAACTGGCGGCTCGTGGCTTAGACAGGTTTACTCTTCGCTGGGTGAGGAACTGGCTGGATGGCCGAGCCCAGAGAGTTGTGGTGAACGGCGTTAAATCTGGCTGGCGGCCGGTCACAAGCGGTGTTCCCCAGGGCTCGGTTCTGGGGCCGGTCTTGTTCAATATCTTTATTGATGATCTGGATGAGGGGATCGAGTGCTCCCTCAGTAAGTTTGCAGATGACACCAAGTTGGGTGGGAGTGTTGATCTGCTGGAGGGTAGGAGGGCTCTGCAGAGGGATCTGGACAGGCTGGATCGATGGGCAGAGGCCAACTGTATGAGGTTTAATAAGGCCAAGTGCAAGGTCCTGCACTTTGGCCATAACAACCCCATGCAACGCTACAGGCTTGGGGAGGAGTGGCTGGAGAGCTGCCTGGCAGAAAGGGACCTGGGGGTGCTGGTTGACAGCCGGCTGAACATGAGCCGGCAGTGTGCCCAGGTGGCCAAGAAGGCCAACAGCACCCTCGCCTGTATCAGGAATAGTGTGGCCAGCAGGAGTAGGGAAGTGATTGTGCCCCTGTACTCAGCACAGGTGAGGCCGCACCTTGAATCCTGTGTTCAGTTTTGGGCCCCTCACTACAAGAAGGATGTTGAGGTGCTGGAGCGTGTCCAGAGAAGGGCAACGAAGATGGGGAGGGGTCTGGAGCACAAGTCTTATGAGGAGCGTCTGAGGGAACTGGGGTTGTTCAGTCTGGAGAAGAGGAGGCTGAGGGGAGACCTTATCGCTCTCTACAACTACCTGAAAGGGGGTTGTGGCGACGAGGGTGTCGGTCTCTTCTCCCAAGTAATAGTGATAGGACAAGAGGAAATGGCCTCAAGTTGCGCCAGGGGAGGTTTAGATTGGATATTAGGAAAAATTTCTTCACTGAGAGGGTGGTCGGGCATTGGAACAGGCTGCCCAGGGAGGCGGTGGAGTCGCCATCTCTGGAAGTGTTCAAAAAACGTGTGGATGTGGCGCTTCAGGACATGGTTTAGGGGACATGGTGGCGCTGGATTAATGGTTGGACTTGATCTTGAAGGTCCTTTCCAACCTAGTGATTCTGTGATTCTGTGATTCAGATAAACTCTCACATTTAAATGCAGGGATAAAAAAACCCCTCTGAGATTCATGACATTATTTTTCTGTTGGGAATGACATGAACAGTGGTGCCTATTATACGGTCAATATTATTTGAAACACAAGCACATCGGAGTCTATGTTTTTCCTCTGAACAATACACACCACTTAAGGTGATGAATATGCCTAGCGTGAATCAAAGCTAATTATTGTCTTACAACACACTATCCTGTTTCACTGGGGCTTCTGTGAAGAAAATGGGGAGAAGCTATGTGCTGTGTCTAAGCAACTCTGAAAGCCCAGCCTGCAGAGCGGCTGTTGCGACACAGCACATTCCCTCTCTGCTCACATTGACTGCAGACAGATTCCCCTAAAAGGGAAATTCAGTACCTTTAGTCTCACCAGTAGGTATGTTGGGTTGCTTTTCATTCTCTACAAGTGACTTCTGATAAAATGGCTATAATGCTTCATGATGATTTTGTTAGTCTTTATATATATTTTTAAACTGAAACCAGATTTAAAAAAAAATGAAGAAACTTACAAAAGACATCTCCTCTAAGGCTTCGCTCATGGTCAATCTGATTCTTAAAATCTTCTTTCTCTTCTTCATCCGATTCTTCTGCCTCCTCTTCTGTAGTAGCTTCAGTTTCTTTCTTTTCCTCAGCGTAGCTCCCACCAAGATCAATACCACCTTCATAGTCCAATAACTGCAAGCGGGTCTTAGAAGCTGGTGTCACAGCTGCTTCTGGGATCACATTCTTGATTGTTTCATGCTTTTCCACACTGTTTTTATGTGCAAGAAGTTTCTTAATTTTGTCTTTAGCTGTTCCAGGGATTCTTGGAATTTCCTTCACTGACTTTTCAGGGATAACTAGAACCAAGAAGAAGATATTAAATATTCATCTAAGGAATCATTCAGCAATGACAGCATTCATAAAAGACACCACGATGTCCTTTACAATGTCCAGAGACCTATACAGCCGACTTCTCTACTATGAGATATAAATTCAGCTCTGCACAGAAGTGAATATGCATGCACTAGTTACACATTTAGCTGTGTTGTATAGACAACCTATCTCAGAATGCCAAATCTTCCTGCAATTTCAAGGTGGACTAGAATATAAATGTAAAATTTCCTGAGATTTTTACAATTTTATGATTCCTCTTGTCTACAAAATACTAAAAGGACAACCAGCCTTGTAGTATCTTGCAACTTTGGATTCTGCTCCGAAACACCAAGGCTGCCAGAAATGAAAAACTTGAGTGGTGTGAAAGTCAATGAAGACTGTTTAAATCTGTATAACAAAGAAAAAAATATAAATTGAGGTTTTCCCTACTATAAAGTATAATGAAGTCAAATATCCTCTGTATCCAGGCAAAAACCTCAAAACATTCACTGGTAAGACGACCAATTTTTTACATTTACATGGCAGCCCTGATTTTCAAATCATGCTTTCCTTGTCAGTGTATTGAGTTTCAAGACACAAGCCTTTTATTTGTTTTAAAATTCTATTTTTCTCTCTCTACAATCATCAAACTATATCTGGATGCTTGAATGAGGGACATTTTTCATAGGAACCCATTTGAAGCTGTATTTCTAGGGATGTGAGGAGACAGGACTGAGTTTCCACCAGTGGTGGGATCCAGTAGCAGCGCAAAGGGCTCCTTTGAGACTGTATGTTGGCCAGTTGTTCTCCATGTTCTCTTAAGATAGGAAAATTACCAGTTTACGTGAAATGAGGAGAGATTTTAGTTACATATTATGAAAAATTTGCTTACTATCCTTGCTATAGGATAGTAAAACACAGGAGCAAGCCACTTAGATCATTTGAACTGTATCACTAGAAGTTTTAAAAAATTGTTAGGTTACCATCTGTCATTAATATGCTGGATACGATCTGCCTCAGAGCAAAAGAACAGACTAACTGATCTTTTTTAGTCCCTTCCAGATGTACTTTTCTGTCAGCTGACAAAGACTGATGGCTCTTCGTACTGTTAGCAAAACCGAAACTGAGGGTTAAAGCCAGGACAACTTTGGATCAGTTTGTTCAAGGTATGTGTATAGTACAAAGCAAATTCAAAGGAGAAATTGTGGCAATACTGCAGGTGTTGCCTTTTATCAGCAACATCAGTTGCTATGCAACATCAGTTGAGGAACACCACTGTGCCAAACCTAGGTATGGAAAGGTTTGTGTGACAAATATGCAAGTTTTAGCAAAGACACAAATCTGACGAGTTCTAGTTTATAAGGTGATGCCATCCCACCATTAGGATTCCACGAGAGTTAACTAAGCCTGTACCTGTCATAGTACCAGAGCTACCGAGGAAGAGGGTGTCCTTGGGGTTTAAAGTCCATGGCAATGGACTTTGAGGCTTGAGACAATGAGGCTTTTGAATCAACTCAGGATTTCATAACTGCTATGACATGAGCAGTCAGTATGCAATTATATACTCGGCCCTCTAGTGTTGGTCACAGCCTGAATCTGTGTGGGTTAGGAAGAAGGACTGTTAAGTAGGATAGAGCAACCATGTCATAAGCTACTGACACTTCTGCAGTGAGCTGAGCAGTTGCAGCGGGCTGTACAAAAGGTCTTCCATAGATGGAGGGCATTTCCACCACTGGGTCAGAATAGCCTTATATACTGTTTCCCATCTTTGATTCTCAATCAGTATTGATGCTGCAGTGCCTACAGTCTTTTGGGATTACAAATGGTGGGAGAAGTCAGCTGGTTTTATTTCCTTCTGCTTTTGCTGGCTAGTTATTGCATTATCAGACCAAGAATACGTTCCTATTTTGCTCCTCACTTTATAATAATAAAAACTTTATAGTAGTATTTTGGGACAGATGTAACCTTGGGTAGCACTTTTTTCTGTGTGTTTCTTTTCATAGAAACATAGCAGAAGAAGAAACACTGGTTAATAAAATAGAATTATAGTCTAGTAGGAAAAGGGGAAAGTTCCTGAACTTATGTTCACTCCTGGAAAATACAATCCTATCACTGTGAATTTGTCACATTTTTCTTTATGGCAAATGCAACTACATGCTATTTAGTATCCCGGGAACAGAATCAGACTCTCTTGGTGTGCTCACTGGAGCATTCAGGTTTTTTTGAGGCAGCAGTTGCACGTATAAAGTAAACAGATGGCAATTAAAAAGTAAATAAAAATTGAGGGTTTTGTTTCTCTTTTTGTTTGGATAAAACTTGCAGCCTTGCTTGTCAGGTACTTGCAAGTAAACTCTTTACTAATACTCCACTACGCGAGCCTTTCCTCTGGAGGATGATGTCATGAAAGATGTAGGGTTCTCTAGGTCTAAACTCAGAATGCAGCAATAAAAATTAACAGGAAAGCTTCATTCCAAACAAATTTCCTCTTGACAATCTTGAAACTTCAGGCTGTTAGTAAAGAGGCTATGGAGATTTTCAAGCCAGGACTCACTGCTCAGCAATCCTGAACATCTGCTTTTAGTTTCTGCTTTGAAGTCTTCCTAGTGAAATGAAATATTCTTAACAGCTCAACATAATAACCTCTGTGGTGTCAGAAAACCAATCTCCTTGTATATGCAAAACTAAGCAGTGCAGAAAATCAACTGACAGGAGGGACAAAAATAGGGGCATGGAAGTGCATAAATCATGACGTGCTTGCAGACTCCAGTTTGCTGCTGCAATATGAAAATCTGCACGCTCATGGAGACAAAGAGGGACTAGACACCAAGCATATTTCAAGATATATCACTAGTATCCTTTTAAACTGCATTCACCTGAGGTGTGGATTTAAGTCTTCTTACGGCTACCCGTAAGTTGCAGGAGGAATAAACCTGTGTAAAGTTAGACCACCTTAAACTCAGCCTGTTCTGTTGAATCCACTTCCAGTGGACTTGCCTGAACGAACAGCTCTCCTTCTATGACAATCTGGGGTGCTACCACTGAGGCAGTGATTTTTCAGGACTCTTTCGCCCAAGAGATTTATATAAATGCACAGGAGCTGCTCACAAACATTTGTATGTTTATCCATTGATGTGACTGCACAGAGAATTTTGGAGAATGAAAAGGAGTGCATTTCATCCGAGCTCTTCTTTAGGTACCTTCCATCAGGAAGCATGTAGATTAATGCCTCCTGCTCTTATAGAGTTTGTATTTATTGCTCTAGTATGAAAAAATCTCAGCTTTTAAAGGTATTTAATTTCTTTGCATTAGAGAGAATTAAAGCAAGAGGTGGAAAAACAAAGGCAAATTATGACTGAGGACTAAAAGCAAATCTTTTCTGTCATCAGTTGCTGTGCAAGATTGTAAGACCACAGAAATGGCTTGGTGCAGGGTGCCCAATGACCAAGTTGTGAAAGTTGAGTTGGAAAAAATAGAGAGAGAGCAGATGCCAACCCCCCATCTCTGTGCTGTATTATGTAAAGGGAAGTGCTCTGGGGATGATACAGGAGAGGGATAGACAGTGATCTGTTTTCCTCTTACATCGCCTGTGACTGCAGCCAGCGCTGGCTGGGGCTCTGAACCTAAGGGAGCTGCAACAGGAGACACCTTGCTCTGCACTCCTGCAGAGCATCGCGTTGCTTCCACCTTCACACCTAGCAATGTATTTTAAAACCCGGTGAGAGACAAGCCTAGGAGATTGGCTTTTAGAAAAGTCCTTTTGTAGCTCCCTTTGTAGCGTCTGTATATAAAAGTTGGAGAGGGGATGGGGGATACAAACAACCATTTACCACATATAAGGGGAGTCTGTAAATGTGAGTAAATATTAGACCAGCAGAACACGGTTTCAGAAATCACTCTATAAATTCTCAACCTCTTCTAGATAGTCTTAAGAGAGTCTGAAAGCTTTCACAAAAAGGTTAAAACACATATTCTAGACTATTATTCTCTTTTACACACCATGGAATATCATCTAGCAATATGTATTTCTAGCCTGTTTCATTTCTAATATTCTTAGCATCTTATTTAGGGAAGGATGCTTTACATCATGCTGGACTGTGCTTAATACATGGCTAAACCAGCCAGCAATCCTTCCAGTGGGAAATGTGGTATGACAAAAGCGTTAAGTGTTGTTCATTGAAGGATGACAGCAGTATTTGGCTCTGTACTGAATTGAATTGTAAGAATTTCACCAGTGATATGAGCAGAATCGCTTTCTAAGCTTTGAAATGTTATGAAGTCAAATCCAACTTATCTCGGGACTGGCAAGTTAATAAGAAAGTAAAATCATATATGGGTTTTAGGGGTTACCGTGTGAGCAAAAAAGGATCCTAAGTAATACAAAAGGGATAAAAGGAGTTGTCATGACTCTTTATTGCCATTTAGATATCCAGCAAAGCATAATGAAGAACAGTAGCCTCTGCCTCCAGCCAGGCAATAACAAGAGTGCCATTGTTGAGCTCCTTAGAGTGACGCCTGAAGGTTGTAGGCTTTAAGTTAGTCCTGCTTTTTCCTGCTATTTTGTAGTTTCCTACCAAAAAAGTGAATAAAAAATAGGTTCATTTTTCCCCCAGGAATCTTAATTGCTTATGGAACCTTGTGAGATCCTATTCTTTAATAATAGCTGGAATACACAGAGAAGCATGTGGTGAGGGAAATGTGGTTTTTCAATGCACAATAGGAAATCAGGAAACACATGAACCTGAGAACAGCAAGAGATTGCAGCAAGATAGAGGCCAGATGTGGAAATGGGTAGGACACTTATAGGGAGCATTTGAAAGATAACACTTCTATGGATACTTAAATGAAATGTATGCTAGAGACAGTTTGGAAACAGCCTCCAACGTTTCATGCATATAGGAGTGTTGAATGGCAAAAGGGTGTCTGAACAATCACAAGTCATATCTATATAAGCAGTGCTGTCTGCAGTCTGATGTTTCAGCAGGTTTCTCCTAAGTTAGTATATTGACATACAAATTAAATGAAATAATTTCCCCCACCTTCTGTGCAAAGGTGAATTTTACATTACCTCACTTATTATGTTATTTGGTAGCATGAGGAGATGTAGGCACAGAGGTTTCATTATAAATAATGTGCTCAGTTACTCTCATTTCATACTCTGAACAGTAAGCTATATATTAAAATATTTATCATTTGTTGTAAAAAGCTAATACTGTTGCTGCGGTAGCCAGTTTGTTATATACTAGAGACAATTGCTATGAAGAATTTAAGGTTCCCTGTGAAAACGGGATTCCCACCCTCTGGGAATAATTATGTGGAGTACTGGGGACATATTTAAGAAGTCTTTTGTTTCACTGCAGCAAAACCCCAGGCCCATCTGTTGGGAGCTGGGATGGGCTGCAGGAGCTGCAGCCACTGCCACCAACAGAAATGTGAAGCCACAGCCTCCAGCCCCCAAATTCCCAGGATGGTGTTCTCATCCTACTAAACCCAACAGGAAAACTTGCTTTGACTTCAGTAAAGCCGAAGGTTTTCCACAATTGCCATATGACATGGAGAACACTTAGCATTTTAGTGTAGGTTGGTACATCTATTTCCCTGATAGCAAAATCATGTCCTGCCCCCATTAGTTACACTGATCAGACCTTTTTGAAGATTGCAGTAAAAATCAACTATTGACACATTCAAGGTTAAAAGAACGTCCTCCTCTTCTCTTTAAGAAAAGGTGTACATGTGGGAATTAGCACCAGATAAACCAGTCTCTTTTTAGCACCACTGCTTTTCAGGTTTCACCTACCACTGACTGTATTTTTGTCCCCTCTATTGCTGTATACATCTCTCTAGTTAGTCCCTTGTCTTTTGACTTTCTGCCTATGGTTCTGATTTCTCTCACTACTGTGTGTTATTCCTCTATCCCCTCTTGCATTAAATCTCTTTTCTGTTTGGTGTCTTCTACTAAGTTTATGAATGCACAGCTTCTGCCTCTTCTAAACAACTAATGGACTTCAGTAATTGGAAATACGACATGAATAAGTATGCAGAGAGAGAATAAATATTTAATAGAAAAACCAGTGAGAAGATAGAAATCTTCTGTCTTCAGCAGTGATTTTTTTACAGGGATAGACATTAAAAAATGCATCATAGCCTCTCCACAAGCTAAAATATTTCCTTTGCTCATATTTAAGCAAGCATTCCTGTTGAATTGTTTCTGCTTGAGGAAAGAATATTTTATACATAGACTTGGTCAAAAAGATATTTTCCTTTGAAATGTTCAGCTTCTCATTAAAAAAGAAAAAAACAAACCCCCCCAAACCCCAGCCTCTTTGGCTGAGGGTTTTGGTAACATTTCACCCGTGGCACATTTTCTTTTAACAGAACCATATCAAGATGTGTCACGGCAGTTTACTTCGCTATTCAGTCAGGTCTCAAGCCCCATTGCATCCTGCTGTTGCAGTAAACTGCAGTGACATATCACAAGGGATGTGGTCTAGCAAGGAAACTGGCTCATAACATGCTTTTTTATTTTCCAAAATATAGTTTTAGCTATACTAATGTATCGAGTTGCTTTGGCTTTGTGTTTAATGTATATTAACATGCCCAGATTATACAGTTAGAGGTACTAACGATAATTTCAGATTATAAAAATAGTTGAAAACTATCCACTGGGTTTATCACTCACTCTACTGTTCACTGGAATATCCCATTTTTTAGATCAATTTTGAGCTTGAAAAGCTACATTTGTATAACTGAAAAAAAAAAAAAAGGAACATGTAAAGTCGTGTTTCAATGCGGCACCAAAGACATGACAATGCAGAAGAGACATTATAACAAAAACACCATACTTTGAATGAACACTAAATTCATAAAACTTTTAAGCCTGGAGGAGTGCAATATATATATTTTTATGAGTTCCAGCAGTACAGAGTAGGAGAAACAGTATATATGCACATAGATATATATGCACAGACATGTCATATATATATACACACATACATATATATGTATACATATAGTTTTAGCATAGCACTGTCAAGTTCTTAATCTATAAAACAACCTGATTGAAATCAGATGTTTTGGGTTGATCCTGGCAGGGATCTTCATGATTTTTAGATAATTAAAACAGAGTATAAAAACATAAAACATTGTAAAAAAACTCATACCTGAGATTCAAAGGGTACAAATGGCTTTGGAGTTGGAACCATTAATTTCAATACAGGAATTAAATTAAAAGGTTCATTTTAAATATAAAGACAAGAGCAGCCTTTTGCTTCTTTCTTCCTGGAGGGTCATATCCAGTTAGAACCGGGCAATGATATCTTTACAGGAAGTCTTTAATATTCGATAAACAAAGGCAAAATTATAAGTGAAAACAGTTTAGTACAGAAGTCATGGCTTCCCTCCATCCTGTCACTTTTTGCTAAGTTAGCTTGAATCTCTTCTGGAAGAGACCACGCAGCCCTCCAAGAGGCTAGCTGTGGGAGTTTGAGGAAAATACATAGCAGAATTTTTAAAGCTATTTTCTCTGTTTCTTCAGGCCAAATTCTCTTTTCTGTTCTACTTGCGATTCCTAGCAATACTATGAGACTTGGGGACTCATAGGCAAAATAAATTTGAGTTAATAATACTTGTATCAACTGTGCAATGACTCATACAATAAATACATTATTTCATGGCGAGGTTTGCCTTGGTTCGTACTGCAGCAGAGTTCAGCACGGTCTTTCCCAGAAAACGCCTTATAACCATCAATTATTGGAGAAAACCAATATAGCACTATTCCTGCCATCCAGTGGTACTCACCAGCGCAATCAAATCCGTTTCCTCGGTAGTCGTGTTTACATTTGCATTTGAAGGAGCCTTCGGTGTTGAGGCACTCTGCATGGAGGTTACACCTGTGTGTATTTGTCACACATTCATTTACATCTAGGGAAAGATATAAATGCTTTAGTGAAAACTGTGTTGAAACCCAAGCTTCATGACAGCCTGTATATGCTGGCCATCTGTTTCCAGGTATTGCAATCACTAGTGTTAGACCAAGATGGTCCAGAGACCATCAGAGGCAGAATACTTCATGCTAATGTCAGCTCCAACTGCACAGCTACTAGCATATGGATCCATGGAAAATGTAGAACATCCCAGTGAAGACAAAGTGAACATGGTGGTTTTCTGACTGAGAACAGGATTCAAACTACAGGTTTGAACGTTAAAGAACATGCTGTTCTATTAACAAAAAGCAAAGGACACCAAGAGAACGTGTGACAGAAATGAAAAAACAATTCGCCACACCTTTCTCATTCTTTCATTCACTCTAGAAGAAATGCAATGGAAAGTAACCCTGAGCATGCCAAGATGTTGAGATCTTCTATTTACCTCTAACACTCCAACATACATATAATGCTGTACGACAAAGGTATAATCAGGGAAAATTCAGTGGAAAATACTACGTTCAACTGACAGCAAAACATACAAGCATCAAGAGTAACTGGTTTTGTTCTCTTTTTCCCTGATTTTGCTACATCACAAAGCTGTTTCTGATTTCTCCCACACGAGGGAGCCAAGTTGTACACGTTTTTGCACCACTTGCACTTTATCCAGATGCTTCATTTTTAGCAGCTGACAGGTCCTGTCATAATGTAAGTCAGCTAGGAGAGAAGTAGCAGGAAGACTGACTCAAAAGTATGGTATGTCTGAGAGTGAGATTCAGATTTGCAGACAAAATCCTGACTCCTGAGACCTCTCCAGTTTTTCATCCCTGCATACATACTGTATGAAAAAGTATTTTTTACACTTTAAGACTTTCAGTGTTTGCATACAACAGGAAATGCAAACTTGAGTTTCCAAAACCTGCCTTATGATCTCCCTTCCCATCCCTAATTCCTAATACCAAGCAAATATTAAAAAAAACCAGGAATTCTCTTTTGTATGTACTTCTTGTAGTAGTTCCAACTCTTCCAGGCCCTTATGTAGTCAGCTGCTTGAACAATACTGCTGCAGTGCCTGCTGCAGCAGCTTATACTTTGTTTTTCTTCCACCATTCAGCTAATGGACTGAAACAGGAGGAAAGGTGTTTTAACATTTGTTTTAACAGCTGGGCATGTCAAGATAACTTTTTGCCTGTATTTATTTTTGTTTGGGAAAAACTTAGGCATGCAAGAGAGACCTGAAAAGTAATTAAAACCTACTATTTTTATACTTTTTTTTGGTGTAAGTTCTGTACATCCAAACAACTGTTTTTACAGTCATGAATGCACTTTATTTACATTCCTCATTAACGACACAAAAAAAAAGGAAAAAAAGATTGTGGGACTGCTTGTTCACCACAGATTGAAAGCTAAGAGGACAAAAAATGGCTCTTTAACTAAACCTGTACCAGAAGTAGCACTTCTTTGTAGTCAACTGTTCCTAATGTACTGCAAGCCCTGGCACATCTTTACTTGGTACAATAAGGCAATTTATTTTGCAAGTGCCAGTGATTAGGTTTTTCATAAGGCCACAGAGAAAACCCAGAGAAAAGTTCAAAGTGTCTCCAAGAATATTCTTCATGACATCTGTTACCCATTTCTGAGGCAGTATCCCCAGACAAGGCCAACATGCTTCAGGCAATGATGGGAACAACACACAGTGTGGCAATGAAAAAGAATGAAGGAAAATTAATGGGCTAGATCTTACCTACACAGTTGTAACGGCCGCTGACATATTTCAGTTCATAACCAAGCTGGCACTTGCAGTAGTAGCTTCCAAATGTGTTGACACATCTACGGTTGTAAGAGCAGACAGCTTTGCCAGTGGAGCATTCATCAATGTCTAGAGCAGGAGAAGGATTGCTGGTCAGATCCATGAGAAAGTAAACCAGGAAAGCAAGAACTAGTTGGGATTTGCACAGGAATGTTTTAGCCCTGGCTATCACAAGTTGTTTAATAGAAAAGTCCTATAATTTCACACTTGGGGGTGGCTTTTGCATGCAGTAATATAAATGAACCAGGAAAATGTGAACAAAGTTTAAGGAAGATTTTGAGATCTGGCATGGTAAGAGAAAGGGTAACTGGCAGTGCGGAGGATCCTCACTGGGGACAATGATTTGCCCTCAGGTCATGGAGCAGAGTCAGAAGGAACTCCACAAATTCCTTTATTTCCCTGAGAAAGGAAATGTCAGAGAATCGTTTAAGAGAAAGCCCCATAAAGAGGAAACTGAGAGCAACAGCAGCGCTTTCTACTGAATGTCTGCACCCCACCTTGCTGGGCTATGACAAGACATAGTGGGGAAAGAGTTTCCAGACTGCAAGTGGTCTGCCAAGCAAGGCAGATGACAGGGACAAATGTTTTGGAGAAAGAAGGAGGAGGCTTGGTATGGGAAGAGCCTAAGAACATTATTCAACAACCATTGTAATTAAGTGTTACTAATTTGATTTGTTTTGTTGTAACGTCAAATTTAAAATAGTGCCGATTATGATATTTGACATTTTTCCTTTCCTATCACATTATAACACATAGCAGTGACTTTGCACGTAATTCATTGTGCCCTTTACAGGTTAGAATTGCTGTGAAGTGCTGCTGGACACCACATTCATCTTTTTATCATTTCTACCACGCTTTTACAGTGCTTAGGTGATCAAAAGAAAGTGGACAACAACAGAAGAATATCTAAACAAACCTGTAGTCAAAAATCTCTCTTTCTGCCCACGCTACACATTTCTGATGATGGTCTCACTTCCCTAGGCTCCAGGGCGTTCCCAGACCTTCCCAGGTTCTCAGTTCCTGCTGCCTCTGCCAGAACCATGGTCTGTCACAAGCTAAAGGACAAGCCTGCTGCACTCAATCCTAGTGAGAAGTTTACGTCTGCAATGAACACTTAAGACTCACCGTACTCTTGAAAACAACAGGTTTAGGTTTAATTAATGTTTTTTATATATAATGGTTATATTTTCTTTCACCTATGCACATGTAGAAGAGGAAAAGTGAAACGCATTAGTGTGCTGTTCTGCTCTGCAGGTTCAGGAACAATGCAGCTGCTTAGGAAGCTTAAGCTAAGACTAATAGCCAGGGATCTTCAAACATTTATTTTTTCATAGTGTTTCTGTGACTAATTCCAGAGTGTCCATATCTATTAAGTATTATGCTATACAGCAGGATATTACTATCTCTCTCATTTTATAGATGGAGAACTGGTGACGGAAAACCAGGGACATACCACAAATCATGCAGAAAGAAAGGGTCTGATATTTCCAACCACCGGACATACATACTCTTTTTGTTTATTTTACCTTTTATCATATGTATCAACATTCATCCAAATCCATTTGAGCAGGCAAGGTAAATACAAATGAACTCAATACGAAAGAATAAAATGAGTTGCCTGAATAATTCAATAACAGATTTAAGAGAACCACTCTATTGTATTTAAGTACATATGTCTACAATGTTCACCTTCAAATAGCTCTTAAATAATTTAAGCACATTAACTGTGACTGGTAGTAGTCTGAAAGCCTTGCTGATTACTCAAAGCAGGCCATTTCCAATTAGAAACTCATTTCATTTGAAGGAAAGAAATAGCGTTCTCATGTTGGAATGTTTATAGTTGGGAAGTTGAGCCAAGTATCCCTGTGGGTTTACCTGATAGCTCCTAAAAGTGGTAACGTAGTCCAAGGCCACACAGCTTTCATATGTGACTTGATATTACAGCTGTGTGTTAAGGAGAACAATTCATACAGTAACTGTCCTTCTATACAGCAGTGTCTTTTGGTTGATGCATTTATTTAACCTTTTGTTTGAAATGTTAAGCGTAATATTGTTTTGGCCATTGCAGCTAAAATTCATTATTTATGTTTGAATGTTAAACCTCTCAACATCTAAAATATTCTTTAAGCTGTAGAAATTATTCAACCAGTATGTACTGGTAAGAAGCATCTGAAATAGATTAGCTACTGTTATTCTTCTTTGCCTGTAAGGTATCATGTCCAAGCTGCCCTTTATGATCTGGTGGATTTGCACTATTGTGACAGAAAGAATGTAAAAATAAGTGAAATCATCAATGTCATTAGGTATGTTGCTAAAGGCATTTTAGTAAGTAGCACTTGTTGCAAAAAGTTTTTTCACAGATTCACAGAATGGTTGAGGTTGGAAGGGACCTCTGGAGATCAGCTGGTCCAACACCCTGCTCAAGCAGGACACCTAGAGACGGTTGCCCAGAATCATGTCAAAATGGCTTTTGAATATCTTCAAGGAGATATCTCCATTCTCTATTTTCCATTCTATTTTGGGCAGCTCTGGGAAATAAAATACTTCCCAGCTGCAATTTTCAATCTTCTATGCTTGCCTGAATGGAATAAAGATTTAAAAAACCACAAAATACCATTCTCAGTGATTGACTAGGGGTGTTACCCATTTAGAGGCATATGAGACTAGGAAGTAAAGGCTAGATTGGGAAAGAGGGGAAAATAGGAAAGAAGGAAACAAAAACCATTTCCTGGGTGGTTTTTTTTTTAAATTGATATTGTTCAAATGCTACAAGTTAGCGTTTTACAGGAAAATGTACTTATTGATTCAAAAGGACGACTTGCATTTCAAGAATTAGCTAAAGGTATTATAAAGAAGAAATCGAACTGAAAATTCTTTTGGGTTTTTTTCACATATGAAGCTCTGCTATGGTTCCTATTTTAAAATGAAATGGCATAAAGTACATACAAAGCAATATTTCTCTTAAATTTAAAACAAAGAGCATCTGGGCTGAAAAAGGAACACTTTCAGAGCCTTTTGGGTTGTTCTGTGATGAACAGCATTCCAGCTTCTGGAAAGATGCCCAGGCAGACCCTGGACCTGATTTACCAGGGCACAGCCCTGCAGACACTGGGGTCAGATGCAGCTCCCAGCCCTGCTCCTGCTGCTCCGACACATGCTTCACTGCCCCTTCTTCTTTAGTTGTAGCAGTGGTCTCTGCTTTGGAGGGTTTGTTTCACATCTACTGCGTTTTGAAAGGGGCTCATTTAGCTGCAGTATTGAAATGGGTACCATTGCAGCATTGGATTGCAGTGCTGCAGCACTGCTTTGTCAGATGACAATATAAAATGGTATCACAGAACAGTACCAAGTGTTGTAAGTAATGCTTTGTTCATCACACAGTAAACCCCCAGGTAAAGCGATGTTGAGGCTTCTGGAGAAAAATCTGGAAGCTTGTATTGTGGGTTATCACAATAAAAGAAAAACCCATCCAAGCACAACCCTCAACTCCTGTAATACATTATGTTAGCAGAACAGCTTCCTGCAGGCAAAACACTGTAGACCTCAGAAAAATAGGGAGAAACTAAATCTGTTGATGACTCCAAATTATGTCAAAACATTTAATGAGCTATTTGGGATAGGACTCACCCAAAGAATTACATGGCCAATATTACGAGAACACTTTTTAAAAAAAGCGTGCAAGCTTTACATCATACTGCGAGTAACAAGAAGCATTATTCAAGCCAGCAAGGAGAGCTAACTACTTATTAACCTTTCCCCGACTCTTCAATTTTTCAGGATCCTATAGAAAAGAAGCTGAGAGTGAGTTATCTAACCATACCAATGCACGTCCTTCCATTCGGTCCTAACTGAAGGCCACCTGATGGACAAAGACACTGTACCTCCCCTTTGACTTCTTCACATCCGTATTGGCAATTCACCATGGCACACGTCCTAGAACCTGAAAACAGTATTTAAAATAACAAAAACAGCAAAAATCCAGACTGGGATCACACACTTAAGTTAGATCTGGAGGAATGCAGAAAATAAATTAGAACAACAAAATTCCATTCATCATTATTCAAGCTGTTTATACATTAACACATTAGTAATAAAATTCAGGAGTCCAAGAGATAGATCTTAAATTCCCCCTCCCCTTCGCTTTGTTCTTTCCTTATTTGCCCTTATTCTTCCTTTTTTCTCTGCTCCCATTTCTGTGACTTCTTACTACTACCTTTTAGATTCAGAGACAGAATTGCTCAAAGTAGAAAGTTTTTTATATTTTCCATTGTGATAGTTTTACTATACATAAAACTGTTATTTGGTAGTGAATTGTACTTATTACTTAACCATTAAACATGGTTCTAGTATAGAATTTGATTTAAAAAACCATTTAGCATGATAGACTTAAGAACTGCCCTTTAGTTTGACCCTTTATGGAACAGATACCTGAATCTAATGAGGCACTAGCCAGAACACAAGTGTTAGTTGCCATAGGTTGGTTAGGAGTGTGAAATATTGGAGATGACTTTGATTAGCCTCTAAAGAGATACGCAGGGGTCTAGATCTTGCCTGAGAAACCTATGAGAGGCTAGAAATGTAGGAGAAATGTATTAAATATGTAAGGAGATATTTCTAAAATCCTGAAGATATCCAGGAAGCATTAGTGTTATGACGCCAAGGAAAGAAGTAGTATTTGGAAGTATTTACTGGAAGAAATGGAGGTGTGTGCAAAGAAAGTATTTCTGGCTACTTCACTCTCGTGTTCCGAGAAGCAGAACTGCATATAGGTTGTTTGCAACTGGAAAGCCTGGAACAGCTGTCAATTTATTTGAGACAGAAACCAACTGCAAGAACTTGAAACTAGCTCATCACTTACGTAGAAAATTACATGAATTTTATTTTAAAATGCAACATGTTTACTGTCAGAGGTACTAGCACGTTCAGAACAGTGTACAGTAACAGAGTGTATAGAAAAGACAATGATGTATGCAGGTCTATATACATCTACAGCCATATTATTTGATTTGAATATAAAATATAAAACATACTAGTTCTGTGTGCTATTAAAATTAATCTGTTTAATCTGTGATAAAGTTATTTTTCTTAGACTGGTTTGTTTAGACTTTGTGGCTAAGTGATAAATATTCAAGGCCAAGAATTCACTGTATTTGCAAATGTATTTTACTTGTGTATTAATGAGAACATACAGGAGGTAAGAGTTAGAAAAAGATGGACGGTAAATTATAATACTTTGTCACATCATCTACTTCCTAAGTGGTAATGAAGAAACTTACTAAACATTATTCTACTATAATTCATAATTCTCCATTTTCTCTTTTGTTTGAAGCTCCTATTCCTGGCTTTGGTTAGACATAATACTGGCTTAGATGAACTGTTAATCAGATCTAGTATAGTAATTCTGTCAGAGTTTAAGTGATTTTGTGTTATGTACTAAACTACTACCTCTTTTAAGCAATGTATCTCTGTGGCCCAAAGCCACATTTTTCTGACACCATTCTTCCAGCTCCACGGTGCCTTGGCATGGTTGCACATAAGCCTGACTGCTCACAGTCAGCTCCTTCATCTTGCTAAGGAGACTTACAGCATGGAGAATTTGATTCAAAAGGAGCAACATTATGCTCAAAATGTTTGTCTGAATACGATGATGAGAATTCTAGAACTGGTTACATAACCTAGCATTTCATCTGAGCACAAGCTTAAGTTAGCATCAGACGAAATGGGAGGCTAGTAGACTTAGCCAAGAATAATGTCTACTTGAGTAAATAATTTACTACTTCATTTCATAATCATAGTTTCTGCTTAAGAAAAATAAAGGCTATTCAGAACTCGAAGGTGGCTGATGGGTTGGGCTAATGAAGCACAAGCTGGATTAACATTTTTTGCTGGCTTCACTAGAGCTGTGAAGAATGAAGACTTCCATTCTACTGGAAACCTCATCTTTCCCCTGAAATTTAGTTTCATTCTGTCAGTATTTGTTGGGGTTCCACTGAGAAATAATGTTTCTGTGTGACAAAGCAAACTCCAGGGCTCACAGCTCTTCAGGCAATTTTTTCATATATACATGACACTGGCCACTACTGCCACTAAGAAATTCAGTGTTTTGTGCTGGCTTAAGCAAGAGATGGTGCAACTGCACATTTGGTACAAATTTGGTACAAATGCAGAGTTTCTTAAATCAGGAAACCAGTCCCGAACTAAAACTATCTTAAATCTAATCCAGCAGAAATGGTTAGTAACAACCTGGATCTAGTTTTCTGACTTGGTTCAGAAGCGTGGCTGCAGCAATTGCTTGTGCTCAGAGGCACAGGAGTGAGGGATGGATGGTACAAAGCTGCCGCTGGGATCAAAAGATAGTTTCTTCTAACTGTAATTTTGGCTTCTGCCAACTTCAGCTGTCCATAAGACAGCGGCCTTACTGAAAACTGCTTGGTATGTGATGTCAGCGGATACACAAATTATCTTGGAAGAAATGGATGGAATACATATCCATTTCTCAGGGATCTCGGGGCCCTGCAGCTATTGTCTGCTGGTGATACCCACCACGGTTAGTAACGCAGAGGTGCAATCCTGAGCCGCGCTGCAGGAAACCCTCCAAAAGCTCTGGCTCCAGGCACCTTTCACAGCAATCTCAGTCTCCCGGCTATGAGAGAGAGAGTAGGAGCTCTGGCTTTTCTGCCTGCCCCAGAGCTCCAGACCCTGCACTCCTGCAAGTGTTTGCTAAGGCTGGGTATTTTTCCAGTTATCTCCAACCTGACAGCCAACTCACCAGATGGACATCCTGCCTGGTGAATGGCTGTCTCCAAGGTTTGGAGATGAAAGCCTTTCAGAGTTTATGGTTCTCTGTCCTACCGATGGGAAAGGTTGTGCTGCATACAGCTAGGTCCATTGCTTAGGACAGACCTCTCAAGCAGATTGTTCCACTGCTGAGAGCAGCTAGCTTCCTTGTCCAACTGATGCATCTGCTTCAGTCTCGTGGGCTCCAGAAAGGATTGTCACCATGTTACCTAGGGTTTTGTGAAATTCAAAGACAAAATATCTGTATGGAAAAGCTCAGGTGAAGAAAAAAAAGTATTTTCTACAAACAAAACAGTGTCATCAAAAAATAAGAAGCTTACTTAGGTCATAAAAATCAGGTTGACTATGAAAGCAGAATACTTTCTATTACATTTCTGGCTTAAAGACAAAGAAAATAGGTAGAAATACAGTTTAGATGAGCCTTAGCTCAGTGAACAAATGTTTGCAAGAAGCTGGCAGCAAGTGTAGGAAGCATATCAACACTCAGAGAAAATAAATGAGTCAGGGAACACACAAAGGTAAAGCAAGGAGTAATGGCATGAAATTCAGCAGAGTAAAAAGCAGTCTACAGTGGTGCTCTGCTTGGATAGATTCATTCATCCTTATTCAACAGATGAACCGGCAGGACTATATGCCAAGGCTATACTAGCTGTCCTTCATCTGAAGTAATGCTATCAAAGATTTTTACTTCTATCGGGACAAAAATTCCTCTGAACACCAAAATACAAGTATGACCTAGTTTACTTTATCCAGACACTGCCAAAGAGAAAGTCTCTTTCAGCTGCTGACAGTACCAGAGAGCTAAGGCAATGACCCTATCCTGAATGAGCTAAATCCACTCATCACAAGAAGAAAATCTGCTGGGATCAAATGTGATTAGATGATTTGGGTGTGCCTGTCCTATCAGCTCTATTACTTACTTGCACATGTGCCATCTGGCATAAGCATGTACCCGTTGAGACAATAGCACTTGTAGCTGCCATGTGTATTCATACATCTGTGTTCACAGGGACGTGGTTTCACTCCACATTCATTCAGATCTGCAGAAGTCATTGGAATGAAGTGAGTGCTGGGTTTATATACATATATTCATACATATAGGTGTATAATATTGCCTAGTGTCTTGAATTCCCCACAGTAAAATTGCCTGGACTGAAAATGAGCCAGCCCCTTGCAAGATGAGAGCTTAGCAGACCATCTGGCTGAAAGGCTGCTAGCAACACTAACATACACAGACCTCTACACCTGAAAAACTAATGCAAACTCTGGCCACATCTGGCAGCTTGTTAGGAAGAGATGGAAGGGTGGGGAGACAACTGGAGTTAGTCTCTTTTCTGGGAGTTATTCTTCTGTATTTCTCTGATTCTAACTGGAGATTTTAGGCCTCCAGTTGACCTCTGTACTAGAAAGGCAAAAACATGAGACTAAGAACAGCAAATCAGCTTGAGCTAAAGTGAAACAAAGATTTTTTTTTTTTTTTCTGAGCTACACATTGGCACCAAGGTTGTCAGTAGCAGAAATGAAATACAATATATGGTAAGAATTATGTGACTTTAAGAATAAAAGGACAAATCTCAAAACTCTCAAAATCCTGAGAATAAAAGCATCCTAAATCCTTCTCAAAATCCAGGATTTAAAAGGCTTTGCAGAAACTAAATTAATTTCAAATTCCCAATAGCTATCCTTCACAGGGAGAAAACTAGAATCCTAAAAAGTTTAATTTGTGTGGTACAGGCAGAGCAGTGCTGACAATAGTATTGGCCCTATGACAGGGGGACAACAGCTGTGCTTGTGACTTCTGTGAACTGACACCTCTCCCGCTTGTATTTTAAACCCTCAGTAGTAAACAGACAGAACTCATTGACAGAATGCACCAGCATACGCAGCCCATTCAATGTGTGTTTAATGGCACATATTACCAACAACGTAATTTCAATAAAGATGCAACTCTCCAAGCACTGAGCCTGTGCAGCTCACTTTCAATGGGAGAAGCATCTGTTCCCATGTCTATGCGCCCTGCAGACCACAGAAAAATCTCCAGACCATTCAAAGCATAAACTTAGTGGTGGTTATATATGTGCAGAAGAGTTTGTTACAGCTCAGCCCAGGGAAGAAAAAAGAGGGTTGCATTCTGTTATTTAAACAAAGGGTCTGTTTAAAAAAGCACAACGTATCAGCTTGCAAATGACATTGGATTTTCATTCTACTGTGGCTCCACTAAATAACCAAGACTCTCACAACAAAGAAACTAGAAGGGAACAAAAGTTATTCCACTTAGACTATACATTTTCAAAAGTGCTTAGCTGCACCTATCTTGCACAATTCACAGTAATGCACAGAGAGTATACACAGCTCTAAAAGAGAACCTATGGAGATAAAGCTGATTTAGCTCAGACTCGGTGGCAGAGGAGATAATACAGTCCCCTTATCTCTGTTATTTTAGTTAGCTCATGTTGAGCTTGCTCAGCAGGGCATTCTGCTGTAAGGACAGACCAGGGCTGTATCTGCCAGTAAATTAAAAGTGGCTCTGAGCATTCCTGGCTGCTGGTACCTGACCACCTATAAGGCTATACTATCGAAATAGCTCGGGACTTTTCTGGCTTGTGCCAGCCACCCTTTTACTAAAAAAATCCTGGCCATGCTTCAGAAGGTAGAACAGCCCAGGGAGCTAACAGGCAATTTCCACATGCAGGTCTGTGCGGTGCTTCCACCGAGTCTCAGACTCTGAATCTACTGCAAGGACAGGAACTAGTCTACTTGTGTGTGGAGGGCACATCAAATCTAGCTGGAGTTACGCTGGAGAAAATACCTTAAAACTGGGGCTTCTCTGTTGCCTTTTGGTAACATTTAAAATGCTAAATAATTTTCGAGGTCAAATTTGTGTCTTTAGAGGACGAAGTTGTAAGTGGTACCAACATATCTATTATATACAGCCACAGCAGCTGTTTCATTTTCTTCTCTAGAGGTACTGAGGAATTGACTCATTTCCCTCCAAGCAACATCAAAAGTGCAAAAGAAGGTGTTTTCTAAAATACTTAACAGTATAGTTTTATAGCATGTTGTTTGAAAGATATTGTGTAATGAATGGGTTGTTTTGACTCTGAAAAATGTGTTTAGTATCTCAATGCAACATCTTCAAGCAAAAACTGAAGGTGCTTAGGAAAGTAGCAAGGACAGACCCATCCATTCATGTGGCCTTTATGTCATGCTTCCCTCACAGCACTTGCAGTTCACTCATTGGCAGTGCTGTAAGGAAGGCCTCTCTCCATGCACAGTGCTCCTTTCATCTGATCCAACACAGGGGTCTCATATATTGGAACAGGAAAAAAAGCTGAATTCTCACCAATGTGTTAGCTGAAATATTTCCATGACTAATTGCAAGTTTATGGAGGGAAAGTGGTGCATTCAAAGTTTCTGAATATGCAATTCTAAAGATTCCCAATTCTGTGTTCTCAAAAATACTAATCAGAATATGCAAACAGATGGCATTGACCCAGGCAGTCTGAGAAATTACATGTCTAGCAGTAATTGCATGTCTTTCTGATGAGAAGGTTAGTTAAGAAACTAACTAACCTTCTAGTTAGTTTGCTAGTTTAGAAAATAACATGTGTTTTGGATTTGACTTCCATCTCTTCCAATAATTTCCTATATAATTTCTCCATGCCTTAATCCTCTGACTATAAATATGACAGTTTGCCCTTGTCATCAGCCCATGGGAGATATATGATATAGGTTCAAACTTCTGTGTGCTGAGGAGGCTTAGAGCTTGCCTGGGATGTGGGAGGTGCAAGAGCCTTAAACCCTAAGCTCTTTTAAGTAAACAAGAAAATATCTTGTTTATTATTTTGGAAGATGACACAATCCATAGTACAAGATAAGGAGACAGAACATCAACAGCCTGATTTCTGGAGTAATATCCCCATGTGCACAAACCTTGATTACAGGTTTTCCCAGTAAATCCAGGGAAACATTTGCATTTGTTTGGTCCCAGGCACTCGCCGTACTTGCAGCCATGTCCACAGATAGCTGGGGGAGTCAGGCAGAGAAAGGAGAAAAAAGAGAAAAAGTTAGAAATATTCTATCTGAGAACTTTTGCCCTGTTTTGTTGCCTAAAAACTTGTTGTACAAGTTCAACATCCTCCATGCCTCTCCCTCTAGTTTGGGCATAGGAGCTACTGATCAGTACTTTATTTCTGCTGGAGAAAAGTGACACTAGCATGGATTAAACAAGTGTGTGCTCTTCCAGGTTTGTAAAGACCTGGAAAAGAAGGGGGTCCTTTTAGCTCTTTCCCTCATGCTTTTTCTGCCATTTAGTTTTGTACTCTTGCCTTTTCCTTATTTTTGAGAAGGCTGGGTAAGAAGCACCTAGCCAGCACCTTGACTTGCTACGCTTGGCATCTGGAGTAGGAAAGAGGCAACAGCACTCCTGCAGCCACAGGAGACGTATTACCTTACAGCACTTTTCCACTCTTGGACCTCCTCACTTACACCCGAGGAACACGTCCATCCCATGGTGGAACATCCAGAGCACATCCGTCAAACGGTCAGGCAACTATCCTTACCACACATCCCAATATGTATAATTGCACTAGTTGAGAAGGCTGTGCTTAGCCTGGATGCATTAAAAAATAAAAATTTTCTCTCAGCCCTCTGGATCATTAGTCAGAAATGAAAAGTTGGCTTTTATAAAGCTTAAGACTCCTACAGTCAATGTGATGGTCAACATGAGGGTTATTCAGGAAAAGCAAACCAAACATGCATTTAAATCAGGACTAGGTCTGGAAAAGCAGCAAAAGAGTATGCACCAGGATGCACATCTCACTACCTTGTGTAATTAAGCTGCTATCCAAACAATAGGAAATAGGAAAGTCACAGTCTTAGTTATTATATAATAAAATCCTTAATTCAAATTCATACCGCTGAATTCAACTATCTTCCCTACATTTAAAGATTCATGCAGATGTACTAGCTCTGCAGATTAAGGCATATTTCAGCACTACCCATATTCCTGAACGCAACGTAGCGTAGTGTGAGACCAGCTGAGTACTAACACTGAAGCAGAGAACACCACTGCCTCTGGATTTATAATGCAGAATTACATTATAGTTGGCTTAAAGAAATCTTCCAAAGAAGAACCTTAGAAATCTATGAAAACTGAATTTTACTAATAAAACACCCTATTGCTTTACAACAAGATAACTTACTTCATTGACTGATCAAAGTTACATTTGCCAGTTGTCCCTCAAGGTATTCATCTGCATCAAAACTAAGGTGCTCTTAAGCAATGCATAAATATTAATAAAGGTATTCACCAGTTTTTCCTTTTTTAAACTGTCATGCTAAATATACAGGGCAGAGACTTTTTTCATCTTTCCCTTTTAGACATCAGTCTGTTGATTTTCATCAATGAATAACCCTAAGCCTCTATTCAAACTCACCAGATATACAATGCCAAATTCTCTGGAACAACAGGTGCAACATCTGAAAAAGATTCCTAAAACATGTATTTTATGACTTTATTGTGTTTTGCCCAAGAACAGCTAGAGAGAGATTCCACATCACCTTCTCCTTGGGATCTGTAGACCTTTTACAAATTAGAAATGTCTTAAGAGTCATCAACTCTTCATTAAGCCAACAATCCACAGACCAGAACACTGGCTGGCTACCCAAGCTCAAGTCAGGCACTCTTATTGCTTGGGTTTTATTTATATTTTTCAGAAAGTTAAAACCTCCTGGTTCTCAGAGGCTGTGTACTCTGAAGATAAAGGATACCAATTCATAGAAAACCATTTTAGGGGCCCATATGGAGCATTAGAAAACACTGCATTTTTGGCACTTACTCAAAAGTATAGGCACTGACAAGGGCTGTACAGGGGGTTAGAAAAGATGATCCCTTCTGCATCTAAGAATTTTTGAATATGTATTTTATTGTTTGGTGTTATTTACCCAAAGCTCTGCTTTTTTGAGGAGATGGTCTCTCAAACATGTTTCATTCATTCTCTCACAGAGTTAAGAGATTTCACTCCTCGGAGGGTTTCCTTTTGTAACTTTGGGAGACATATATGAAATCCCTTTATTAGTACCAAAGCATAAAGTGTTAATGTTACCTTCACAGTGGCCCTTGTTGTTCTTTTTCCAGCCATAACAGCAATCCAACCTAGAGCCATAGCGACACACCCCAGGTTGGCTCACAGCCACCAGCTGCCCAGGAGCTCTCGAGCTGCGTAAGGAAGGATAAAACACTAGCTCCAGCAGGCACACACACTTTAATCCACCGCTCCCTATACTCCTTTGTACATTCCCCTTACGTTCTATCCACCATCAGGCATTTTCATTTCACCGAACCTAGGGCAGCGTTCCTAGATGGGAATGCAAAGTTGCATTTGGTTGGAGAAACAGGGGAGATGGGAACGTTTCACCTGCAATAGATTAACTGTGAAACATAAATTCTTTTTCACTAAAAACATGGCAAAGGCAAAAAATACAGCCAGGTCCCCTGCTAGAATGAGTCATTTTTAATATCAGTGAGGCCAATGGGGCTACTCCAGCTTGCGTCACATGAAGACTCTGGATTGGATATACGATGCCGTACCTGACAGCGCTGTTGCTTTGGGTGATGAAATACTGATTCTACAGAAAAGCAGATTTCTGAACATCAGTCAGCCCCATAAAAGCTAGTGACTTGCAGGCTCATAGCCACTGCATATGTTCAGGTTGATTGCGTAAGTGCAGAGAGTCCCATGCATTCTGTTTGCATGGGACTCCCTGACCATTCAAATTAACGTTAATTTAATCTGCCAATAAGCCCAGGGTGTTCAAAGTCACTGTGCAGATCAACAGCTGCAAGAGTTAGAAACCCTGCAATGCTAGTTGCCAAAATTATAAATCTAATGGAAATCTACAACTGTGTAAGTCTTCTAGACCTAATCTATGCTGCAAGGGATGCAATGACTCCAGTTCTCTTCTCCCTCTGCTTGCTGTTACTTAAGTTCTCTATGACCACACATCTGTCCCCTTTATGAAATTCTCTTCTTTATTCAAAATCCTCTGTCCTCACTGTTTTTTCCAGGTCATAATTTAAAATGCACTTTCTTCAAAGACTCCAAAGTGTTGTTTCTGACACAGAAAATACCTTGTCTGCGAGAGTGTCGTAGCAAGTGATTTGAGGTATTAACGGGGGCAATACATAGCAACAAACATCCCATAGTGGGGAAAAAAAAATCAGCAGGCCAGGAACTTTTACATGTTTAGTCTGAAGCACAGCAAAGGTATTGCTTTGTCATCTTACCACAGTGCTTTGCACATACTCTCCTGTGCTTATCTGTAAGGGTTGCACTCTTATGGGAACAGTTACTGCAAACATCACTAAGGCAAGCTAGTAAAATGAATATATGCATACACTTTGAAGATACAAGATGTTACTTCAGAGTCTTCTTCAGTAGTGGAACCATTGGAGAGAGAAGGGAGTTCAGAGTATATGCATAAGCTCATGGATCTGAGATACCCTGAATGAAGAGATGGTTGTCATGCCACCTGGCAAGTTAAGAAGACTTCAGTGTTGGAAAAGGTTGTTCTGAAGTCACCCAGCCTTTTCCATCTACCCAGTGATGCAGGTTACAGGACTATGTATACCCCATATTTAGACAGGAGAAAGAGTGTATCAGAACAGCTATGACTCCTGTATGGGTGTCTGTTAGAAATCAGCACCCTGCCTCTGGATTTATAGACAGTAAAAGAACACTTTTTCATTTTGTTCATCCAAATGCTGCTGGCTTACATCCCTTGCAGTATGCAAATTAAAGAACACATGTTCTGCTTACATGCTATGAAGCTCTCTCAAATTCACCAGGATAGTAAATGCATATTCTGCTGACATCTCAGAAAATCCCCTTGAATGCAGCTGGACAGTGCTATGACTCCCCTGGTTACAATGCCTGAAGCTTGGAGGAAGCAGGATCTGGTTACTTTCCAAAAGGTGCTCATTTCCACAGGAAAACAAACTCATTCAGTAACATTTTATTTAATAATTCACTTCAAAACCAAATAATTAAAGTATCTTCACAAAGTGTACAATATCTCACAAGATTTCAGTACAGACTCCTCTTAAAACTGGGAAATATTCCACAAAACTGCAAATAAAATGAGTATAGCTGAACTTTATAGATACTGCCCTGGACAAAGTCTTTCACTTTTTCTGACTTCCACAAGCATCAAGTTGAAGCCTACCTTTGGCAGTGGGAGAGGTCAACTAGATCATTGAGAGCCCACCTGGATCCCAAAATCTGGAGGAAAAACAGTTTTGCCAAGTTAGTCCCCTAGACCCATAAAGAACCATAAAGCCATCAGCTCAGCTATCGCTGTCAGGAGTTCAGCATTTTGTACAAAAGAAAGAATTTTAGAAACAGAAGATCCTTTCAGACAGGCAGCTCCTTTCCAGGAGAATGTCACATGGACCCTCCTGGACACTGGGGGAAAAGTAATGCAGACTGGAGGCAGAGGACTCTTCTGATCCCTCCCTATATGATATTCTCACAGCATTTCACAGGGAGTACCGAGAGGCCTAAGTGAGGTTGCTGTGCTTGTCACGGTCTGCTCAGTGTGCAAAAAATGCCTGTCCTTCGAGAATCTGCAGCCTAAATACGTGACTGAAGAAGAAAGGCAAGAGAGGGTAGACTATGCAGGTCAGATCACTGTGCAGGACAGTGGCAAGAGCGGTCTCCACATTTCTAGAGAAGTACTCTGTCCTCCGAGAGCCAGCAGCTCACAGCACTGGTGCTAAAGGTAACAAGCGGCAGACTGACCCGTCCAAGGGGCCCAGGCAGCAGAGAAGTAACCGGTTTTATATGGCTGTGACATTGCTGACACCAGTAGGATGGCTTTTAGCAAAGAACATTGAAGATGAATAACAAGAACTTCTACAATAAGCCAGGGCCGCCTTAGCTGAGATGACAGAAAGAAACGGCTGGCCGTATTTGCTATCACAAGATCATTTTGAGCTACTAGCACTATTATAAAATAGGTGGCACCTTTGGGTGTTTCAGTCAAAATTCCAGGAAAGTTTTTCTGCTGACATATCAGGTTGTATTGTGTACAGCTCTTAATGTCCATGGTGAAGAAATATGAATTATATATGGTATATATGATGATAAAAGCTATGAGGAATGACCTGTTTTACAGAGGATGAGAAGAACTTGGCTTAAGCTGAACAAACCAAAAGCTGAGAGGGGGTCTGATTGCTTCCTACTACCTGTCAGGTAGCTCCAAGCGAGAGAGAGAAGAGCTTGTTAAGAGAAAGGCCAATTTATATCTATTTGCTCTTGTGCTACTGTCCATTAATACTTACATTAATACAAGAGTAAGAACCCAGCCAGGAGAGCGGTTAGAGTCTTAAAGGGCATTGAAGAACCTGGAGAACAATTCCTACCTAATTTTAAGATATATAGTCTCTTTCACAAACTGAGAAAGATCTAATGTTGCCTGTAATGATACAAGCATAGGCTTGAATGAAGTTATGTTCCATTTACTCAGCTGCCGCCAAAAAAAAAATGTTCCTCTCTGGAGTAATATGAAGATCTTGAATTCTATCCCAAAAGAAGTTGGATCAATTCAGGGCAAAGCATTCAGACACTGCCCAGGACCGGCAGGTATACACCTACACCTACAGTGGCGTGAGCACCAGACAAAAGAAACTGGGTGTGTAATGTGAGGACAGACCTTAAACTACTACACAGTACCTTTGACTTGTAGTGATATAATTAATTTGATATTAAAAAAGAAAACTTATGTATTTACCATAAAACATGTTCAGAAAGTTCACCTGCTCCACTGATCAAGTGGCTAGGTAGATCTTCCAGCACAGCTAAGTTGCTGCTAGGGTAGGACTGATAATCCTCAATAGTTTAAATACACAAACAACTGCAAAGGAAAATATTACGATAACTGGTGAAAGGAGGGGAATAAAGCACACCTGAATGTTGGACTCGCTTACCCAACAGACTCACCCCCTTGCCCCATTTTTTGTTGTTTCATTTTAGAAAATAAGGAAGCAGTTTTACATCGCATCAGTTTCTCAAAATTAGCTATGACCTAGGCCAAGTCCACTACTAAAAATGTCTGTACAACAGCAGGCAGTCAAAAATTTCAAGTATAATAACTGGGCTGGACTGTAATCCTCATTAGCAGCCATTTTACCAGTAACGGCTGAAATAAAGAGAAGCAAAAATCCCAACAGTGAAAAAAGTTAGTTGTCACGTTCTCCTGACCCGTCATCGCGAGCAGTGTAGGTCCTGACTGAACTGAGTTATGTGACAGTAGCAGCTGCAGAGGGTGAGTGAGCAAGTCTTCAAAAGCCTGATCTAACTAGGTAGGTAGATAACAAAGTTAGGTATGGTTTGAGTTAACACAGTTGTTTGTTTTCAGGTCCTGTTAATATTCTGTATTGTACTAAAGTTTCCTCTGGGAAGGAACATTTATGAGCTTTTACCTTTTTTTTTTTTTTTTTTTTTTTTTTTGCTTCAAGACACACAGCTGCTGAATAGATTTAGTGTGCTGTTTCCATAAGATCTCTACAGGACACTTTTGGTCAGCCCTTGCACACACAATAGCTCCCTGCTGCTGGGAGGGTGGGAGGGAGAAGGTCTCAATTATATTATTAGCAGCTTCCAGTTAACTTCAAAGACAGGATATTATCCCTTTCTTTAATTTTCCTCTAAAAAAAAGTCTGGACATTGCTGCTAGCAAAAAACAACTAGCACCAAACCTAAAGTTTTGATCGACTGGTGTATTCAAAAGGTCAAAAAGATGGTATCTCACAACTTACTAATTTGAAAGAAATTCCTAGAAAGTCTATTATGAGTGTTTGTCATGCAGAGATACATTTGAACACTTTGCCAAATGAAGGCATGGGGTTTTTTTTGTTGTGTTGGTTGGTTGTAGTTTTGTTTGTTTTTACACAAGCTTATTTGAAGGGTGATTTACTTCCAGAAAAAAGTTCACCTATAGTCATACTAAAAAAACCCAAAGAAGTGTCACCTATTATCTTTTAAGAACTGTGTCTTGGATATCCTTTCAGCCAGTTTCAGGCACTCAGCATGACAACAATCCTGTTTTGCTGTAAGTTCCTCCCAAAACACCAAATGAAGCTTAGCTTGGGCTTGCAGAATCATAGAATCTTTGGGTTGGAAGGGACATTTAGGGTCATCTAGTCCAACCTCCTTGCAGTGAGCAGGAGTTCCTTTAAAGCTTCATGTGCCCACCAAACTCCTTAAAGGAAGTGCTCAGAGCAGAAAAGTTAAAAGTCCAGGTATGAAAGCTACACTTCTAAGACACAAACATAACCATAATTAATTCAGTCTTTCAAAACTGATACTAATTTTTACTATTTCCTGTTCCTTCTTCCTAGCTATTCAGAGCAGATAGGATGTCTTTGTCCTCTTAAATTAGAATCCCTTGTCATCCAAGACTTCCATCAAGGTGTTTGAAAATTTCTTCTTTCCCTTCCTCCCATTGGAAGAGGCAGAGTGACAATCTCGGTAGAAAAGAAAGATGCCACCACCATCATCAACATCAACTTGGACAAAACAGTCTGGAAAGCAGACAGTCTCAGGTAGGTTGTAAGTTTCCCATAGTTTTGCTGAACTATGTGTTTTTACCAAACACATCACTCTCGGCTTCATCTAACTCCAGGTCATACTTTCTTCTGGAAGGAGATAATGCTCTTATTTTGCAGTTTCACACCTTTCAAAGCGTTTGAAATGCAAATACAACAACATCAAGAAATCGCTAACATGAGCATTTAAACCGGAGCTGTGCTTTGAGAGCGAGTGTGTTTTCTATAAAAGCAGGTCTGGAGTTCATAAACTTCCAGTTCCAGAGGAGCTGACCACTTGATAGCCCTGCGTGGGCTGGAACTTGCCAACAACGCTGCTACTTGATCGTAAACATTCCCATTGACAAACCTGACACTAAACAAATAAACCACTCAGCATCTTAAAGGCTTCATCCCCAAGTTGCTGCACATTCTCCTGTTACTAGCTACTGCCTTGCTGCAGCACTTTGCTTCTGGAGACTTGGGAAGGGGAACACTGGGATGGCCTGATCCGGGGTAAACGGCTCTATTTATCCTCTCGCAAACATCTCATTCTGCTTCTGGAGCGAACCTGTCTCAGCAGAACACAACAACTGTCACGGCAAGGCTGACTAAAGCCCTGGTTTATACAAGCAAGCCAAAGACGCGCTTTATACAAGCTCACGCCTTTCTGGACGCGGTGATGACCGCTCACCCTTCGGACCGTCCACGACCGCACTGGCGGTGCCATTTTCCCCAGCCGAAGGCAGCCCCGCAGCTTCGGTGCCGTTCCTTCCAGGGACGCGGCCCATGGGCCCGCTAGAAAGCCTGAGCCGTTTCGCGGCCGTTCAGCACCACGCACCGCTCTCACCTGCCGCCGCCGGGGCCAGCCCCACGGACACGGGTGGAGGAGGGGTTCTCTTACACCCGCGCCAGAGCACGGCAGCCCACGCCGCGGCGGGGAGCGCTTGCCGCTCCCTCCCGGCCCGGCCCCCCGCAGAGCCGCCGGCCGAGGACTGGGACCCCGCTGCGGCCCGGCCGGACCCCACATGGGAGCGGGGCAGCGGTCCCCGGGCCCCCTCCCGATGCCCGCCCGGCCGTCCCCGCTCACCTGCCCGCGGCGGCCAGCCCGGCGGCCAGGAGGGCGGCGAGCAGGGCTCTCCCGGGCGCCGGCACCATCGCCCGGCCCCGCGGCGGTAAGGCGGCGGCTGTCTGGCCCTCGGCGGCGCGGCAGGAGGACGGGAGAGCAAGCGGGCGGCGGGACGGGGCTGTATAACCTGCCGGGGCGGGGCGGGCCCGCCTCCGGCCGCGCTCGGCCTGCGCGTCCCACACGCCCCGGGCCGGGGCGGGCAGCCATCCCCGGCGTGGCAGGCGGCTCGGCCGGGCGAGCGGGACCGGGGCGGCGGGGGAGAAGGGGCACGGAGGCAGGGCGGTGTCACCCCGGGGAAAGCCCTGTCAGCCCGGCGGGCGGTGCGGGACCCAGCCCCGGCCCGGGTGTGGCCGCGGCTGTGGGCTTTTCCCGCTCCGCCAGGCACCCACCCGTCCCCGCAGGCACCCACCCACTCACTCACGCAGGCACTCGTCCGCCCCCGCAAGGCACCCACCCGCCCCCGCCGTGGCACCTCTGCGAGGGGTTTCCACCGCAGGGAAATAACAACATTTGCCCTGAAAGGTTTTCAGGCTTTGCCTTTCAGTTGCGGGACATTCCGTGGCCAGACGTTAAGCTGCTAAGGCAGCTGCCCCGGGGCCGAGTTCTTACTGAAGCTGCCAGTGCTCACAGGTAACTACTTGCTGCTAGCGAGTCCCTCGGCTTGAGTGCTGTTGCCACGGTGTGTGAACTGCCTTACCCCCTTGTATATCCTCCTAGGGTAACGCTTGCATTTGGGGGGTGCTGGGTTTCGTATTAGGGTGGATTTTTTTCAAGATTAATTAAGAACTCTATGTTTTTGCAGTGATGGAGAAACTTGGTTAGAATGGGACTGATATTTGCCAGAAAATTCAAAGTTTTTCAGCGCAATGCTGGTAAGCTATGTTCACAGAATCACAGAATCACTAGGTTGGAAAGGACTTTCAAAATCATCAAGTCCAACCATTAATCCAGCGCCACCATGTTCTCTAAACCATGTCTTGAAGTGCCACATCCACACGTTTTTTGAACACTTCCAGAGATGGCGACTCCACCACATCCCTGGGCAGCCTGTTCCAATGCCTGACCACCCTCTCAGTGAAGAAATTTTTCCTAATATCCAATCTAAACCTCCCCTGTCACAACTTGAGGCCATTTCCTCTCATCCTATCACTAGTTACTTGGGAGAAGAGGCCAACACCCTTGTTGCCACAACCCCCTTTCAGGTAGTTGTAGAGAGCGACAAGGTCTCCCCTCAGCCTCCTCTTCTCCAGACTAAACAACCCCAGTTCCCTCAGCTGCTCCTCATAAGACTTGTGCTCCAGACCCTCACCAGCTTTGTTGCCCTTCTCTGGACACGCTCCAGCACCTCAAACATCCTTCTTGTAGTGAGGGGCCCAAAACTGAACACAGGATTCAAGGTGCGGCCTCACCAGTGCCGAGTACAGGGGCAGAATCACTTCCCTACTCCTGCTGGCCACACTATTCCTGATACAGGCCAGGACACTATTGGCCTTCTTGGTCACCTGGGCACACTGCCGGCTCATATTCAGCCGGCTGTCAACCAGCACCCCCAGGTCCCTTTCCGCCAGGCAGCTCTCCAGCCACTCCTCCCCAAGCCTGTAGCGTTGCATGGGGTTGTTGTGGCCTTATTAAACCTCATACAGTTGACCTCTGCCCATCGATCCAGCCTGTCCAGATCCCTCTGCAGAGCCCTCCTACCCTCCAGCAGTTGTTACAAAGGCCAGCTTGATGGAAGTTTACAACCTGAGTAATCACAAGGAAGTAGTAATTCACCTTTAACAATCCCATCTGCTGACAATACATATGCAATGTAATATTCACAATCAATGCATTGATTCAGAAAGCAGAAATATTTCTAAAAATAGTGTTGAAACAAATTTTAATGTTTAAGTTTAGAGAATTCTGACCTTCCATGGCAATTCTGGAGTAAAAGTACCCACCACTATCACCAATCAACTTTGTTTACTGGATAAGTTTCTTATGAAATACCTACAATAGCTCTGATTGCAGTGGTAAGGTATCCAACACAAAATAAAATAGGGAAAGCTTTAATCACTCTTGTCTGCATTTGAATCACTCCACCCACTTGGTCATCTCATAGACCCTTGTGAGCCTGAGGTCGGTCCTGGAACATCGCTGGGAGTTTGAAGGGACTAATTTTTCTTTTTTGACAGAAGGGAAAGCTGAGGAATAAGCGACTTATCTGGGATCACCCAGGAAATCTGTGGTAAAGACAGGAAAAGAAAACAGATCTTCATGCCAGGTCACTCGCCGTGGGTCACCCCACTCAGTTCAGCAGGTGTCGATAAGCATGCCTCAGCAGATTAGGCTGGGGTGGTTGACACAGCACCACTAGCTGTCTGCAGTCCCCAGGGATTGCCAGGAATGCTGCAGGAGAGTGTTTGTACGGTGTACATTCAATGCATGTTGAATTCAGCATTTTAGGCACAAGCCTTTGGCCAGCTTGTTCTTCTGTCATCCTTGCCATGGGAATGGGAAGGTCCAGGAAACCTGGGATGGCAACTGTTTTAGTCACTCCAGCTTAATCCTCTGCTGAGCAATATCAACACCTACACTCAAGAGAGGTATATGAAGCAGTGGTGCCTATTTGGGTCAGCCTAAAATCTCTGCAAAAAGGTTTTCCAGGAGCTTCCACAATGCTTGTATCAAAACATTTTGAATAAGATAACTTTCCCAATGGTCCTGAAACAATCAGATGCCTTCCTGTGTAGCCCATCCACTCTTGGTTTTGAGCCTGTGCCAGGCTGTCATCTGCTGATGATTTCTTTGGACTTCCGAAACTACAGATATCCCCCAAAAATAGATTTAAGTCACCTTAAGGGTGGAGCAGTACAAAGTTAGAGCTACCAAAAGATGGCAAATTTAGTTCCCACGATTCAAACTACATCTAATTTTTAAAAAGTGTGCAATGCTGATTTTGTGCTGTACAGGATGGTAAAGACACTTCGCTTCTCTTTTTTCTGGTTGCTGGACACAACAGCCATTGCTGGTTTGCAGCTGTTCCTCTGCCTTTCTGAAATGCAGTAGTACCTTGAGGCTCTCCAAGTCTCTCCATTAGACTTGGCTTCCTGTATGGGAGGAGTACTCTTTCAATTTTAATTCAATAAGTGCCGTGTAGAAAGTATTCCAGTTACTTGAGTCTGTATTCAAAGATGCATTGTATTCATTATGCACATTTATTCCAACACATAGGTACAAATGGATCATTTGATGCTGGGCTTGCCACTAAAACATTGGTCAGTATTCTAGACAAGTTTTATCGATCAGGAGAGAATTCAGTTCTGAATTGTAGTGCATGTGGCCTGTTATGAGCTATAGTTATTTTGTCAAAAATCTTTCTTTTTTTATAAAGACTGACTTGTGGATAGATAATAAAATGATTACCTGAAACTCTGTCCTTCATTTAGAACAATAATTAGAGAAACAAAAGCAGTGGATTTCATAGAGCATGATTATGTTTGCTAGGATATTAATATTTGCATTGTTTAGCCTTTCTAGGCCACAAGATACCATGCTTTCCTGAGATCCCCTGTCACACTGTGTTTTGCTGTATGATTCCCAAGGTGAGAAATTTTCAAGTCTCAGGTCATGATTCATCCTTGAAAAGATGGGACAGTGTGAAACGGGGCACAGATATTATTCACACTTACCATTTTAATTTGGTTTTGCTTTAACCATCCAAAAAGTTACATGCGTAACTCTGCCACTGAAGAGATCAAGGCTCCAACTATACTTTTATTACCTATGATTTTGGGAAAATTCTTAAATTACACTTGTGTGGCCTCGTTATAACAGGAATGCAAATGTTTTAGTAAGCTACATCAACCTGAGCCACAGTGTGTAAATCATGATTTCCATCAGAGTTTAAGCATGCTGATTTACCAGTAGGAAATGCAGATTTACTGGAACACTAGAGAAATTTTAGTCTCGCACTTGACACTCTCTCCTATTCATTCACACTGGCCAGCACATGCTCCTGTGTCCCACCGTGCTGTCCTCCACCCAAGGGTCACATCTGCAGCTGGCCCGAGAGCAGCGCAGCTTCTGCTCAGCTATGGTCTGGAGCCCATCTGCTTGCTGGCTGTAGAAGACACCTTGTTGTTGCCTTGCAGTGGAAGACAAACTCATGTTTTCCTGCTCTAAATGCTTACTCAAGTGCCAAAGGATCACTTGTGCTTGTCCATGGTGTGGACAGTTTATTCAGATGACAAGGGGAAAAAGTCCAAGAGTTTCTTTCAATATGACTTCTGCCTTCTCTTTGTTCTTTTTTCCATCCACAGAATCACAGAATCATTAAGGTTGGAAAAGACCTTATCAAGTCCAACCACCAACCCAACACCACCATGCCCACTAAACCATGTCCCGAACTGTCACGTATACATGTTTTTTGAACACTTCCAGCGATGATGACTCCACCACCTCCCTGGGCAGCCTGTTCCAATGCCTGACCACTCTCTCCATAAAGAAATCTTTCCTAATATCCAGTCTAAACCTCCCCTGTCACAACTTGAGGCCATTTCCTCTCGTTCTATTGCTAGTTACTTGGGAGAAGAGACCAACACCCACCTCACCACAACCCCCTTTCAGGTAGTTGTAGAGAGCGATAAGGTCTCCCCTCAGCCTCCTCTTCTCCAGACTGAACAACCCCAGTTCCCTCAGCTGCTCCTCATAAGACTTGTGCTCCAGACCTCTCACCAGCTTCCTTGCCCTTCTCTGGACACGCTCCAGCATCTCAACATCCTTCTTGTAGTCAGGGGCCCAAAACTGAACACAGGATTTGAGGTGCAGTCTCAGCAGTGCCAAGTACAGGGGCACGATCACTTCAAACATACTAACATTGGAGTTCAGGCTTAAGGACATAGTAGAGTTTTTTGGTTGGTTTTTGTTTGTTTTTTTTTTTAATTTGGGTAGTCTGTGGCATCTGAATTTGGGAGTGCTTTCTACAAAGCTTCTCAGTGTCAGTGGAAATGGTGACACAGCAGTACAAGACAGAAGAGTTGAGAAGAGTCTTCACTCCTTCTTATTTGGAATAATTTTAGACAGAAAAGTAATTTTTAGTGAAAAAACAGATGAGAGAACAGCGTGTGTGTTGCAGACCATTTCTGGAAGTGCTTATGGATGTCAAGACATTTTGCTTTCCCCTGGGGTGCAACATTAACCCACCAGAGCAGAGTTCTTGTTTAAACTGAAACCCAAGGTGGAGCATATTTTAATGCAGTTATGATTTCTCACTCCACCTAATCCCCAGCTACTATTGCCAGTGTTGACCTACTCTGCTAATCTCTACACACTTTTAATCTCTGGTGTGTAGTAATAGAAAAAAGAAGTTGTGAGGTGATAAAAAGGATCCACCTAGACTTTAAATTTTTTTCAGCCACAAACATAGTACACAGGCTCAATGTAACTTTCTAACATGACAGATTTATATATAGAATGTATGTGTAATCTATATTCTTCTGAGTATGAAAAGTACTGCTCTGGCAGCAGGTGAAGAAGAAGAAGCAGTAATGCTGAGAGGTTATCGCAGCAAACAGAGCTAGGCTGCACTGAGTAAACGACACACAAAATGCCCAAACTATGCTCCACGCATGCCAGTTTTTACCTGGCCCATGGCCAGGAAGCATTTGATGGGTTAATATGTTAAAAGGGACTACTGGCTGAAGAATGGGGTATAGGCAGTCTGTTATTTCAACATACATTTCTATAACTATGCAAAATCTTAACAAATTTATTGCAAAAACTAAGTTATTTTCACATTTGTTTGGAAAATGTGTGACTTAAGCATGACTTAAAGGCATTTTAAAATACATATGTTTTCCCCAAAAGGCAGTTATGAAGAAGAAATGTTCTTTTGCAATAGATGTATAAATGGCAGCACATAATCTCTAGCACAGCTGCAGAGCCCCGATATTACACCACCTTGTTTCCAGGGAGCAGCAACACACAAAAATGTAGCAGAAAAAAACACCAGAAAATAATTTTGGAAAGAAAAGAGAAGATGTGAAAGAACTTTGTCACTTAAAATAGAGGTATCTGAAAAGTAAAGTTTCTGAGAGATTTTTTTTCTATCAGAGGACTCCTTGCCTGACAAAGATTTTGCTTCTTTTCAGTCACTAGGAGACCCAGCCTACTGATGAATGTAAGCAAAGTCATAAACACAAGGAATATTCTGTTGAAATGCCTTTGTTTTGCTTTAAAAACCAATTCCAAAATAATGATTGGATGCTGCAAGCCATCCATATACATAGCAAATATAGACATTTTTGGTGCCACTCTTACCATTTCAGCCAGAAGAGGCAATAATCCGCTGGAAATGCACTACCTAGTACAAACACACTTCTGTGTATTCCTTGGCCATCTGTAGGGGAAGTTCTTATTTTTGTCAGTACCGCCGTTTTGTACCAGTGAATCTGCATTGATTTTATCGCAGCAAATTTCAGTGGAATAACCCCTCGTTCAGTCCTGTTCAAATGAGAGGAACATCCCTGCGGCGGGGCTCAGGGGAACACACAGCCCTTCTGGGCTGCTCCCAGAGGTCAGCATGATCTTCTCCATCGTCCTGGTGGTCCCTGCTGAGTAGTATTTCACAGCAATGCTCGCTGGAATGGGGCTGGGCCTGGGTCTACCCCATTACCTGTGATTTATGAGGGAGCTATTTATTGGGGCTGTAGTCATGGCCGCCTCCTGCCTGAAAGCTAATGGGCAGTTTTTGGACCATCCTCCCAATCTTGCCCTGAGCTCTCAGAGGGGCTGTTTTATACCAGGCTTTTATGCATAAGAGTGGCCCAGGGCTTCCAGAGTCATATTTAAAATGTCTTACAGGAATCTCCATCAGCCTTTAGGCAAACCCTTTTTCACTCCATGTAATCCTGGTTCCAAAGCAGAGCTCATGGCTCCTCTTGCCTGTTGAGATCCAGAATGCAAAATAAGAAGTTAATGGGATGGCAATTATTAATCCTGTTGCTAAAGTGAACACTGTTCATGTTATTGTTTCATGAAACACTGCCCCTAATTTTGGGTCTTAGCTGTGTTTTATACTCCAGTTTGTCATCTCTGGACTCAGGTGAGGGCCCATGACCGGACCACTTTGCCCCCTGAGGGTGCAGTTTCCCAAAACTGAGTGAACGGATGTAACAGCTCTGAAATGGGGGTGTGGGGGGTGTGTGTGTGGGGGGGGGGGGTGGAGGGTGTGCGCGCGCACCTGTGCTTGCACCGCAAACTAAATCCTGTGCCCTTCAGTGCTGCGTTTATGCTAACCTGTCTGTCTGTAAGCCGGCGACTGGAGTGGAGCTGTTGTCATTTCAAATGAAAACCTCTGATCAGGTTTATGTCTGCTTGACTTCAGTAATGTATCTCTACAGCTGTCAGATCACGTCCTCCACCGAGATATTTGTGAAAATGACCTTATGCTGAGGAAGTGAAAAGTCTGAAAAGGTGACCCATTCTGCAAGCCCGTTTCTGCTCTTGTTACAACATCACAGCACTGTGCAGCTGGTTTCATTAAAGGCTGGGGCTTTGCAAGCAGAGGTAAGAAAACACAATTTTAAATTGCACCTCCTGCAACTCAGTGTCCTCTATCTTGATGAAATAAAGTCCTGTTTTTATCACAGATATAAAACTGCTTTGTTTAAAGCGAGTATTTCATGTATAAAATGATAATAAAAAAATACTGCAAGATAGATTTGACCCACAAGGAGATATGGCTTTGAGATTAAGTAGATTTCTTACTAACACAGAATAATCCATCCATATTTCCCTTGTCAGTCATACGAAATGATTACCAACACTATGTTTAACAGGCAGCTTTCAGTCATGCACAAAATACTGCCAGTGAAATTGCCTGGTTCAAAAATAACATAATGGAAAAACTTACTTTCGTTTGGTTTACAGGTCATAAAGATTGCAATTATTTACAATAAAAATGCCAAATTAAATGCTATATATTTTGCCTTCAAAATTAAAAAGATGTTTTAAAGCAATTTTAGCATACAGATATGCCATTTTAGCTTAATCAGAAATAATCTTACAGTAAAATTGTCACAACTTTTATGGTTATGAATTTAAGAATCAGATGTTGCTCTCAGTAATCACAGGAGAGTTTCCATTTTAGGTCATTCACACAGTTCCTACAAGTAAGGTTAAGTGGGTTTGAGTCCTGATGTATAGAGCAGATTAGCTACTAAAGTCACTGTTCTTTTATAACATCATCATCATTAGCTGTCGTCATCATCGTCATCATCATCATCATTAGCTGTCGTCACCATCATCATCATCAGTGACAACCCCTACTAAACTAGGACTGAGCTGGTATAGAGAAGCATTTTCAGAATCTCTACAGAAAGATATCTCTGGCCTTCAAGAGCCCAAGTTTTCCTAGGGTTCAAATTTCAATCATGTTTTTTTAAAAAGCCCGTTAAGTGATTTTTAAAAGCACAAGTGAAACACGCATGCTTCCCTCTTACTAAAACCTAGTGGGCAGTCAGCTTCTGCTTTGGCAGAGGTTTGCAAAGGCCCTTACTGACTGCTCTTGCCAGAAACTGGTCAGGTTCCTGGTGGACCTGGTGGAAAAAAGAAACAATTTTTTTGCAGATGTTGCCCTCTTGGCTTTCATGCTAAATGTCTTTCGTGGCTCCAGGTGAATGGTAGTAACAACAAACAGAAAAAACCACAAAAAGGGAAAACAAAATGAAAACCAAAGCTGATAATTTTTAACAAGTGAAATTATTTTTGAGGGCCTTTGATGACTGCTATCTTTTCACCAGGGTTTAAATGTTAGCTATGCTCTAAGGTAGTTATGGTGGTAATTATGAGGAGACTCGTGTCTCTCACGTGATGGCTGCCTTGTCTACAACCTCTGAATCCAGAAAAATTATTTCTTCAGCTTGATACATCCTGGCACTTGAAACCTTGAGGCTCCTCATGGCGTATTTTGCAAAGTGCTGGGAAATCCACCAAGTTTGCGTTTGCTTAGGTTTTTCCTGCTTTTCATACTTGCTACTTCCCCTCTGAAAGTTACTGTGGAACTGCTCTGTAGACTGCTGGACCCTGAAGCTCCCATGCAGGGGAAGAGATTAGGTCTCCACAGTGTGCTGAGGGACATGAAGTGCAGGCACAGATGCAACTCTGGCTGAACCATGCTCTACCGTGCTTTTTCCCCGAGGCAGTGACGCTGGTACGCAAAGAGATGGAAGGGTGGGATGGGAGGTGGCTTACTGAGGCTGTGGAAGAGCTGAGCTAGGTTTGCCCCTTTCTTCCCCATGCTTCAAGTACCCCTTCTGATAGAAAGGAAGGGGCTACATTTTCAAATTAAACCTTTTAACTCTGAAAAGTGCTACAAGTCCCATGTGAAGAACCCAACACCAAGTATCTAATACATGAAGCCCCCCATGTGAGCCCTTGTTTTCCCCCTGGCCAATTTTAATTGATACCTAAGCAGTCCAGGTGTGTATCGTATCAGGGATTGCTATTTCCAACAGCTTTATGAATAAATGTAATAAGGGATCACTGCATGTTTTTTTCTGAGGAATTTTATAAGCATAAATTCCTGGCTTTTGACGTGATTTGTTTAGTTTCAGGTCTCCTGCCAAAAAGATTTAGACCTTTTTTTCTCATATTATTTCTTTGCATACTAAAGCACAAGTCTTCTGCTGCTTGACTACATTAGTCTGTAACAAAAATAATTTAATCACCGTTGATCCTTTTTTATATAACACTTTCCATATGGTAGCCCAGTAACATGGTACCTCTGTCTTAGTATTTTTTTTTTTGTGACAGAAAAACACAGTGATTTTAAAGTTTGTTCAGTAATACGATATTCTAAAAAATGAAAAGCTAATGTAACGTATACCCTTATTTTGCCATATTAATAAGTGCTAATTTAATTGACTGTCCTGTAATTCATTGCTTTGGAGCTTTATAATTTAACAGTTTGCCCTTTTTATTTGAATCATCAAAATGTAACAGTTCAGCATGTGGCAAAAGAATGACAGAAAGTCAGGATTAAACCGTATAGGGCCAGACTGAAGTTATCATGGGTCCACAGCTGCTGCTTTTCAGCTTGCTGCCCTTTGAGATTACTGTATGAAGAATGGCAGTAGATTTCTGTTAACCTGTATCGTCAGGATGCATCCTCATGTGTTCCCCTTGAGCATCTCAGTACTGGCATGCTCAGGAACACCGCAAAAATCTTAGCCGAGTGGGAAAGCACAGATCTTCCTCCATGTAATAGCTGTGACTTTATAGAACTGATAGAGGAGGGAGACTATAGCAACCTGATATTCATAAGTCTGACGTTTTATCTAATTTTTAAAAACTCTAAACACTTTTAATTAAATCAAACAGTTCTAGGGATTTTCTTGAAAATACATGGTGATACAATCCTGGTAGGATTGTTATTACTTTTACTATAATGGTTCTTATCATTTAACATTTCAGTTGCAGTACTGCTTAAAAACCACAGCCATCCAAAAGGTGTTTTACAAACTCCATCATAGGAAGTACCCTTTACTCTAATCACACAAATTTAAAACTTTAAATTACAAGACAGGTGTAAAATCATTAATGAAATTTTTTTTTTTTTCTCTTAAAGCCTTTAGAATGAAATGCTCTTTTCAGGTTAGAGATATGGAAAATTCTTTTAAAAATTACAGCTACGTCTTTTGATAATCACCTGACATTTTAGGGAAATTGTCTGTGGTCATGAGACACTGAGGATGACATGAGTGGGAAGAGCAGGGCAGCTGGGATCTGCATTTATAGGAGGAAGCCAAGGGTCTAAATTTTTCTAAATGAATATACTTAGCTTGAGAGCAGGTATATTTTTGTGAGCCAGGATGCAGAGCTGCTTTGCAGAATTCATCAAGCCTCCTCTGTATGTTAAAGTACTCAATACCTAGAGCAGATATTTTCTCATGTTGCAGCTAAAGTTACTAGTAGAATGAATGAAAGTTTATATCTGTCAAAATAGTGAAATCCCTTTAGTCCATTGAGATAATTTTGGATAAAGACCATCTGCTATGTGTATGACCATCTAAATAGTTCTGGACAGAAAGCTCTCTCCATACCAGGTAGGTCCAGTTTGAGGATGGCCAGAGACTACTTCCCCCATGCAAAGGTGTGTTGGTTTTTCGAGGACCTTCATGGTTTCATATCACAAAGGCATTTGGTCCTGTGTTCTCAGCTGACAGATTGTTATAGTTACAATGCTAACTGCAAAGACTACACTTCTGTTACCATGTGAGTTGCAGGTTCTCTCTGTGTGTTATTATTGGAAGCAGGTGTTGGTTTAAGATTCCAATTTTTCTTGTGCTGGAAATATCAATTATCTAATGTCTAATTAGGAGTCACAAAGGACCGATGAAGTTGAAATAGAAACACTTTAGCTAAGACATTTACATTAGGCTTTGGATAGAGTGAAAAATAGATCAGTTACAGCATTAAGGATTGAAATATTGCTATAATAGCAAACGACTATATCCCTTTTTTTAGGCTACTGTAGTTTCCATTTGTTTTGTCAAGTAGTTTCAGATCAAGTAATTTTATAGAGTTTTTGTACAGTAGCATAAAAAGAGGAATAAGAGCAAACCATTCATTTCTTGTTCCCATAAATCATTCTATCTTCTTTAACAGACCATTTTGAAACACTAAAAAGTCATAAATGGAATTTCAGAATTGGGTTAGAATTGTGATTATAAAATGAATTGTGATTCATTTTTGGTTTGGCTGGTTGAGTCCCAGAATTCATTCATTTAGTATTGCTTCAGGCTACCTTGAGAAAAAAAAATTAAGTTGAAAGTTGAAATTCTTGCAGTCATTTAACTAGGATCTGAGGCTTTAGAAAAACTATAAAATATCCAGATATTTATGAGGCCTGGTAATATTGCTTCACTGAGACTACGCACATGAGGAAATGTCGGCAAACTAGATTGTTAAAGGTAGAGCACCAATATTAACAAATCTCTGCCACTAGGAAAAAACCTCAACGTTCTTTTTTACCTGAAATTATAAAATACCCCACAAAGTGGGCTGTTTGCATCACTGATATTTGATAACATTTTTCAGATTGGAACCATGCTTAAACTCAACCCTGTAGTTCATGGGGTAATGCTTGCTGACTTCGGTGGAGCAGAGGATATGAATCTATTGACACAATCAACACAGATCGCAGATACCCCTAAGAAGGGATCAATACATCTGACCAAACTCTGCTTTCTATCAGGGAGTCCTTATTTCTGGCCAAAATAATGGCAAGCATAAAAGCTTAGTGTTTAGGAAATGCTTTGTATTTTATTATATTTAAATAATTAAAAATCATGCATTTAAGATGGTGGGTGGCCTAGCACAACATTAACAAAAGCCTGTTGAAATTATACCATCAAGCAGTAATTCACTTTTCTAAACATATAAGTAAGAAGTGTCACATGTTAGGTTTATATTCCATTGCCTGGATTTCCGAGTGAGGTTATAAAGTTATTTGGCATTAGTGACTGAACGACAGGAGATATATGCGTATTTGATTACTTGTTCAGGAGAACATGAAGAAGAAAGCTGGCAACATTTATTTTGTCAGATAAGACCAAGGTCATTAAATGAAAGGAAGACAATGTGGAGGTAATGAAAAATCTGAGGGGATCATGGATAAAAATATGCATGGAAATGTCACAGTTTTCTTTGCTGTAGTTTGGTTCTCTGGCTGCAGACGTTCATTCCTGGTTCAGTTGCATCTGGTGTGCTTTTGGAGTGCATCTTAAGGTTTTAGCTAAAATCCATTGAGTCCATTTCATGACGTCTGTGTGAACCTAAGCATGCTAAACAGAGTCAATCATGAGCTTTACTTAAAATGTGCAATTCTAATTTGAACTGAAATGCACATGTAGACACACCATCTGTGTCTGCATTATGGACAGTACTGGTATTATAATAAATAAATACTTGCTTTTTGGAAAAAATCTTTCCAAAAGGACTCTTTCGAACCTTCATTTTTTTAATCTGGCCGTCTACCCTTGTCTTCATGTGGCTCCTATCATAAGCTCTTTCCTCTTGCCTAAAACTTAATTTTCCAGGCTTAAACATGTGGCTATATCGTTTTTCTGAAAATAATACCCTTCCTGATCTCTGCTCCTAAAAGAACTGTCTTGTCACATACATGCATAGAAAGTGTTTTTCACTTCTAGATATCTTCCAGGTGCATATTTTGGTCTGTTTTCGCTCTTGTCACAAAACAGAGTATACAGTGCCTTCCTCTGGATGAAAAATGACTTCTTGCCGTCATTGCTTTTCTTGTCAATCTACACAATCTTGGTATGGCTTTTATTGTTAGTGATCAATCTGCTCTTAAACAGAAACTGTCATTTCCAGTAGTGTATCCTACTTGGAATGAGACTGTGTATCCTTCATGTTTCTGATCATTTTATATGTCTATAACCTCCTCTAGAACGGGATGTTTCATTCTTTCTGTTTTGTTTTCTTCTGGGCTATGTAGCCCTTTGCTTTGAAGTCACCCACTGACACCACTGTTTCACCCACTGACTCTGTTCTTCAAACTCACAGATACACCTCTAGAAACTACACTTGCGATATTAATCTTCCACTTCTGCAGTCAGATTCTTGTCACTTTTTCTTGGTTCTTTGCTGATATTACTGGGGTCATCCCAAACATCTGGCCAGAACGAGAAGTGTCAGTGGCTGTGAGATGATTTTGGTGCATTGCTTTGATGGGTGCTCAATTCTTTATTTGTATTTATTGCGGGCAGAACAGAAAACATTGATTAATATTTTGCATGCTTTCTTCTTCTGATTAGGCTCAGAATGATAAAAAAAAAAAAAAAGGAAAGGGGAAAGCAAGGCAAAATAAATGATATCACCAAAGTTTCCAGCCTCCTAGGAACTCCTGCAAAAATGTCTTTCAGCTCCTGAGTATGCAATGACTGTGGCATCTTCTGATGCTTATAAAGCTGGCTATAAACTAACCAAACATTCCTGTGCTATCTATAAATTATGAGATAGACAAAAAGCATGCAAACATTTTCTGATTAAAATCATGCTTGGAAAGGAAGAGCCTCACAGAGATTTTGTTGCTTTAGTGCTCTAGCCACTGCCTAGCAGCCAGGCAGGAATCATTCAGGAGTCTGGAGTCCAGTCAAGTAAGATACTGAAGTGTCAAATGAGAGTTTTGGAGGAGGTGCTCTTATTCTTCAGCTGAACTTTCTGGATTCCCTCAACATGTGATCAGTGTCCTTTACCTCCTTTTCTCATAAATGTTATGACTTCTCCCACCCTCATGCAAATCTTAATAGAATCCAGAGAAGATTCAATAAAAATAGAAGCAATGCAGAATTAAGTCAAGTATGTGATATTTTATAAAACTTAGTTTGTTGTTCAGTAATGACTCTTCACATAAGCATTCAGTTGATACAGTTTCATTTATACAAGTGCACACATTTCATCCTTTGTTGTGCCAGTGTTTTTGAAACTGTTATCATTGGCTTTGGTCCCAGTCTGAGATCTAGGTAAAAGATCTCTCAGATGTGTTTCATGCAGAATCAGGACTGTCCTCTTGAAGTTCATCTGACATCTCACTACCAGGGCTAGAAATCTTTGCAGGCTTTTGGAGATCAAAATTACTCATGTCCTTAGGTAATATAGACATCTCTCATCACTCAGCACTTTTGTACCATGTCACTCCATCTTCCAGATTGGCACTTAATCTTATTGCTCCATTTGTGTTGCTGAGTAGACCCCCATCTCTTTGGTCTTAACTACTCTGTCTTGGAACTTTTTCTTCCAACATGTATCCCTCTCCTTTAAATTTTGCATGTGAGCCAGTTATTTCTTAAGTCTATATGTGGAGATGTGTTATTATGGGTATTTTTACAACAAACATCTGTTTAACATCTATCTCCTGCTAATATGCTCAATGTAAGGCTAAGTGTACGCCTTAGGTCCCTCCTGGATAATATTTTTGCTGCTTTTTTTTTTTTTTTGGCTTCTCAGCTGTGTACATACTATAAATAAATTTGTACTCTGAAGCCATAGTGTTTATGTCCAACTGCCTTTCTCCCTCATCCATCCCTGCTCTCCTTTCCTTAGAGGTGGCTGTTCAGAAACATCTGCTTTCTATTACTCTCTGTGTCAAACAGAAAACAATTACAGCACTCATTAAGAAGTTTCCATGTTTAACCTTTGCATGGCAACATTCAGAGAAAGAGGACCTCCCAGCTTTTTTCTTGAAGAGCTTTGTTATTTTCTCACCATAAACTCTCAAGAAGGCTTTCAGCAGTTGTTCTATGATGCTTGGTTTCTTGCCTGGAAGCTCAACCTCTTGAAATATCCCATTCTTATACTCTCTAGTCTTCAAGTCACATTGGGTGGTGTGCTTACCACAGTAGCCTGAAAATGACCACTGTTAAAATAATAGCTGTTGTTTTAAAACTTACGCAATATTTCAGAACCCCCTTGTTCACACCACTAACAAGCAGTTTGTTCCCATGAATGCATAGCATGGTTGTAGATTAACCCAGCCAGCTGATGAAAGCTTGAAAGTCGTCAAGACTGCTTGGTAGGTGTTCTTTCGTTTGATCTGCAGTTACCTGTGGTCTGGGTTGAGGAAGATGGAGAAGCTCTGCTCTTTCCCATTGTCCAAGAAGTGCTGAGGAATGCATGTTATAGGAAAAAATCCTTAATGGAAAAGGGAGTGAATAACATTATCTTGAAGAATATTAATTTCTAGAAGACTTTATTATCTGGTATAAGGGCTTTTGAACTTTTTTAAATCCTTATAGGACAGGTCACCCTCATGGACCTGGCTGCACAGTATTTATATAGATGCTTATACAGAGAAACTTGTTGGCAGCTGGTGTAGCAAAACTGTGTTAGATCTAAAAGGAAGGCAAAGGTGCAAATTATTTGCAAAAGCTCCGAGTAAGTTGATTTTAATCACCCTCATTCCGTCAGTGATTGTCTTCATTCACACTCTTACTTCCACTTACTCACAAGCACCAAGTGTGTCTGAGTGGTCTGTCATTGTGCATGACACAAAGCACTGGCTGCTGAACCCTCATCACAGCTCTGGGGTTCCTCATGATTCACAAGGATGAACTAGTTTTTGGACAGATCTCTCATGTCCGTTTAGGAGTAGTGTTTTGCTATTATCCTTCTGCTGTGATAACGGAGGAGGAGATGCCATGTATGATGTTCTGCAGCCTTGTTGCCATCCATTGTCCTGTTCTCGGAGTGTCTTCCATTAATGAGTCATTTCTGCTGCAGTCTTATCACACTGCATATTGTCTGGGTTTGACACATTCCTCAGCGTGATTGTCTGGGGACAGTGTTCTTCATTAGGTTATTTTTTTAACCCTTGTTCTGCTGTTTCTTCTGGTGCTTTCTCTCTTACACACACATATCAATTCATATTTAATTCTTGCCAGCCTGAATACTTCTGTCACCAGTCCCTACCTCCTGGTTACAGTTCTAGGAAAAACTTGGAATTATAGCTCTGCAGGACTTAAGTATCATGAATAACTGGTGCTCCCTTCATACCACAAAAAGCCAAGAGTAGTATGTTGTTCGTTATGAGAACACATTATGGCAAACACAGCAACTCAGGAAGCTGCAAAACTCTAAAGCTTGTAGGAAAGCAGAATATAACCGAAACCCACACCTGCTCCTACTTATAGCTACATTAAAAAAAAAATCTGTACCAGTGTCAGTGCAATATTTGACAAGGAGAGGCCATCTCTCTGTCCCATTCAAATACTACCAAGTCATGTGTGATAATGCTAACATTGAGAAAGCTTTAACCTCCAGCTTGAGGATTATCTTTCTTTTGAGGAGAAAAAGAATGATATCATTATCTTTTTTTTTTTACTTTTTCAGCACTGGCCTGTTTCAGAATTCTTATTCTGTGAAAAAAAATTGATTTATTCAACCAAGTACATGCTTCCTCTGGGGCCTCATTTATATCCCCTTGCAATAAAGTGTGAGATTTTGATGCCATTGTGTTTGAGGGACCTCATAACAAAGACTTGAAGAAAATAGATATTGTAGACTAACAGTGGGAGGCAATACTGAGTGATGGTAGGACTGAGTAGACAGCTGTATACTTGCTGGTTTTTATTTTGTAATGTTGTATCCCACTGTTATCTGCTGTGCTTAAACACGTAAGAGTGTTCAGTTTTTCTGTTCCTATGGTAGACTGGATTCCCTGCTTCTGTAGATGGGAGTTGTCCCATTTTGAAATCTAAAGTACTTTTCCATTGCATAGCATTTAATTTTAACTCTTCTGTAATTTAGTGCAGATGGATTTATATGCTGTCTGGCTTTTTTTTTTTTTCCATTGCTGATTTGTCTAAGCAGACAGGTGGAGGTGGATAAGTATACATGCAGGCTGAATGGATGCCAGATATGGAACCAATCTGTATGATGTAAGCTGCAGAGTTCAACAGTGCTAGTAGCAAAAACAGACTCATAGCCCTCATATCAGCAGTTAGGATTAGCCCAGTGTGATGTTACTGGGCACCATGTGTTTTGTGTATCATCATTCTTGACCATGCGTAGTAACCTCAGGTGGTTTATAAGAATGAGTAATGCCTAATGCTGCCCTGCAAAAGAAAAATCCAGTTTAGGTTTGGGGGTATTTACATACTCTTTTTCACTGCTCTGGAATTGCATTTGGCTGTCATATTGCCCTGTACTGTGTAATCACAGTTCTCCTGGAAGTGGCCGCCATGTGGGACTGGACACTGGGATGCTCCTTAGCAAACAGATGCATACAAGCATCTTAGGACCATGTGGGTAAAATACTAGTGTAGGATCAGTCTCATTTGTACCACGTGTTTTCTAATGCCGCATCCTGCACGCTGATAATGCAGAGCTTCTAAGCAGGCGAAATGCACAGATATCAGAAGCTTTCAAGATGAAACTGAGCACTGGAAATGTTTACTGACTTCAGCTTTCTCTGTGCTTCTTACAGTATCAATTCTCCTTTCCCATTAAAGGTCTGTAAGTATATGAAGGTGAAATCTGAAGTATACCCATTTGACACTTCTAGGGAATTCAATCCTTGATAACAGTGGTTCCCAACTTTTCTGTAGCCTAGCCCAGCCGGAGAGGAGTAAGTGTTCTGCACCTCATGGTGCACTAAGGAACCTGCACAGGACAGCAGAGCCTGTTAGTGTGTCCCTTTTGTCGTGTATCATCTATACTATGCTTCATTAGCACCTCACCAGTGTGACCCCAGACTCCAGGTGGGAGCTGCCGCACGAAGGTCTGATCCAGATTTCATAGCCTGTACCTGCAATCCCATTAGTGCCTTGTTCAGTTGTTCCCTTAATCCCCTCCCTTCTGTTAGCATCTTGGTGGTGTACATTAATTACCAACACTGGATCACTACAAGAAAAGTGCTTTAGTCTTCTGTATGAACAGCATATCTACTCTTCTGAAGAAGAAATGCAAGAGGTCTTCTCAAAGGCTTCATTCATTTCAAGGTCTTCAGAGCTAGCTGTTGGTGCTGTTGGAGTGATGCTTGGTCATCGACAGTAAGAAGCAGTGCTATAGCAAAGCACAGATGGAGAATTTGTTATTGTCCAAGTGGTGTAATTTTAAAAGACATTTGCCTATTTCAAGGCCAACTGTGTCCATCTTTTCTTTTTCCATTTTACTTTTTGAGACACATAATCACTATTTTTTTAAAAAAACCCACAAGTCGGAGTTGATTCTTTGTCCATGGATTGTATCTTGACAAAACTGTTCTGAGAGTAGTTGGAAAAGGAAAACTACTCGTTTCCAGAAAGCTGTATCAATCATCTACCTTACTCAATAATTTGGAATTTAATTTGTTTATAATTTATTTCAATCAGCACATTGAAGAAACTGAGATTCTTCTTGATACAAGCAGCAGAAACTGATATGCCGTGGTTGGGAATTGCAGTAGCAGCTGGTAAATCCTCCTGTGTCTGTAAGATTCTGAGGCTGCAGGATGCTGTCTAACATTTTGCAGCAGTCTTCAATTTCCAATACCATTATCAGTAAAATGGACGTGTTTATTAAAGTTAAATATAAATCATGTGATATGCAGTACGTTAAAAAGGAGAGTCTGGCCTATGGGAAGCCATCCAGTGGATTAGTCGGTGGAGTAATAGTGGGCTCCGGTGGCAGGGGAAGCTGTGTAAGCAGCAGTGTGCACGGAGAAGGAGGAATACAGGGGAAAAGATGAGTTGTGATCCAGAACTGACTGCCCAGGGTAGACTTGGCACCTTGTTCAGAAGAGGGAACGAATAAGAGCTTTAGAGCCTTAGAAACATTTTGGTTCAGTGTTTGAAGTGAGTTGTCTTTGCTGTTGACCTGTAGGAGGTGGGCTTTTCTGTTCTTGAAATTAGTGCTGTTTAGAGTATAAGTCTGAGCAGTTAATAATGTACAGAGAGGCAACGTTGTGTTTGCACCTCTTGGAATCAGAAATCGATGTAGAGCACCCTGCTTCTCCCCAGCAATCTGTTTAAGAGGGTTAAGTTACATCTGCCATCTTGAACAAGAGTGGTCTCTGGTCTCTTCTCTAGAAACAGAACTGTATGGCTTTGTGTCACAACACACTTTGTGTTTATTGGTTCCTGGAGGAGGATTATAATATTGAATAAATGCCAGTGTCTGTGTTTTAATATGCACGCTTGTGCTGGTGCTTTTTACTTAATTGAACATTTATTTCACAGGTGTGCCGTTAATTGATAGAAGAGCCCCATGTGAGAAAGAATGACAGGAAAGATAAATTGGAGATTTTATCAGCCACTTCACCACAAAACCTGTGCTCTTTGGTGCTGCACACAATATGGTGCATTCTTTTTTTTTTTTTTTTACTTCATAACTGTGTGTGCTTTATTTGCCTAAGATGCAGCTCTTGATTTAGAAGGGAGTAGATTGGTTTCTCTACGTTGGGGGCATTCCTGAGAAACTTCAGCCTCTGAGCCCTGGTCTTATGACAGGAGCTAAATGGCTGAGCATGGATTTTGTGACCCAGGTCCTTGTAGGAATGTTACGCTAGATTTCTTGAACAACTAATTTACTGAAGAAGTCACTCATCAGAAAATTTCATTTTTCCTGGGTTCTCACAATTTTTTCTTTTTGTTCCCTTCTCCTTGAGGTCTAGATTGACCTCTACTTCTGGCTGAGAGGGATTTCTGCAGGGAATGAGAATGTGAAATCCTCCTTCTACTCTCCTCTAAGATCCCTCATGTTCAACAAAACACAAAATTATATCACTGATGAGTTCATGTGGTATAAAGTCAGTTCGGAAGTTTGATATTTAATGTACTGCCACTCTATCAACTGTTCTGGGTGTAAACATGATATAGGCAATCAAGGTGGGGACAAGTTGGCAAGGGATGAAGATGCTTTTAAGTTATCATATGCTGGTGCAATTACAGCATCTGAAGGCTTCTTCAGGCAGGCCAGCAGCAAACATCCCGCCATGACCATATTATTGCTTGCACCAGTCTGGAATTTGACATGTGAAAGTGTAGCAGCACCATCAAGCCAAGCTGAATCTACCGATAGCAAAAAAAAATAAACAGCCACAACTTTGGAAACACGCAGCTCTTTTATGATGATACATATCCTGTGAATAGGCTGGATTCCTCTCTGGGGGTGGTACTGCCTAATAATGGTGTTTAGATACTCAGTGTAGGGATGGCAGCATAAACCAGCAGATATAGTCTGTAGTAGCTACTAACTTGTTTCCAAGAAAATGTATTGATTCTGACCTACAGGTCGTGATCATAGACACATCAAAGATAATTGGAGGGCGGTTCTTTTCCTTCAGCAGGCAACTTAAGCCAAAGTTTATGGTCATGATGACACCAAACTCTGTCTCTCTGTATCACGCTGACTAATGGCATTCCTTACTTAAATATGAAGAAGTTGGGTTGCAGGTTGTCTTTAATTTGATGCCGTAATGTTACTGTTCCTTTTCTCCACCTTCTCTGATCATAACATAACATAACTTGGTGATTTTTTGGTATGGTTCTGCAAAGGCTTCCAGTCATTTCCTGCTGGGACAGTGGCATCGTTATTAGTGACCTGAGCAGAAGAGTATAAAAATCAATACATATAAATGACTCTGAACAAAGAAATCACATATCTCCTATTTGGCACTCAGAAGGGTATCTTCCTTTACTGTGTGTTTCAAAATCACCACATAGCTCACCCTGAAGCTGATCTGCTTTTCCATTGCTATGAAAGCTCTAGGTTATTATTTCTCTTGCCTCATTCTTTTATGAGAGGCACAGCAATAAAACTCACTAATCTGTCCTCCCACAACACCCTACTGATGAGCTGTGTGAATCATAAGTGATTCCTTTCAATTACAGTAAATTTTTTTGAGGGAAAGAATGAAAAGGCAAAGTACAATGGGAACCTAGGGAACAACTAAATAACACTTTTGCATATCTTCAGAGATAATTTTTATTACTAGTACTACTAATAATCCTCAGCTTGCATTCTGGATGAAACAACTCTTCTAACTGCATTCATCCTCAGACTTTGGATATAGGTTCTGTGTGTATATTAGTAATTACTTAGTAGTTAGATCGATTGATTGATTGGTCAAATCATAAAGTAAATTATGTTGGAAGGGACCTCTGGAGGCCATCTATTCCACTCCCCTGCTCAAAGCAGCTCTAATTAGATCAGATTACTGAGTGCTGTACACTGTCAAGTCTTGAACACCTCCAAGGATGGATATCCCACAGCCTCTCTGGACACCTGTTCCAGTATTTGACCACCCTCATTGAAAAGAAAAAAACCAATGTATTCCTTATATCTAATTGGAATTTCCTGTGTTCCAAGTTGAGTCCATTGCTCTTGTCTTATTTCAGTGTACCTCTGTGAAGAAGTCTGCTTCCATCTTCTCTATATCCTACAGTCAGGTAGTTGTAATTAATGAGTAAGGTCTCCCTTTAACCTTCTCCTGTTAAGGCTGTATAAACTCCCTTCTCTCAGCATTTTCACATATGTCTTGTGCTCCCAACGCCCTGACCAGCTTGGTGGCCCTCCACTGAATTTGCTCCAGTAAGTCAGCGTCTTTCTTGTACTGAGGAATGCAGAAGTGAACACACCACTCCAGATATGGTCTCACAAGTGATGAATAGGTAGGAATGTTCACTTCCTTTGACCTACCGGCCACAGTTTTGGCTAGTGCAGTCAAGGATGCAGTTGGCCCTCTTTGGTGCCAGGGCATGCTAAGGTGTCTTGCAACCTTGTTGCCCACTAGGACCCTCAGGTCCTTTTTCTGCAAACCTCATTCCCAGTCTCCCCCAAGACTGTATTGCTGAATGGTGCTATTACATCCCAGATGCAAGAATTTGCATTTCCTTTTATTGAACTTCGCAAGGTTCTTCTCAACCCATTACTCCAGCCTGTTCAGAATCCTTTGAACAGGGTCAACTGCCCTCTAGCACGTTGACCACTCATCCCAGTTGTGTCATCTGTAAGCTTGCTGAGAATGCACTCTGTCCTGCCGTTGATGTTAAGCAGTAGGGACACCAGTATCTACACCTGAGGGATGCCACTGGTTACTGGCTGCTGGCTGGACTTTGCCCTACTCATCACAACTCCTTGAGACACCAATCCGTCCAATTTTCTACCTGCCTTATTGGCCACTAATTTGGTGATAAGGTGACTGTGGTAAAGGCTGTGCTTTGACTAGCCATCAAGTTTAGTCATCTTTTCACAGAAAACAATCAGGCTGGTTCAGTGTGATTTCTCTCTGCTGTTTTGTCACCTGTCCAAAGACAAACATCCATGCACTCAAGACAGTCCTTTACATATATTTACATATATCTATGGATATAAATAGATGAATAGATACACATACGGACAGACATGCTTGTATCTGATGTGCCATATCAGTAGCCTTTAGAGAAAGAGGGCATCTAGGCACACTTCATTCATAGACCATAAGGAAATCTAGGGTATTCAAACCTGGCAAAACTTTTTCCTCTACAAATTCTATCACAGTCAAATGCTTTTCTTAAAGGATGGAGGAAGCCAAGGCTTTCCAAAAAGGGGCAGGATATTAAAATGAGATTTTAGTTCACTAAATCAGGGAAACACAGGAGGCAGGTGTTTTTCCAATTTGCTTGCATTCATGCTGTAGGACTTCAGAACACCCAAACCACAGCCAGAACCACTTCAGGCTTGTAGGAGGCTTCTAACTTTCAGAGCACTTTGGGAGAGTAATCTGATGTGCATTTTTCTGTCAGCAATTTTGGGTTGAACATTTTCCATCTCCATCTGCTCATTCTTGTCCTCAGAGCCACCCTATTGTGCTGTTATAGTTGTTTTGCAAATATCTGACCATTTTTTCCTATGAGATCTTGATATGGAGAGAAAGAGAGAGTTAGGTCTCAGTTACAGAGAGATTAATGAGTTGTCTGCTCAAAGATATTTATATGCAAGGTTTTGCTTTGTTTGTTTTGAATTGGGACTCCCTCTGCTTCGTTACTAAATGATGCAAGGAAAACTGCCAGAAGTGTAAGGAAAACTATTTGTTTCCATAGTAGCAGCATGGAAGAAAAAAATCTCATGGTATAGAAAAATATAAAGCCTCAATTAACTATCACTACAGCTTCATTTTTTTCCCTGTGGCCTGCTTAGTGAGGAAAATGGTGGATGCATACCTGTTTTTGTAAATATACTAGCTTCACTTTTGTTGTTTTGATAGACTTTAAATAGATACATCTTTCTCATTAACTTCACTTTGCAGACACACTGTGAGTAGTTAAATGTAACAGAGACAGAGAAGAGGTGGAAAACTATTTTCCCTTTGTTGCTAGGGGCAATTACTATTATCTAATTTCTTCCACATCACTCTCAAAAATGCATTTTTAGGGTTTTCTTAAAAATGCTGTCTGTAATGAAATATACTTGAAATTTGAGAGGTACTAAGATAAACACACACCTTTTATTTTTTTTATTTTTTTAATCTCCCATTCAAATTAATGGTAAAAAGTATAACCAGTGTAGTTTCTTCAGCTTTGAAAATTACCATTAAATCTGTCAAGAGGAATATTACAGCAACAAAGCAATCACAAAATGAGTATAGCAAATGTTGCCTTTGTAGAATTGGAGGCATTTCATAACATCAAAGTTATAACATTAAAATTGTCAAATTGAGATAATATTTCTATTAAATCAGGACCTTACATATTGAATATATGCTCCACATTTTGACAGCATGTGTGTAAACATGCTCCTACATCATTGCTTATCTCTGTGTGGATTATTTCTAGAAAGAGCTATAGGGCTGGAAGTAGGAAACAAAGGCTGGAAACAAATTTTATAGCTCAGCAGGCTACCTCCCAGGTTTGTGGGGAGACCTTAAAAATAGCATTTTCTTCATATTAGAATTGCCTGCCACAGCAGGGCAAAGCCTATGCTATCACATTATGAACAGAAATAAAAAACCAAAATTCTGAATAGGCAGCTTATAAAAATGGACCTTGAATTTGGTCTGAATTCAGAATGAAGGGATGTTCAGGCCCATATCTAGTTTAGTAAAAGGAGGTAGAGTATTTTGCTAAAGCTCTTGGACTGAAATTTGGAAATTTTATGGTTTTAGAACCTGGCTCTACCACTGGTTTCTGGTATGATGTTGGGTAAACCACATGAGAAAATTATGTGTTCACAAAAGTTCATTCTCTGGTTGTTAACGACATGGTCGCATAAATGCTCTTTCATTATATCTAAACTTTGTCCAGACTGATGTTTGCATTGTTTTATCACTTTCACAGTGCTAAAATAATGTTATTTCTGCCTTTTTTGAATTGAAACCAACTTGTCTGTTTTAAGATTTGCTCTTATAGTGTCCCCAGAAAAGCCTTCAGAGGATAGCTTTCCAACAAAAACTAAGCTTGGGAACTCTAGCTATAATGATTTAAAAAATAATAAGAATTTCATGGGCGGAATCATTGTAATTCTTAGCATCCAAAGTATTTTAGAGTAAGAATATACTAAAGTTATTAAATGGTGAATCATGCCTGAAAATTTCAAAAACTGAGATTATAACAAGGCTTTAGATTCCTTTTCCTGTCTGCACAAGCAGAGTAGAGTAGATCTAGATTTGTTTTTAAAACATTTGTCAATAAAACGATGTGTTTGAGTATGACTGTTCTAAAATCTACAAAGCTGTTAGTCTTGATCCCCAGCCAAAACCAAGCAGATACCCGTACCACATTTCCTTCGGGGTACACGGTGGCAGTTTGTCCCCAGCACAGTGGAAATGCGCCGCAGCTGATGGGCCAAACGAGGACTCTGCATCCCCATCTCTGCTTGGCTGGACAGTGGATATTTGGCTGCCATGCCTGTGTGTAAGCAGCCGAGTGACACGTTTCAGGCTGAATCTGACCCCAGTCCCATTAGTTGTTAGCTGTAGACAGAATTGCTCTATGGACATAGAGCTTTCTGAGGAGAATGCTACTGTGAAACTGTGTGCGGTGGTATACATAAAACTGGATGTACAGCTGTGTTAATTCTTGCTTCCCCCTGCTCTGCCGGGCCACACTAAGCCTGTGACAGTCAGGGTTTGCCAGAGCTCTTAATGGCTCTCATGAACGTAGTCTTTAAACAAAGGGGATGCTGCTTTCCTCAGCTACAAGAAAACCAAGTTTCATGGTAATTATGAACACATGAGCACATGTTTAATATCGCAAATGTCTATGTTTCCGTGACTCTGTAGTAAAATACAGGTCTCAAGGTACCGTTTACCCTCTCTTAAGCACCAGAACAGGAAGGAGTGTGTTCATAGCATTACTGACTTGAGGATATAGAAACTAATGGGGACTAGTTCAAACACATTCATGCTTTTGTGCAATGCCCATTTCTTATGATATTATGTTATTATGCTGGTTAAGGGTGTCTGTGCATTTGTATTTTTGTGCGCTTGCTTCACCAAATTAGGGTTAATTTGTAGCAAACTTTTAAAGTAAGAGAAATGAAACATTATCATTGAAATGTGTTAATTCCACACAAGTCTGGCATGTAAGTAGGAAACTTTAACAACTAATAAATGGTGCTACAGTTCTAGTGCACCCATTAATAGCTACCAGGAGACTGGAGAACAGAAAACGATCAGATCCTAGTCTGGTGTGTATTATGGTTTGTCTTTTCAGTGGGAACTAAGTATGCGCATCTAAGGGAGGAACTTGGCCTGGCAGCAAGGTTTTTCAGACCTGGCTGTATGGCCAGCCTCTTGAGACGAAAACATAAAACATAAGCTATCTTGTGCCTGTTGTGGGACTACACTTCTTGGAAAAAAACCAGACAAAAACATGTTTCTCACCCCTATTCTCAGCTGTGCAATCATCTGTTCTTCAGCTTAGTAAAAAGGGGTTTGAGACACTTCTTTGTCTCTTTTGTCTCTATTGCTTTTTTGTCTCTGTAGTGGTTAGATTTCTTCTGTATTGTTCTGAAACATAAAACCGTATTTCTTTTAGCTCTTGAAAGTTACTGAATATTTGCCTTCTGTATGTTGCCAGGCCTTGTTTTTGTGTCCCCGGAATGTTAATGGGACTTGCGTAAAAGGCTGTTAAAAGGAACATAACCAACAGTTCTTTCTTCTTTAAAACACACCAGTTACACTGATTGAAAGAACTTGTAGAGAGGTAGCCCATTACTGTTGCAAAGCCATTTTACAAGAAGACCATTCTTCAATATTTACAAGTTTTTCTGGAGAGGGCTGACTGAAAGTTGCTACCTGACACTTGGCTCCGCATGCTGTGGGATGCAGGTTTGACTGTTAGATTTGTGTCAACCTACAGCATTGAGCTGTAAGGCTTGACACCTAGAAAAGAAGTTAGAGTAAGTCAATCATAGTCAATGTGATTGCTACTGGGTGCTCTCTGCTAAAATCACAGCTCTAAATTCATTAAGTATTTTCTTGAAAATTAGAATTGAATCTTTGCAGCACTGAAGTAGTTTCTCTGCTTTGGACAAAGAGAAAAGATAATATGTCATAAGTATAATAAGTCTGTGAGGTACTATATAAAATCTACTGCCAAAGAAAGGCAGCTGAAGCTTGTTATTCACCATGGGTGGTGTAGGTCTTACCCTTGGTTTTGGTGATAAACATTTGCCTATCGAATTTCTGCTGTTGAAAAATTCCACTTATGTAAAATGGGGGAGCAGTATAGGAATTACTTTCTTCTGTTGGAATGTAAAATAAAGAATAAATAATGAACTTTTCATTCATATTGCTTTGGCTTTGAGGTTAAATTGCTAATAGCTTATGCATAGTCATGCATTTAACAAACTTAAAGATGAGACTATTAGGTCAGCAATGGGATAGTTGAAGCAAACTAAAAGATGCACAGTCTGAATATTTTTGAATTTGCTTGTACTGCAACAAGAAGGAGCCTGTCAGAAAGAGACCTTCTGAGCACCCAAGTATAGAGAAGCTTTCTGACTGAGGTAACTGATGAATGATCACATAATCACTTGGATAATCATCTGGCATTAGCTGTTGAGCTCTCACTCATGTTCTGTTAAATAACCCTCTACCCCTGACTGACGGGTGGTGGTTTGATTCTTTTGAAGTTGTATGGAAACATATAATCAGGGGTAAAAGTGGGATTCACCCTACCTAGCTCTGTCTGACCAATCTTAGGTTGTGGGGTGTAGCTCTCTGAAGGTGAACCAAGGATGACTAGCTTGTGCATAGGCTTTTAGACACCCCAGATAGTGTAGATGAGTCTCAGCTACCACTCTTCATTTTACTCCAGTATCTGGTTCAAATCACCTCCTTACACATAACAGTTACCTCTAACTTTTTGGTAAACCCAAATCATCATAAGCTCAATAACCAGATCATGCACGTTATTAAATGAAATAGTCTTATCTGGCCCTTTGGGCAATATCTGTCCAAAGTCCACAGAAGAAAAGGGAAGCTTCTAATGTATTTCTAGATATACCTTCCCTGGTAAAATCCAACAAACTTAAATTGATGAAGAACTACACTCTCCCCACAGAATGGCAGTATTCCAGGCACCAGACATTTGCACCTAGTTTGTGATAGAGTTATTTAGGATTTTCACTGTCTCAAAACACAGCTTGTATCCTTTCTTTTCTTAAAACAAGATGTAAATGAGGTTGGATACTGCGATTACACAAAACAGTCCTTGAGGATGATGTCAGTAGTTCTATTTTCCTACTTATCTGAAAGAAATGTCTTCACTGATGGCACTATTTTCACTCATGCATAAATGGTTATAGGTGCACTCTGTGTGTTTTGATTAGATAGCAGTAAAAGATTCTCAAATTCTAAATTGTCACGTATCTGGCATTTCACTTAGTCTTCATGTCACCAATGTGAACTGCTGTAGAGGTCTTCTTGTTCACTGCAGTGGACCTACAGGAGGTGCCTTAGGATAGGTGGTCTTGGGGGATAAACACGAAATAAATCTGATTGACCTTTGATTAGGGAACCACTAAGTAGTTGCAGCAACCTCTGCAGTGGAAGGAGATGGTGAAAAGCTGAGAGGGACCTTCTGGATTTAAGCTGGGCTGTGGAATAGTAAAAACAGTTCTTTGAACTGTTGTGTTATATGGTCTCATAACTAGAGAAATGCAGGTCTTGTCAATGCAATGCAGTTTGGTGGCTGCAAGAACAAACCTCAGTTTTAACTTTTCCTCACTTCTTACTGATTAGCTAAGGAATGTTAATATTTCTACCAAAGCTTTCACATGTAATTCATATGCTGATGAAAAGTACTTTGACACTGTAACTTTATGAGCAAAAAGAGATTAAAAAGATTTCAGACTATTTTGCAACATGATATCTGAGAATATTTGTGGAGCATTCTCTGGCGAAGAAACTCTCCTGTCTGTACAGAGTCTACTTTTCTTTACTGCTGGCTGCTAGGCATGGTAAGTGTCATGAAATCCTAACAACAAATAGATTATTTAGGAACCAAGAAGTACCAAGAACCTCAGAATGACCTGCAATTGTATGTCTTCAGCTTATTACTTCTGCAGTAATAATATTTAGTTAAAGATTGTATGTAACCATAGACTTTGTCTTAACATAAATGCCGGAAAATTTAAGCTCATTTATAAGGTACCTGAAGTAATATCGTTCTCAGGAGCAAACACAGACATGATCATATAGCACACTAAGGGACAGTAGGTAAGTCCAGGTAAGCTTGTAAGCAAAAGCTTGTGAAAAGGGAGCAGAAAAATAAAAGTATTAAAAGAAGGACCAAAAAAAGCCCCAAAGAGTCTGAAAAAAAGCATTTTGTTTAGGAACATGATAAAGAATAGAAAGCATGTTTGAGCTAAGCATTGTCAGGACAACGTGCTTGGAACCATCAGCAAAGCTTGCTTTTTGCTGATTTGGGAAACCAGAACATTTGAAATGATTTGCAGATACTTTAACAGCATTGTACAGGAGGAACATCTGTCTCTTGGCAGTCTCAGTTTCTACCTACAAGACCTTGAATATATCTTTTTGGCTAGCTGTTCTTGCCTAGAAGAGGCTTGGACTTGTGGGAAATTGTCAGCTGAATTTACCAGTGATAAATAATTCCAACTACAACATTTAAAAGATAGTTATTTACTGAGTGTGCAAAATTATATCCAAAAAAGATGTTTTCACATTTCAAATCAAATGCTTTGAGAAGATGTCAGTAGTGCTGAACATTTTCAATAAAGAAAATATGATGTTTTGCATTGTAGAAAAAATCGAGTCTGGCTATCATCATAAAAAGTACCTGTAAGACACAGAGTATATATTTCCAGCACTGAACTTGCCAGCATGCTTCAGCCGTGAACCACATCAATCTGTGAAATGCATCTTTGATCCAGCTTAACATTTTTAGCAAAGAAATTTTTGATAAAATGTTTTTGCCCAGTTTATAATATTAGTATTGGTAATATTGGTAATATTGCTAAATATTTTTGAATTACTGGTCTGAAGAATAAGTCTTAGCTTTGAGGCTCCCTCACTGGTGTGAAATATTTGTAAACTTCTGTCCATCTCTTCTGAACTGAAACACTTTCATCCTTCCCCTTCCCATTTGCCTTTCCCACCAGCTTGCTGAACTAGTGCCTGCAGGAGTATTCTCAAGAATTATGCATTTTGGGGCCTCTTTCCAGTCTAAGTGCAGCAGTCTGATTTCAGGACACTTTTTAAAAGATTGTTGCTAACGCAAAGCTCATTAAAGTCAGCAGAATGACTCCTATCTAAATTTAGTTGATTTTGACTTAAGTTTATGGTGAGACTGTAGCTTCACTATTCACGCTCTGAGTTGAAAGCTGCACGCGTCTTCCTTGCAGTGAATGTCTTCTCCCAGCCACCTCCACGCCGCTCTTCCTCAGCTTTCGGCACTACAGAAAGCGGCTCACAGGTCATGGCACACGAAGACACAGAAGTGGTGATTTGGGAACTACCAAATACTGACCTCTGTGACATGCAAATCACCTGCTGCTTAGTTATTTTTGTAAGCTACCTTGGCAGTCTGTCTGTTCAGAGTCATGCTCAGAGGTTTGGATACCAATGACCCCGTGAGATGCTAATGACACTCTCATTAGCATCCAGAGAAGATTTGCTGGCATAAAGTGGAGAAGCCAAATTTAAAAATGGACCTGGTAATTTTGCATGTAACTAGAAAGAACATTGCCAGTTAAACTACAAAAATGTCAAGTAATTTAATTTTCCCACAGCAATCTGTGAATGTCCCCTTCTTTCCTTCACACTGTTGCCTACCCGTGGCCGGATTCCTGAGAGGGGCGAGAATGGACTGCTAAATATTTCACATGTGGGAATATACGGCATGTGTTTTGACTCTGTAGCCATATATGTATGTCCATCTCTTGCAGACTTAAGGTTAGTAGTTGTCAGTTATTCACAGACACATTCACATCTTTTATCACTGTTCACGTCATCTTGAAATTTAAATCCTGGGAAGAATGTATTTGGTAACAGCAAACATCCTTCCAGCTCCAGGTGCAGAGGAGTGCGTCCAGGAACGCTCAAGGCTAAGTGCTTTTGAAACTGCAGTTTTGTTGCCTTGGAAAAAAAAGAACTGACCATTGTTTAAGGGAGTTGGCTAGAAGTTGTCTTTGGTTCCTACTCTGCTAAAAGACAAGGTGTAATGCTGGGCAAGTCACTGGGAACCTGTCTCCTATGTAGAATATAAGAAAGAGGGGGGAAGTCATACAGCAATTCGTACGACTGCACTCAGGACTAGACCTGGGTGGTACTTTAAAGTTGTCACCATTTAAAAAATGTTATGATCAGCACTGCTCAAGGATGTTTCCTCAGCTGGTACGTAGTTCCAGAGTTAGCCGGAAGTGTGTCAAAGCAGCAGCCTGGGAGAAATGACACATTCACAACACTCAGCTATGTCAGAGGAGCTACACTGATATACTCTTGCTGAGTAGCCAGCCAGTTTCTTTGCAAGTAACTTGCGCATTGTCTTATCCCAGAAGTAGTGCTGTGGAATAAGTGAAGTAAGCATCAGTTGGGTTTTTCTCCTTTTTTTTTTTCCTACCTTTTAAAGATGCTTATTTTTATCATCTACCTTGTTTTCCTGAAATAGAAACTAAATTCATAGTGATTTTATCTGAAAGTACTTTTTACAATTCTTCTTCTCTTAAAGTCATTACATCACCATATAGAGCTAGCAATTTACTGAAATGTTCTGTCATTTATAATAGCAATTTACATTAAGTTCTGCCCTTGAGTATCATTCTGGCTTTTGCTTTGTAGTCATTGTGACTTTGTGGGTCTCAAGGGATCTTCTTTTACATAATTTCTGTATTCTATTGCTCTAAGGGCTAAAAATTTTAAACAGCATAAGAATTATTTACAAGTAGAACGAGAGAGAGCTGGAATCATAGCAGCTATCACCAAAATATCAGGACTATTTAGCAACTATATGTTAAAACTGGAGTTACATCTATTGAAACCAGAAATATTTTTTTGTCCTTCTAGATATTGCCTATCATTTACTCAGGAAAAAAAAACCCCAAAAGAAAAACTTGGGTAAGATTAACCCCAGTTATTACTATTGTCTCCTGGCCAGAAGTTTCTACCACCGCAGTTACAGTATGGCTATAGAAACAGCAGCCTTGGGATTTGGCACATTTGAAGGTGTGAAGATATCTGCATGGGAAAGCGAAAAAGCAGGTAGAGTCAAGGGAGCAGGCAACTACCTGAAGTGGATCTTATATAAATAGATAAAATCTGAATTCTTTCAGAAAATTATTTACTGTTGGAGTTTTCTGTTTCTGCAGTTGTCCCATCTGTCCAATCCAGTGTGTGCCCTGAGGGAGCAGAAACATCCAGTAAGGGAGAAACAGGTAGTATTGGAATGCCTGAAAATTATCATCTAAAGGCAAACTGGTGACCATTCATGGAAATTACAATTAGGAGAACAGTTTCTTGCTTACAGCTCTAATTGAAAATCTGTTTTATAAAACAACTTTGTAGAGTATTGCTGAAAGCCAGAGTATCTCTATCGTAGTTGTGAATATCTTGATTTGGGAATTTCTGTCCTCAAACCTACTTTTCTTAGAGAATTTAGATGTACACATTTATATTACACATATGTTTGGAAAGAAGCTATACTTGACCAGATCTAAAAAGTATGATACAGTAGACTGTATTTATAAATATCATTCCTTAGAAAGTTCATTGTCTTAGGAGAAATGCCTATAGCACCATTAAAAACTTTCTCCCATTCTGGTTTTTTTTTTTTTTTTTAAAAACACATTTGGTAATAGTTTTAAGTTTTCTAACTTACATATGGTAAATTTCTGAAGATGATGGACCTTTTTTGCCTGTAGCAGGTGGCTCTGACGACACTGCTCATAAAAAGTAGAATATCGTAGAAGGTGACACTGACAAATTCAACTTTGAAAAGAGCTTCAGTCAATAAGAAATTATCAAAGAAATGAAGACTAGCATGTGGCCTGCTCTGTTGGTTGTAACATCATCTGGAATATTGCAGCCTCATTAGAAACTTTTTCACGACCTTGGCAAAAAAAGTAATAAATGGAAATGAGGGGGTAGTGTGCCTATATGCCAGTAATGATTTCATGTACTTACATGCAATGCTGATATGCTGATTGCCTGAATCCTATAGCAGCCATGGCAGGACAGAGAAAACCCTGTAACCTATTTTCTGAGCTTTATTGCTCATTTTTCAGGCTGGTAGTAGCTCTTACTACATGGAAAGGAAATTGCTGTTTTGCTGATAATCTATTTTTGGTATGATTTATCTTTGGTACTTACTTCAGATTCTCTTTTGCAGTCCATCATTTGTCTGCTCTCACTAAGTCCTCAGGAATTCTTAAATTAAGGAGCCCACAGTTTATATGAGCCTGTCTGCTTCATTGTCAGATGTTACCTTTTTTCCCATTAATGTCTTTTGAAGCTCTTGATTTCTAGCCAAATATCTGACAGCAAAATCAGTAAGATGCTTCTATCCCATTTCTAGAAATCAGTTAATTAGACCCCCTTAGGGCCCCAAAGAAAAGCCTCTTATCTTTTGTCGGTTTAATTTCTGCTGTATCCGTTTGTGTCAGTGTTTTGTGAAAGAATACTCCTATTTCATTGCTTGTTTAGTTTACTTTTTTCTTCATTTTTGTTTGCTCTTAAGAGTCTTCAGAATTTATCTCAAGAATTAATCTCAGACCAGTAGTCTGAAAGAAATTAGAAACCAAGATTTAAAAATCTTATTTATCTTCATATTTCCCTCTGTCTCGAAGTCATGATACTTGCTATGTAGGGTGCATATTTGAGGAAACTATAACCTATTACAGTGTTAATTATATGAAATTGAAATTAATATGAAACAGAGAGCATAAAGCCTCCTCCCACTTACTTCTTCAATCTTCTTTCAATCTGTTTTAACAGGAGAACATGTTGCGAGGAAAATCTGGAAGAGAAAAGGGAAATACGTGAACAGACTGGGTTGTGAAGAAAGAAAAAATCAAATTACATGCATAAGATAGTAAATAGCTTGTTTAGAAATACCTCTTTTGTGCATACATGCTGTTATTATGTTACCTCTAAACACTGAAATACTAAAATGATGAAAAATTTCCATATGTTCAAAATCGTATGTAAAAGTTTAATTTTGAACTCCACTATTCAAATATGAATTCTGGGTCTGCTCCCACTGATATCAGTGACAGATTGGTTTGTTAATTAATAGGAGGTAGTTTGGGATCCCAGTTAAGCAGTCTGACAGAGTAAAACATAAGATTCTCTGGGCTCTGGTTGCTCGTAACATCCTGGGATATTCTTGTCATTAATACAAACCTCTAACATTCGCAAACACATCGTGAATGAGGAGGAATATTATGGAACTGGTGAGAAGAAAAAGAAGGATTGACGCGAAGAAAGGTTCAGGCTTTGTTTCTTCTTTGTCCCTGTTCACATGAAGCCCCTTGGTGCTGCCATTCTGTAGCATCTTGTCAAAGTATAGAGCAGAACAACTGTTACACTGAGTTAAGCTTATTTCAGAGGCAATTGTGAGAGGAAAATTGTGTGAGAATCAAAAAGAATGGGAAGCAGCAGAGAAGGAAGCTCATGAGTGCTAGCACATGCTGTCATCTACAAGGATGTGCAATTCAGCTTTCAGAAAGGTCATTTTTCTTTCTTGTATTTATACAGCTGCTTCCAGTTTAAATGAAATGGTCATGTGCTGAAAACTGATACTGATAAATTCAGTATAATAATGGTTTAAAAAATTTATGAAAGGCAGGTTAATGAAGTTGAGCTGTTCAGTCTCTTCATTCTTGGTCACTCTGTACTTCACAGAAAAATGGTTATCTCTAGCTCTGCCTGATCTAGGAAATATGCACATTATTGCATTGAAAGATATGGTGACTTTACATACAGACATATACCTTATGATATTTGCTGTTATTTATCAAACATATTATGTTTATGAATAAGGGGAAATATAGCTTAACTCCAGTATTACCAGTTATTCCAGTAATTTCCTTCTTAAAAAACAAAGCTATAATATACAGATACAATGTCCGCTTTCGGTATGCTAGTGGATGCATTTCCCACGTCAAGAAGTAGTAACAGGAAACAGATATGTATGAAAATGAAAGAAATGGCACAAGTGGGAACAGGTTTAGAGGATTCATCCTAGCGCTAGTGGTTTGTTTGTCAGTCTTTAAATGGGTTCATACACAGTAATGCAAACATCAGGAATCCTCAAAGCAGTGCTGAAAAATACTGCATGTCTAAATGTCATAGAAAGCACAAGACTTGAAAAAATTTGGTCAAGAGGAGAATAAACTAACAGACCTTGAAGTACCCGAAAATATATTGCCTAAAGAAGAAAACAGAGTAAGGACTCCTCCACTTCATTTCCCCCAGCTCCAAACCACAGAACAAACTTGCTGTGTTAGATTTCACTCAAAAAAATTGTAGTCCTCACACTGCAGTGGGCTGAAGCAGTTCCCAGCTTTTATTCTGCTTTGCTATTAAAAGAGTTTCTTTATATCTCAACTCTCTGTGGCTCCATTATCTATGATGGAACAAAGCCATTAACCCTGTCATATCTCTGTCAAAATGTGACTTTCCTCCAGTGAAGAGCTGTGTATGTGGCTTTACAAAAGTGAGAGCTCTCAGGAGTTCTCAAGGTTCATTCAACTCAACTGCCCACCGTTGCTTTCAATGGGCACAGTAACTGGATAAATAAATTCCCAGATGGCAGTTAAAAAATGCAATCAGAAAGCATAAAATCTCCCACATCAACGAGTAGTAAGCAGAGCTGGGCAGGACCCCAGGAGGTCCTTATCGAATTCTGAATCTTCCTGAAATACACTGCTGGCAGCTGTGCTGCTGCGTAAGTTACAGCAGAGCTGCGTTCTGTTGACCAATGCCTTGAAATAAAGGATGACCAATCTCACGTAGGAGCAGTCCTCTGCTTTTTCCCGTGCTTCTGTGGCAACACAACTTCAGCTGCAGCTTTCCTCTCTCTCTGACATACAGCAAAATGTATTTGTGCTTCTTGGCCTGCTTCACCATCCCGCTGCGCCAGCTCCCTGGCAGCAACAGCCCGTTTCTCACTCCCTGTGGGAAGGATTGCGCTCCATGTCTGAGACTCTGTGTGTACCCAGTGTCTCTCATCTTCCTCGCTGCCTGCTTCTTCCCGGTCCCTTTTTCCTGAGAGCAGAGAGTCATGCGAGTGGCTCTTGTTTTCTTCCACCACTCCCGAATTCACCATATTCCCCCTTCCAGGGGTCCTGTGCTGATGCTCTGCCCCCCGTTTCCCACCCAGAGGCAGGAGTAGGATACACTATTTGCCCGTTGCCTCTGCCCTGAGAAGATGTCGTTCAGACTGCTCTACTGAGGGGCTGAGCAGGGGTCTTGTGTTGTGAGAAGCTGTTAGTGGAAGCGGTCATTTGCTTTTGTAGGTAACTCTAGGAAGTGGAAAACACCTTCAATTTTTCTCCCAGGTAATTACAGTCCTTACTCAGAGACTACTGTTGCCTGAAATTCTGGAATTCATCAATGCCTTGTGGAAAAGTTATCCCAAGAATCACAGATGGAGAGAAGAAACACCAAAATCCTGTTGAGTTAAGCCTAAATTGTTGCAAGGCAATCCTGGTGCTGCGCTTCTCCCAGAACTGTGGGAAGAGAGGAATTCAGCTTTAGTGCAGCTTTTGGGGGGGTATCATGCGAATGCATGATGACCTCTCACACGACTTGGTTGGTGCCCTCAGCCCTCATCTTGTGAGGTGGCGGTAGGATGCAGTCCCTGATTAGTGTGGGTCATCAGGACACCTGAAGCTTTCACTTTCTTTCTGTGGCCTTTCCTAAGGAAGTAAATTTTACTCAGATTTAAAAAAAGATCAAAATGCAGGAAAATGAAGAAGTTTGCAGGAGTGATTAAGTGGTCTCTGTTTATTTTCTGCTCTTGATTTCACCAAATGCTGCATGAGTCAGTTCAACTACCCATGAGACATTTTTAACTTATTACTAGTGTAGCAAAATCCTTTCCCCTCACTTCATACGCTTTCACCCTGACTCCCTGAGCATGCTTTGGAATATGATTATAGGTCATATTCTTAAGGAGGATGTCCTTAAAATCTCTCCCATAAAATGATATTCTAAAATATATTTTTAGATGCACTGCATAACATATATTTATACACTTAAGTCTACTGTTTACCTAACTTTTTTTACAAAGTTCTCTAATGAAGATAACGTATGAAAAACCAAAAAAGCACTCCTCCTAGTGTACCACTATCCCACTTCATATGTCTGTCTTTTCCTTGTTTGTTTAAGAAGCTGCCTTTTGGGATGCCAGTAGCATTTTTGAGTGTCAAGAGGGATCTGGTACTCTTCTGGTTGAACTCTTCGCTTGAGGAGGAACATCAGCATTACCTGTGTTTCCTTGTAAAGGTCCAGCATTGCAAGTTCTGAAGGTGCCGGTGAGAATTTGTTGTAAATACTGCAAAATAACAGTGTGGCAATACAGTAGAAATGGGATCTGGAGTACCAGTATGATTCATCTGTTTTAAAGCAGGCTGTTACAGATTTTCTACAAATCATAACTGGTTCCCGATTGGAAAGTGTTTCTTCAAATACTACTATGCATAGCTTGTTCCACTTTGCTTTTGATGGCATTTGGCCATCTGATAAAGTTTTTAACAATTTTAGTTTTAACATTTTAAATATGCTGGTGTTCATATCATGCTCCATGAATCCTTAAACAGTTTTTTGGCCTCAGGGATGAGATTTTTGGGGTAGACTAGGTCTTTTAATGTAAGGATTAAGCTTTCATTACTCTAAAACATGGCAAGGGTAAAAGAACAAATCATGATTAGAGTGATGTTTTTTCTAGTCTCCAGAGGCAACATTATTTAAGCACATTAAAGCAGAGATTTTAATACATAGAATCACCAGATTAAAGCAGAAGGTTTTTTTATAGCAAGCAAAACCATTCATCATAGATTAATGGAATATGGTTTTGGGTTTTCAATATAGTAACTGGAAATGGCAGTTTTCACTTTCTTGCACTGAACCTTTTTTCCTACGGTATGAACCACAGGTTTTTTCAGCTTAGCTGGAATGTATCTTCATTATGTGTGTTGAATTCATGTGGAAAAAAAGGAATGATCATATTTGTATTTGCTTTTATTATCTTGTCCTCAAATATAGAAAATTTTTCCTTATATACTCAATGTTAGTTCACTTCATATACCACATCATTGTTTCTGAAGAGAATATTAATATTTTTCATGGCTTTTTAGGGCTCTCTTTCAGGCGCTTTACAGAAGTCAAAGATATGATCTTTGCACTGAAGAATCTGAGGGAATGTGAGGGCTTGTGTTAATAGATAAGCTGCACAACTTTAATTTAAATCATCCTTGACAACATCAAACATCCAGGTGCAACATAATCTGATATGGAAAATTGAAATTGATGTATGAATAGGGTTATCATATATTCATGTTTTCCTAGTTTGCTTTTTTTTCCTCTTACCCAGAAACTTTTTGAAACTATATTTTAAGTCTGCACCTGTACCGTGAGTCCATTTATCCATTAACACAGAGCAGCCCACTCAGAGGGGTCTTGCATAGATTGCAAAGTCAGCAGTTGTAAAATGGTACCTTTTTGGTTGTAATGTTGTGACTATATAGGCAGATGGAGCTACGGGGCAGAGGTAAGCACAGAGCAAGTTAGGGTATGAATGAGTCAAAGACCAATTCTCTATAAAACACAGGCTTCTGTCTGTGTTCCTGACCCCACACGCCAAATACAGCATTGCTTGTCTTTGTAAAGATTACCATATTTAGGGTCTGCATTGAGTTAATAGTGTACAATATCCTGATTTAGATTTCTGCCACCTAAATTCAAGGAATTTTTTCATTAGTGTCAGTAATAAACTGTTCCTTTGTGATCAGACAGAAGAGATGTTACACTCTGCCTTTTTGCAGTCACAAAACATGCTCCCTTTTTTCATCAGTTCTCATCTGTTCAGACTGCAGTAAATCAGTGAAATATCTTCTCCCCTTGCTTGATTGTGGACTAAATTCCTATTGAAGAATCTGTGATAACTTTGTACTGTATGTTATGACATGTTTTTGTCAGGTGATGACAAAAATTTGGAATAGTAATATACCTCCAGTTACTAAACCAGTCTTCTTCAGATACAACTATCTTCCACAACAGAACCTGGGGAAAATGAAGAAGCACTGCTAATTGGTGGATCATGAAAAATAATGTAGAGATGCAGTACAGTGATGAGGGCTGAGCAATAATAAATCTGTATTGTTGCATTCACTGATTTGCTTACTAATACTCCTACAAAGCTTGTAAACACAAAGGAAAACTTAAATGTCGAGTCTCATAATGGATATTCACAAATATTAGCTTTGGTCCAGGGAGAATGGTCCCTTTGGGTTCTATTTACAGTCAAGGGTGACAGTCAGGTTACTCTTAAGCAGTTGTTTAATTCTGTTAAGTGTCCAGGTGCCCCGTAAGAGCTTCTCCCAAATAGCAGAGCACTGCTTTGCAGTCTTTCACCAGCTTGAAGAGCCTGTTCGTTTCCTCAGTGGAAGTTCAGACCTAAGTATAAACTGCAGCCTCCTAACGTTAGGCTAGCTCAGGCACTCTCACATATGTTTGCAGACCTATTTTAAGCATTTCATAGAGCATCGGTGCTCCGCAGACCATACGTTGAAAATCTCTGCCATAACTGGAAACAAGGAAGAGTAACCTGCCTAAGCTGTACTGAGCCCTTCTGAGTATTTCCCGAGCTATTTCCCCTTCCCCATGCACACAACAGCGTGTTCATTTCTGTGTCTAGTGCCAATGCTGCTTAGTGCTGAGCATCAGGACAACTTTCTCTGTCTCACATTAGTTGTAATTTTCTCTTTTGCTCCAGTTCCTTGATAAGGAAGGAGCCTTTGAGTTGCTTGTCAGTGATCACCAGTATTTTAGAGAGTTTCAAGGAATTAGATCAGGGAATCTTCTTGCATTTGTTTATGGCATTGAACTCTGAAACTTTAGGCAGCAGCCAGCCAGCTGTCACATGATAAATACATTTTAAAAGGGCAATAGGTTGAACACTATTCCATTGCAACTGGGGAAAAGCTATGGGGCAGACTGGTGATTCAGCAGTTGTGCTGAGCACTGCCATAGTAGAAGACTGTGATGCCATTTTTTGTTTCTGCATAAGAAGGTATTGCCAAGGTTGATCTATTCAGCTGACATAAGCCTTAATTGCTTAACAATGATTTTGTAGCTGTTTGATTATAATCATCGACAAATGCCAAATGAAGTATGTAGTAGTTTAGTTTTACTGTAGCATTGTGTTCTGAGGAAGTGTGTAGGATTACATTTGAAGGTAGAGATAATATCTTGTTTTAGACTACTTGGTATAATTGGAAAAATTAGAGGAGCTTTTGGGCACAAGAACCCTTGTAAAGATCTCAGTGTAGTACATAACTCTTGCTCAGGGAGTAGCTTTTTGCTGAGCTATAGGAAAAGGAATTTACGGCCACAATCTTAGTCCTTCACCTTAAAGTTTTGCAGAGAGCTGGTGAATCCAACAAATACTTTGTCATCTACTCATTTACTTACTTTCAGAGAAGATTTCCTAAGCATTAGCAATGGAATAACAGGAACGGAAGTGGTGACCTCTGCTCTTACAAAACAACACCTTTACTTTCTAAGAACATGAGAAAATGAGATCTATACGATAATGACTGACTGACCTAGTTTGACTCTCTATCCTGCCTAGGATGCAGGGGTAGGTTTCATCATCAAGAAACATCTAATAAATATATGCCAAAATGCATATCTCCTCTGGTTCAATTTCCCCACTATTTGATGAAGTGCTAATGAAAAAGCAAAAAATAACTGTAAGTGGCAGAAAAAATGTTCGTATTTCACAGTTGCTAATTTTTCACCTTGCTTGTTTTCTGACTTACAATATTGACACATGCGTTGAGGTATAACTGATTGCCTTCAATGGCAAAGATGATTTCTTAAGGTTATCATTTTGCTTAGAATTGTGATGGAGTATTTTTCATGTGTTACCATAAATTTTGGAAAGTTATACATTTGAAAAACAGCATTTTTCCAAGTTTCTACTTAATTATTTTGAAATGTCAAAGCATTTAATCTGTAGTGATTAAGCAAAGAGATATGGTGACGGATACTGGTTTGTGTTACTGTTTGCCTGAGTAAGTACATGGAAGCAGAATGTTAAGGTGTATTGCCTTTGATTATGGCAACACTAACAGGATTTACAAGTTAACAGTAAGGTTTTTCAGATGCGAAGTAAGGACAACTCTGTGGATGAAAGAGAAGCAAGGAAATACATTCTGTGAGCAGCTAAGCAACTTAAAATGCACAACAGAATACATACCCTCCTCTGTTCCTGATTCAGCATCTTAAAATCAAGGAAGGGAAAAATGTTCCGGTTACTATACTAGGTCTCATAGACCTATATATTTTCTACACGTCTAGGAACTTGGAATGCAGGCAAGAGATGTATATTTGTTGGGATGCACATATTCTCCATAATTAGTCCACTGCATGACTGTCTGGAGAACCAACTGTTCAACCTTAGATATGAGCCTCTGAATAGAATGTAGTTATATACAGGAAATGTTAAGCTACAAAATGTTTGTATGTACACAACGGTGCCTCAGTTTGTGTCGCTACCTGGCTTCTCCTCTGCTTTGCCTTTACAAAAATGTCTAAATACATATTCAAGTTTTGGGGCATGCGCTTTCCTCAGGTGAAAAGGTAGCATCTACCAATGGCTACTCACATGAAAATTTAATGTAACTCAAAAATATTTTATTATATACACAGTGATGGAGTACCAACTAGGTGGTACATAAAAGCTCTCTCAAAGTCAAGAAGTTACAGAATAAATCTTACTCAGAGCTACACTTCACACCTTCAATACAAGACAGCTATTAAAATTGTTAAGGTTGGAAAAAACTTCTAAAATCATGAAGTCCAACTGTCAACCCAACACCACCATGCCCACTAAACGATGTCCCAAAGTGGAACATCTACAGGTTTTTTGAACACCTCCCGTGATGGTGACTCCACCACTTCCCTGAGCAGCCTGTTCCAATGCTTGACCACTCTTTCAGTAAAGAAATTTTTCCTAATATCCAAAAGAAAAAAAAAGAAAAATTTTCTTAGGCAGCTACAACATGAACATGCTAGTCAGCTATCAACTTAAATGTACGAATTTTTTTCCAAACAAGTATTTTGCTATCAGCTAAGAAGAGCAAAGAAATGGTACTAAATGCTTGTCGTATCTTATTTGGGCTTGTCATGCTTTTAACCTTTCTGAATGTCACTAGTCTGAGTGATAGCTACACCACTCATCTTCATTTGCTTTTGTGTTTTGCAATCCATCAGGTGAAATAATGCAGCCTCTAATTCGGACTATGGGTTCAGTTCGAGGCAGGCATATATTTTGGGTGACATTAAAATACATAAAGCCCCACCTGCCTCATGATATGGACTTCTCTCTTTAAAAGCAATGAGCCCAAGGTTTAAGTAATGTGCATTTGTGAATAATGCATTTTTGCAGAAACAGGGTCCACGCAGTATGTAGCAAGCAAGCCACACTAGAAACAATCTTTTATTTCAATGCAGTTAGGTATCCACACAGCAGATTTAAACATATGTGTGATATTTGTGACAGGATCAATGTCAGTTTGTTAATACAACTCCCAGCACAACCGATGCCTTAGTTCAGACGAAGGTCTAGGGCTCTACACAGTACAATGGCACCATCACCAAATACACTTAGGAGTTCATTTGTTTTAAAAACCAGCCATTTGAGTGGGTTTTCCCGCAAGGGCTCAGCCACTCACCCTTAACTGCTGCCATTTTAGAGAGGAAGATATTTTGTCTGCTAGCTTCAGGTTCCTGGAGATAGTCTTCAGATAAAAGCTCACTTTTATTCAAAAGTCATTCAGGTATGCTCTCCTCTTGATCTTGTTCAAGCTATAGGGCTTGTTCACATAGAGAAGTCAGTATGCAGTAAATTAACGTGTGACCTTAATAACTGTCCAGAGATATTACACTGTTTCTCTGCTTGAACACCTACAGAGCACTAGGTCAGGCAACTTATTTTAGAAAACACAAAGAGCTACTCCTAGTGTAAAGTGGATAATAGTCCGTAAATCTTCTTTACCTGTGTTTTTCCTGTGTGGATAAGGCAAAAAATAAATGCTTATCTGAGAACCTGTGAACTCTCAACAAAAATTAAACATCCCAACATGACTGGGCAATTCAGCCTTTCTGCTGTTTCCAACACAATCTCTAACTGTAGGACGCTACAAGTAAAACCAGCTCACTGATAGGGTTAGCTGCATCCACATTGCAGAAGCATTTCTCAGCGTTGCAGATCTTCTGAAAACCTGAATGCAGCACCAGCAGCATGCAGTGTCCAACAACTCTCAGAGAAACACCTTTGGCTATTCTCTGGGCTTTTATGCTTGAGCTATGGGTTGGAAACCCCCTTTGAGGAAATATAGAGGTTGGATATAGTCTCAGAATTTAATAAAAGTGTTTGTTTTAACTTGCTTTAATCTTCAGAGATGGCTGAGGGAAATTCCAAGTGACTGAAAATGCACAGAATACCTAAAGACTTTGGACTTTAAATCTGTTAGAGCTTTAGCTAATCTTATGTGCCTCAATGTGCACACTTTCATATCCCCTGACAGATAGGGACTGGTAAGCAATCAAGCAAGTCTGAAATATGTTCCTGCAAGTCAATGAGTTTCAAGCGTATCATGAAGCATTTTTCACTGTTTGTATAATCTACTGTAGTGCTATATGTTAATGAGTGATGGACTGTTCCCACACAATTATAGATTGTAATTTCTTGTTCTGATGTCTGCTGTTCTTTCATAAAATGAATTTTAATTAAATAGGTCTAAAGATGGAAAGCACTTTGGGAAACTTGGTATGGTTTCAGAATGTGGAGCTGAAACTTGGAATATTTTTAAGGTGCTTTGTTAGTTTGTTATTTGTTTGTTTGTGCTTTTGCTGATGTGATTCATGTTTGCCTGACCTCCTGCTTTTGCATAGAGACCTCAAGTTGTCTGTGACACACCTGAAGACAATTCAGTTCCTGCTTTATCAAACTCATGAGAATTGTATTTGTGGACTGGGAACTACAAGGCTATCACCTTGTAATGACAAGGCTATCACCTTGTGTGACAAGATTTTGAACAACAACAAAAAAATCCCTTCCTTTGTTCTACTGCCAGCTATAATACTACAGCTCAGTTTCTCTACCTGATAAAATACTTATGATTGTACCTGTTCTACCCTGAAGTTTAATCTGATGCCTGAGGAAAAACTTAATGAATTGAAATAGAAAATAGTATGCAAATAAGAATTTAAAGAGTGTAGAGAAACTGAATATAAAACTGATGAGTTTTTAAAAATTACCATTATTGTTTATGCCACTGGATATACCTTAAACCATTTCAGTTTATTAAATTCTCTTTGAATGCTTGCATCTTTAGCATTCATTTTAATAAGGTTTTCTTAAAAAGGCCTCCCTACTGCATGGTGGATAATCATTAGACTTCTCAGCTGGAAGGTCTTGGTGGCATTACTAACACCAAGCCTAGCTGAGAGAAAATGAATTGATTAACTTGCTACGGATTGGGCTGAAGAGCATCCGACTGGATGTGCTTATTTTGTGGCTAGTCTTTCTTGCAGTACGGTGTTTAAGCTGTGCTTGTGTGAATCAAGACCGCCATCCCATGGTTGCTCACAGCTTAGTTTTCATGGCGATTCCAGCAAACAATGGCTGTCCCCTCACCATGGTGGTTGCACTTAAACAAAAGATAACACTTTGTCCTCACCATATCTTAAATATGCCGTTTTGCCATGCTGTGCATTGTGTTAAACTTCTTCCCAGCTGCCAAAAATCTGCAACTTCAGTTGCCTATCGATCGCAGCTAACTTTCACAGTTCTGAAAAGTTACCGAAGGGGAGGAGGCACGGGGAACAGATTAAACCAAAAGTATCGCCTAGCCAGATTAAAATGAACCTATAGTATAGTCCCCGAGGCTAAAAAATAATAGTGATTTTGGCATCATAAAAGAAGCATTTTGGATGCTGCTGTGTCTTTGCTTGCCAAGCTAAATCCTATAGCAGAGCTATGGCCAAGTTCATTCCTGAACCTTAACTTTACTTGGTAAAGAGACAAACTGTGAGGCTACAATAATTACATATTACCATAGTACTTCAGTATGCTTGTAGTTTCTCACGGGAGATAGATAGTCTAATACCTGATATTGTTTAGGGACCCATGATAGTTTATCCTCATAGACATTTTTACAGATGCTTTCTAAAATAAGGTCACATCAACTGCTTGTTCCCTGAGCATTCTCTGTAGAATGGGTTCAGAGCTCTTTTAACACAAGACTACAGTTTCTGTTTTCAATAGAAAACTTCGAAGTAAATCCCAACAATTGGAGGAAAGGGCTGAGCAGTTTTCTGTTTATGAAAATCGAGTAACTGTTTGTTTGAGGCTGCTTGTTGGTATGTGTCCCACTTGAAATGTTGACTGCTGCTGCCAATTTTTACAGAGCATTTATGTAATTATCTAATATGGGTTTCTGCTGAATGCGTAATTTTCCTTGACTGCATTGTGCTTGACACTAATGAAATCTGAAGATATACCCATATGTGAAACTTAAGAGGGCTGGTCTGCACAGGAACAACCTATAAATGTATGGAAATCAGCTGAACATATAAAGTCAATACATCTAAATTACTATAAACTCCTCTGTGGATAATTTCATTCTCAAGTAGAGTAAATTCAGTGTACTGCAGACTAAGCCAAATGGCAAAATTACTTCAGAACTGCATAAGAACATCCACACTACGTAATAGGCTCTAATTTAGAATGTGTGAAAACATCCCCTCATGAGTCTGGTTAGATTGAACTAAGAAACTACTTTGCCCAACTACTCATCACCACTCAGCAATCAAAGGCTGCTGCCTTTATCCATACAGTTGGTGCAGGTTTGACGAGCACTCTCTGACCTGTTTCAGTACAAATTTAGGCAAACCACATTTATTATTTTTTTTAAACTAATTCATGTAATTTGCATTAAAGCTTTGAAAAAGTGCTTTACTGGCTGAATTGGTAGAATAATGTTTAGTAAATGATACAGCAACAGCCAGCTGGAGGAAGGCAGGAGATAAAATTTTGAGCTGCTGTAAATGAAGGTGAATTTATTCACCTCATGTAGTTCTTGGGTTTTTACTGTCAAAGCTGGGGGTTGGACCAGAATTAACTGCAGCCTTTTTTTTTCATTTACTAAAATTTCTTGAAACACATCTTGTTCTACTTGGTTTGGATTATCTTGGCAAAATATTGCAGATATGATTAACTCTGCTCATATAATGGATTTTTTTCTTCATAACATGGTGCCAGTCGTCTTTGATGTTGCATAGATGTAGAAGAATTAGAAGTGCTTTGATGGCAGTTAAATTCATTGATTACTAACAGCAGAAATGATGCAATATATTTATTAATGCATGCCCATTCCTCACGTAGACCATGACCACAGCCTTGCTTATATATGGTGAAATTTCGTAGCATCTACACAGTTAGCGATTGATATCTATCTCGCTTTAGGCAAACAGGCCAAAAATACGTCCTCCTGCCTCAGACATCTTGCGTGTCTAAGAAAACAGGCAGGTACAGGCAGACCAGGACACTAATTACATTTGCGAGTAGTCATATTATACCCTCATATGGCAGTGCCAAATATGGCAGGGCTAGATAAATGGTTGGACTTGATGATCTTAAAGGTCTTTTCCAACCTAAACAATTCTATGACTCTATGAAATGATGGAACCTCTAAATATACATAACTGCTTTACCAGTATACCTTGCAGAAACCGAAAACACTGTATCATTTCCTTGCTGAAAAAGATAGAAACTATTAATTATTCTATTATTAGCGTATATAATTTTCCTGTGGAGAAAACACAGGTGGTTGATTTTGTACGCTTGAAATCACTTATTTGTTCTATTAATATTGCAATACAGCCAGTAGGTGGCAATAGCTATTTAATTTAGTAAACTAAGCCAGCTATCCAGCTCATGATATGGCGCTCATGTTAGCTTTGAGCCTTACAAAGTAACTCAGTCCCCAAGAATCCTTCACAGTGTATTCTCAGCTTTATAGTTAAGAACTTGCTGTGCAGTCAGGCAGTCATTTATCAGCAGTGCCAGAGCTGGGACTAAATTTAAGTTCTAGTCTCCTATTCTTCTAGGTATTCTATATATTATCTCATTAGGAAGTTCTGAAAATTTTTTCCTTATGTTACATACAAATTTATGACATGTTCTAAAGCAGCTATGAACAAATACTTTCCCAAGGCCTCTCTATATGATGTATGTATGCCTTTGTACTTGTATTGAGAGAGACACCAGAAAGCTGTAGATACGCATGTGTATGCACACTGGGAGTATAGATACAATATCATATAAGATATAAAATTACCCTTATTTTCTGTGGATGGTGCAGAATGTTATTATCTACAGGGTATGAAGAAGGAAGGGTTTCTATACAGACCTTAAAACTGATTAGAGTATAATAGTGTAATGCTCAAGAGTTTGCTTGGGAGAAAGTAATGAGGTGTTTTCTCAGATTAGTGAGACATTACTCTCATAAAGCATTAAGGACAGAGTTTTTGGCAACACTGCTGTCACTAACTGATCAGAAGTGCATGTAAAAAACAAAAGGTCTTGTCCTTGACTTGTCAATAGATTGGTTTTGTTTTCTGCAAATAGACATCAGGTGGCTCTGCTGTTTGGACCAACTGTTCAGCATATCTTCAGCCAGAAATTTAATACGAGGTGAGAATGAAAGAGAATGTCCATAAGAGAAGATGATAAACAAGAGGCAGATGGTCCATGTGTGAACTTTGCAATGCCAAACAGTGGATTAAGATGCTCTTTTAAAATGCTACTTCACAATCTTGAAGCAACTGAGAAAAGTTACATTTCCACTAGCTAGAGAATGAGAAAATTTATTCTGGTCTTCAGAACATATCCCATTTGCTGAACTACTGTAGGAGCCGCTTGTCTAAAACATGACCTATCTAACAGCAGTTGGTTACTGCTCTGTAAGTAGAGGGAAGCATAAAAGTGCCATCTCCCTGCATGGTTTTATCAAACTAGTTACCCGACTGATTAGCTCTGGGTCAGAGCTAGGAAGCAGGTGACACTCATAAGAAAACCATTTAGGCAGTCAACCATTTGCCAGGTTGCAACACTGCATCAAAACAACTTCTTCAATCAGTCATTCTGTCACAATGCTCTAGGATAGCCCCCATGACTAAAGCGCTGTGCTGAGTTGTGCTCTACACAAAGCAGCAGCTCCGATGCATGAAGCTTTGCTATGGAAAGGTCAGTAAGTCTGTCAACAGTTTATGAGATCAGAAGGGAAGTCACAAAGGGAAACACAACAGTAGGAGTGTGCTATGGACTGACTAGTCAAGAAGAGAGAGTGAACAAAGCCTTCCTTAAAAAAGTGGAAGAAGTCTCCTGATCATAGGCCCTGCTTCTCAAGGGGGTCTTGAACCACTCTGACATCTGCTGTGTGGACATCATCACAGGGCGCAAGCAGGTAACAAGATTTCTCGAGTACATGTGCGACAAATTTTTGATTCAGTTGCTAGATAGACCAACTCAATGAGGTGCTCTGCAGACCTTCTCTCCCGAATATGTAAGAAGTGGTACAGAATTGGGAAGGCAGAATATACGGAATGGGAAGGCAGTCTTAGGTATTGTGACCATAAAAATATCCTGGTGGACTGATGGAAGGAGAATAGCAGTCTAAAGACCCTGGATTTCAGAAGCTTGTTCAGGAAACTAGTAGGAGGGATCTCGTGTGGCTGAAAGGCAAATGAACTTAGGAGAACTGGTCGACCATCAAGAATATTCTCCTTAAATCAGAATAAAAGAAAACAAATTAAAGAAAATGAGCAGATGTAACAAGTCATCTAGGCTGAACAGGGAACTCTGGACTGAGCCTAACCACAAATATGGAATGTATAGAAGGTGGAAGCAGGGTCAAGCTACCCATAAGGAATATGGAAGCATCACCTGGGTGTGGGATGTGGGCCTGCTACTGAACAAGATGGACAATCTTGTGCCAAAGAACACAAAAATGCTCCATGTCTTCTTTGCTTTGGCCTTTACTAGCAAGGTGTCCTCTCAAGCTTATCCAATTCCTTTGTTTAGAGCAAAGCCTGAGAGAAAGAGGTACCCATGGTACAGTATGGTCAAGTTAGAAACTACTTAAACAGACTGGGTGCACACAAGTTCATAGGCATGGATGGGATACATCTGAAGGTGCTGAGGAAGTTGGTGCATGTCATTGCAAGACTTCTTTCTCTTATCTTTAAAAGATCATGTTGATGCAGGTATTTGATGACTTGAAAAAGAGAAATGTCATGCCCAGCTTCAAAAATGGTAAGAAAGAGTATCTGGGAAACTGCATGCTAGTAAGCCTTACATCTACACATTAGAAAATTAGGGAGAAAATCCCGGAAGCCATTTCCAGTCCTGTGAAAGAAAGGAAGGTGAGTGGGAAGAACCAGTGTGGATTTACCAAGGGCAAATTGTGCCTGACCAGCCTAATTGCCTGCTATAGTGAGATGATTGGTTCTGTGGATGAGAGCAGTGGCTGTAGGTTATCTTGACTCCTGTTCTTGATACTGTTTGTTACAAATCCCTATAGCCACATAGAGAAGATATGAACTGGATGGCTGTACTATGAGGTGGTTGGATTGTTTGGCTCAAAGTGTGGAGGTCAGTATTTAGAAGCTTAATTAGCAGCCTGTTACAGGAGGCATTCATCAAGGGTTGATGTTAGAGATTATATTGTTTTTTTAAATCTTCCTCAACAAACTAGTTGATGGGATGGGATGCACACTCATCACATTCATGGATGGCTCCTAACTGGAGTTAGCAGTTAATACACTGTAAGGCTGGACTGCCATTCAGAGGGACCTTGAGAGCTAAAGAAATGGGCTGGCAGAAACATTATTAAGGTAAACAAAGTCCTGTACATGTGATGGACCATTGGGATAACTACCACAGAAAAGGACACTGCAGACAAGCTGAACATGAGGCAGCATTGCACCCTTACAGCAAACATATGTTGGGCTACAGTAGCAAAAGCATAGCCATCAAACTGAACAAAGTGATTACACCCCTCTCACTTGTAAGACAGCGTTGGAAATACCATTCCTAGCTTCAGGTTTGTCGGTACCAGCAAGATATTCACAAAGTGGGAGCATGTGACATACAAGGAGAAGCAGAGAATTGTAATTGCTTCGCCTGGACAAGGGAAGGGTCAGTGAGTCTAACTGCTGTCTTCACCTACCTAATGGATAGTTACAGAAAAGATGGAGCTAGACTCTTCTTGGAGGTGCACAGCAGGAGGACAAGTGATGATGGACACAAACTGCAGCAAAAATACTCTGACTGAATGTAGGGAGGGGTTAAGCACAAGAACAGAAGCCCGAAGAGCCTTACGAAACTTCATGCCTGGAGATTTTTGAACCGTGATTTACCTAAATCTGAAGTTGGCCCTGCTTTGAGTAGATTGCACTACTCCAGAGGTCCCGTTCAATATATATTTTCTATGAGTGTATCGTTACCTTAATATAAGTCCTTAATGCAATTCCTGGCAAGCTAGATATACTTAATAAAAATATTAAAATTAAAAAATAATATAATACATGAAAGTCTCCAAGTAATGAAGGCAATGAGAGGTGTGCATTCATTAATCATGTTTGCCTATGCCCAAAACAGAGAAGAGGATTTCAAGTATGTATCAGTGCCCTGAGAGCACTAACGGCCCTGCCAGTCCCTGCCCAGCCTCCGGGGCTCCCCCACCCTGCCCAGGGCCCAGGACCCCACGTCAGCCCCCCGGGGCCGTCAGCCCCTGCCCCAGCAACCCCACAGCAGGGCCGGTCTCCAGCTCCCCACAGCCCTGCCCGGGCATGGGCCCCACCGAGCTGGGCCCACCCGTGGGCCCAAGGCCCAGCCCTGCCTTGGCCTGGCCCCGGCACCTCCCGGGGCTGGGGCTGCCCTGGTGCCTCCCGGACACCCCGCTCCTGCCTGGGGGTGGGATGGGCCCTGGCTGCCAGGCCCGGCCATCACCCACCATGGGACCCACCGTGGTCCCAGCCCCCCCAGGGCCCTGACAAGTTCCTGCAGGGTTCTGCAGACGGCAATGGAGAGCTTTTACTTAACAACAAAGTTATTTGTATCGAAATGGTATGTAGGACATTGTAGAGAGTCTGCTGTGAATGTCAGACAAATTCAGCCTGTCTTGTTCTCAGGAGTCCAAACTTGCATCTTCCAAAACAGAGGATGGCCTTTAACTTTTGCAGTCATACCAATGTCCGCCTCGGGGCTGCTGCCGTATGTCTGCAGGGAAAGGAGCGAAAAGCTGAAGGGGTTTAGTGTCCTGGGAGCAAAGCTCTTCTCATGGATGGTGGGAGAACGGAGAAGGTGGCCCCATCTGGGATAAGAGGAAAACCAACACGGGAACGAAAAAATAAGAGACCATCAGAATTCTTCACAAATCTACTTTCCCTTTAGCTTTGCTATATGCTGCTCTGCAGTTACTGGGTTAACAGCAAGCATGCAAAGAGGTGGTGGTGTGGCTGATCCAGGGCTTCTCATCTGAAAAGTGGTCATACCTCAAAAGAAGTGTTTCTTGGGAACAGGCCATATTTTTTTTTAAGTTTAGTCAGGACGGGTTTCTTCACTTCATGCTGCAGTATCAGGAGCAAGTGTCTCACAGCCATGTTTCAGAAAAGTCACTGATACGGTGAATAGGACGGCAGATTTCTTTTACTGCTCCTGTTGGAGCTCTTTGAAGTTTAAATAACTTAAATAGATATTGGAGCAAAGAGCTGAACATGACTGTCCTGTATCCTATGTGAAGGATCTAAGCATGGGCCTGTAAAGACATTTGGAGGAGAGGAGGAAAGACAGTATCCAAAGTCTCTTTTTTAGGGCTAACCACTGATTCTTTATATTCCTGCTGTATACCATGAACACAAAGCTTGCATCTATTCCAGGACTGTACTACAAATTTATCATTGATTGTCTTAATTTTTTTCAGTGAAAACTTCAGGAATTTATTTGAAAGGAAAAAATCCCAAATATATTCACAAAATGAGGATTTTCTTCCCCAGACAGTTTGTCTTGCAGAAAAGATGATCTCCCTTGCTATGCCGTGTTGCCAGTACTCTTCCTTTTCATGGAAGGAAATTATGGTTCCAGCAAAAGTGCCACAAACGACATGGACGGTTGTCAGTGCAGAACCATTAGTGCTTGTTGAGTAAACATGTTCAAGCAGAGAATAAATAAATCCTCATCATAAATGACGATTTGGAGAGGGGTAATAGAGAGCTGTGTTAGGATATTGTTACTGTGCTAAATGTGCCTGTTACCAAGCATTTTTCTCCACACAAAGGGTGGATCAGAGTGGGCAGATGTGGGGTGTCTGTGATTCTGTGATTCTGTGAAATGCAGTTATATGTCAGGAAGACACAGGCTTCTCTTCTGCTTTCTGCTACAGACTTCACTGGGAGCTGTTGACCTCAGCACAAATTCAGCTGGTGGGGAAAAGATCCTTACATATGGTCATTTCCAAAGGATTTTATTGTGTTTCAATACTTAATGGTACTGGAATATATGTAAATACTGTGAAAGAGACACATGGTATCTCCTGTCATTAAAGTGAGTTTTCTTTTCTTTTCTACCCGAGTGAACACATTATTTGGGAGTTTGCTGATGATTGGTGTGTCTGACAGTAGAACAGTGAACTCCTAGCCCGACCTTAAAGCAGCAGCCGGATTGTGTTGGTACAAGTTCCTGCTGTACAGTTAGGAGTTTGCATGCTTGAATTCACACTTTGCAAAGCTCTGGAGAAGTGACAGTTTACACAAGATTGCAGGGAATGAAAGACGACCTTTAAAAAACTGCACAGCATACTTTCTAATTAGGACGAATGTCCATATAGGCTGATGACCTAGAGGTAACAGCCCAGATTGTGTCTTGAGCTCCTGATAGCAGAATGCTCTCAATGCATGATCTTTTTATTTGGGAATTCACTCTTCTAGGGGTCCTTAGGAATGCAAAACCCCTCGCTTTAAGGTATGACTGAGACTGCAATTGTTCATTCAGGCTTTTGCCTCTGAAAGGGCAAGGTGTTTGCTTTTTAGATAAAGCTCTTTGTAGATTTTCTATGGATAACAGTTGACTGATAGTGCATTTTTGCTCCCTTGTCACACTAATGCTCAGAGACTTTCATTTTGAGCTATTTTATGTGACAAGGAAAATAAAAAATAGACCAGTCAAGGCTGTGTCTATTTTGCTAAATAAAATGGGACTAGCTTTCTGAACCTTAGCTCTGTGACCAAGAGTATGGACGGCTTCACATCCAAATTGCTTACAGCCAGCCCCCTCCAGAGCATGTGTCTTGGATTCAGACTGGGGAGGTGCAAGCCAGAGCAGAAGAGGCGGCTGCCAGTTAAGCAGTGTGAAGTCCAGTGCTTGAGCCTGCTCAGCCTGTTTTTCTCTTTTATTTAGAAGTATTAACACACCTTAGGAGAGCAGACAATATCTGTGCAATAGGCTGCAGATGCATACAAAATGCCACTTCTGAATGTATTTCTACTTCTTTCAGGGAAATATACATAGAAAGTAGGGGTCAACGCAAGCTCAGTTGGACTATCCATAACCAATGAACATTGTATGACTGTAGCATCTTATACTTGAGGAGCATGATGATGACCGCATTTTTAATTTTTTTTTGATACAAGAAAACCTTTTGTATTAAATGAGATGGTGAATTCACTGGGGCATATTTAATGTGGTGGAATTTGCACCCAGTTGTAACACCTGGAAGTTAACATTACAGAATGAGTAAGTTATGAGCCGAGACCCACAGAGACATGCGCGTGCCTGAGTGTCTCCCCTCCAAGTGAGTGGTCGGTTTGACTGGTGGTAGCTGGTGCTCAGCATACGCAGCTCAGAACTAAGTCTCCAGGCATCCAATAAGATGCTTGCCAGTAAACAATGTATTCCATTTGCTCCTCTAATGATAAATGATTTCTTCACCACTCTTCTAGAATAAGGTATTTATTGAGGAACTTGATCTAGTTGAAGATGCCCTGCTCATTGCAGGGGGTGGTTGGACTGGATGACCTTTAAAGGTCCCTTCCAACCCAAACTATTCTATGATTCTGTAATTTACCTTCTTGCACTGCTTGCAGATTTGGGGACTTTGTAAAAACCTGTATTAGAACTGCTGTAATTTGCAATACATCAGTAGTGTGCAATTCAATTTCTTCTGTTACGATAGAGTGTGAACTTCAGCCAAGCAGATAGCAAAAGTACATTTCAAAGCAAAGAAATCCATATATGTAAGTCAAGCCAATTAAAGTTAAGGCATAATCAATCCTGTTTGACCAGTGAATAAACTCACTAAGTGGCTAACAGTGAAGAAACTGGAGTTCCTCTATGCATGCATGAAGAAATCTATTGCATGGAGATTATGGAGCTTTTCTGTCTGTGTGTTTCTGGGGGAAAAAGCTATGAAAGATCAACATTCTGTATTTCCTTTACACATTTATTTTCTGTTGTTCTAAGAGGCAATTACTTTAGGAAAATAACCCCAGTAGTAGATCTGGGCAGAGAAACTCTTATCTACACCTCAGTTTTCTTCCACAGGAATCCTAGTGATTACTGCTTTACTAATGCAGGAGCTGAGCTAGAAATGCAGTTTTGAGCATATGGATGAGATGACAGCCACCATTTGACCTTGCTTGGGCCAGTCTACTCTTAGACATTTATTTTAATAACTAGGTTCCCAGTGGGGCAGGATCCTTGTCACAGCTTGTAGAAAGTCCCCTTATACCGATACTTTTGTTTTCCACATATATATTTTTTTCCTCAGGTATTTGTTTTTAACATTGCTTCAGATTTCCATCACTACAACATTTGAGTGTCTCGGCCTTAGATGATTTTTTTTCTTTCAGCTTCCATATGAAGTGGGGAAGGCTTTATGTTTTGGGGTTTTTTTTGTTTTCAAATCTTAGTTGCATGGGGAGAGACCAGAAACACGGAGATTCTACGGCTCAGATTCTCAAGCCCAGTGAGGTGCCTGACTCCTACATGGCAGAAATTCCTCTGTGTGTTGGAGGGTCGGAGTGTGACTTTGTTGGAATCACACAGAAAGCACGCAGCCAACCCGGGAATGTGGACAATGAATTGGCCTCCTGTGTCTCTATTGAAAACGGGCTTGGTGGGCATGGACTGAACAGCTGTTTGGCAGCAAGAAGCAAAGACAGCGAGCAGAAGGGTTTGGAGAGAGTGCTACATCTCGGCCTAGGGTCTTTAATGGATCTAACCTGATCCTCTCTTTCAGCATGGCAGTACCTTACAGCATGAATTATTATACTGCACTCAGAGGCGGCAGTTCATTGGAAGATCTAAAATTAAAAATAGAGTTGCATTTTCAGAAACTGTGGGGCAAAAGAAAGAGTGTTCATACATCATATTTTTAAGATGTGTATATTGGTGTCTTTACTCCCAGCTTCTGACTCAGTGACAACAGCATATGTATATGGAGTGGTGAATTTTTCCTGAAGTTCACTGCTGTGACTACACTTGCTGAATTAATTTTGTTAATCTTTAAACATAAGAACACATTGGCTAGAGTCTTCACACATCTTGCTTTTCATTTTGACCCACAAAGTATTCCCTTTAATTATACCCCATTTAGTTGATTTGTTTTAATTCTGAAGACTACAATATTTTAAAAAAAAGTTTTTTAAAAGTTTTTAAAAGAAGTATCTGGAGGATTGAACATGGGAATAAAGCCACAGGGACAATCTGACATTTTTCTGGAACAAAAAGTTTACTAAAATTGTATTGTGAAAAGCAAAAATAATATAGATAGGTTAAAAAGATCTCTGATGCACTTCCTTGCTTTTTTTTTTTAAGTTTAAACCAACACTTGGAAATGTGATTCATCTTCAGAACAGTGGCTTAGGTATATAGCCTTCACGTATTATAGACTAACAGTATTAGATAGACTCCATGCAACTTAACAGAAGCTTCACTGAACAACAGTGTCTGGCTTACATATTTTAGTTGCTTCTACCTCTCAGCCAGAAAACATGAATGTGTATCTGGTGAAAATGTGTTTGGTGCTCAATAACCTTTTTAGTTCAAGAAGATCTATCTGTCTTTCATTTTACTTCATGCATCTTACCACTGAAAGAGAGTTCAAGGAAAATCAAGTTTTCAAAAAACTGATGCCTAAGAATGATTATGTATGTGACTTGTGTTGCAAAACAGGCAAAAAAAGCCACTGAATATTTTGTGGCTTAATTTCAAGATTCCCATCAGTGTTATAAAGAACACAGTTGGGTTTTAATTGCTATCTTAGTATTACCAAGATGATCTAATAAAGCTGATTATTTTTGTGTTTTCTATTAGTTGTTTCTTTAAAATAAAAGCAAAAGTATCTTCCAATCTCATATTAATATATCGTTAATTAAAAACTACTTCAATTATTTTCTTTATAAGCTCTACTATAAAAAGTTCCAATTAATTCCTCATTACTGTCCATAATATCTGTATCTTGCAGTAGTGCACATGCCCTATAAAAACATGCATTTAGATCAATCATATCCTGAAGCTTCACATGGATGAAACCAATTTTCTGCCAAAAAAGAGAAGAAAGTGGGTGTCTGTGCTGATTCCACCCTAGACAAATCATGCTCGAGGTGTGATGTTCGGTGCTTAACAAAAGAGAAAAAAGAACACTGCCACATTGGGAATCATAGCTTTGATCCTTTAAATATATGTTAAAATAATTCCATATGCAGTAAGAGGTGAGTAGTAATATTGTTCTGCAGATGGGGAAAACTGAAACACAGAGGGTGAAATACAAGAGTAATACAGTGGCAGAACCAGCAATGAAACACAAATATCTTGCTCTGTCAATTTACTCTCAATTTATTCAAAGGTTTTTGGGCAGGTCCTTCTGTAGTGTTTCAGGCTGATGAAGGGTTATGTCTACATGAAGTCTATACTTGCATCGTTGTGCAAACCCCAAAGGCCCACGACACCCCTTTACTTGCTTTTGGAGCCCTCCCAGAGCCCCTGGAGCTTAGAGGGGAGCTAGCTACCTGCCTGTGGGTCAAATGGCAAATTACAGCTAAGAAGGGGTTTAAGAAACAGTTTCTGGCTGCCTCTCTGTTGCCTGCTTCCTGGCTGAGACCAGAGCCCATCTGTGCAAGCGTCCTCCTTCATTTCGGTCCTGGCAGCAGTCAGCGGTCTCTGCTTAGGAGCAGTGCCGCTAGCTGTGCCTTCCAGGAACAGAGAAGGATGGATGCAACGTGTCCCCATGGGTGTGCGAGTCACCCTTTGGGCCCCAGCCACAGAGACAAGATTAGCACAAAGAGGAAAGTGGGAAAAAGGAGTATCCACAGTGAATGCCTAGTTTAACAGCCATGAACTCTTTGTATATCAAATACCTGTGTCTGCATTCGTAATGCGATACGTGTTTTCTCTTTATTATCATTCTCTTCAAAGATGTTACTTTTAAGAATTCTGCCCCCCCCCCCCGCTTTTGGGTTCAAAACTCACAATTGACTTAAAATAAGCATGGATTCTTCTGCTTTTTTGTCAGGATGAGAAACCAGTGACATGAAGTCTTTTGTGACAGGCTCCTCAGATGATCTTTCCAATGTGGTCTCTAACAGGGGAGTGGCAGAAATTTTATGAGGAAGCCCATAACTTTTCAACTTTTGTCAAGCCTGTCATTGTGTCTATTTTATTCACACCAACTTTCTTCCCACCCGTCTTAGCTTCTCATTGACCTCACAAGCCAACACTTGCTTGAAAATGTCACCCCTGGAGAACAGACTGATGCCAAATGACAGCTGTTTCTTTTCATTTTCTCCTTATATCTTAACATGCTTTTCTTTCTGAGGGCCATCAGCAATAATAATCACTCCCTCACCAGGAACATGTGAGTAAATAGCTGTAGGGTGTTGCTGTTCTTTATGTAAGTGAGAGTTGGACTGGTGAAAAACAGAGGAGGATGCCGCTTAAAGAGAAGACTACTAGATTGTTTTGGTGAATCCACAGCACTGTGTATTTGTGTGATATTGCCTGTGTGATTTAAGGGACGGTTTCACTAAAATTGTATCCTTCTCATAGGTGGCTGCACAGAAAATCGCTTCCCTGCTCATGGCTGCATAGAGGCATGTAACTTGTCTTCACCATATGGCAGATGGTGAGGGAGGGGCATGGGAAAGGCTGTCCTGATTTTCCCATTTTCCCTCGGCAAGGGGAGGCTCCTGTGCTTGCTCAGCTGGGGAGAGCTGCCCCAGGCCATCCTACGTCTCCCGCTGAAGTGGCACCAGGATGCAGTGCCCAGCCCAGGGCTCTTCCCAGCAGGAAGGCGATGGCAGCTCCTGCCTTCTGAAAGTGAGGAGGATGTTTTGCAGCACCAGCAGCAAAGCAAGAAGTGCTGTAATATTCGGAGCCGAGATTCTCAGCTGAAGCTCAGGCGATGTTTTTATCTGCAAAGAAAAGGGGTGTTTCATAGCACCTTAGTGGCCTCTGTTCGGGGTTTCCCAGTGACTCCAGAGGAAATGTCTGCAAAGGAAAACTAGTTTTTGCTGATAGCTTGGAGTCTGCAGCTCAGACCGGATCCCCTGTCGTTTCAACATCCTCCTGGAAGGGGCAGCTTGTTTTTATTTAGAGCTATGCAGATCTCCTGGATAAAACTCAGCATAGCTGATTCCAGCGAGTGCGTGTCAGTGAGGGAGGCAGGCTGTTGTCCTCACCTGGTGCCCTCCCTCCTTCCTGACGCGGGACACAAAAAGTGCGCGGGGCGAGGGAAATTGTCTTCCTTGCAGAAGACTTTTCCGGCTGGAGGCAGTTCCCTCCGCTCCAGCAGCTTGCGGTACAGAAACGCAGCATCACCTACTCCTGCAGCAGGAGCCAGGCACGCCCCCGCCCCCCGCCCTCCGGGGCCGGCCCCCGCCGCCAGCTCTCGGCTGCAAAGCCCTCCTGAGATAACAGGAGACCGGGAGAAAAACAAAACAAAACAAAAAAACAACAGAGCAAACCAGAGCTCAGGAAGAGACTCGTCCGAGAGAGAGGGAGGGCTGGGGGCTTGGGGCCGGGGCCCCCCGCCCTGCTCGGGACCAGCGGCGCGGTGGCGCCGCCGGCCGGCAGGTGGCGCCCAAGTGCGCGGCGCCGCCGGCGGCTTCCGCCCCGCCCAGCCCGGGGGCGGGGCCGGGTTGAGCCGGCCCCACCCGGCCCCGCCCCCGGTGGTGCCTTTAACCCCTCGGTGCCCGTCCCCCGTTCCCTCCCGCCCCCGCTCGGCACCGGGCAGGGAGGGGGGAAGGGGGGGTGGGCAGGGCACACCGGCGGCCTTTGACAAAGGGAGCCCGCCCCTGCGCCCGGGGAAGCGGGGGAAAGGCCGGGGGAGGGAGGAGCGCGGGATGTCGCGGCGGGGAGGGATGCTCGCCTGCGGGAGCGGCGACGCGACCGGCTCCCCAGCTCCGTCGTTCCGGCGTCAGGGACGAGAAGGGAGAGAAAGGAGCCGGTGCCTGCCGGATACGCGGGAAGGGGGACCGGCCGCCTCCTCCCGCAGCAGCAGCTGTACCACGTCCGGCGACATTTTTGGGAGGAGTGCTACCCAGCGACATTAGCGTGCATAAGCACCCTGCAGAGAAGTACGTAACTGGCAGTAGGTGCCCACGCATGTGCAGACGTACGTGTCCGTGCAGGGTGGTACGCTGAACTTGTCACTGAAGGAAAATCACATCCATGCAGTAAAAAGAACATTAAACCATTCTTCTGCAGTGAGTGGCCTCCCTGTGATTTATCGGTCATCCAGCAGCCACCCACCAAAGGTTGCTCTTCACTCCAGCGAGCGACAGCGTCCGTCGGTTCATTTTGTCCTGGAACCGGCGCCTCAGCAGCCGCCACGGCCAGGAGTGCTCGACAGCCATTGCTGCCTGCCATCGTACGCCCTCTCGGCCTGGTCGTTGTCAGCGAGCCAAAATCCAGAAAGCCACAAGCTTTTGCAAGCTGCCTTCTTTCCCCGAGTGTGAGAATTTCAGCGTGTCTCAGTACTAAGCATGCCAAGAAAAGGCACAGTTTGTCATGTGAATTACTTCAGACTTTTGTTTACATCTTTGGCCGAAGCCCCTGAAAGCAAATAGTTCACATGTTTTGTGAGGTGACAGATATATTTTTTTTTAACTGCTGAGACGTTTATCAATATATTTACACTCTGCCCTTGAATAGCATTTGTTAAGATTAGCACATGCTGTAATATTTTTCCATTACCTAAAATCAGCAGCCTCATTAATAGCTGGGTTAATCCCCCAAACCTCTAAATACCTGAAATGAAGAATTTTTAGAGCTAGGACCAAACTGTGTATGTTGGTCTTATTTTCTCTTCATTTGCCTAATGCAGCAGAGAAAATTGGAGAGCTTGCAGCGTTTAGGAGCAACCAAAGAATGCATCGCCCTTCTTTAGTAGGGCTCGCTTGCATACAGCTTTTTGATCTCATATGACACAGATGAAAAAACTACTCAGCTACTGCAGAAGTCTACAATTATTACTTAGTTCATCAGGTATAACCCAAGAACAGGGAGAAGATTTCTACGAACTTTTTCAACGATTCTATGTATGTGAAATGCATAAGCTGCTCCCTGACCCACGTTTCTTGTGGGTGTGGCAATACGGTACTTACTGGATGATATAAACTGAGTGCAGCAGGCCAGCAAACATTTTTTTCCTCTAGTCTGCTGAAGGAGCCTTGTGTGCTTTGTCTTTCTTTGTCTCCTTTTTCTTGGCATTTAGGTTGCTCCCATTTCAATGGCATCTCACTAAGTCTCTGATGAAGATTATCCTATTGTCTTTAAGGTGTACCGCAGTAAGGAACTAAGGGCTCAAATCCACTATCAGGCTGAATAGTGATCCTCCCAGGCCCCTGTTATTGGGCCTGGGATTTATCATTGTAATTAGGCACCTAAATTGCACATACAGATAACAGGGGAGGTGCTTGGAGATGGCAATCAGAACCGTGCATTAAATGGGAAGATACCTGAAAGTTAGCTGATAGACACTATGAAGTATAGGCACCTATTGCCAGCTCACGTACCCTGCAAGATGCTCAGACCAAAACAGGACTCAGCAGGGGCTTAAAGTCATTCCACTGGATGCAGGTGAAAAAAATCATGCATTTATTTTCAAAATAACCAGAGGTAATGGTGTTTTTTTAATACGGCATCTCCCTGCTTTCCTGGGAGAACTTGCCTGGAGAATGGGAGCACTGGGGCCTGAGGGGGAATGCCCAGGCTGCTGCTGGGAGGCTGGGGATAGCACTGGGGCTGTCCTGCTGTGGAAAAAGCAGTTGAAGGTTCAGAGAGGGGGAATGCGTGGAACAGGCTTTGTAGTTCAGGCTCCGCAATCCACTGGTGAAAACACTTCACAAGGGATGGGGAGCGCAGTTTCAGTCCCAAGTGTCTATGTGTGTCTGTCATTCAATGCCTTATTCAATGCACAGCGGTTACTAAATCTGGAACCACAATTAACATCTCCTGCTCCAGCTTGTCCTTAATTTTCCCAGTCTTTTTTTTTTCCTTTTGAATGAAATGGAATTGTGTCTATGGTGCTTTCTGCTTAACAAAATGCAGTCGGTGTGTGCTGGTGTTCGCTGAGCATGCCTGTCAGCTTGGGTCCCCCGGGGAACGTAAGCAGCAGGAGGCTCATTTGTAAATCTCCAAAGGGTGGTAGGCACCGAGAAGCACAGCTTAGCCAAGGCGATTGCGTATCTGGGCATGCACAGTGCTAGAATATCAGACTGGCAAGTATAAAAATAAAATGGCTTCTACAGTGGTTGTGGTTTTTTGTTTGTTGGTATATAAATTCCATCTAAATTTTACACTAGTCTATTCAGTTCACAAAGCTTCAGAAGCATTCAGAGCCAGTTTTTGTACAAGACAGTCCTTGCACTTATATTTTCTTACCAGCATTTGTGTTTCCTTTTCTTTGTTCCCTTATGCAGTTTCTCATGTGGGTGTGAGAACTATGTGATATGCTCCACCTGCCGTATGGAGCAAAAGTCTTGAATTTTTCGGTCTTCTGTATTAAATCTCAGCTGAAAAACCCCATTTGCTGCCTTGTCTGACTTCTTCAGAGACAGTGCTGCTTCTCTAATCAGTTTTCTAACAACATGACTTTTGTAATGGGGGGATACAATCTTCCTCAGAGATAACAGGCAAAAAAAGTCTGTAGGAATCTCATTCATGTGACTGTTTGCTCTGATTCCATCTGGATGCGATGAGAAGGATGCTCAGTCCCGTCACACTGGTGTGGGAGCTGCACTCTGTCCCTCAGCCAGCCCTGAAGGGAGCATTGCACCAAGAAAAGCAGCAGGACGCTCAGCTTTGACACCAAGTGAGTGCTGAGTCCAGAGCAGACAATGATGCGAGGAAGCGGTGACCTTGTAGCTGTCTCATTTGGGGTCCAGTTCCAAGACATCTGTTAATTTAACATTGGCTGTGAGAACTGTCGGAGCAAATGGCTTGGAAACGAGGTGCCATAATGGGAAAAACCCGATGCTATATAACACTGCTGGTTAAAAAAATCTTCTTAACCCCCCCACCTCTTTTGCAGCTACAACACGCTCCGTCATTGTCAGCGTCTCCCATGCACGGGGTGATGAATCGCCATTTTAGGCAGGCGGTTTATGGCTCATAAATACTTGGGTGTGTTAGACTGTAATGAATCCCTTAGGAATGACAGTACTGTTTGGACAGTGGCTGAACACATCCCTCTGAATTCCCATCCCTTCAGCATAGAAAATGGATTTTAATGGTCACAAACAGATGGTGTTCATGAAAGGGAGAAAAAAAAATCAGATTATAGCTCATGTCAGACAGGGTGGAGAAAATAATCTGCTGTATTTAAAGCTTTAGTTTATTAGAAACTGCTTCAAGCAGTTCTGGTACAATGGAAAAGCATCTAACTAGTATTACAAAAAGACAAAAGACAAAGCAGTTCAGGTCAAACTAGGTAAGAAGAATCTAAACTCCAAGAATAGGGTTAAAATTTAGGCTTGCTTTTTTTGTCTGTTTTGTTCAAATCAGTCAGGTTTGATTGCCCCAGTTCAACTGTCAGCAGCAGAAAGAGTTAAACCAAAGTGTCCTGCATCCCAGGAGAATGTCATTAATAGTACCTTACTTTTTGAGCATCTTCTGAGTCCCTTAGAAATCTAGTTCTCTGCATTTATTAGAAAGGCCAGGAAAAAAAATCAGTCTTGCATCACCCTGAAATAATTATTTTAAACAGGATACTGCACTGAGAAATCACTGATCCTAGCAACTTTGGCTCAGATGCCTGTTCAAGCCTCAAGAGAGCACATAAACACCCATTAATGCATACTTCATGTGTAATACAGTGATAAATACAAGGCCTATTATTGACTGTGGCTCAGACACGAGACTTAAATTTCACTGTAGATGCTTAACTTTATGACTGTGATCTATTAAAAAATCCATATAATGCCTTAGATGTTTGTTTCCATTATCATCTCCAATCACTATCAGCAAATGCACCCAGAGTCCGGGGAGTTGTGACTGGAGCCCATAACACTCAGTTCTTTTCAGGTTATGGTAGGAGATTTGTTGATGATATATTCTCTTTCTGATGCTTTGAATCTTGCATTCCTGCCTTAATGCGTGCCCAGTTTCAAAAGGGTTAAATATTCTCTTTGTTTTTCCACTTTACCCAACAGAGTGCGTTAAGGTGGTGGCTAAGGTATGTCTCCTGAAGTACCAGGTGTTCTTCTTAATGCCATTTGCCTTGATGGCACCCAGGGAGCTTAAAGGTGAATGGCAGCAGTTCCTCCTTGAGCCATGTTTTAAAAAGTAAAGATAAAGGCAATATCACGCAAAGCAAGATAAAAGATGAAGCAATAACAGGCATCCAAGCGTATTTGTAGACTTTGTGTAAGCAATCTTTCTTCTGCACTGGCATCTCTCGCAGGGTGACAGGAAAATTTGCATCCTTCTTTTCACTCTTTGCTTTTCTCTGCTGAGTGTTGTGTGTAATGAAACTTAATTTCTAAGTGCTTAACGCTGTGTAGGGATTTTAGACTGTGACAGCCATTCCTAGGATCCAGTGCCAAAAACCTTTTATAGTTCCAGCCCAGCGTGTGTCTCTGGAGTCAAAAGGGAGGTAAAATATTTTTGCCTACTCTGACGTCAGACAAAGCTTCCAGTCAACATCTCGCAGGGCTTGCAGTCAGAAGGAGAGCTGAGATGGGATCTTGGATTACCAGATTAGCAGGAGTGGGTTTGCTACCCTGGTGTATTGCGGCGGTGCCCTGCGATGCCTGGCTGGTGTGTGGAAAGGTCCAGCCTTGTCCTGTTACGGCTCGACTGAGCGGTGATTAGGTTTTCGTTCCCGAGCGTGTTGTCTATGGGAATTGCAGGCCATTTCCTTGATATAAGGGAGAAAACCAGAGGAAGGGTGTGATTAAACTGCTGAAGCGATTGATTTCGCCAGTTGCTGTGGTCCTGGCCAGTGGCCAGCAACACCGGGGAGCTGCGGTGGGCAGCCTGGAAGTACGGGAAGCACAGGGACATGGAGGAAGCAGATAATGGGCAAATGAATCGAATGGCATATGTGAAAATGCAAGAAGAGATTCGTGTTCTGAAGACACAGTGTTCTTTGCCATACTCTTTTACATGAATCCTCTTGTAGGTTGGATAACGGCATGACGGGGAAAATTAGCTTTCGGAGTCAAAACAAAAAGCGCGAAGCATTTTTTATGAAATGATCAAGGGATCTTTATGCTCCCTGAGAGCGCGCAAAGATTTAGTCTGCAACTGCCTCTGCAGGGAGGGGTAAGAAGCTGCGGTCCGCAGCTCTGTCGAGTTTGTACCAGAGTCTTAATTTCTTTACAGGGCTTTTTGTGAGACTTGCAATAGACAAAGACCCAATATTTGTCTCTCTGGCCCTGAACCAAGCATGTTATAGCTGATTCTCCACCTTACTAACCTCCTCTGAGCTCCACTGGCAGCCAGTTACTGCTGTTTGCACTGTGCGTGGAATGCGAGTATCAGCGTGTTAAATCAGCGCTAGCGTACAGTGTTGCCAGCTCCTATCTTTTATGAAGAAATAACCACAATGTCTGAAATGTTCCTTGAAGGCTGTGCTTCTGAATCCGTGCGAGTATGAGTATCTCAAAATTCCTTAAAGAGGGGAAAAAAAGAAAGAAAGAAAAAGAAGTTGAAATTATGAACCAAATGCAAAAACCAAAAGAGAACTGAACAATATAAAGTGGAATATGCTTTTTAACGCTCATGATTTTTGTGGCACGGCCAATCACTTTTCAATGCCTGGGCTTGGCAAAAAGTGGAAAAAATTACAGAAAAGTGTGAACGACATTTCTTGCAGATCTTTCTAAGGGGAGAAAGAACTGAGGAACAAAGGGGACATGAGAAGGCCTTTGTCTCTTTCCCAGTGGGTGAACATGCCTGTCATTGTGTGAAACAGAAGGCAGTAGTGTGTGCCTGGTGGCCCTCAGAGCTTCAGGCCATCCGGATGATTGCTGAACGGCCATGGCTGGAGCCTGGAGAACAGTACGTGCGGGTAATGACTGCGGGGCCGGTCGGTGTGATCTGGGCAGCTGTCCCTTCCAGGCTGCCTGGAGACAACCGGCTCGTTTCACTGAACGCCCGATGGTAATAACTTCTAGTCCCAGCAAGCCGAAAATGGATGGGGACCGCTCACCCGGAGGTGAAAGGTGCCGTACCCCATTCCAGTGCCCTGAGTCACTCGTGCTCCCCTTACAATGAGCTCTCTGTGCCACGCTGAGGGATGCTTTTGCTTTGCTGCTTTCCAGCACCGGTGGTGAGCTGTGGTTAAAACAAATGAACTGCTTTCCGCAAACTCATCCCCTATGGCCCCTTGTTTATTTTAGAGGGCACAGTAGCGCATAATGTGTAGCCTAAGACTGTATTGCTGATTACAAATATCACCTTGCTTTGGCTTGAAAGGCCTCTCACCTCGAAAATTCAGATCTTTGCTAAACCCTGGAGACTGTGCAACTCATACCAGAGCATGTGTTGTGAGCTACTGGATGTGAGTGAACATAGGCTGTGAGATCAATGCAAATTATTTCCATTTCACATTTTGTCCCATTTTTACAGCAATATTTCAGCCAAGGAAGTTACCTGTGTACACATAAACCAGCTACTGTTTGTAACACGTTGGTCTAGTCTGCAAGGCTTCGCATGCTTGTAATGTCCTGGAAACGACACAGTTTAATACTGCCTGTGCATAAAACGGAGCAGGAGAAGCTTGTCTATTTAACTGACACTTGTCTAGCCGGTCAGTGGCAATAGTGTACTGATGACTGAGGTGTTTACATGCATATGGAAATGTAGCTCATTATTTCTGCAAGTATCACTCAGCTCTGCTGTGTGCAGCTCCCCGCCTTATCTAGGGTACCACACATTAGACAGACACCGTGTGCTATGTCAAGGTAGGATAGACTTATCGTGAGAAACCTGCAGCACACATGCCGCATTAAGAAAACAGCATGAACTGAAACTCTTTCCTTCACTACTCCAAGAACACGGAAAATCCGTTAATTATAGTGAGAAGAATCAGGAAGGACTGAATGAAACTCACTCGTACTATCTCCCCTCCATCGTGCCTCACTTTTTCCTGTTCTGAGGCATCGCCACTGTGTTTGCCTGAAGTGTGCACTGAAGCACCAATCCTCACATGTGTGTTTGCTCTGGTGGGATAAAACAATGCCTTGATACTATTTACTTTTGTGAAATGAATGTGGACCTCTGTAGGGCCCTTGCGCCTCAGTGTTTTGCAGCAAAGGTCAGGAGTCTATTCAAAAGACTTCCAAAGTGTTATTGTTAAAACATCTCTTTGCTATGTCACTGTTTTCCCTTTCCTCTCCTCATTCAAAATAATACATTGTCATTAGTGACTTATAACGCTCTCCCCCCAAGTGCAGCGTATCCAGCTTTCCTTGTTTTTTTTCCCAAGCTTCCTTCCTATCTAACCGAAGAATTGTTTTAGTCAATTTGGACCCAAATATTCCTAGCCTTGCTATCATGAAAAAAAAAATCATTCTGTTTTTTGCAGTGGTTTATAAGCACTGCAGTTTTATTGCTATTGTGAGCTGCAGCATTATGATTTGTTATAACAGAAAAGGTATGTTCTAATATGGGTATTCTTGCAATGTTCGCTCTGACCCTTGTGAGAGTCTTTTTATGTCTAATGTGGCCAAAACTTTAGGCTTTTAATACACTAGTCAGTTTATGAATCCCTGTAAACGACACTTCAGCAAGAAAGGAGAAAGGGAGGAAGGTGTGCTACTATAATTCAGTAATGGTGTGTACTACCTAGCTCTTGTACTCCTAACTGAAGGTTGTCACTTACATCATATATCTTGATTTCAGACATCTTTAATGTGGCATTTAATTTTTTACTCAATGACTTTTAAAGTCCAAAAGATCTATAAGATCATCCAAAATGACATTTTCAGTGATTTGGATTCTCAGTTATTATTTAGCCAGTCTTTACACTGAATCTGGCATGTTGTCTCTGACCAAATTGTGTCCTACAGTGAAGTCACCAGTCCTCCATCTGAGCACACTGAGGGATTCTGGACCTAAAACTTGCCCACTCTATGCCAGAAATTAATCATCTTCTTATTTCTTCAGATTTATCTGTCTTTACAGCTTGAAACTATTTGTTCTTGTTACAGTTTATTCTACTGCATCAAAAAAATCTTTATTTTCCTCTTTTGAGAGCATTTATTCACTGTAACCATGTTACCTCAAAGTCTCCATTTTGATAAATTGAGCAGAGCAAGCTCTGTTGGTGTCTTGCTAAGGCAAAGTTTACAGTCAAGGAATATTTTTTGAGCCTTTTTGCACTCCCATGAAACTACTAGCATGGTTTCTGAAGGAAATGTGACTTACGTGATTGCAGTGTCTGTCTGTCCGACTCCTTCCCATTCTTTTCCTCATATCTTACTAAATCTTTGGCCACTTTAACTCCAAACTGTCAGAGAGGTAACAGTCTCAGAGTCATGACAGTCTGCATATTTCAAGTTTTATGAAAATTGTTGTGCTGGGAGGAGGTGAGACACATCTGTGCTACTGCAAAAGGAAAGGCTGCTAGAGCTCAGCCAACTGCCCAGCCAGCACTGCCTAAGCTCTTTCCTCAGGGCGATGGTGAGGAGACAGCAACAAACACATTAGAGGCAGAACTGGGCTATTGCATAAGTGGCAAGGGAATAAAGAAATGAAGGATGCAATTTCATAGGAAACCAACTTTCCTAAATCATCTCACGAGCTGCAAAACTAATGATAAACTGTAGGCATCACTAGTGGATGGAGTGCTCCCCACTCAGAAGAGATTTCCTGTACGTCAGACGTAGGTGTTAGAAAATGAAAGATGCCAGCTACATCAATTATTATTTGCATGCTGGGAATATATTTGCTATTTTTGGATTTTTGTATCTCTGTGCCTGTGAATTTGAGCTTTGTTGGTACTAGTGAACACTTTATGGCTGTTTGGCCAGAAATGTGGTCTGCATTATACAACTCTCTATGGTGCTATGAATAGAAGTCACGCAGGCTGAGGCACTCAAGTAATTTCTCTGTCATGATATGTATCTGCTATAACACAAGCGGAATAAAATCCTCCAGCCAGCTCTGACAGTCAGCCACCTCTGACAGTCAGCCACCTCTGGTAACTGATGTATTTTGTGATGACTTTTACCATCCCTACCATGTTATGAATTCTTATCCTGCCTTTTGCCTTAAACAATTAGTAACACAAATTCAAATATCCTGCCCCATCGTACTGACAACCCACTAATTATATATCTAAATGTATATACTCACAAGATAGGCTATCATCTCTTGGAGGAAGCAATTATAGGACAATGCGTGTCAGCTGGAAGATTAAGGGCCCCGTGCTAGTTCAAAGAGTTGAGTTTCAATTCTCACGATCTGTTATGTCAGTGACTTTGGGATTAATGGCTACCCGAGATCAAGATGATTTGTGTAGAAATGTTAATGGTGGTGCAATACAGTGCATAGGGGTCAGGCGTGTATGACTGGTGATCAGTATTCCTGGAGCTCATGGGAAGACCATCAGGCATCTGGGAATGGGCTAAAAAGAAAGCATGTAAAAATTGTTTCCTTGTAATTTTAGACAATTTACAGGCCTCTAAATCTGTTTCCTTTACACTTGCATTTTTCTAATAAGAATTGTTTTAGGAAGCCTTGTGATGATATAAAATCACACTTTTACTTGCAGAGGCTTTGACTGATTCAAAGATCATTAATAACTTTTTAGTCATTGAAGGAAATGCATGCTTGATATCATGTGAAAACAAGATGAGCCATGTTTCTTGCCACAGAGAAAGGGTTCTTGGCAGGTTTTATCTAACACATTATATTGCATAACACATTATATACATTTTTATATATATTACATCATGTAAACACAAATGTAAACATACAATATAGACATAAAGTATAGCATATAATACCAAGATAATATATATTATTATACATTATATATAATCCATCAATATATTTTACAGCATAAGATTCCTTGCTGCAGAGGCATTTTTATTTAGCATTTGAAATTATCCTGAGTTTCTTATGCCTGAATGATTGACAGAGCAGTTGCAAGGAGGTAGCTAGAATTGGCATATTATATGCAGTAAGCAAAAACTGTGAAAGGTGCAGTAGTATAAAATAGTGAAGAAAGAGTTACTATGAGCATGGTTAAGGGAAGCTAGGCTGTTTGAGAGCAGAACTGATGGATTTATTTGTTCTATGTAGTATTTCCTTGACTGAGGTAAATTTGCATCATCTCGTCACCATTAGAGAAGCGTGCTGATTTCTTTACTGAGGATATTTCAGAAGGCAGGAGTGTGTGTCTGGGTGGTTGTGAACTGGCCACCGTGAGCGTGTAGTCTTTCAAGGAGACCTGCTTGGAGTGGCCCGAAGCAGGGCCAGGTCATGAGCTAAGGGTTTGGTGGCGTGAACAAGCAGAAGCCCATTTCTGGGGCTCATTTTCTTTTATTTCAGCGGTGCCATGCTCTATAGGTGGCTAGGCAAGGAAAACTGGTTCCCATATTCACTTTTGTACTCAAAACTGTAAGTGATGTGAAATCTGTTATACATCTAATAACAAGTGGTTTGTTACCTTCACTGAACTTTATAGTTCAAGGCTGAATTTGTTGAATTTCATCTTCCAGCTGCTGTGTCTCATTAGGCATTATTTTTGTTATATCTCTGCCTCGCTGTAAATGCATATAGGCTGTAATCAAGTAATTTCTTAACCTCTAGAATAAACCTAGATAGATTAAGTGTCTTCACTCTCCACGTAACAGCTATATTTTCCTGCTTTAACCATTCGCCTCTAAGCCCTTTGCAAATTTTCAACCTCCTTTTTTGAAACGTGGATTTCCCAAAAGGATGCTGTGTTCTCACAATGAGCTCACTGATGACTTCTGTAGAGAAAGTACCATCTCTTTGCCGCTCAGTATTATTTCCCTGTTTCTTCATCCAAAAATCTTTTATGCTTTTAAATATGAGCTGTTCTGCTCAATTAGCTGTCTTGTAGAGCCCTGAGGCAGTTCCCCATTGCGGAGGGCTGATCTCCATTCTTTCTTCCCAGCTGTCCAAGCTTTTGTTTTGAAAACACGTCTTGCTTGACTGGGCATGGTGTACAGGGCAGACAAATTGCTCTGACTGCTCTTCTAACCTTCATGATACCTGCATATTTTATCAGCAGTTTTGAACTTATTTTCAGACGATTAATGAAAATTGTGATTCTGCCCTTGCAGCTTCCTCACTGTTTTTTAACGATCTGTGAATCAGCCAGTCCGTATTCAACTTAACCTGTGCTCCAGTAATTGCTTACAGGATTGTGTTTTTCCTACAGTTAGCATAGAATGGCACAAGCGTAGTATGAAATCACTTGCTGGGCAGTTACCAAAGAGTGTGAAATCTTTCTGCTTACTTTTTGAATGAAACTTGCAATGTCAGAGAACAAAACTGGATTTGTTTGACATGGCAAATTTCTTTTAAATCACAGTGGCTGCTCTTGGTCTGTAACCATTGCACAGCACAGCTGGACTCTCCGTTGGCCACGAGACAGTTTAGTTTAACCCACCTTTTCCTGTGGCTCATGAATTTACTCCAAGAGTGCACACAAAAAAAAAAAATCTATAATGAGTCGCTATCAATAAAAACTATTCTTTTTTCTTTACTTTTTCTTTTGCTCTCTGACTTAGAGGTGAAAAGGGAAAACTTAGATTTCATTTGCAAATGCAAATTCCTTCTGGTGAATGAAAGAAAAAAGTGGATGGAGTGAGTAAAACAAATGGATATTTCTAGACTTGATAGAAGCATGGAGAACACTGATAAAACCAGAAACTTTACAGACAAACGTATGCTTTTGGCAAAACATAATTTTCACTTCAGAAGATACTATGAATAAAAAATGGGTGGGAGATCCTTTAAACACTAGGCCCCAAAATATCACATTCATTATTATTCATCTGTAAAAGTCTGAGTGATAGTTGTATGGTGTTGGGGAAAATGGCTTTTTTTAAAAAAATCACAAGAGGATAAAAAAACTTTCTCTTTCTCTTAGTCCTTCTGAAATGCATAAGGTTGGCAGTTGTTGTTATGAAGACAGAAGAAAAAGGCAAATGTGGAGAACTTTCCTGTGTACTGCATCCTCTAGCCAGAATGCTCTTTGGTCTTGCTCCACACTACGTATGACAATGAAAATCTAAATGTTGAGAGCTAGCTATATGATCTAAGAAGGTGACCAGTCATAAAGAACTTGACGCAAGATGAAGTTTTCCTTTTGTATGCCTAAAAGTAAGCTCTTCCAGACTTGTTCTCAATGTAAACGCAAAGAAGTCTGCACAAAAAAAAACCCTGATTGAAACCTTTCTTTTAAGTGTCAGGCTTAAATAGGGGAAGCTTGATTTCACTCCATGTTCTCTGGAAAAACCGTCTCTATTAAGCCATCTTCACATATTGCTCACTGATTAGATGCTTCTTTGTATTTGGATATATATTACAAGAAGGAACTGATTTTCCCCCTCTTTCGTAATTTACACAGATCAAAGAGCCATAAGCCATGAAAACAGCAGAAACTCTACAACAATTCTTTTCTACCTGGCAGTAAAATGCCTACAATTTATTATGCAGTTAGTCAGTTTAAAAGCCTGGGCCCTCACAAGTTATTGTTTTCTTAAGAAATATAGATGCCTTTAAAAGTAGTTCATTAGCATTATTCTCTAGTCTTTTTCTTTCTCTCTGGTTCAGCAGAATTGCTGCTGTTTGTCTGGAGCCCATCTCTCCCCATGAGACTTTATGTGGAAAGTGCATCATACACCATGGTATTGAATCACACTCACTTTTCTAATGAAGCATCTACCAGGGCTTTTGTAAGCATGATGCATTTTGCTTACTGTTGTGGCTTTCCCTTCCATCTCCAAGAGGAGCAAACATTTTTCCCTAATTTTTATTCAACTTAATATGTCTTCTATTACAGTAGCAAAGCAGGACAGCATACTGTACAAGAGTAATCTGCCTAAAAGAGGTGGCACAAACACAGGTCCCAGGGTTTCTCTGCTAGTGTAACGACTGATCGACATGATCAGAACAGAATTCACATGGCAGGCTCCTCTTAACACTATCTTTAAATAACAACGATGCTCCCAGTGCTCTAGAGCAATTTTTGCTCTGTCTGCCTTTGATAGCACCAGCTGAGAAGCATGTATTGTCTCCTAGGTTGTTACGTGCCTAACAAATCTGGGATTCAGAATTAAGTCAAAGGAAAGAAAAAAAAAAAAAGATACCTTTGAAACCGCTTTGCATGGTGAGTTACCTGCCTGCAACCTGAAGTGCCGTGCCTCAGCCTCGAGGCATACAGAGCCTAAAAAGAGGCTCGCTGGGCTCCTTCCTGCTGTAAAGGCTTCAGAAAAACAGTTGGAGCGTGGAGAAGGGCACCCACCTCTCCTTCCACAAAAAAGACTTCCCCAACGGACACGTGCAGAGGGGAGCTGGAAGGACTTTGTCACGAGCTGCAAGTGTCCTAATGGCCTGGCTGGGAGTGCACAGCGACGCTGCCTCATTGACTGACAGCCACAAGGCTCAAAATCTGGAGTTCAGGCTACCAAAGGCACCCCTGTGGCTGTGCGCCAATTAGTTGTGGGGAGAAGGTGTGCTCTTTATGTGCGAGCAGCTGTTCTCTCTCAGCTTCGTGGGGTGGAATATCTGTCTGATGGCTGGCCGCTAGCAGAAGCATTTGTGGCTGCTTAAACGTGGGATGAAGCCGTGGCTGGAACTGGCTTTGTTCTTTTTGGCTGATGAAGACAGATAAAGGGTGTCATCGGCAATTTGTCTATAAGAAGAGCTGTTACAGCAATTAACTTCTAACTTCCATTTCACAGTTGCTGCTCGTTATCTTTGATAAATGAAGGGTGCTTAGGATGAGGAGTGCCTCCTGAAATGGAAGGGCTTAACCACGACACCTGCGCACGCAGGCACAGGTTGAAGTCGCTAGTGCGGTGTTCGCTTCGCATCACTGCAGTTCTACCACCTGCTAAATTGCTTCACCCTGGTGCCGTGCCGGGTCGGGTCCCAGGGAGCACGACATGCATAACCTACCTGTGGGCTTAGGCAAGGGCAGTAAATTCACTCTCCTCCTTCACCGCCTCGCTTGCCCCTCTCTGGTGCTTTGTGTGACAGGATGAAGTATGTGCCACCGGACTGGAATAAAACAGACAGCCGCTTGCAACTTCTTTAATATGATGAGGATGATGTGGTGAAGGAAAACAACTTTCTGAGTTGATCAGACATCTGGAGGTCTTAAAGAACATTGCTCAGCTTGTCCTGAAAAAGATCCGCAAAGCTAAAAAATAGTAATAACCCCTAAACACATCCATCACCACTCCAAATCTTCCTCTGATTAAACTGCTTGGAAATCTACTTGGCAATGATAAAGAATGACATTTGAGAAAGGTCACAAGAAACATTTTCAAGTTCACTCATCTGGAATAGATACGTATTTAGATGGCTCGGTTGTAGTGTATTGATCACCACAGTGATTTCAGAGCTCTTCATTTCTGGTAAGGAGAATGATTGTAGGTAGTAGACTGAAACCTATCTGCCCCTTGCCATGCACTTACGGCAGGACCACAGCGGGAAGTTTCCTCATAGTAAGGTAGGTGCATCTTGTGGGCTGCTCCAGCAGTCATCCTCTGTGAGGGAACTCCATGAAACTGATCCTTCCATGCAAGTGGGGCAGCTTCTTGGCATTAACCATGGGATAAGAGTGTGCACATTGCCTCATGAGTGCCAACGCCTTGGATCACCATCCTGTCTTGCCTTGCGGTAGCTGTACTTGCCTGTATTATAAGTTGTGACCCTGCAATAAATGACTGTTTCGGACCGATGCAGCCAATCATCCTGAGCTCATAAGCCACATACCAAAATCTTCAGTAGGCAAACAGCTACAAGGCATGCGCCCCATGGAGCAGGATGACAAGAGGAGGGAGAGCTCCAGGAGCAATTCAGAAGCAGGATGAGCCAATGGCTCTGCCAGGCTCCCCATGGCTCCATGAGGGTTGGGACCGGGCTGGGGTGACAGCTGAATCCAGGGAAACTTAGCGATATTAGCAACAACTAATATCAGCTAATATCAACTTCTCCCTCAGTAAGTTTGCAGACGACACCAAGTTGGGTGGGAGTGTTGATCTGCTGGAGGGCAGGAGGGCTTTGCAGAGGGATCTGGACAGACTGGATCGATGGGTGGAGGTCAGCTGTATGAGGTCCAGCAAAGCCAAGTGCTGGGTCCTGCACTTGGGTCACAACAACCCCATGCAACGCTACAGGCTTGGAGTGGCTGGAGAGCTGCCCGGCTCTGGAAGTGCTGGGTGACAGCCGGCTGAATATGAGCTGGCAGTGTGCCCAGGTGGCCAAGAAGGCCAACAGCGTCCTGGCCTGTGTCAGAAATAGTGTGACCAGCAGGAGTAGGGAAGGGATCGTGCCCCTGTACTCGGCACTGGTGAGGCCGCACCTCGAATGCTGTGTTCAGTTTTGGGCCCCTCACTACAAGAAGGATGCTGAGGTGCTGGAGCGTGTCCAGAGAAGGGCAACGAAGCTGGTGAGGGGTCTGGAGCACAAGTCTTATGAGGAGCAGCTGAGGGAATTGGGGTTGTTTAGCCTGGAGAAGAGGAGGCTGAGGGGAGACCTTATCGCTCTCTACAACTACCTGAAAGGGGGTTGTGGTGAGGTGGGTGTTGGTCTCTTCTCCCAAGTAACTTGTGATAGGACGAGAGGAAGTGGCCTCAAATTGTGCCAGGGGAGGTTTAGACTGGATATTAGGAAAAATTTCTTTACTGAGAGAATGGTCAAACACTGGAACAGGCTGCCTAGGGAGATGATGGAGTCACCATCACTGGAAGTGTTCTAAAACATGTAGATGTGGCACTTCGGGACATGGTTTAGTGGGCATGGTGGTGTTGGGTTGATGGTTGGACTTGATCTTAAAGGTCTTTTGCAACCTTAATGATTCTGTGACTGACCCCACTCACTCCATCAGGGCTGAATTAACCAGCAGCCCTAGTGCCAGTACAGCAGCTATGGTCATGCAGTGTCACGCTGGCCAGAAATCTCCATTAGAGCACCATGCCTTCAAATATCTGCCCACAGCTGAAGAACCTCTGCCTGGCAACACCTGTAGACTGAAGGGTGCACCTCCTACTTTAAAAGACAAAGCCAAAATGAATGAACAAGCTCAATCCATTTGCTCTCCAGCCACCTCAAACTCCTTTTAACAGTCCAGCTGTATGTAGCTTATTGATACTCCATCTTTGATGTACAAAGAATAAATCGCAGCTACCTACCAGAGGCCTGAACACGAAGACTTCTGCATATGGGAAGCTGTCATGCAGAAACTGTGATGCACCTGAGCTACTGAAGTTACTGCTTCACTGTCAGACTAACTGGTTGCAGACAAACCTGTGGAAAACTCTCTTTTTTGTATTTTCTCTCTTCAGTGTTAATGCTGCAGCAGTGGAGCCTGAGAGGGCAGAATGGAGCAACTGAGCTGCAGGACTACAACCCAAGATGATTGACACAGTTTTAAGTCCCCTTATTCAGCACTAATAGAATTCCTGCCAAACCCAATTACTCCCACCCAAAGTTGAATTAACTTGCCTCTGTAGCAGTAACTTTTTTGCTCTATCTCAATACAAACTGAGGAAAGATTATTTTACCCCGTAAAACCTCTATACTTACCTGCGTCCAGAGTTTCACTGTGGGCCATCTATAGCTAGGTACATAAGTACACATTTCAAACCACTAGCCCAGAATTTTAAAGTACAAATACCTCTGTTTCTAAATTAGGTATATATTGCCATTGGCCATTTAGGTATTAAATGCCATTGAGTGTATCCATTCTTTTTGGAAGTTTCAAAAGCTCGGGGGGAAAAAAGAGAACAACGACTGTCACGTGCTGTGGATGCATTTTGGGTCTCAGTTTCTTGATTGTCCTCCAAATAGAAAGGACCTCACTGAGGTGGATGGATTTATGTGAAGAACATTCTGTAGAAATTGGGGTCCAATTTAAACACTGGCTTTAATCAGCGTAGCAGAGACAGTGGGCAGCAAAGAAGTAGGAACTTTCTTTTATTTTACTCATATTGTCAGAAATCCTTGTCTGGGCTTTATTTAACCTTTGCTAGAAGCTACCAATGACTCTGCAGAACATTTCTGAGAGCAAGAAGAGCGACTGCCCTGCGTTAATAATCACTGAGGTGTGGCTAGCATGGAGCTTACAAGGAAATATGTTTAAAGTAACAGTGCATGAAAACCTGGTAGCTTTACTTTTTTGCTTTATTGTCTAAATCCTTCAATATGAAAGGGAAGAAAAAATGGTTCTCTTCTCGTAACATTTGTCTCATTAATATATCTTCTCCTGTTCAGTGCAGGTAAGATTTAACCTTGAGATATTTTCTCTTCCATAAGAAGAGACCTGGGAGTCTTGGACTGGAGAAGAGCAAATTCTGCTATAACGATGTGTAATAACCCTTAAATCCTCCTGAAGTTCATAACCTAGTTTTGCTATTCCAAATAATATTTGTGGAGAACTTTATAGCCTGGGAGACCAGAAGAGATCACTATCTTTCTCATCTCACCCCTTATATTGCACACAGCGTTAGAAAAGTTGTCTTGCCCCAGCACTAAGCACATGGTTATGGCTGAACCAGAGAATTGTGTTTCCAAGTTCAGAGCAGAGCCTGGTGAAGCTGTCATATTCTGGCACAAATCACACTTCTTCTTTGGGCTCCTTTTGGAACAAGACTCTTGGTTAGCCTCTTCTTCTCTGAAAATGTTTATACTTCAAGGCTTAAAATGCTTAATGGTGTTATTTGAAAATCTTTTAAATTCACTTGTATGGATGGGAAATGGAATAATTCCATAATATCAGCAGTAACACTAACATAAGGCAAAATAGGACATCCAGGCTTGTACACTCTGAGGTTAAATATGTGATATCAGAAAATTAATTTTACATATGTTTGTTGCTGCACAATCCAGGGAATGGTGACACATGGAACATAGTCCGTCCAGCAAGAAATACCGAGAGGAATATCAAGGGGAGCCAGGAAAGTGTAGTCAGGCAGCAATGACATCAGCCTGCAACCCTCGCCAGCCTCCCTCCACCACGTCCACCGTTCCAGATCGCCGCTCTGCAAAGGGCCAGCACTCCCTTCCTGTGAAATGACTGCACACAGGACCAACTCTAAAAGGCTTTTTTTTTTTCCTGTTTACAAGAATGCATCCTGACTATCTGACATCTAATGTTGAATATGCGATTTATTTGTTTATATCAACAAAATATTCAGCCTTTCAGATGGATTCCTTTCTACTTGCCCTACTGTGGTCACCTCTTCAATTTTGCTTGTTTTCTCCAGAGCTTGTCAAAAGGATGAAAGCTTCCATTTGAATGAGTAGATCATCCCCTTCACAATGTGGTTTGTTACCTCATGCTTTTGGGCTTCATCCACTCCCACAACTCTTTCTCCAGGCTGCTTTTGAGAGTGTATATAATATCTGAATTCCTCAGTAAAGAATCTGTCATTATGGAGGTCAAACGGGTGAGGAAACTGGTGGCTAACTAATGTTTTTTGCTTGCGTGGCTTGTTCATTTCACAAATAGTAGAAAATGTTCTTCAGTCAATGACTGATTTATTTTCAAAGTTTAAAAATGTTAGAAAATACTGTGTGGGAAGTGGAATTTAATCTTCCCAAAGGAGACACTGGCCTTCAGTTTTCAGGTATTACTTTAAATATGCCTAAAAAATCATTAATGGTTAAACAGAGCTGCTTCCAAGAATGTTTTGGTGGCTTACAAAGGTCAAACTAAAGGTTAATTTAACTATTTTAAGTTGCATAACCTTCAAAAGACAGTGACAGCTGAAATAACTGAGTAATTTTATGTAGCAATCAATATCATGGCTGGAAAAGCATGAGAAGGGATATATAATTTTCAGAACTCACCTTAAAAAACAGAAGTAATGTTTTTATTGAGAGAGATGTATTTTTACTTCAGGATAGATAATGTGCTTTTCTATACCATTGGAAAAAACTCAGCGAAGACAAAGTACTTCAATTTTACCATGAGGCAAACTCAGCAAAATCAATTCTGTTGTCCTCATTGACAGTTATTGAATTATCTTGGAGTACAACTAGAGCTTCCTTCTGTTTTTACATTGGAATAGCTCACACAAACTAATATTACCACTTGTTAGCATTATTCTAGGTAAGCAATGTGAAAAGCAAATTCTTTCACTTATTCTTGTATTCAATTTCAATGGGAACTAAAATCACAGACTCTCTTTTAGAAGTTATTTTTTCATTCTTTGTATCTACCAAGCAGCATCTTGTCACAAAAGCACTCTCGTAATTTCGAGGTGAATGTGTTCAAACCTGAGTCTTGACAAAGATATGAATTTCAAGTCTGCATTTAAAAAAAATGGAAAAAACCCCAACCAGAGTCAAAGATATTGTTGACTGAAAGATGATCTGTGTTTTTTGATTTGGAAACCTTGTGGTCCCTCCTATTTCTTTTGTAGTTGTCCTGAGAGTTCTTTCACCTGTTTGATTCTGCCCTCCCTTAACTATTACCTTAGTCTGCAGATAGCTCCATTCTGAGTCTTAGTCCTTTTCTCAGATTTCCACCACTTAAAGTCTCTGTTTTTTAAGAATGAAGATATCACATTTAAATGTGTCTGACATTACCATAGCAGATGCCATAAAAACAGACACAATTTTCTGTAGGAATTACATGTGAACATTTGAGTGCATAATTTACCTCCTTTACAATTTGATCCATATCCTAGAAAAATATTACTAGAAAAACATTAAGAATAGAGCATTGAAAAAAATATGGAAAAAATTAATAAAAATAGGAATTACTGCAAATATAAACTTCTGAGTATATTGAAATGGAATCTAACATGGCCCATGTCTTAGTCTTCCCATGTCTTCCAAAAATAGCTTTGAACACATGTTCCAAAAATCACATAAACTGTATTAGCATGTTTGAAAGGAAGATGTACAATAGTTGGGGGGTTATTTATTTATTTATTTATTTATTTATTTGGACAATCCTAGGGTTTGTTTTTTCATTCATCTTTTCATTCAAAAATTAAAACTTTAATAAACTTAATTAATTAATAAATTGGTACATAAAACTTAATTTACTTTCTGGAGAGGTTGGGAACTTTTACTGAGCTTATTCGCAACAAAAAATTATTTCCCCCTTTTAAAAGATATTAAATATTTGCTGAATCAGCATTAATTTGTTACTAACATTAGTTGATTTGAACCTGTATTTTAGGGAATTATTTTTCTAATTAATTTCAAATATTATCCAGCTCTAGTTTGGATATACCAGCCTTTGTTATCTTATATATCAGCCTAACCAGTTAATTATTCCTGGAAGTTTGCCATTGTTAAAAATTAATTTAGTATTGGTTAATCCATTTTTTTTTCCAAATGTATATTTAAATTATATACTACTTTCTTTAGTCATTAACTGGAGCAATTAATGGCTTGCATGAGGTTTGTCCTTCATAAATATCATTAAAAATTCCTCCCTTCAAATGGAAATTGAGCTTCATAGAGCTTGTTCTGTCGTGACACAATTACAGATGTTTTCCTGTTCCAGCTCCGGGGGAATATATATCCATTAAAGAGTCATTAGATAAAAACGTACAATCAACTCCTCAGCAGGAACAAGAACCCACTCACCAAACCATGGGAGCACTCTAGGCGACAGGCTAAATGCAGGTACCTTTTTATTTACTCTCGTTCCCTGAATTTATTGATCTATCACTGCTTCCTGCATGCTGATGTGGCTTCACTGCACTGACATCAGTACCACTGAGTGTTAGGTAAACCCAGTGTTATACCGGATTGGGCTGCCTTCAGATAGAGCTGCAATAATAAATTAAATAGATTGAAGGTGTTCCTGGGCACTGAAGTCAGCTGACACAGAACAGCCCACATCTGCGGTAGCAAATTTTTGTCACCCAACAGCTGGGTGACAGCATGCACACTGCCTATTTGGGAAAGGTCCCTTGGACCCTCCAGCTCCCAAACCATGCTCAAAATTGCTTGGGAGAAAGCTGGTTGATGTGGGCATAACTCATGCCATGGGCCTCAGAGCTTATCAGTCTAGACGAACCTATCCCAGTGGCCAGAAATGTTACCGTCCACCGTTTCATTTACTAATGAAAAGCTTTGAAGCTTCACCCTAGTTGGAGTGAGGATGACAGCTTGCAAGTGCCAACGTGTTAAGGTGCCCTGCTTACAGTGGCTTTCGGGTAGGCATGGTTGCAAAACAGCCTATGCTGAAAAAAAAGGCTGCAAAAAGTCATTATGGACTTCCAAGTAAAGATGGGATTTGTGAGATTTTTTTGTGGTATAGGTTTCTTTCCTGGATGCAAGCATCTAAATGCTACCCTAGGACTCCTTGGCTTCACTGCTCTTCCAGGAAAGCTTCACAGTGATAGCAGCGCGAAGCACTTCAGGGTACCTGAAGAGGAATGACTAAGCCTAAAGGCAAGGCCACGGCTTATTCCTCACACTGCTTTAGCCACTACTGTGGGATTTATCTGAGGGGCAGGACTTGGCCAAACCTAGTGTAGGTAGTGTCGCAGAGGAGAACACCCTGTATGAGAACCATGAAATGGCTAGTGAACTACCTCTCCATTTTTGCAGATGCCTTCTTTGTCTTCTGAGAGGCAGGCGCACCCCTCATCTCAGTGGGACGCTAGTGCAGGTCTAAGAGCCTCCCATAATGTAGCAAGTTACTTTAATACCAGAATTTTGCTGGTCAATTTGCCTTTATAACATCTGATGAATCCAGCTGGAGAGATTCTGAATCATGGAGTTGTTCTTAGTAAAACACTGTTTACTTGCATTTTTCTAATATTCTGCTGGGGTTGGTAGTGCAGACTTCAGAAACCTGACTTTTTCAGTGAACTGATATAGTTCAGAAACGAATCTTGGAAGGTGCAACTCACAAAGAACAATACAACTTGGACTACAGCTGTTTCCTCTTGATTGAGAGCCTGCTTTACTCCACAGACAGCTTTTTAGTTGACTGACCTGCAGGTAGACTTAAGGTAGGTCTTTAGGTTACCATTTCCAGCTTTCTTCTTGTTTCCACGTTTCCTCTAGTTTCTGCATAAGTAGCTGAAGTTACTCACACAATGTCATGCTAGAGGTGTGCAAGGGCTAGATCTGTATTTCTAATTAGATAATGTGTATTTCTCTGCAGAGACAGATGAGCTCTTCAACACACAGTTATCCATTAGTGTTTATTACTGTTGGATCTTCTTTGGAGCTTTCTGTTGTCTAAGCTGAAATTCCAAGACAGCAAAATGCCATGTTTAATCTTCAGATAAAATCAGAAACAGAAAGAAAGAAATGGGCAGCTTTTACTGATTATGAAGTTAAATGGAGTTACATTTGCTGGGTTTATTTATATAAAGAACGATGAGTGGGAAAAAAGGAAAAAAATAATTTATGCAAGAAATCTCTTTGCTTAATCTCTCTATATCTTTCTAAATATTTGTTCCCACTTCTCACTCACTTTGCCTTCCCAAAATGGAATGACTCTTTGTTTTAGAAGCAAAACAGCAAAAGGTACAGCTTTTTAATCTTGATTCTGCATCAGTTTACAATGCAGGGAATCTAGCCATGGCTATTGTCTGGGTTCTTATAGTAGATGTCACAAAAATGTCAATAGAAATTGCTACTGCTACTGCATTTTAGTTTTGCGTATCATCTTTCTGTACCTCAGGATGTTCCTACAGGCTGAAGTATTGTGGGTTTTCTCAACAGGAGTGGTTTTGCCCACTGATTTTATGGGGCAGATTTACAACCAAGCAGTGAGTATAGGTGGTTTCCAGTGTTTGTGAGAGTTTGTAATGTAAAAGTCCCAGCTACAGCACACCTCTTTAGTTCTAGATCCTATCTTTAGTTTTAAGACTAAATGTCTTAATGAACAACACTAGAGACCCTAGAAATGAACAACACTGACTTTTGTCCTATTAAAAATCCAGGGCATTTCTCCCCTTACAACATAGTCTTCAAAGTAAACTTGACCCTGGCTGTGAAATTCTCTCACGCATTGAGATACCAGCTTTTTGTATCCCATGGACATGGCAGGTTTCTGACTGATGTTTGGTTTAGACATATACACAAAGTGCCTGAGGCACCCTCTGAGCCTAAACAAAGAAGCCTGGGGAAGGTCTCACCATATTTATTGTCTTACACTGACATTGGCCTTTCCATTACAAAGCCTTTCAAGACCAAAAGTAATCAATAATGATGAATGTGGTTTCTTCCCTGTGTGCATCTGAGACAGATGGAGAGTCACTGTGGACAACAATAGCCTGCAGGCAACGGCCCTGACATCGTTGCTTAAAAAAACCCCTCCAAAACCTTACATAAAAACAAGGTACAAGGTTTTGTGGGTTTTTTTCCATACTTGCCTGCCTTACAGATTCCTTCTGCAAGCAGTAATTGGATTGCCTGCTCGCGTGAGGAGCGGTACTGTTGCTGAGCAGCATCCCTCTCAGACAAACGATGGACAGATTTTCTGCGTGATTCTCTCTCTCAGCACCTCCCTTCTTTTCCAAACTCCCATTTCCCAAGCTGTCTTTACCCCCGTCTCCATCTTTTCCTCTCGTGATTATGCTGTCTGCTTCCCAGCATGCTGATTTACAGAGGCATCATATAGCTGAAAATAAATGCCTCAGTTAGTTGACCTTGGAAAGAAACTGGTTATGGACTATGCTGCATTTTAAACCTTTTTACATATAGCCCTGTTCAGTTAGGGACGGATGGAAGAAGCAGTCCCATGGTGGCATGTCCCCAAGGAGACTTCAGGTGCCACTGTGTTGAGTGTGGATGTAAGAAAGCAGTCTTGCCGAGGGGCCAGGAGGTCGGCGTCGCGCTGAGAGCAGATATCTCATCCCAGCCTGCTCACGTTTGTTCCACCCACAGCATATCTCCCCTTTGGCAAAGGTATATACCAGTCCTCTGACAAATGCAAAAAGAAAGGAAATCAAAGAAGAAGGGAAATGATCAGAACCTGATTATTTTTCCAGTGTTGGTTTTGTTTTTCATTTGCCTTAGAGTTCTCCTGTAATGCCAGTAGAGGTACAGCTGGGTAGTTGGGAGGGATGATGATGAGACATTAGCAGTACCTATAAAAGCATTTACAGTAGTGCTTACCTAAGAAAATTATTTTAGTAAGGGTAGGAGCAGTGAGAGAACAAAAAAGAACACAAACAGGAACGTGTGAAGTTGGATTTGGCCGATTTAATTGTTATTAACAGAAAGACCAATGTAAACATATTAACAGGTTTTTATTAGGACTTATTATTAATTCATCAGAAACTGCTCTAATAGTGTTTTACATAGGCTTCAATAGATTGTGCAATAGCAGATCTTAATAGGGAAATATTACATGAAGGTCACAAGATATTTTTGTGTTTTAGTTAGCATATAGTGGGACTAGTTGTTCTTAAGGTGTGGCTAACTTTGTTTCTGAACTTACGATCCCCTCCCCAGCAATAGTCAATCCTAGCTGTGTGAACTGCTCCGCTCATGACTGAAAAGGATATGTATTAGCGCTGGCAGGCTTTGCTTTTCTGGGCAAAGGCACATGCTGTCAGTCATCTGCAACACCTTGGCTAAGTTATTGACAAGTGTTGCTGTCTTTGTGCATCAAGGAGGGGGAAAACCCCTTGGAGACAAAACTTGTGACATCCAGTGAGTGCTTCTTAATTCCAAGATTCTAATTTATAGGGCCCCTGGCCATGGGTGTGTTTCTAACCTTTCCCTTCCCTGCTTTTCTCAGCCTCATGCCTCCAGAAAAGCTGGTGTGCTCTCTCCACTTCAAGCCCCATTTCTCCCACACCAGTGGAAAGGAAAGAGAGGGGCTGGCGTTTATAGAATAATTTATTCCAGTCCTCCCATGTGGGGGAAGTGGGGAAATCAAAGGCTTCTGGAGTCAGTGGGGTTGCACTGTTGCAAATGAGGGCACCATTTAGCTCTGGATCAGGCTAATTCCTCCCTGTGGATGGCCTTTGGAAGAAAACAAAAAAGCACACCCAAAGACAGATTGTTTCCTTTACATTACTAACAAAAGTGTTTATTCTAGTAAAAAGCTGGAGAGAAGCAATTGGGAGACTTCAGGGAATACACTAAGTGAAAATGTGCTTTTGGTTATCCTGGAGTAGAGATAATTTACTAAATTGCCATATTTTACTTTTTGCGGTCACCGGTAACACAGTGACCCCCGATGTGGTACTGCTCCTCTGCCATGCTCTGAAAAATCCGATAATGCTTGCAGCCAGCCCGGAACGCTGCTTGTTGCTGCACGCCCGAGCCCCAGGAATGTGCTGTGCGTCTTGCGGAGAGAACTTCCACGGAAAGTTCCCTGCTGTTTGCTGCTGCTGGGCTGTGTCTGCCGCCCTGGCTACAGGGAGAGCAAACATGTCCTGTCTTGCTGTGTGAAAGGGAAGGGATGGCAATAGAAAAATGACCATAAAAGCCCTTCTTGTGGTTTATTTGCAGCAATTCTATATTTACAGTTTGCCTAAAAAAAGGCTTCATCAAAATCTGTTTGGCAAGTTGCAGTTATCAGTTCCAGCCCAAAAACGTTATTTACGTATCTAATCTCTACTGATTGGAAAAGATGAAGTAAGTAGGAAAGAACAGGATGGACAGATGAAAATGAGTCAATGCAAGCTTTAATTTTAAAATAGGTCTTTCTTCATTGTTCTGTGATTTATCCTAAAGCTATGCCTGGTCCCTGAGCACAGATGCGAGTGTTTGGATCCTCTCCCTTCCCTCTTCCAATGCCAAGTTAAGCATTTGCCCTGAGACCTTGTGTCTGAAAGGAGTGCTCAGGCACTGGGGCGGGCATCAAATGACCCAAATGCTTTTAGCAACCTCACTGCATGGTTGGTCGTTACCCTTTCTTGCTCAAGGGTTGGTTTGCTGGGGTATGGGACATTATGAGTGTACTGTAGCTTTGCCAGTTTTGTGTGTGTGTGGGTGCACACGTGTGCACTACAGCATGTAACAAGGCTGAGGCTGAGCGATGTTACTGCACTGTTGCAGCAGCTAGCCTCTCCTAGACACATCCCTGCTGCATCCGCCCATCCTAGCTCAAATCGTCTGCTGCTCTGAAGCCACTGATGTCTTTCCTTCAAGGACATTCAACAGTGTTTCTTAACAGAAATGAAGGAAACCTTGAGAAACTACTTGCCTTCCCCTGTTTCAATCTGGTATGTCCTCTGCTGTGGCTCCAGCTGTTTTCATTGTTGCTCATTATATTTAAACAGAGTTTACAAAAACCGTCTGTACCTCTCCTAATCTCTGCTATCATTTAAAGTTTCGTCTCATCCCTTAAAGACGTGTACACAGTTCTTAATGAGAAGACAACAGCTTACAAAGATGAACCCTAAAAAAATCCCCAGAGATAATCAGGTAAGAATACCCCATTGTCCCTTGGATTCTTCCCCATTCCTTTTTTTTTTCCTGACTTCTATCCAAATCTCAGAAATTGTATGTTTTGAAGGTAAGCACATTTGTATATACTGAATTAGCTGATTTTGGAGGTAGTGGCAGGCTGAATTCCAACCTTGTAGCCTGCTGCTGGGTCTCGCTTCCTGCCTGTAGTCGGAGATCTTCAGGCAAGCCGAAGAACTTGGAAGCTCAGCCTTCTGCAGCACGAACGAAGAGAGAAGCAATAATTTATATGGAAAGGTAATTGGTCCCTCTTGCAGGTCACTGGTTTCATGCTTCTGGTAAGACATCCATCAGCAACCAGTTGACAGTTTCCATCATCATATGTCTTAATGCAATGTGTATCTCCCTCCTCTGCCAAAAACATTGCAGTGATCTTCTCTTGAGATGGCTACAGCCTGGCATCATTAGCAAAATCTACACCTGAAAGGAAAGTCTGTAGTTTTTTGACCAAGCAGAGATAAGAAAACACTAGTCTGGCTAAAGCTGCCACTCAAAGCATCTGTTGCTATAAAAAGCAATAAAAAGCTGCAAACCATGAACAGAGAGCAGATGCACCGTCTTGGTTGGCTGGTCAGTGCAAACCCTGCCAGCTTTGAACTCTTTTCCAAGTTTGTCATCAGTGGCTCTGTCTTGTGTGGGCTGAGCTTTGGATTTCTCATGCTCTCTCAATCTAATCCTGCTGAGTCACAGGAACTAGAAACGTATAAAGGGGCACTGTGTGTCAACCCCATGAGACGCACTGAACTCAGGGACTGGCCATACCAAATGTTACTCCTACAAAAGATGGGCATTGTATTAATGAACAATTTCCTGATAGACTCCTCTCAGAAACTGCATGAATGTGTTGTATTTTGTCCTCTGTTAGATGCCAGAGACCAGGCAGATCTAGGTTGGATGCAAAAAGGTGTGGCCATACCATCTTCTGTGTACTTTCCCTGTGCCAGTCAGGGGGCACAGTCATTAAGTCCAAACCATTTCTGTGGCATCATACCATCAAACATCTTTAATTAGACCACAAATGGTCAATGTATTGACTTCCAATGGTAGATGCAGCAGGCCAAACTGAAGAGGTAGAACCTATTCTTCCTTAGAGATTGGGATGCCTGAAAAATTAGTGGTGGCAAGAAGAAAAAGTCTAAACTGAAACTTCTTGGTCTGGCCCCACGTCTTCCCAGCGGGCTCACCGTTCATAGGATGCAAGGGCTACATCCATACCACTGGACTAACCCCCGGAACTGTTCGTAGCAAGTGACAGGGGGTGAGCCACCTCCACCCACAGTATTTCCCTCTCTCTTCCCCCAGCACGGAGTGGCTGCAGGCAAACAGCCAGCTGGGAACAGTCTTTGGGCTCTGCTAACTCCCAAACCACACCTGTGGACTGTGATATTAAGATGTGCCAAAGGCTTGCCAGAAACTGTTCTAATAAATTAACAGTACAGATGATCAAGGTTCGGGGACTAGGAACATACCTTGGCACTGTATAATACATATACTACAGTACATACAGCCAAGCAGCCCCCATTCTGGACAAAAACCTCTATTTTCAGCATACAGCAACTGTTTTCTTGTGTCTCAGACACCTTCGCTTTGAATTTCTAAGACACACTAGAAGCTGCCACATCAACACACCACATAGCTATCTTAGGTATCTTGTCTGTGTTGGACGTTCCTGGTTGGTAACTTATGGAATAACAGAATCACAGAATCATTAAGGTTGGAAAAGACCTTTAAGATCATCAAGTCCAACCATCAACCCAACACCACCATGCCCACTAAACCATGTCCCAAAGTGCCACATCCACACGTTTTTTGAACACTTCCAGAGGTGGTGACTCCACCACCTCCCTGGGCAGCCTGTTCCAGTGCTTGACCAGTCTCTCAGTGAAGAAATTTTTCCTAATATCCAGTCTAAACCTCTCCTGTCGCAACTTGAGGCCATTTCCTCTCGTCCTATCACAAGTTACTTGGGAGAAGAGACCAACACACACCTCACCACAACCCCCTTTCAGGTAGTTGTAGAGAGCGATAAGGTCTCCCCTCAGCCTCCTCTTCTCCAGACTGAACAACCCCAGTTCCCTCAGCCGCTCCTCATAAGACTTGTGCTCCAGACCCCTCACCAGCTTCGTTGCCCTTCTCTGGACACGCTCCAGCACCTCAACATCCTTCTTGTAGTGAGGGGCCCAAAACTGAACACAGCATTCGAGGTGCGGCCTCACCAGTGCCGAGTACAGGGTCACAATCACTTCCCTACTCCTGCTGGCCACACTATTCCTGATACAGGCCAGGACGCTGTTGGCTGCCTTGGCCACCTGGGCACACTGCTGGCTCATATTCAGCCGGCTGTCAACCAGCACCCCCAGGTCCTTTTCTGCTGGGCAGCTTACCCTCCATTTAATCTTCTCCATTTCATCTCCTAGTTTTAACTGGCCAAAAGCAATGCTTGCAGTCCACGAGAAGTTTAAATTATACTACTCATACTGAAATTACATGTGTTCATGCTTTAAATTATACTTCCAGATAAGACTTTACCTTTTCTTACTACATCAGTATCAAACCCATGGGGCTCTTCCTTTCCGCATTCGGTCATCGAGTGAAAATGTTTCCTTCTGCCTGACGCACACAGCCTGCTGTGATTGGCAGATCACTGCCATCATCTGTCAGAGCACAGAGCCCAAGTGACGCCTTCTTGAGCTGTTGTTACTGCACTGAAACTGTCACCGCTCCTGTGTTCTCAGCACCATGTGACGGGAATTATGTTGTGTTTGACAAATTCTGCCGGTTGCAAATTAGCTTGTACACCTAAATGATACGTAAGTAAGGAAGGTCTAGTAATAGCAAGAGCAAAAGCTGCTCCAAAACACTTCTATGCACCATTCACAAGAGTGACAGAGCTCACTGTTCAGTTCTGCTCTTGATCTTGAAGATGCTTCTTACCGGGTGTTTTTTACTAGTCTAACAGTGCACACAGAGATGTACGTGCTCATTAGGAACTTCTTGTGCTCGGTGTTCACTCAATCTCATGTTCGTTAGTGAACTCCACTGGTGCCCGTGTCTCTCACCCTCCACCCCTCGCTCTGCTGACAGTTACTTGCAGGACACTCTCACCAGAACTTGTGGGCCACACTGCAAACTGAGAGCTGCCAACCTGACTGCATTTGGAGGGTGGGAGAAATACCTGCAAATGTCAGTTTAGTTTTTATTATACCAGTAGATTAGTTTTCTAATGTGTCTTTAAATGGGTATATGATTTACTAATTATTTATTACCCACAACTCTCTAGCATGTTTATATGAAAGCCACAGATATACTTTAATGTGGATACAAAATGCTTAAATATAGCATTACCTAAATGAGCATCACTACCAAATGATAGTTTTTTTAAAAAGTTTATTTATTATTTATTTTTCCCCTTTGTATGATTGAATTTTCTTTTTCAGTCATTTAAAAATTAAACCTTAGAAGTTTCTATGGCTTCAGTCATTTGATTTGATGGCATTACAGCAGGACAGCCCCATTGCTGTATGAAGGAAGACCAGTATCTATTTTCTGGAAAGGAATTAGTTGACCCTGTGTGAGTTTCCCTTCCATCACCCAATTTCCAGATTACTCTCTGGTGTAATCTGAGACTTAAAGATAACTGCTTATGATTCTTGACTTGTGCATGCAGCCTAGCAACCATTTTAAACTTCTGGGTATTTCTTTATGAATGTCACTGGCAGAGCTGGTGTTCAGTGCTGCAGAACAGCTTGATAGTCACTTGGCTGGCAGCAGTTGTGGGGTGTTTTCTGCATCTGTTTCTCACCTGCCAACATCTACTTGATAAACCTTGGGAGAAAAAGTAGTTCAGCTGTGCGTTGTGCACCACTGAGCAAGCCATCCTTACAATGGAAAATGACTGTGCAACATAGTGGGGTTGATGTATCTTTTTCTGCTTTTGTGTTGTAATTCTGAGGGTGCACAGCCCTCATGAGCTGCACCCACCTCACCTCTTCCTGCCAGAGGAGCCATTCATTGCACTTCCTTTAGCAAGCACTGTGCTGCTGAGGAGGTGAGTGCTGTCCCTCAGCTGTCCTGCCGTGGGACAGAGATGATTTTCTTACCTAGCCTCACAAAGCAAGTGCTTGAACACCGAAGTACTATCAAAATGAGTGCAGCTCTTGCCTCTGTGGATGGGCTTGGCACAGAGGCTAAGGACTGAAAGGGTCTAGAAGCAGGAGTCGAAGCAAAACTTTCAGAGAAAGGATGAGTATGAAGAGTTAATTACATAGACAGAAAATGTGCCCAGATTGGAGGTGGGGTGTCCATTTCTTGCCTGACATTTTTGTGTCAGTTGCTGTTTTCACCCATTTTTCCAGTTGTTCTGGGGAGGTCACTCTTTTGCCATACACTATACTACAAGTCAGGCAAGGACCAACCCGAGTCTGGAGAGAGGCTGTCAGGGCCTTACACCCCTCACTCCATGCCAGCTGGTGTGCAGGGTCCCTCCCCATTTGCAGCAGGGTTGCATTCATCCCCCATGCTTCCAGTTTGGCAGAGCAAATCCAGTTCTTTCCTCTCCCCACCATGGCAGAACATAGCAGTTGTGGTGCTTAGGTTTTTTTTGCAAACGACCTGTGGTGAAAAAACAAGGCTGCCCATTTCCAAGAAAGTGAATCTAAAAAACAAAAATAGATAATCTGTCCTTCAGGTGAGCTTTCTTTGCAGTACAGTGTGCTAGCTATTGGGAGCCTCGTGGAGAAGAACGGTATGAATTGCATGGTCAGGGACTTAATAATTCTTAGAAATGAATCATTGTTGTCAGCGTTTCTATGGGAACAGAGAAATAAATGAATATTTAAGCTATTTTCAAATTAATTCTATCAGAAGATCCGAAGGTTGTGCAATGGCTACAAGTACACAAAGAAAGAAATCATTATATTATTTAGATTTTGCTAGTTACTGTTACTGGGGGCGGGTTTTGAAAAGTATGTTTTATACAACTTAGTCACAAAACATTTAAACTCAGCATAAGACAAACAGGACATTTGGCTGTAAGTTCAGAACAATGAACTCATGAGGTTTATTTTTATATGCAAGTTCGACTTGGATGTGTGCCATGTAACACACAAAAAAGTTACCACTTAATGCCTTTTTTTTTCTCTCTTGAAATGATGAGGGCATCTGGATCCCATTTTAAATTGCAAACTAGGCTTTTTAGCTTTTTAAAACAATTTGCATAGCTTGAACTAATTAATGCTTTGGTTGATGTGTAGGCAGTAAAAGACAACATGACCCCAAGCATGAGAGAGGTGAAGGAGAATTGCATGAATTTTGGTATTTCCTAACTTTTGGGGGCTTGAATTGGCTACCCGAACATTTCAATGTAAGTAGGGCATACGTGCAGCGGATGTCACGAAGCAATACCAGAAAGAGACCCCTTGGGTAAACTACACGTATTCCCCGGCATCGCAAATTCATGGAACGTAAACGCGCAGCCCGATGTTCTGTTACCTTGGGCAAAGCCAACAGCCTCAGCCAGATGCATCTGTCCCTCGTGAGTTGAGCCGTTTGCTGCAGTCCCTGAAGCATGTGCGAGCTCCTCACGCCAGAGTCCTAATTTCTGTGAACTGTGCCATTTCTGCTGATACCGGGCTGATGTCCCTCCGTTCCAGCTGGCTGGACCAGCATCGACCAATGCCCAGCCAATTTCCCCTCAGGTTTTGGAGTGAGGGTTTCCTCTCTCCAATGCAACTCAAGTCTCTGTAAGCAACCCCCTAATTACGTTCAGGAATGACACTTCTCCAGCCCAAATAAAATGCAGCGTCTTGCAGCTGAACTACCGTTGAAGCGGGTGCTGCAGGGAATCGGAAGACCTCAGCTGTAAGAAATAATGGAAACCAGGAGGAACAGAGAATTTCTACTCAAGGCGAATCCAGTTTACATGAAAATGAGGAAACCTGAACTATAACCTTCCAAACCCTAGTGTCAGATGCACATTCCTAAAAGAGATGGCTTGGGTTAGGTTTTGCCCAGGTTGCAGCACTTTGCAGCACGGTGGTGAGGACGGTTGGAGGAGGGGTTGCCTAACTAGAGAGTAGTGCCACAGGCTAGTGAGGTATTTCTGCAGAACTCTGCAGGGACCCAACTCTCAGTGAAACACTTTGGTTTCATGCTTTTGGTTCTGCCAAAAGCAGTCTGGCATTTTTGTCCTGCTACCCTTCAACCTTCTGCAGCCAGCAGTTCTTCACAGACGGCTTGGCTACAGCTACGGCTGTTTTCAGAAGATGGCAAAATGCATATCCTGAACCCCAAGAACGGGGGAATGACTGTTGCTTGAAGAAAATGTTGCTGGATTTTTTTAAACTTGAACAAAACCAACTTTTTTCCTTGTTGACAGAAATAGTTAAAATTATTTACCTGAAATGTTCTGAAGCATTTGTCTTTGAGGCAGATACTTGCCTGGCACCTGGGAAGGATGAGTCCCTGCAATGGTGCTATCAGAGTACAGAGGGGCTGGGGAGCAGCTCTGCAGGAGAGTCCTGGGGTGGAGGTGGTGGGCAGCTGGCTGAATGTGAGCCTCTGGTGTGCCCTGGCAGCAAAGGCAGCCAGCAGCTCCTGAGCTGTGTGATCAGGGGTACGGCCTGAAGGTCACGGCAAGGGATTGTCCCCCTCTGTGCGGCACTCATCAGACCACATCTTGATACCGAGTCCAGTTTTAGGACCTGACACAGGAAAGATGTTGACAAACTGGAGGCAGCTCAGGGCAGGACCTCCAAGGCAGTAGGGGCTGGATCACCTGCCCCATGAGGAGGGGCTGGGGGAGCTGGGCTGGATCAGCCTGGAGAAGGGATGGCACTGGGGCACCTAACAACCCCCAGCAGCTACGAGGTGCAATGGAGGAGATGGAGCTGGGCTCCTCACTCCTCACAGAGGTGCAGGGTGGGCGGGTGAGAAGCAATGGGCACAAGTTGAAAGCAGAGTGGTTCAGGCTGAATATCGGGAGAAACGTTCTCCATGAGGCAGCGGAGCAGGTCACCCCGAGCGGCTGTGCTGTCTCCATCCTTGGAAGGTTTCAAGCCCCGACTAGTCCAAGTCCTGGGCTGCCTGGCTTGACCCCAGCGCTGGCCTTGCTTTGGGCAGGAGGGTGGACTGGAGGCCTCCCGAGGCCCTTCCCAGCCTGATTTAGCCTGTGATCCTTTGATCTTAATCAACTGAAAATGGGGTCCTGCTTTACACACACTCAACAAAAGGTAGTGCTACCGACGCTGCCTACAGCAGCTGCGCCGAGCCCGAGATCAGAGCCGCTCTCATTGCCGACGCGGGGGACAGCGTCCGACCAGCAAATGGCGGGGCACCTTTTTCTTCCTTGGTTGTTTTTTAAAGGTATTTGAGAAGCTTGTGAGGTCTGAGTGGGTCTTCCAAATAGAAACCTAACCACACAGATTCATCTCTGTAAAAACCATATACGGTCTTAAACAACCGCACTCAGGTCAACGCAATGTTATTTTTTACTATATGCTATTTGATACAGATTGGGTTTGTAAATTGAGAAATACTGTAGTGGCCCTTGCCAGGGCTGAGCAATCCAAGAAATATTAAGTTTAAAGTAGATTCAGATCTGAACGCTGGAGCTGTATCTGTAGTCTTGCACACCATCCAGCTTTTCTTAGTACCTATCACTGTTACTATTTGTTATGACAGCTACATTATTTGTGAGGTAATGGAATATTATAAACCAAAGCAGAGCTGTTTAAAGTATCAAAATTCCCTTATTATAAGTACTTTCGTCTTAGGTCTCATTATTTTTTGGGTCATCCGGAATGTACATTTGTATACTATAAACATGATAAATCTCTGTATTAATCTTTGTGACCCGCATTTGCCCTGCTCATGCGATCTCAGTATTTCCACAGTACAAAATAACAGAAGGTTCGATGTAGAAAATTTAAGGCATTTACTGTGTTTATAAAACTCACTATGGGTGTGATCTTGTAATTCCTTTACTTGGTTAAATTTTCATTATTCATCGAAGGACTGTCGCCAAAGTGTAACGTTATGCGTAAGGGGAGGTTTGTAACATTAGGCGGTGGTGAGATGTTAGCATTAGCAGCGATCATCCCTGTCTTCCGTCAAGTGGAAGGGAGTCGTGGAGATGAAACAAGAAGTTCTTGTGGAAATGATTACATCGTCCACGGCTGCTGGGGAAAGCTGGAGTATCAGGCAGGGAAGCTGCAGCTGTGCTGGGGCAGGAGGGGGCTGACAACAGCCCCATGCCCGGCCGAGAGGCAAAAGGCTGGGAGAGGGGAGCCTGCAGGAGCCCTGCTGAAGTGAGACCAGGTGCCACAAAGCCATGTAGGGTACCTGGGGGTGGACCTAGAGGGGAAAGAGGCAGCTATGGGGATCCGTATGGAAGCAGCAGCATTTTTAAGAACTATTCTTCACATTAGCCCATGATGTCAAGGCATCTGCTGGTTTCTTCTTCTTCTTCTTCTTCTTCTTCTTCTTCTTCTTCTTCTTCTTCTTCTTCTTCTTCTTCTTCTTCTTCTCCTCCTTCTCCTTCTCCTCCTCCTTCTCCCTCTTCTTCTTTTTCCTTTCATTACTCCATTTAGTTTGATACTAAATAAAGACAGACAGTAACCAAAAAGGACACCTTCAGGACCTGAGCACTCTGCATGCCCACCCAGGGTAGACCCTTGATGTCCCTCCATCCCGAAGGAGTCAGTGAAGGCTCTCGTTGCCTCCCCGTTAGGTGTCGTGGCTGATTAGGAACAGCCTGTGTGTATGAGCAGCCCTGCAGCCCCTGCCTGGGCCCAGGAGTGGACGCGATGGCAGCAGCTCTGGGGTGTCCAGCCAGGGCTGCGGGAGGGGAGCAGGCACTGGTAAGAGTGCTGGGGGTGGTGCTGGGGGTTTGCAGAAGGGACCTGGCACCGGCTGGAAATCCCAACCTAGCCATTCTCACAAAACCTGAGAAAAACTCCTCATTCTCACTCGCTCTCACAGGAAACAAAACAAGCCTGAAGTCTGGCCTAACCAATTTTCCTAGCCAAAACCATAAGAAAATAGAACAGGTTTATTAAGAACAACTATCTGCGCCTTAGCTGTTGCTTATCTGTGAGAGGATGCAGTAAATCAGATTAATCTGAGGAATGAGCAGGAGACATTATGCTCTCTGCTCTCTGCTGTTGTTTATTTAGCTTAGATGAGAACTAGATATTGCTAGATGCCTTCACATTTCAATTTTTAAATCTGTTGCCAAAGGGGTGGTGAGATGTATATGAGACCCAGCATGACTGAGGTGAACACTCTTGGCTATTTCATTTCACTTGTCCATCTTTTCACCACTTCTGAGGTCTTGTTATCTCTAATAGAAGCACTTATGCATGCTGCTCATGGTTCTGTATTTGTGAAATAAATGACATTTTGGCACATGAGCATGGTCGTATGAAGTCAAAGAAGACACAGAACTCTCCTGATTAATGTATTTGTATAATTAATAATTTTGCAAACTGCACCTGGAGATCAAAATTTAAATTTAAATCTTCTCTCTTTTAACCTCCTGTGCTCTAAGGATGAATTCTCATGAATTTTCTTGACTCTCCTGAATTGACTCTCCTGAATAACATTAATTACTTTTTAAACACTGCTCTCTGGGAGACCTAATTCTATTTTTATCTGTGCTGCTGACATATTCCTAACCTGCTGTTGATCCACATGATTTCAGAACCTTCACTTTTTTTCCTCAAAAACCTGCTGCCTCTGTAAGAGAGATTTGTAAGAAGCAACGTCTCAGAAGCCCTTATTTCCAACTTTCAGGGCTTCCTTCAAATTTAAGAGCAAACTGCTGGGAAGGAACAGCAATCTCTGCGCTAGTGAGGGGTAAGGTGCCATAGGAGCGAGTCAGGGTACGGGATACATGAGTCTGTATGCCAACACTAGGAATGGAAGTGGTCCACTGCACCACCCACTGTGGTGAGTAGGAGAGAGATGGTGTAACAGAGGTTTAGGATCACTGCTTTACCACCTAATTTATTGCAGCATTGGTTGCCAATCCTCTTGCAGCCCCCAGTGAGCTTAAGAGCCTTCTGGGACTAGCACGGGCTCCTGCAGCTGCCCAAGAAACTTGCAGTGCACTTACAGTGCGGATTTACACAAGGAGCTTGGGCTTAGCCTGTGCTTGGACTTCGAAGGATGCTGAAACTTGCCATTATTGTAGAAGAAAGCAGTAGAAAGGGGGGTAATAAAAAGGATATTAGGAGAAACAAAGGGGTTCAGTAAAGAGGGGAGAGAAGAACAGAAGATTCATTAGGTAGACAGCCACGTTAATTCTTGGGGAGAGAAGGAGCATCAAAGATGACTTGAGGACTGCCGGTCATCAGCAAATAGGAAGCTCATGCAGCACGTGGTCCTTTATGCAGTGTGGGAGCCATTGCAGGAGGTTCACAGAAGTTCCTGGTGGTTCGAGACCTTTCTTTGGCACGTGCACGTTTGGTAAATGCTACAAGACCTAGCGGTGAGGTGGCTTACTTCTTGTTTCAGACCTCAGTGTCCCCATCAGGGGTTGCAGTAACCTACATATGAAGAGATACCTGGAGTGGAGGTTCTGGTTCAGTTTCCTCCGAAAGGAATCTGGTTTACATGTACCAGGGACATTCTGCAAACTGGATCAATGCATGGTAAGTTGGACCAGGTAGAGAATTTGCTCCAAATTGCCTTGCTGCTCTGGACCGCAGAAGCCTCCAGGCACAGCACTTCTGCTGTGGAGCAACTAGCCCATGTGAGGTTGGGAGGTCAGAATCTGAAGCAGTGAATTAAGCTGTTGATTAAAATGGAGTTGATTACCTACTGTTTGCAAATAATTTTTTTTTCTTTCAAAGAAACTTAAAATCAATTAAAAAATGACTTCCTGATAATAGCATTTATTTAAGTAGTCCTTAATTCAAAGCGATTCAGCATGCTTCAGACTTAGAGATGACTTACACCTCTTTCATAGCTCTGTGAACTGTATGATCTTCAAATCTCCACAGTCATCTCTGACCTCCACCAATACCCCCTCGCTCGTTTTGCCCTGCGGTGGGGAGGCTGTGCCAGCCATCTCACTCAGCACAGAAACAAAGAGGCCTGCAGAGCTTTATTCGCTGGTTTTCAGTTGTTAGTTGCTGGCTTCTGGCTCTGCCAGATAGTAAGTTGCCGGGAGCACGGCAGTGGCTGACACCTCCGAGCACAGAGGGGTGTGGGGTGCTAGCAAGCACGTCGTGAATGACTTGGGTTTGCGAGCTCCTCTTTCAGGACTGCGACTGAGTGGGAGACACCAGAGAAAAAGGACAAGGCTGGGGCTATAATCTTGCTCTAACCTTCCCACTCAGTTAGTGTAAAAATCAAAGCTCATTTGTGACGTCCAGAAATACAGAATTTCACGCATTTCCAGGAAAGGCATGCTTTCACTGTTAGAAAAAAAGACAGCTTTATCTTTTCCTCGCACCAGCATGCAAAGAAGTTGTTTTGAAAAAGGAAATCTAATTAACAACTGTTAACACGGTCTTCACAGCTGAGTCACGTTCCCAGGTACCGCGTGTTCCTCACGCTGATGCCAAACAGCAGTCGTCTGACCGAGGGCTGAGGCTGCTGCTCCGGGGGCCAGGCACCCGGGCGCTGGGTGTTGCGCCAGTCGTTATCACAACGCTTGAGACCCTTTTCACATCTAGCCCTGAGCCTTGCCTTTTCCACAGATCCTTTTGCTTTTCTTCTCCAGTTTCTTAAAATATTTTCTCTGCCTTCTTGGCAGATGAGATCCCTGGAACCGGGAGGGTCCCGGCAAACCCGTAGGTGCAGTTTGTTATAACGTGAATTGCAGGTGTTTGGAAGCAAACCTGGAGAGGGGCAGAGTTGCCAGCGGTGCTGTTCAGGGCAGAGGAAGCCCATGTTCCAGAATCTCATCTGCAGAAGGGAAATGGAAAAGGATTTTATTTGGAAGAACAGCAGAATGACCGTAACTCAATACTAGTGCTACTACAAAGACTGCACAAAGCTTTGTGACCAGATGTGTATCAGTATTTATATTACAAGTGATAAAAAAGTTACCACCCTCTCCTATGAAGATGTTTTAAACTAACCTGATTACACCGGAGCCGATTGATTTTGCCAGCATGGGTTTAACATGCTGTATTGACTGCTAGCTATTTTGGTATGGGTTGCGGGTTTTTGCAATATCAATTTGAGATAGTAGAGTCATAAAAAATAACAGTGTAGTTATTTGATTGCTAGTCATCTGAGTTGAAGTCCAAACTAAGGGCCAAATAAATCACAGGGAGTTGTTCCACTTAGATTCTGGGTCAGGTACTATAGCTTATGTTGTTGATATTAAAACATCTTCCTAGTGTGTCATACAAACTGTCACAATTTTATGTGGGGACAGATCACAATTTCATACTACTTCTGCACAAGTATTGATAGTGCAGTACTTAACAAAATATTAATTGCTATTTTTAATAAATTTGACAGGAGGAAACATGAATTTATAGATGAATATTGCACAAAAAAATCCCTTATTGAATATAATCCACATCTTCGTTTCTGTGGCTTTCTCCTTTTGAAGGAATAAAGATTGGAATTATTGAATTCCTTTACAAAAGGAGTCTTGTACTAATCCAGTTTCCACAGGAGTATCATATTTAGGTGTAAAACAAAAGAGAGGCAATCCAGAACGGATTAGCAAACATAAATACCCGCAGAGACTGTGAGATCCCGGTTTGCCAGGGAGGGTGGACAAAGGCGGATGGTAACGCGCAAATACTCATCTCCTGCACTAGAGACCTGACGTGCTGGAAGGCTAATGGGGTTGATGCAAAAGGGCAATGTGGAAAGAACTGTGCTAGCTCCTGCAACCATAGTACATATTTGATGTGCAGTGACATTATACTTGCGAAATAAATTATTTAGGTCTGTCTGAGGGGGTCAGCAGAGAAATTCCTATGGCCAGACATGAATTGTCTTCTGACACTTTGAATACCTTTTCTGTTGTGGGTTTTTTTGTTTGGGTTTTTTTTTTTTTTCCAATTCCTGTTCTGTTTTACCTGTGAAAGCGGTCCTAGACCAGTGTACTCAGCGTTCAGTTGCTCCTAGATCTGGCTGATAAACGGCACTTTTGCACAAGAGAAGAGAACTGCTCGTGCTGAGTCTGCAGTGTTTTTTTCACATTTGATGGAAGGAAAAGGCTGTCTGTTTTCTGTGAATAACATGGTTATGATTAGATTGTTCTTTAGGGGCTGTCACAGCATGAGCTGGTCCTTTAAAAGATTTGGGTTAAATTTTCCCCATATATTAATGTAGTCTCTTAGCATGAACAGAGTCTGGTCTAGGGAATGAGAGTTTAGGAATCAATATCCATATCTATATAGTAAGTGGTGTAAATGTATTTGGATTTGCAGTCATGGTATGTTTGTGGTATGTATGTCTGAAAAAATGTTGTTTTATTTCCCAGGTTATATGTGTTATTTTTTCAATATGTGCTTAGCATTTTCTAAACCAGAAATGAGAGGTCAATGTCTATAATGTCCATCAAAAAGACCGAGACATTTCCTAATATTTGTAGAGGACATGTGTTATACACGAGTGCTAACATCAAAATCTATGTCTTTGCAAGAACTGATCAGAAAAGACGTCTCTTTTAGCTGGCAGGAGCCCAGCCTAGAATAGTTTGTTCTCTTATTTGTGTCTCTAAAGAGCTAAATCTGTGGTTACTAGGAGTGCTTTCTGTGTAGCTCCTTTCTCCAACACTTGCATATTCTTCAAATGTCCTTGAATTTCCACAGGAGTCTTTCTCAAAGGATGCTAGTTCCTCTCAGTCCCGCCCAAGAGCAGACCAACCTGCAGCTACGTAGACGGCGTACTAGATTTTTGTTTCATTCAGTTCTAATATTTGTCATTCACTCCGCTTCAAATATTTTTTCCCTTGGGTTTTTGTTTAATGTACAAAAGAGTTTTAGATTGTTGGATAACATTTGGTTTAGAGCAGGATGTGAGAGTAAGAGGGCAAAACAGCCATGAGCCTCTTTGAGACTTCAGCCAGCCTGGAATCTGGTGGATAGTAGAGACAAGATTTCTTGGATTTTCAGCCTGCTGTGATGTGCACAAAATTAATAAATTTTTACATTTCTGTCCTTGAAAGGTTGGTTTAATGTGTTCCTGATGAAATTAGGCTATGGGCTCCACTAATTCTAGTTACCTTGTAGTCAGTTCGAGGTAGAATAAATTTATAACATTGATAAAGTTGAGCTTTTTTTTTAAGCCAATTACTCCAGGGAATTGAATGTTCTCTCCTCTTGAAGGAAATTGCTCCAATTTAAAGGCATTAAATGTTTAATCATTTGTCACTTTTCTCACTTGCAAATACTGCTGATGGTTGTGTTGTTTATCTAGACTGATCTCTGAGACACGGGAAGTGGTAAAAAATTCTCTTTGAAGTTTTTCTGAAGACAAAGAAGAACTTGTGAATTGTCTTGTAAGATTTTTATCCACCTGAGTTGAACTGCTAAACTTGATGTTTCATGGATAAATTAGTAAAAGGCGGCAGCTGGTTTCTGTCTGTTGGCAATTTGAATTTCTGCACAGTGGATGAAATTTTGCTCTCCTTTATGAAAACGTACATTTGGAAAATATAAGCAAAGTCATCTGAGTGTCTGCTGTAAAAGTGGTGTGAGAGCAGACTGGATGATTTTCACAGGATTATTTGGCCCATGATAGACCATATAAAAGTGGAAACAACAATAACTTTGGATAGCTTTATCTCATCTAAGAGCCTTGGAGAGAAGAGAAGACAGGAACTGCTGACCCTACGTACAAGCAGCAGTCCTGACTCCTTTGTACTGAGTCCTGCCAGTTGTATTGGAAATCAATACAGGCTAGAGATTACACAATAATGCAAATTACTGTAGCATCATGTATCGAGGTGCTTCTTTTTTGCATTTAACGTGTAGGCCAGCTATACCAGTTGGCCAGTTTTCTTTTATTCCTTTTTTTTTTGCTCACATTAGGGATGAGTGCTGCAAGGCAGCCAATCCGATTTAATTATTGATCTGTCAGTCTTTATTTTCAAATTCCTTCCTAAAGACTAATTTTGAAAAATCACCACTATTCCATGGGTGAGGCTGTTTTTAAGCCAGAGCAGCCGATAGTTGTCTCACTGCGGAGAACCGGTGGATAGACTGTGAATGCTAAGGACCAGAGAAAAACATCTTTTCAATGGCAAAGCCTGTCCTAAAGACTGTTGAAATTAAAGGTCCCATTAATTTCCTTCCTCTTTACATCAGGTTCTAATAATGTGGGCATTGGTCTCCAGGGACAGCTGGTGAGCTCTGGCATCAAGGAAGGATGAAATAAAGCTATCGCAGTCTGGTCATTAATGCTCATGGCCCAGGCCAAAGTGCTGTAATGCTCCCTGAGGGCAGAGCTTCCCTTCTCTCTTCTGCTTAGCCACACATCTGCACCAGGCTTTACAACTTGCTACCAGCTGCATTTGGACCTTGGCACAATGAGTGCAGCTGTGTGGTTTTTCCACCCCTGCTCTAAGCCAGCCACATGTGTAGGCATTGAGACTGCACAGACCATTCCTGCCTTGCACTTGGCTGCTTTGGAGCACAGGTAGAGCAGACACTGAGCTGCTTGTGCCAATCCTTGTAGACAGCAGCTTCAATTTATTCTATTTCCACCATTATGCTGCATCTTGACGTTCTCTGAAAAAAGACGTTTTTGTAATGTATCTTCTCCTTCCCTCCCTTTGTCCTGCTCTCTAAATAAGTTCTTAGGACAAGTTCAGGTAGATTGGGAGCCCTAGAACTGCTTATACAAGTCTAAGTGAGTGGCTTCACTCCTCCACTTTCCCAAGGGAATAAACTGATAAAGGAATATATTTCAGTGTTTTGTTGCATTGGTTATTCACATTAACAACGTGTTTTTCCTCCGTGTAATCCTAATGGTTCCTGTGGTGCTTTTCCCCGGTGTTCTTGGCAAAAATGTCCTCCCTGTGCTGCTGCCCAAGTTGTGGTCATACTGAGCTGTTGTGTTCTTCTCTAGGAAATAGTTATATCTGCATTGTGCATATGCAGTCTGCTAACATATAATGGAAACTTAGAGGCAGAAAGAGGCAACAGAAGTGTAAGACTCATTACCTCCCTTTACAATGCAAGTTTCCCAGCAGTAATGCAATGGCACGCAGGCGTATTGAAGCAGGACTGATTCTGTGATTGGATTAGAGTCAAATGAAAACATGCGATGTGTATAGTGTTCTGGTCCCAGCAGATAGTTCACAGACGTAAATGTTTGGACCAAAAATAGTCAAGTCACGATCAGCGTTACTTTATATAATCACTTGATGTGCTATCTTTTCTTACCATACCCACAAATTGAAAGGCAGCAATTTCGCTTCCAGCCATGCTGTATTTTCTTATGTGTTCTGAGTTTCCTGGGATATAACCATCACTCTTCAGTTGTGTGCTGCTTGCCGTAGTTATGGCCGCTGCAGCTCTTGCTGCATGGCTTTATTCGTGCAGATGCCAGCTATTTGTTCAAATGCACATAGCGGACTTTGTCCGCTTGCCTTTGGCCACTAAGCCCGTAGGCACATAGCAATTTGTTTGCTGAGGCTCCATTCTAGCCTTGCTACATTCCTCCTGAAAATGTGCCATGTGACAGAAAAAAAGCACAAACTTAAGTATTTCTAGCAGAGAACAAGGAATGTTATTAAAAAAAGGAATTGATCATATCCCTGGAGAATCAGTTTTTCTGAGAATCGTGCTTACCTTTGCCTTCTAGATAGGGATTTAGAAAATAGTTACAGTCATCCTCATAAAGCACCTTTTTACAACAGGGTTTCACCCAGTGATATGAGTTAGCATTGAACAACATTTAGTCACGCATGTAGCCAAAGAAGGCACAGACATTTATTTCTGTCTTAAAAAAATACATGCTGTGAATTGTTTAAGTGTTTGGGAAAAATTTTCGCTTCTGTCCAGGTTTATAAAATCTAGTTCATTGTGTTTAATCACACTGTTTTTCATTTTAAGTAATACATCTTAAAATGTTGAGGCAATAATCACTGAGAAAGCAATTTAAAAGAAAGTTTCTCACCTTGGAAGACTTTCTTAATGGTTGGTGTCGGGTATATAATTAAGCCTTTGTCTCTTAGGTTTCATTTACAAAGCACTTTGTACCTTCTCTGATGGTATTAACAAGAAAACTTGAAGTTTTGAGATACATCCTGCTCTATCAAACAAGGTAAAGCCAAAGCTATGCCCTTCCCTATTTCCAGGTTTCTACATTTGAAGGGGTCTTATTTTAGCCATTTTGAATATAAATGCATGTTGAATAGGCTGAGGAATGGAAAATCCTTGTGAGTCTTCAACAATCCTATAAGTGCTGACATACTCTGAACAGGGTGTCTGTTCCCATGTCTGGAATACAGAGAAAGATCATTTTATTGCTCAAGGATTTTCCTTTTTCTGGCTTCTATTTTCCTGACCAAAATCAATATTCCAGGGCTAATGGATGAGGATGTCTGCTGTTGCTGCCTAAAATGCTGACCTTGGCAATCAATATATTTAGCTTGGAGCATTTGTGATGTCAATTACTATGATAATACTTCAGCACTTACTGCCCGCAAAATGTCTGGGTTATTGTGTTAGAGTTCCCCTGCAACATTATCTTTCCCACTTTCTCTCTTTTTATATTCTCTAACGTGGGGATGGGGACTCCGAACCCTCGAGCACAACTGTGTTAAGCAATTATTTTATTAGGACTGGATGAATGATGGTTTTTGTTTTGTTTCTAATTTGTTGATAAGTTTGAAAATGCAGAGGGACAAGCAAGCTGTTCTGAATAATATGTTTCGCTTCAACAGAAAGTGCTTTGTTCTCATGTTTTAAAATCTTTTCAAGTAAATTTTGAAAATTTCTAATAACAATGAGGTAAAGTTTGCCATAAAGTCATTACATACTGAAGAAATGGGACACCTTTTTGTAGAAAACACTGCAACATTTAATTTTTTCATTGTGGTCTGTAACTTAAGTGAATACTCTGATTGTATGTAAATGAGTTTAGTGTCGCCGACTGTATTTTTTTTCTCCAAAATGATTTCATTTAAGAAATATCACATAGCCCAGGATTTTATCACTAGTCATTTCCAAGTGCTTTCAAAATGATACCTTTCTGCCTTTTTTATTCAACCTGAACTGCCTAGTCTGTGGGTTTTTCCTGCTTTTGCCTGAACAGAAGAGGGTTAAACACCATCATCCCTCCCATCCTTCTGTACCAAATTACCCGGATGCAGTAAAGACCTTGACCTTGACATTACATTGATCCTTGTGACCATAAAGGCTCTTAACAGATCTGAGAGATTATTGACCTCAGTCCAGAGCTTCAGTAAAGTTTGTCAGTCTCTGTAGAGCATAACGATAGATAGAGCATTCTACATGATGGCTTTTTATTCATAGGGCACTCTTAAACTGCAGCATCTAGCTTTATTAGAGAAAATTAGGTCTATCTTGGAGCTTTAAAACTTGTTTCTGGGGCTCTGGCTCACAAGTTGTCAATAAAATGAGACCTGTCACAAAGGTCTACAAAGACTGACAATAAAGTGCTAAAGCTATTATACATGACTGCATTGCCTTCAGATCTATGCAGATCTGCATTTTTTGCAAATTAAAAGGATTCTGTGGTTAACAGAATAAATGCTTCATCTGATAAAGTATTGAAGACAATTGTGAGTATCGACATTATTTGTATTATATGGTATTTTTTTCAGATGGAGCAAAGATTGCTAAAAATGAGACTATGAAAAGGTATTTACTCATGTGACTTGTATCAGTTGAAAAGTTTGTTCCTCAGTCCTGTAATAACCAATACCTTTGCACTCATATGGCACTGTCTAAAGGGTTTTCAGATGCTTCTTATAATGCGGAATAAGCAAGGTCTGGCCTGAAGCCCTTCAATGTAATTGAGAACTTTTCCATTGACTTCAATGGGTTTTGGCATAGGACATTAGAGAATTTCATCTCTCTAGACCACTTGGACTATTGTTATCCTCATATACTAGTAGAGAACTAAGACAAAGTGAAATGACACGCTGTCAGTCACACAACAAGTTGGAGAAAACAGTATAAGAACTCAGTGTTTTTGCTACCAGTCCGGTTATTCAACCACCTCTGCTCTCCAAAAAAAAAAAAAAGAAAAGAAGAAAAGTGGAGATTTTTTATGCTGATGAAATAGCCCTGTAAATGGCTCGAGACTGAAGAGTCAAGATTTTATTTCACATAGGCTGTCCTAGCTAACGATATCTCAGGTATGCCCTGAGCTCCCTGGGGTTTATGGCCTTGCAGGGGACATTGCGCACAGGGGATGCAGTGACGTGATGCTCCCTCCCGTGGCCTCTGCTGCTGTTTCCTGGTGCCAACAGGGATGCTGTCGGCAGCTGGGAGTCGGGCTCAGCGCCTGCTGAGCACCTCTGTGCTCTGAAGGTGCCCAGACGGAACCGAGTAACAGCCAGACTCCAGGAAAATATTATTTAATGATGCATTCAGGGAAAACCAAATACTGACAGAACAGCCTACATGCCTGCTGCTGTCCTCTATGGGTTACCTTTGCCTGGGGCTGGTGAAGGTGCTCCCACTTTGCATACTGCTGTACTGTCCCCTTTTTGGCTTCACAGTCTGTTTTCACCAGAAGAAATTTTGCAGGGCAATGGAGAGCCAGGGTAAGACAGCCTCTCAGGCAGGACACTTTTTGGGAGCCAGCAGCCTCTCTTGCAGTGGTGCTGCCTTCCCCTTGCACCCTGCCTGCGGCAGTGGGATGAAGGACAGACTCTTCTTGGAGCTTCCCTCAACCAGGTGACGCCTTCAGAGCTCCGGGTGGTTTCTTGTCCTGTACTTGTGATAATCCTAGCAGCCTTTGCTGCAATTTGTCTGATAATTCACAATCTGTACTTCTTAATTTTTCTTTTTTCTCCTATGGCTTTATGTTTTAGTTTCTGTCTTTTAGCTTGGGGCGAGGGGGAGCCTGTTTCTCCCTAGTGGCATGCCCTGGTAGATCTGCTAGCTTTGAGTCCTTTGCAATACATGATGATGCTGTTCCCCTCTGAGGTGGATGTGCTTGTTGCCTTTTTTTTTTTTTTTAATTTGTATGACTGAAGAGCACAGTGTGTCCAACTCCATGTTTTTTTAGGTTGTCAGCCCTAGGCTGAACGAATAGCAGAAGGAGAAACCTTCTTGTTGGATCCCCTCCAAATGCAAGTGGTTTGATACTCAATGAATCCTTTGCTATCTGGAAAGAAGAAAAAAGTGGTTTCTGATAACGCTGCTTCTGGAGGTAGTTCCAGGGGTCATTCTTAGCTGTTCTCTGAGGTGAGGAGCAATTCATGCTATTTCCATGCTGATGGAAACCGCCCTGCCAGTGCTAGCTGGCAGAGGAAGAGAAAGCATATACAGCCAAAGGGTACAAAACACTGGAGCTTATTCACCTTCCTTTCTTGACCTCCATACTGATTTGATTTGAAGCTACCTCATCACTATATTGAACATGATTTACATGGTTCATCAATTAATAAGCCAAAATGATATTAAGAAGCCATGAGCGCACTGTTAACTAATGGGTCTGTCAAGTTCTCACTGAAGTCTTCAGGGATAATGCCCAAGGGGCAGAACTTAGATTAATTCCGTTCATATCAACTGCCACTACCTAAAAGGTATGACTTAACTGATGGGTGGTAATTGGTTATACGCTATTGTGACCAGTTCCTAAATTTGGCAAAGAAAAAGAAGCTCTGAATTCTGCTGACCTGGAAGGCCTTGATAAAAACTGTCAAAGACTTAGGAGAACAATCTTGAGCTTTGTATGTATCTATCTGAGCTGCAACACTGAGAAAGCTCTGGGAGTCAAGAGTTCTTACTCAAATATTGTAGGAGGAAGAGTTTAAGGTGTGCTTGTGCGGGGACAAAACAGATGCTGAGATGTGAAGAAAAAAAGCCTAGGTAACAATAACCAGATATAAAACTAACACAGGGTCTGCAGAGCAACTGGCTAGCCCAGTATATCAGCGTTTTCCCTAGAAGTCTTTTCTTTCCTGGTCACTGTTGGAGTTTCAGTTGAAATCATGGGCAATCCCTGAATGACAGTTCCATTTCTGCAAATAGAGAAGAGTAATTGGAAACTCTTCTCCTGGAAAACCATATAAATCTAGTGAATCAAATATTTTTAGTTTTTCCTTTTAGAAGTGCTTTGCCTGGTCTAGGGAAGGAATAAAGAGGAAATAAAGCAATATCCTGCATTTGCCCTCTTTCTGTGAATGTCTGTAATTTAAAAAGGTGATTGCTACAGACCAGACTTTTAGGGTAGGTTTGTATAGAACACTGCAGAACAAGATCTGGAGCAGGTTTAGTGGACAGTCACTTTATTCTATTGAATGTATGTGCTAAAGATATAACTTAAAGAAAATATTATTGGATAAATCCTTTTCACTGCCTCTATATTTATGTATTTTGGAATAGTCATAGCAAAACAGAGAAGTTTATGCATCGATCTTTTTTTTTGTTCCTTTTAGGTATTTGTAGCCATTGTCATAAATGGATCGAGTCACGGTGTTATTTCATGTGATGTTTTAGATCTAGCTGCTTAAGTATCAGGCAATACAGGTGTCAAACCTGTGTTTGAACCTAAAGACAGCCTCTTGCTACATCCGTCTTCACAGATGTGAAGTTAGATCCCGCAAATTGGACCAGCCAGTGAATTTTCCCAATGTACATTGGCCCAAGTACAACTTTTTCCTGGTAGTATCAAATTGGAAAAAAACCACAATCCAAATTCTTTTATTAAGTTATTATTTAGGACAAAGGCATTGCATTTCTCAGTAATTTGAAAGATCTCAGAGATTTCAAGACTTAAAATGGCTTACCCACTGTGTCCTTAAATATTAGAGCTGGGTTCCAGATCTAGGTCAGATCTTTAAGGAACTTCTTATACATAAAGATATGCTGTTATTAAGATTAATCAGGTTGTTATATCTTTTAATTCACAAACAGAGCAAGAAGTTTCTGTGTCAGTACAGTGTGACTGAGCCTTTATTCTCACAGGCTGCACTGGGATCAATGGTATTTCAGAAACAAAAGAAACCTGGAGAAGAGGTAGAAAGCAACATGAATAATTTCCAGCAAGTGTACTGAAAGCTGAGCAGACTTAAGTTGTTTGAGTCACTAAGATTAGCTAAGTTGAAATATTCATCCCCTCTTACTTTGATTTACGACCAGTCATGTTACAGAGTGATTGCATTTGCTCTGTAAGCATCATTTTGTTCAACGGGGCAAATACATATTAACACTGCCACAGTAATTGCTCAAAAGGTATTATATTACTTGCTTGTTTTTTGAAAGCGCCTATAGATGTCATTTAACACCTCACAGTACTAGATGTTATAAACACGAAATAAATATCAATCCTCTCAGTGGCCTAGTGATTTCAACACATAGTGGGAGATGAAAGGCAGCGAGAGGAATAGAAAAGGAGGGACAGACGAAACTATGTTAAATAAACAGGTAGCTATTATAATTGCATTGGTTCAGGCTTATCAGAGGGACAGGGAAAAAGCGAGCGGGCTGGAGCCATCCCTCCACCAGCGCTGCCTAGTGCAACTCATACTCCAGTCTCATGACAGAGGAGAGGCTTCAGTATAGTTTATCTGTCCATCAGCAGCCTGACTGTGAACTGGTGTTTCATTTGCAATAAGAAAGGTTGCATCCGTTGTCTCTGGCCAAAATCTAGATGTAGTATGAGCATAAGTGAGACCATGTAAAACAAGAAAGGTTTTCACTGTAGCTAGTGCTACTTTTCCATTAGCAGAAGTAAAGTAGAACTTGGAATGAGATCCAGTCCACCCGCATTTTTGATGTCTCATGAGGCAGTCCTCCTGAAACAAGTGCCTGACTTCCATATGAGTTGATGAAGGCATACAGGTTCTTCTTTGGAGGAAGACCCTACCTGCCCTAGGTTGTGAGTTCTCTGATACCAAAGGTATGAAGAAATACCATGGCTTTGCCACCCTACTCTAGCTCTTGGTTGGAAGAAGTGATGTAGTTATATCTACCTTCTGAGATGGAAATAAAGCGAAGCGAGGGCACACTTGGCATGTTCAGGGCTGTCTGAATTAGTTCTAAATATGGTGGTTCTCGAGCAAGGACTCCTGGAGCTCTGGACCCCTCTGCCTTACCCATGCCTTACCCATTAAAGAATGAATCTTTAATAGTGGCCATATTTTCCAGCTGAATAATTAGAGAACAGAAAGGTTTAGTGACTTGGCTTTGTGAGTTCTGCAGCTTACTGGACAAGGCTCTGTTAGCTCAGAAGAGGTCTGTGGCTGACAGCCACAATTTTGACACCTAAGGGTTCAAAATAAATTTAAAAATTACTCATATCTATCTTTCAGAGTAAAGGTAGGCTATTCCATGAATATGTGAATGTTTTATTAAGCTATATGGTAAATATATCTATCTTTCTAAATTGCTTAATACATCTACATTTCTAAATTCTTAATTTCCAAAGCATAGTGGAATGATGTATTTCTGGTACATAGTTAGGTCTGATTCATCTTGGTGCTCCTGGATGAATAAGATCCAGTATTCCTGTTAATGGATGCTTTCTATGACCCAGCCATCAGAGAAAAGTGATGCATTACTGAGGATTTGCAGTGGTAGTACTTTCTGTAGTAACTGCACAGCTAGCAAAAGAGATAATTGTTGGTTTCCAGATGTTACCACTGTGGCCAGGGCCACTTGCTCCCTCTCTGTGCTTAAATTTAATTTTCCTCTGAACCTTCCGTTTCAATAATTTAGAATTATGAAAGTAGTTTTTACATTTAACTACATGAAAGACAGACAAGCAGAAGCTATTTTAAAAGCCTGATTGATTCTGAGCATTATGAATATGTAGTGAGGGTAGCTACCTAACAAAGCCTGCTTAGTGAACACTTAGAAAACTCACATACTAGAAGAGAAAACAGAACTGAGATTACTGTACTTTTTACATGATTCACAAATAACAAGCACAGGGAGCGAACAACAGCACACTTCATTGTCAGCATTAACTCTGACCAGAACAGACAGGTTTTCTGCCTCTGTCTCCATGGTATGTGTCTGGAAAAAGAAAACTGGGAGGCATTCTGCAAAGTCATGCGAAGGAAGGTGCTCCCAGTTCATTGTGCTTGCCCGCACGCCTGAAGGCGCTCTGCCTGTGCGCGTTTGCAAGAGCAGACCATATGTTAATGACTTACTAACCTCGGAGCCAAGTCCACATGCTGTAACCACCAGTATTACTTTTCTTTTGTGCACTGCGTTATTGCCTGAGCAAAACCCATCATTTCAGAAAATGTCAGGTACGCGTATTGGATCAAGATGCGAACCGTGGAAAGTCAGCTCATACATTCCCCAGAAAGCCATTAGGAGAGAATGCATATGTACTGAAATCAAGATAAAAATAATATATAAACGTATCCACAAGCCAAAAGTATGATGTTCTATTATTATGAAAGATGCTTGAAAAACATTAAGAATAACAAAGCAGATTCTTTCCTACCATAAAAAGCTTCCCTCAACACAGGAGGGCTTTCGTGACTGCTGGAAAATATGAGAAAGGTAAACAGAGTACAATGATATCACCCAGACACTTTGAAACGAGGTTTTTGGTTTTCAGACTGCAGTTGAGCTGCAGATTGGATTTGTGTGACTGCTGTAAAGCTAACATATCTGTATGATAGGTGACTGAGCTGGCACTTTGTGTCTTTCAGCGATTTTCTTGTGGTTTTTAATTTTCTTTAGTCATTTCCTCATCCCTTTCTTGTTGCAGTAGCTTTGATAGTTCCCCATATATCCCGTTTCTTTACCCTGCTGTTAGCCCTGAAAGGAACTGACAGGCGCCCTGTCTGGCTTGTTAAGCTCTTGAAGCTTGCTGCATCCTGCATGTAGCGTGTTCCTGATTACGCCGGCGGCGCGGACACTTGAGCTGACGGCTGCTGTAGCGCTGCCGGATCAATACACCCACAGAGCACAGCGAGCCCTTCGTGTGGGTTCAGAAATCGGAGTCCTCTTGTCTAGAGGGCAATCTGCAAAATAAAATCTCCTAACATGAAGTAGTCCTCCTGGAGCTTCACTGAGATACGCATTTATCGGTGTATTTAACAAGGCAGTAAGAAGCTCTCAAGGCTGAGTGACAAGATGGGGTTTCCTTGCTTCGAATCAATGCCACCTCCCCCCCGCCTCTCCCCCGCCCCACCCTAGGCTCCACACGTGATAAGGCACAGCATATGTTTCTCCTTAGACTTGTCTGCAAAAACATCAAACCCTTAAAAGACTCATCGGTTGCGGACATAAGCCTGTCAGAAAACAATTATCAGCTGTATCTCTTTGTGATCTCACTAAGTCACTTGGGTCTAGATAACCTTGCAGATACCCTCTGTAGTGGAAATAGGCTGAGATAATGCAATTTATTGATAAAGCAAGGAGTCTGACTGGGTCCACTTGAAGACTACTCAGCTGTTAGTTTGCGGGGGGGGAGACTGTTGTTAATTTCTGGGGGTTTTTTCTACTTTTGTAGGGCTGATAGGGCTCAATTTATATTCTTTCCTTCCCTCTGATACGGACAAGCTCATTTTTTGTTCCCTCCAACTACAGTGAACATTTAGCTTTAGAGCCAGTACGCAGGAATTGTCAGCTCAACAGCCAAGGGAAAGAAAGGGGAGTGGGGTACAATGAAGGGTCAACCATAGCAAGTGATGGAGAGCGGGCTAAGACCATCCTCTCACAGACATTTGTCCTACCATTTCCCAGGCAATGGTTGTGTTAGGGGTGAACATTGCAGGAGTGCTAATGAGTTGCATTGGCAGCAGGACTTTGACTCTGCAAAGGCGTGAGAATATAAATTCCTACGAACTGAGATGTAAAGTAAGGGGGATTGCATGTATGGGATGAAGTGACTTTTTTAGCAATTTGGGCTCATCTCCACCTGTGCTTTTTCACTCATTTGTTAATAATTTCCTTAGAGATTGGATTTGGAGAATCAAATTTGACCAAATTTCACCTGATGGTGAAATTCAGCCTAATGACGGATTTTTCCACGGTGTAAACTGGTGCCCCAGAGGAAGGAGGGTCAAAGTTTGAGGAAATTGCAGGACTCTACTTCTGTGGAAATGGCTGGTCTCAGCAAAAATGTGGAAATACAGCTTACATTAACTTTTGATCAGTCCTTTTCACTTTGTTGTTGTTTTGAAGAGCAGCCTTAGAAAAAAGGATTTTTTGCAGAGTGGATTAAAAAAGTCCCTAAACAAAAAAATGTTGGATTGAGTGGCAGGACCTAGCAATAGCTTGGAAAGGCCTATGGAGAGGGGACCCGGGTTTCTTATTGGGCCCATGGGAAGGCTGGAACAGCGTTGCTTTGCACACTCACCATCAACCTGGCTGAAGCAAGTGAGTTGGGTTATGGATGAAGGAGGAGTTCCCCACAGAAGAAGAGAACTTAAAAGTTTTTAAAATTGGACTGTACAAATGTCTTTAATCGAGTCAAGGAGGATGACTAATTTAGTAAGGCTTCAACAAGAGTAGAGGCCCGAAAAAAACATCCATTAGAAAAAAAGCAGTGGAAACACTCTGAAATATATATTCAGAAAGGTAAATTCATTTCTATCAGGGCTACAATTATGCAAACAATTTTATGTAGTTTATTAAAGAAGTCCCACGGTTCTGCTTCCTTATGTTGTAGTAAGGTGTCTAGATTAAGATCAGTCGCCTGGATTTTCCTTTAAAAAGTGACAATACTAAGCAATATCTTTGCCTAGTTTCGTGCTAGGAATTGCGGGAGGAATCTGTTCCTACCTGAAAATCTAGGGCTGAGGATGCTTTGGGTGCTTCATCTTCCCCAATCTGTGTGTTAAATTGGGAGCTAACAACAGACTGAAGAAAATATCTGGAATTAAATATTTTCCTTTTTTGTAACACAACAGAGTCAACAGAGTGTAGGTTGACAGAAAGGAGCCCACCATGTGCCTCTTTGACCAATAGTTCCCGTTCTGCCTCCTTCTGTCTTTGCAGCCTTCAGCCCTACAGCCTTGAACCCCGGCACTGACCGTGGCTTGCATCGTTACACCCTGGGTTCCAGTTCCCTCTAGTTGTCTTCTACATGATTTCTCTCCTATATCACCACCAGTCAAAGAGCTTAGTCTTATGTGGTGGTGAAGGATCAAGCTTCTAATGGCAACTAGCCCTCAAAAAACATCAGAGGGTTTTTTATTGTCCTACTGCCTCTGCTGGACACCTAACCTCAGGCGCAGTGAATATCTTTTAGAAGTACCTGTCTCCCTCCACTGACCAGGCCAGGTGACTGCCTTTTTATAGATGGATATATTTAGTTGCAGAAATGCTACCAAAAGTCAATCGACTGATGATATTTTATGTCTTACTGCCGTAACACATTTATCCTAACAGATCTTATGAATCAGTGCAAAGGCGAGCTCCATAATAGCAAACCCAAGCTTCTCATAGAGTTCTTTGTACCATCCTGGCTTTCTTAGTCCTGCTTTTACTTGGACTGATTTATCTTAAGGCTATAGATTGCAGATATATTTACCTAGCCATACTTCGTCATGATATTGTCATTAAGAATATAACTATATCCCTTGGTGTCAGAGCAACCCAAATTGCTCTTATCTGAAGAAAAGAAAGAGGCGCTAAGATTTTTTTTTAACTTCACTTGCCTATCTTATTACATTTCTCTATCAGTTGAGTATGTTTTTAATTTTCCTTTTCAAGTGCGCTTTTCTTTCCAGTATTGAAGTTTATATTTATGAAGGGGATGCATTTCAGTGGTGGATGAAATCTGCCACTATCCCTCTACATTTACAACTTAATTTTAAGGATGAAACTTTCTACCAAGCAAAAGCATAGGCAGGTACTTCATCAGTACAAATCTGAATACACATGAGGACTTTTTTTCCCAACAGGACAAAAATGAGAACAAGTTACTGAGTACAATCAGGTGGGTGTGCTCTAAGATGGAGGCAAGGCCACAGGGTGTCGCAAGCTTGGAAACTGATCCAACTAGGAAACATGGTGATATGGTTAGCAAAAAAAGCTGTAGTAGCTTGGAAAAAGGATCAATTACCGTCCTTTAGTTTAGTAATGCCAAATATTTTTGCAGGCTGGGTTCACGTGATCTCTCAGGAGTCGTATGTCCTGTCCACATCCTGTTATCAGATGTATCTCTCTCATACACCTAAAACGTAGGCACCTTTTGAAACACAGCTGGACGTAGAGCAGGTACGACACCAAAAAAGGGGAAATGCAGAAGATGGAAAATCTCTATCCCAGTTGTTCTGTGAATAACCAGTCTTTGGCCCAGTATTGTAAAAAACAGATCCTTAGACTAACTGGATTAATTTGGTCACTTGACCTTCTTATATGACAGAAATAATTGTATGCTAACAACTTATCTGGTAAATCATTATACATATACTGTGCAGACAGGACCCCAAATATTCTGGAGAACTCTCACTACAATCTATCTGATTATTTTATTCTAACATGTGATTCAAAACAGACAGTAGTTGGAGATACTATTCAGAGGTGCTTTCTGTAATGTCGTCAGATGATCACTTCCTCAGAAATCACTGCACTTCCTTTGAGTAATCATTAATAATTTGTTCAAATGGAAACAACATCACCTTTCAGCTGGTTTCTACTCTGTAATGAGGACCTGTAGGTACAGACATTTATGTATAATGATGCATCCTTTCTCATCACCTGTGGAAATTCAGACCTGACCTGTGGAAATCAACCAGAAATAATCTGTTGGTCCCCAGAAAGAAAATTACATTATATGTAAACAGATGTCTTTCTCCCAAATTCAAGAATTATTTCCAAACACAAAGAGTAAAGTCCTCAATTCTCAAAGCAAATACTCTCAGATGAATCAAACTGTTCAGGAACTAGAACTGTTCAGCTGGCCAGCATTTTCTACCATCTATAGCGGAAGAGAAAAGCTCTGCTGAAAAGTTCATCCTGAGCGTAATGCAGACAAGAGTATAGTAGAAAACTTTTTTTCACTGGTGGCCAGGTGACACTGATGAAAATATCTGGAGCTGATCTACAGCACAGCTTCTGCTGTTGCATACTAAAGCTGTGACTGAGAGGAGATGTTCTAAGTGAATGGATGAAATAGTCACTGGTGTAAGAAGAAAATTAATCCATTTACTCTTTATACCTGGTCAGTTTTCCTATATACACAAGACAACACAGAGTAATTAGATTCACCCACACACCTCAACTTCACCTGTGCTGATGGTCAATCTACACATCCTGCTTGAACAGTTTTAGTCTTAAAAAAAAAAAGTTACAATATCATATGTGGTATTTCATACTGAGCCTTTGCAAGATTTCCTCTGCTTTGAAGGTTTCCTGACTAAGTTACTAATCCTGTGACTGGCTGTGTGTCTAGGCCTCTCCTTACTCATACAGTCTGTTTTGGAACAGGACCCAAATTAAGACTTGCGGGTCATCATCAGTTTGTATTAGTCACATAGAAGGAGGGTATTTCTATCTTTAAAACTTTACACTCCACTTACATTTTAATGTCTGATGTTGCATGGAATAGAAGCCAGCAGAAGCCATTGGAAAACCTTCCACCATCTTAAAAAAACCCCAGATCTGGGTGTGTACGTTTCATTCCATGTGTTGATTTCATTAATCCACCGAGAACTGGTTTATTTTTATAGTTAATCTGAACAACAAAGCTAAACACAATGTGTGAGTTCAGAGAAAATGGAGTAAAAGCATTGAATTACTAATGGCAAAAAATTTAAGACCATTCTCCCTTCTTCTCCAATAAAGATTGACTCTGATGCAGAAGATTCCCTAAACACCTGCATGATAACTAATATTGTTTCTATCACAGAAAAATTCTGTTTATTGCTGATAAAGAGTATTAGGAGACATGGGCATGAGCGGGTAACAGCTTTATGAAGGCAGAGCACAAGCCTGGGTCAACAGCAGGAGGGAAAAAACAGGGAGCAGAAGAGGCAGTACGTGACCAAAAAGAAAAGAACAGTAGGCAATGTGTTTTGTTTCCCCACGATATTGTGGAGGATTTGACCCTTTGCAAGTCTGTCAGTGCTGGATGGAGATTGCAGTTGCATTCTGCACAGTGAGGCCTTGGGGTAAATAAAAGTTGCAACAGGAGCAAAATGTTTTCATTTCTCATGCATAAGCAGGAAGGAGGTAATAATAATGATAAGACTGGGACTGTGGGTAGTGTCCTTTCTCCAGACATGGGCCATTGGTGAAAGGAATGCACATCTGAATTCTGGGTGATTTTGATACATCTACATAGTTGTGGGCTGCCTGACCTCTTACTCTTTCTACAGTGAAGATATAACTATCTTTTTTTTCTCTTTTGTATTTCAACATCTGACGGTTTTGCAAGAAAGCAGAACTACGGATGCTGGTCAGATCCTGCATATTTTTCCCCCTTTTCCAAGCCCCTTTGTTTGCTTTTTGCTATGCACTTACGGTGACGCATCCCATCTGGTTCTGCTGTATTGCATGATCCAAGATAACGCATAGCGCCGTTAGCAGTCAAGACGGGACACTTCATAGCTTGATCCCGGTGATATTTGCCAAGGACCTTAATCTTCTGCTACAGAATTCCAAATAATTTTTAATTTCTTTTTAAGTTATAGAGTGGTAAACATCCCAGGGAACTCTACATCTCCATGTTAGGGCTGATTCTGCATCCAAGCAAGCTTGTTTAATTCGGGGATCTTTGTACCAGGTGTACCATGACTGGGCTGAAGGTCAGACAAGCAGCTCTGTGCTTCTTCCTGAACCACCCAGTCTCATCAAAGCCACCTAGATTATGTTCCAGCCCTGTCCCCTGTCTTGCCTGGTACCCTTCTGTTGTCAGGGAGGGGCACTCTCAGTGGTCCACACCCTCTGGTTTTCATGTCTCATATTTGAGTTAGTTAGAAACCATGGTATTTTGGACTCTGACTCGTCAATTTTATTACTGATAGTCTGTGGTTGGTAAATTTTATGAGTTTAATGAGTCGAGCAACTATATGCAAAGTTAAGCTAAGAAGACAGTATTTAATTTTTGCACAGAATAGGAATAGATCGTATAATGAGACTTTGTCATGTCCAAAAGCACGTAAATTAATCTGATGTTACAGGCACGGCCATTGCACACAGACACACAAAGCCGGACTTCCTGCTTTTGTTTATATTGTTTCCCATGTAGTTTGTTTATTGCTGTGATTTGTTTATTAGTCAGGTGGACGCACTGTGCTGGGGCTCAGCCGTCTTGTGAGACTTACAGAAATGCCTGAGCTCCGTCAGGGGAGAGAGCCCAGAAGGATTCAGTGTGGTCACACACTGCCATGAGAGAGAAATCTCCCCTGCGGGGTCCTGTTGAGGATTATACCCTCCCATGGATGCCCTGATAATCTCATAATCCCTAACCTATGACTTGCCTCTGATCTCCTCTCACTCCAAAATAGTTAGACTTCAAGTGAGAGGAATTTTAGAGAAGAACAATTATGAAAAGTCGTTTTCATTAAGATCCTAAAACATTTTCAGCCAGTTTAACAGAGTGTTTAATGAGAGCAGCAGAGGAGACCTTGGGAGGGTAGCGTAGATGTCTCTGATCTTTCTGCTCTATTTTTCTTATCTCCACCACATCTGCTGAAGCAAACAAGCAAACAAGATTTGTTTCCAGTACACACTTAACATTTCTTATGCTATAGTTGAAAAAGTGGAGAAATGCTTTATTTTTTCATTGATTTAACTGTTTTAATTGATGTGATGTATATGACATGAAATAGTCCCGTCACACAGACACACAGACAGACTTGTAAATAATGGTTTGGTTACTACACAAAAGTAGATCCGCTTTACCACTTTTCCCCCCGGCCCCAAAAATGGATTATTCTACTACAGGCTCGCACCAAGTCTGTCATACTACAGTGAGGAGACAGTTAGTATATTCCTCCTGGTTCCGCCTTTTTTACAGATTTCAAAGATAATTTCAAATTAGAATAACCTAAAGCATAAAAGAGACAAGCATCCGTTGTTTATTCCTTACAGAGGTAACTGTTTTTTTTTTTAATTTTGTTATTGACAAACTCTAAAATATGCATTATTGTACTTTATGTTATCTATTTTTATATAGCTTCTTGCAGCTGGGTAAATGTGAACATTTACATAACATTTTTCTTATTGTTTTTAAAAATTTAATATTTAAAATATTTGCCATTTGCAAAACAGTCCCCTTGGCCTCTCTCCCAAAGTATTGCACTTCCTTTTGTTCTATCAGGATTTCTTTACAGTATGACAAAGAGAACAAAAACATGTATGTTCCAGTAATAACAATTATAATAATAATAATCATTATAATTTCTTTTTCATTAAAACTGAAAAGCTACAATTAAGAAAGAACTGTAAAAACAAACCTTGTAAGAATATTCAATAGAAGAGAACCAGCATCATAAAACAGGTCTTTTTCAGGTTAGCGGAAATGAAGAACTGTAGCTTGTCAGAGAAGTACAGTTGGAATTCATTACTACACATCACTGAGCGACTGCTTTTCTCCTTCTAGACAATTTTCTGTTTGAATTGCATGTTTTTGGGGTGATAGTTGTTTTTTACTGTCATTCCAGCTCAGTGCTGCGATCTCAACTGGGGTCTCAAGGTGTTGCAGTGTGATAATTTGTAATGGGTAAAATGACAAACATCCATCATTATCTCCAGCAGTTTTTTTACAAGGCTAGCAACAGAGCTATTTGAAAACTGTCCCAACTACTTAGCTTTTGAAGGCAGATTTAGCACTTCTGGACTGAGGTTTTTGCAGTATTTCATATGAAGATTTGTGTACAAAACTGTACTATCATATTAATGATTGGAGTAACATTTGTCATTTTACAAATCCAAAGTAAGAAATGTCATCACCACTAAAACTGTAATTCACTTAAGAGTGTCACAGCCTTTTAAAGTCACTAGTAGTCTGGATTATGCCCCTTCCTTGCTGTTACATTAGAACCATGATATAAAAATGCATTGTTGACTTCGCAGGAAAATATCTTTCAAAGAGAATGCTTTATCTCTTTTACCCCTTTGACCTCTCCCTCTCAGCCATACCATAACTAATTTACTGTAACTGTATTTTTCCTCTCCTAAAGCAGAAGTAATTAATATACTCTCAAGATTTGCAGAATCTCCTATTTCAAAAAGTACCTAATTTTGCTTAGAATGGCCTTGTTGTCATTGTGTGATTGAAAAATGATCCAAAACACTTTATCAAAAATCAAACAAACACAAAGTGCACTAACCATGAGCTAAGTATTTGGCCTGGGCTGAGTCATCCCATCATTTACTGGGCTCGTGAGGTCAGTATCATCCCTGATCAGCACTGGAGCGTGGCACCCACGGGTGTAATTAGGCTGCAACACGCCTGTATAACTGCGTTTGAGTTTAGCAATGGATAGGTATGGCAACGGTCTTGTTGTTTTGTTGCTGTGGTAAAGACTGGGCTTTTAAAAAAGCACAAAATAAATTAAGAGTAATTATCACAAACTCAAGGAGATGGACAATGCGGAGCTTATGAATTCTATTTAAATTAGGAACTTCTGTGTGAGATTTCAAACTCCATAATGAATGTAGTGCTGGGTGCCTTCGCTACTGTCTTTCTACTGCCATATTTGGCTGAAATTCAATGGGATGATGGCACAGCTCTAATAATGGAAAGTCATTAACCTGAGGAAATCTCATTCAAATGCAACTAAATGGGGCAATGCAATAGCTAAAGCTTGCCAGAGTAAGTTTTGTCTGACTTCTTTTCAGGGAGCTGGAACTTAGAGCAGTGGAATTTCTCCCCGAGGCAGAACAAGGGAATTAGATTTAATTTTGCAATCCTTTAAGTAAAAGTGATTTCAAACCTGAGGACTTTTTGCAGGAGAGAAGATAATGCTTCTCTCAAACTAGGATTAGCCAAGGAAGAAGAAAAATAGCTGTGTAAGGAAGGGCGAAAGACAGGGACCGAGATATTAAAAAAAGGGTCCAAAGAACAACTACCACCCCAAATCACACACAGTTCAGATAGAAAAGGCAAAAAATTCTGACATATCCAAAGACATCAGGGGAAGGAAACAGAGGCATGTGTGTTTATTATTTTGTCTAGTAATGTATCCTTCCTGTGCTGACAGGAGTAGGGGATAATTGTATTTAGAAACCCATATACATCTTGGGCATCTGTTAACTTTCATCTGTCCTGTATCACTGAAGAGTAACATGTAAATCCAGCATGCTGCAAGCTAGGTTTAAGGAATTCAGTGTGTTTAAATCACTGTGGTATCTGGAAGCTTAGGACAGCCTAGGACAGCCTAGGGGTCATTTAGCCCCATTTCTGTGAAGAGATAATGGATATCCATATTTTATCTAAGAAGTGTGTCAGAGGAGCCAAGGATGGAACAAAGACCGGTGGACCAAGAAAAGATGAAACTCATGTGTCTATCCTTGAGGTCCCAATACAGCAACCTGGCTCATGTTCAGCTAGGGTTAGCCCCATCAGAGCTGAAACAATAACCAAAAATAATATTCATAGTACTAAGTGAACTTGCAGATTGCATTCTTCTTAAGCTCTTGGCCTCAGACCAGAACCTCTTCATTTAAATGATATATTGAAATACCACTTTCCCCCACGCCACCCCGCTGGTTAATTAACAAAAGCCTCATACTGGAGTGCAAAGAGTGAACAGTTGAAAAAGCTGACACATTTTGAGGTTTTTTCTAAGTTAATTCCTTCAGAACTGAGAGTTCCACTTAGTCAGAATTAGCTCTGAGTTTGGGAAATTTTATGCAAAAGCCCTATTGAGCTTGCTTGTTTCTATCTCCTACAAAGATTTTTCCTACTCATCTGTGACCCCACATCTCCATCAATTACTCCTTCTTGATGATTTGAGCTGGTTTAAAACCTTGACATGCAGATGTCAACACTAAAGAGGAAGAGAATGTGAAGCTAGTCTTCAAAAAAGCAAGTGTCAGTGCCACTCAGTCACATTAATAATTTTTTTTTTTTCCTGAACTAGGAGCTTCTAATGTTTGTCTTAGCCCCTGGGCATTAAATGGATCAAAGAAGAGGATTGGAGGGGACAGAGCTTATCTGAGATGCTCATGTGCTGGAGCACACGATCATCAGTTGATCAGTTGATGATCATATTGCCACTCATGCCGCTCATAATATGGAGCTAAATATAGGTGGCAATGTTCACATCAACCTAGCATTACCTGACCATCTCTTGCTGTGAGAGAGGACACTATCTTTATAAAATTGTGAAACCAGAAGTTGAAGTATTTCAAGAAGGAGGCAATTCTTACACATGCACAACTTGTTATTGTGTCCTTCCCTCTTCTTTCTGCATTGCCTACACAGAGGCGTCTCGTCCCCAGTAGTTATGCTCTCATGTGCTGTGTGTAGATACTGAGGGACTCCACTGAGGCTGACAGGGCTGGTTGTTTCTGGAGCTGCAGATAGCTTACACATCTCTGCATGGCATAGCCCTCCTCCAGACAGGCAAGTTTCTGGGTAGCGCTCGGACACCAATTTCATCTGCAAGTTACTGGGTGTAACATGTAACGTGAAGGGATCAGAATCTCCCTTCTGGGACAGACATGTCCCCTCCCATTGCCATCCTCAATACAAACACACACATAGCGGTTCTCTTCAGATGTTTTCAATGCTTGTGTAAAGGTAGATACTACAACATGGCCTTGGAAATCTTGTCAATGCAATCATGACTGCAGTTACATTTTAAATTATTCTAAAGCAGATCTCTGCCTTACCTGGATATTCATTAGTTCTGTTTTTTTCTCTATCATCTAAACCATTTTGAGTGGTAATTCACTCTCATGTAATTTGCTCGTGCAGAAGAGAAGCAGCTTCCTCTTCCCTGTCCTTTGACCTACCTCTGATTTCTGCTTCAAATTTTATCTCGTGCTTTGTAGTGGGTTTTGGTTTATTTATGACATTTATTCTGTGATTTCTCTGTATTTCTAACATTTAATGTCAGGGTGAAATCTTTTATGGTGTTGGGAACCTGCAGCCTCAGACCTAATGTGAATTGAAGGCAGGGTAGTCTGTGGTGGGGGCAGTGGGAAACATCCTTCTCATGCTTACTCTGGTGGTGAGCTCAGAATGTAGCCTTGCACTGCATATTGTGGGAAACCAGGGGAAAGCCTGGAGCAGGGTTGGCTTTGGGGCACCTAAGAGCCCCCAGCACCTGTGAGGGGTCATGGAGGAGATGGAGCTGGACTCCTCACAGAATCACAGAATCACTAAGGTTGGAAAGGACCTTCAAGATCATCAAGTCCAACCATTAATCCAGCGCCACCGTGGCCCCTAAACCATGTCCTGAAGCGCCACATCCACATGTTTTTTGAACACTTCCAGAGATGGTGACTCCACCACCTCCCTGGGCAGCCTGTTCCAACGCTTGACCACTCTCTCGGTAAAGAAATTTTTCCTGATATCCAGCCTAAACCTCCCCTGGCGTGACTTGAGGTCATTTCCTCTCGTCCTTTCACTAGTTACTTGGGAGAAGAGACCGACACCCTCGTCGCCACAACCCCCTTTCAGGTAGTTGTAGAGAGCGATAAGGTCTCCCCTCAGCCTCCTCTTCTCCACACTGAACAACCCCAGTTCCCTCAGCTGCTCCTCATAAGACTTGTGCTCCAGCCCCCTCACCATAATCTTCCCCGGTACAGAGGTCAGGCTGACAGGCCTGTAGTTCCCAGGATCCTCCTTCCGGCCTTTCTTGTAGATGGGCATCACATTGGCAAGACTCCAGTCTTCTGGGACCTCCCCTGTTAACCAGGACTGCTGATAAATGATGGAGAGTGGCTTGGCAAGCTCCTTCGCCAGCTCTCTCAGTACTCTTGGGTGGATCCCATCAGGTCCCATAGACTTGTGGGTGTCCAGGTGGCTTAACAGGTCCTTAACTGCTTCCTCCTGGATTATGGGCGGGTTATTGTGCTCTCCATTCCCATCTTCCAGCTCAGGGGGCTTAATACCCTGTGGACACCTCGTCTGGCTATTAAAGACTGAGGCAAAGAAGGCATTAAGTACCTCAACCTTGTCCTCTTCCTTGGAGACAATGTTCCCTGCCATATCCAGTAGGGGATGGAGATTCTCCTTGCCTCTCTTTTTGTTGTTAATATATTTGTAGAAACATTTTTTATTTTCCTTTACGACTGTGGCCAGACTGAGCTCTAGCTGGGCTTTAATTTTGTCCCTGCTTGACCTAACGAGATCCTTGTACTCTTCGTGAGTTGCCTGCCCCTTCTTCCAGAGGTGATAAACTCTCCTTTTTTCCCTGAGTCCCAGCAAAATCTCCCTGTTCAGCCAGGCCGGTTGCCTTCCCCGCCAGCTCTTCTTAGGGCACATGGGGACCGCCTGCTCCTGTGCCTTTAAGATTTCCTTCTTGAAGGCTGTCCAGTCTTCCTGGACCCCTTTGTCCTTCAGGACTGTCTCCCAAGGGAGTCTCTCAGCCAGTGACCGGAACAGGCCAAAGTCTGCCCTCCGGAAGTCCATGGTAGCAGTTTTGCTGACCCCTCTCCTTACTTCGCTCACAATTGAGAATTCTATCATGTCATGGTCTCTAAGCTCAAGACAGCCTCTGACCACCACATCTCTCACCAGTCCTTCTCTGTTCATAAACAGCAGGTCAAGCAGGGCACCTCCCCTGGTGGGCTCACTCACCCTCTGTGTCAGGAAGTTATCCTCCACACACTCCAGGAACCTCCTAGACTGTTTCCTCTCTGCTGTGTTATACTTCCAGCAGATGTCCGGTAGATTGAAGTCCCCTACAAGAACAAGGGCCAGAGAATGCGAGACTTCTGCCAGTCGCTTATAGAATGTCTCATCTGTCTCTTCGTCCTGGTTGGGTGGTCTGTAACAGACTCCCAGCAAGATATCTGCCTCATTGGCCTTCCCCCTCATCCTTACCCATAAGCACTTGACTTGGTCTTCACAATCATTGATTTCTCACAGCAGGGTGGGAAGGCAACAGACAGTGAGCACAACCTGCAACAAGAGAGGTTCAGGCTGGGTATAGGGAGAAACTCTTTCCCCATGAGGACAGTAAGGCAGTGGAGCAGGTCACTCCACAGGCTGTGCCATCTCCATCCTTGGAAAGTTTGAAGCCCCGACTGGACCAAGTCATGAGCAGCCTGGTCTGACCCCAGAGCTGACCATGTTTTCAGCAGAGGGTTAGACTAGAGACCTTCTGAGGTCCTTTCCAGTCTAAATAGTTACTGCAACACTGTGATAGACAGAATATTTGTTTTCCTATGAAAGATTCCAGGAATAATCCCTCCACTGCTGAAAGCCAACATTGCAGCAGAGGAAGAAGGGACATGGGCTGTGTGTGAGGCCCGAGGGATCCTGGTCCCCCCTTCCTAGGACTCGGTGAGTGTAAGGCTTGACTGACCTGTCATTTCTTTGGCAGTCTGCCTTTGCTCCCATGGCCCCTGCTAGCACTGAAGCTGTGACTGCCATTTGCAGGGGTAGGAATGGCCTGGGAACTGCACTCCCTCTTCTTTTGGGAGAGCTGGCAACTCCCAGGCAAGAACTTCCTTCCCATGGGGAACAGAGGGGCTGTGGGCACTGTTGTCTTCAGAGATGCTGGCCACTGCCTCCATCTCATCCTCCTGGGTCTCAGTGGTCTCTGCAGTCTCTGCAGTGGTCTCTGTGCCCTCCTTCCCTGGCTTCCTCATCAGAGGCTCCCTGTGATTGCCAGGGAGACCCTGGGGCTGCAGAATCCTTGTGCATGAGGATGCCTGTGGTCCCCTCCTTGTCCTCAGGCCCTGGACGTCTCCCGGTTTGGGATGGACCTTGACTGGAGACTGTTCTGGGGCTTAGGGAGGTGTCCAGACTGGAAGAGGACAAGGGACATTCCGGCATCACAGTGGGAGCATGAGGGTCACCGAGGGCCCTGCGAGCAAAGGCCTCCCCATTGCTGGCGCACCTGGCTTCAGTCACAATCTTCTGGAGGGACTGCTGGATGTAACCCAGCAGGCGCATCCTCAGGCCATCAGCAAAGGTGGTCCCAACTCAAATGGCGTGTCAACACCCCACCTCCCATGCTAGGATTGAATTGGGCCCTGTGTCTCCAGCTCAGTGCTTGCAGGGTGAGACTCAGAAATCATTCTCGCTTTCCCCACAGTCCCATTCAGGTGTTAGATACAAATCGCTGCCCTCTTTGGGGCCATTGGCTCCTTTGTGCTGGTCCCCCAGCTGCTGATTGCACACTCTACCAAGGAGATGAAGGCCAAGACCAGTCCCTCTTCTGGAGGACTGTCAGAAAGCAAGAGGTGGAGGTGGCCTTTTCTGCTTTACAGGATTTCTTCTCTGTGTAGAGGAAAGGCACTGTGTTTTTGTCTCCAGGCCACTTTGTCTCCCCTTGCTGAAGGGAGTTGTGCTTGGCCAACCAATTGCGTACATCCCGTATGCTAGTCCCTTTTCAGGACAAATTTGGTTCTGGATGCATGAAGACCCATTGGGCCAAAGAGACAGCTATATTTTAAAAAAAATCAGGCTAGATTCCACAAAGCTGAGGACATGCTGACCTTCATCAACCCTCTAGCCCAAAGGTTAGAACATTAACCCTAGAGTGTGAACAGAGAGCTAACAGACCAGTTGGATTGTGATCTCTGCTTCAATGAATAAGTAAGGGGTACTAGAAAGGCCCACAAGAGATATCCCTCAGTGTGTCCTACAGCCCATTGGTTAGGCCCAGATGTTTGTGGAGGGTAATCTCCACTATCTGATTAAAAAATAAGCTCCCACAGACCAGATGATGTTTCTAACTGTAAGGATATATTAGGATGAGACCTCCCCTCTCTTGTTCTGTTTTGCCCATTTCTCTTTGGAAATATAACCAAGCAATCAATATATTTTCATTTGGAATTGATATTTTTTCTATTACTTCAGGCTAGAATGAGTTGAAATGAGCTCAACTTTCAGACAGCGATTTCATAAGTACTCTAGAAACAGGTGAAAATGGATTGGTTTATCTCTCATCCTTTTTTACAATCTGAAGAGCTTCACAACAGGACTAAGTCTGGTGATGACAGGGCCCTGAAGGGGCTGAGGACTCCCTGGGGACTGGGAGCACTGGGGGTTCCCCATGGTGGGTGATGGCAGGGCCTGACAGCCATGACCCGTTCCACCAGGAGCAGGGCGGCCGGGGGCCATTGGGGCAGCCCCAGCCCCAGGCATCCAGCACCTCCTTGGGGATGGGCCGAGGCTGAGGTCCATGGGTCACGATCAGGCCTGGTGAGGGGGACTGGGTGAGACATGGCCCTGGGATGGCCACATGGGTGCCCTCAAGACACTGACCAACAACGTGGTCAGTGTGCGCTGGGCTGTCAATAAGTGACTGGTAAAAAACTGTAGATAGAGAAGTAGCGGGGTTTCCCCCTCTCAGGTTAAAACCAGACATGGATCAGGGCCTTGCACGTCCAGGATTGTGTTATGTCCTGAGCAAACTTAGTGCTGGCTGTGGGCCAGGAAGTAATTTTCCAGCCATTTTTCCAGCTGCAGACTGGAGTGCCTTGAATGTAGCCTTTATAGTCCTCTAACATCAGGCTGTGAAACAAAGACTATGTGTGCTCTACAAAGACGTTTTGTTTTAACTAGATGGATTGTATTTACAATTGGGATTACAGTACGTGGGAATCAAGATACAGAAATATAAATGAGAAAAGCTCTTTCTGATGATACTGAATAAAATAACCCCCATAGGAATTGCTGTATACTTACACAGTCATCATGTGGCTTACTGGGAAGGTTGAAGGTTTTAGTCTCATAAGGGTCCCAGCACATCTGCAGTTATACCCATGAGTCTGTTTCAATACAGTACAAAAAAATGCTATGTGAGTTTACAGCCACATTAATTTTTGAGTTGCCATAGAAATCTCTGGCATCTCAATACTTAATTTCATTTCACAACAGGACAAAATCCAGAGATTTCGAAACCTTCCTTAGAATGGAAATTCTAAAATTCTTAGGAAAAAATATTATTAAGAAAAAAAAAATCTGGAGCTCATTGAAATGTTTTATTTTGCTTATTCAAAGCATCACAATGGCTTGTGTTGATTCATTTCAACACTGAACTGCAGATCATGACTGTGCATTGTCTTGAGGGAGCTGTAGTACCAAATCTCATTCATTCCCACACTGTGAGCAGGGTCCCTGGCTTGATTCCATCTTCTCTAATGCACTCAGAATCACAGGGCTTCCAAGATAAATCTTACAGTTTTGTTCATAAAGGCGTTATGTGCATTGCAGGAAATGGATAATTTCAGCAATAGCACAAGAGAAAGGAAGTCCACAGCTATACACCACAGAAGGAATAAAACGTTAGGAAAAGGTCGCTATGCATTTGCTTATTCATGCCAACTCGAAAAAAAAAACAAAAATTGAGCAAACTTTTGGAGTCATTCAAATCACATATCAATTTTCTGATATGTATTCAGATACCAAAAAATGAAGTATTCCACCTTGATTTCTATGAAATTTTTTAAAAAAATAAGATTTCTGCAACACAAGGCTCTTTAAAGAGCATCCAGTTCAAAAAGTCAGGTGGCAGAGGAAACTTACAGCCGTTACTTCTGTCCAGGACTTCTGACAGGAAAATGGATGAAATGGTTTCAAACACAGGAGTGGGAACTTCCGCTTTGGGCAAGCATCCTTCTCTGCTCCTGCCTCTCCCTGTGCTGCCTTTGGTGCTGCTCCTCAGCTGGAGGCTGCGGCAAGGCTGGGTGGAGGGGTGCCCTGGCCCGTGTCGGGCCAAATGGCTCTAGGTCCTATTATTTAAGCTGTTTAAATAACTTGACTGATTTTGAGTGAAGTGGGTTAGAGAGCCTGTGACGGCAGCGGAGCTGGCAGGTGGGGTGGCTGGCGGATTGCACGGAGAGGTGATGGTAGCAGCTAGGAGCAGGGTTTGAAACTTCGTCCGCTGGCACAGGCGCAGCCGGGAGAAAACCACTTGTAGCCGTATTTCACTGAAGTGCAAGGTATGTTTCTGCTGATTTGGTCCACAGTTTTTGAAGTTCTGCTTTTCTAGCTTACTTTATCACTAGGTACTCCAAAATAAATAAGATTGTTTGAACAAATTATGTACTTGCACTGAAAAAAAGGAGTGATTTAATGTTGACACATGGTGCTTTTCTGTAAGTATGTTGTAGGTTTGGTTTTTTTCATGTGGGTAAATCCGCTGTGCATGCCAATGTGACTGTCTTCAGTAAAGACAAAATGTAAATTGATTTTAAAAAGTTGCCAAGCATACTTAGTGCAGTGGGCTTTTGTGAGTATCTAGAGCCTCTGCAAGTTGGGCTGACTATATTTTCTGAATATGTTTTATTAAAGACTTTTATTAAAGTATGCATATCAGCTCCTTTTGCAGAATCAGGCTCTTGCATAATGAAGCAGCTCACCATTTATATCAATAAATGTTATTTTCTTTCAGAGACTAAGGTTCTGGTAAGCATAGTTGTTCAGGTGATCTCCTGCAATTTGGAGGACTGCATAATCCTAGTATTTATTAGTGTGCCACTGCCAGATAAAAATATTCCTTATATGGATAAGACATCTACAAGGAATGTATACTTTTAATAACTACAGTACTCACTTTGACAAACACCAGTTGCGTTTGAGTATGAGTTTGCAGACCCAGTGGGCTGTCCAGGGCCTTACAAGGCATTCACCGTAATTGTTGGTTGGTAGGGGAGAAGCAGCAGAATTCCTTCATGTCTCAATATGACTTAAGAAAAAAATAAATAACAACAGATGATTTAGAGTAGTTTTTGCATTTTATCCGCTGATGATAGGGTACACCATGCAGTCTAATTCTGGGCATTTTAGTTTTCTGTATGAGCCAGAACATTGGAACATATCATATAATACTCAGTGCTCTGAGGTCATAGAAATGAAAAAGCGGGTAAGTACTGTAACTTAAAAGAGTTTCAGAAGAGTGTACACTCCTGAGCAGGTCTCTGTTGTGTTACCTGATTTCTTCAGTGGAGCTTGCTTTGTTGTATGAAGGCATTTCTTCTGCTTCCCCATGTGACTATTTTGCCTCATTCTGATACCTCATTACACCCATGACAGAAAACTACCAGTAAGACCAGGACAGCTCCTGACCCCGGGAACCAATGACTCCAGAAATCCATTGGTTACTATTTTTACATAGGTGTCTTTTCCTCTGTCTGCAATGATTTGGGTTGCCGTTTCATTCCAGCCCTGTGAAAGACAGCACATTCTTTCATGTGTGTCATGCAGCAAATGACCATATTTTGCATTTGTGGTATTTCCTTTTTTTTTTCTTCTAACCTGAACTATTAGTGCATGCAGAAAACTGTATAGCTGGAAATGTTGTTAGCCTTGTAGGCAGCTGGATGTTTCTGTCATTAGAGCAATGACTTGGGATTGAGGCAGTGCCACAGACGTCTTGATAACTGGGGGAAATCTGTTGGCTGGCCTCTCTGCCCAGCGTGATGTAGCCTCCTCTACTCCTTCTCTTGTCTATGTTGGGTATAAAAGCTCTTTGAGATAGGGACTGCCTTTGACTAAATATTTGGACAAGATAAAGCATGATGCAATCCAGATATTTTTTGGAACCTCTAGGAACATAATCATATAAACAAGACTGTTTTATATGAATCGGGATTTTATCATTTAGCAATTTACTGGCATGCCCCAATGGGGGGCTGAAATGCAATTTTCCTTATGCCATATGCATGCTGCAGAGTCACTGTGACAAATTGTTCAGGAGCTGGAGCTTTTCCCTCCACAGAAGAAATATTGAGCTAAAATGAAGGCCACTAAATGCTTAATTACTGATACTAAACCATCTTTCACATATATACTGTGAACATGAAACATATTGGATGGAACTGCTGTCTGGCGCATTTTCATAATATGTGAAACTAGTAAATCAGAAACAGATGGAAATACTGAAGAGGGAGAATCGCCCTATTCCCTAATTAACTTGATAACAATGCAGAAGAAGAGCAAAATATGGATTTTGGGGAAGACCATTGGGTCAATATTCTCCCAGATAGAAGATGGATAGCTAGGACATGAAAATTATTAACCAGGACATATATAGTTTATTATATTACCCATTCATATTTTTCAAGGAGAAGCTTATAAAACAACTGTTGTTATGGTTCTCTTCTCCATCATTATTTCTTGAACCATCAGGTATTCTGCTCTAATGCATTGTGTAATGTGATTTTGCGTATCAGCACAATGCCAGACATAGAGCTGGAGGAAATTACTCTTTTTTTCCAATGATTTACTGAAAAAGATGGTTTCCTGAAAAAGGTTATGAATTGAAGGTGAATTGGATCATTACGTTTGGCTATTAAAAATTAGTCTAAAACAACTAAATGGTTGGATGTCCCTTTGGATCAACTGACTCAATCTGGGAGAGCTGGATTCAAATCCTTTTTGTGCCTTTAAAACCATGCCTCTGGACTATTCATCTGTGTAAACACGTGTGTCCAAACTTTTGCTCTCCTATAGGCTACAGCTCTGCTTTATGTGTGTGGTTGGAGGTGCAGCTGAGCGGGAACTAGAAGTGCAGTGTCCCACACCTTGCATAGTCCTTCAGCTAGAGCAGAACTGAGGACCCATGCAGCCTGGGGGCTGGAGTTTCCTCATACTACCTGTGGCCACATCACCTTAAGACTCCTGCCAGTAGCCTAAAGTGTTATTCCCACCTGCTTTTGGATGACAAGACTAAGCATGACCAACCCTAAAAAGACTGCAATAGAGGGAAGGGAAGCAATCCAGCATATATCCGATGGCTTGGTGGTTAAAATCGTTTTCTGGGATACAAGAGATGTGAATTCAAACTGCCACAGGCAGGAAATAAGATGGACCTGGATCACTTAAGCCTTGGGCAAAGAGTCTAAAAAATCACTGAATTACTGAGCAAGATTACAGCTACTGTCCAACAGCTTTCTAAACTTAAACCTTCTGCTTTTTAGCCTTTCTTACAAATGCCTTTCAAAAACAATAAGGTGTTTTTTTTTTTTTTTAGATTGCATGAAAACCCCTCAAATGTTCCATTCACCTTCTGGTTTTTGTTTTATTTGGCAAGAAAAGGAAACTTTTAACTCATTTTGATCCAAACCAAAATGCTTTATTTGTGTATTTTCTTCTGGCTGTAGATCTAAAAATACAAATACTCTAACAGTCACAACCTTAGCAGATGTCAGAGCATGGGTTTAGTACCATTCCTCTTTCTGAGGGTTTTCCTCTGGGCAAGCTGCTGTATAAGCACATACTAAAGTGAGATTCTGCTCTTAGTGTGATGTGTAAGGAGACTCTGCAATGCATCAGTCAAGCTTCCTGAAAACAAGGAGAGCAGCACGGTGAGCCCAGGCGCTCCATTTTGGCCCTCCGAAGCCAAATGCAACAGGCATTATTCAGCCATGTCTAGAAACCTGATATCCCTACTAGCTGCGGGAAATGGGGCATACTGCACTCAGGGAGTCCATGAATGTTTTTCCTGAGTCGTGATTATGTTAAATGCATTTACCTGGTGAAAATGGAAAAAAAGAGGGGGAAAAAGGAAAAGGATTCCATGCAATTACTTTTCTTCTTTTCTTCATTTTAGGAAAAAAAAAAAAAAGCTTATGCTCTGGGTAGGGGAATAGAGTGTTTGCTTTCTACACTTCCTCTTCTCTCTCTCTGCTCCCCATCCGTCCAGAATAACTTACAAAATCACTTTCAAGTGAATCCTGACCCTTCTTTTTGGAACTGGCTTCATGGCATTAGAGCAAATATGATACTTCAAGCATTTGCTAGCTGTAGTCTATGGAACAATTGCTGATAATCTCTGAAGAGCTCTTTGGCATCATATGCTTTGGACTGATGGACAAACCCTTACAATGGAAGAAGGCTCAGGGGACAGGCGATGTGCTCATGAAGCTCAGGGAAGAATGTAGGGAGTGACCACAGCTATTGCACACACAGCTGAACTCATCTGAACACAAAGGGGACTGGAGGGTGGCCCTTGTTTTAGATAAACGGCTGTAGCAGTTGAGAGGATCAGCTGATCCACTGATTTTTCCCTGAGTTAATCAAAAGAGTGTGAATGTCTTCTTGAGTTAGTAAGACCAGCATGGGGAAAGTGCATACATGGCTCATCATTGGGTATAAAAACTGAACTATCAATAAAATGAACTTCAAGGAGAGCAACATGTTCGAACTCACTTCAATATGTGTATTCCTTTCCAGTGACTGGGAATGCCCAGCATCATGAAAGTGAGCATAGAGAGACTGGAAACAGGAATCACATTTGTATTGTGATGCAATTGTATGTTGCAATTGCTATATTGTGCTTGTATTCTGATTTCAGCACATTGCTGTACTACTCTGCTGAATCCAAATCCTGTATAACATCAAATATCTTCAAATATGTAAATGTGTTATTAAACATTAAACCCTCTTTGTGCAGAATATCAAAAAGAACCTGGTCAGAGAGTATTGCACTCTGACACTGCTTCTTATTTTTCGCTGCCAAATCAAGCTTACAAAAGCTGAAAAGCCCATTTGCTGTTTTCCCAGTACTACTTTCCCAAGGAAGTAACTGAGGTAGTCAGGAAAATGTTTGCAGTGAGAAAGGGAAGTGTGCACCATACCAACTCTGCATGAAGATGTGATCCACTCTAAGAAAAGTTCTAAAATTATGATTATTTCAGCTACTCTATTACCCTCCCTCAGACTGCACCACCATTGCATCTTTGAGATTGCATCTTGACAGTTCCTTTGCACCAGTAACTTCCTGAATTAATCACTTCTCCTTCTTTACTCAAGTTATACGATAAGCTTTTGGAGTAAAAATATTAAAATCTCAGGAGTCAAGCGTTCAAAAGTTAGGAAAAGTCATATTTAAGGTTCTTTGCATTGTTAAATACATGATGATGTACTGATTTCTGTGACTTCTTATGATGCAGTGTTGGGAAAGTAAATGTTATGCAGCAGTTTAATAATTATTAAATATTAACTGTTGACATGCTTTAGTTGTAATTGCATTCTTAGTCACCACATATCTCTTGTTGAATGTATTTGAAATATATTTTCTGATATGTTGTTCAGATCTTTTTTTCTCCTGCCCTTTGGAGAGAAGACATCTGCCAAGTTCTGAGCTTAGAATTTCTGAGTTCTTGTCACAGCTTGGTTATTGATTTACTGGAAGGTATGCCTGTTTCTCACTCAGTGTGTAGATGAGGACAACAGTTTTTCCTAAATCTCCTCCATAGTTTAAAAGGATTAATTAATATTTAAAGATATAACTGTGTAGGAGAGAAAAGTATTATTACTTGGAAGTCTTTTAAATATCATTGCTCACCAGAGTTAATTAGAAAATGATGCACCCATACCTGTACTGAACTGTTTCTGAACAAATCTCTAACAGAAACAGGGTTCTGATTTTCTTCCAACATGTTATGACTTACAGAAAAATTTGTATAAAGCACGAATATTATTTTGAAGTTAGAACAACTTAATGTCTTTATAAACACTGTACTTTGTTTGATATATTCCAGTCAAATTGTTTCAAATACGACATTTTCCTAAAGAATTAAGTGAAATTAATCTGAAGCTGGAAATGGTGCTAGAATCCCTACCGGAAAACAGTGATCTAAATTGTGTTTCCTGCATGGACATATTTTAAATCACTGAAAATCTTACCAGTATATACTTTGGTGTATTTGAGAGTGAAATAGCCATGTGCAAAAAGTGATTAAAACACCTCACCTTCCGATTTCTCAATCACTGCTGCTTTCTGACAACTCCAGACCATTTTTAGTGTACTACAAGCTTAGTTACACTGTAGTGACACATTATTCTCTGCAGATTTATATTCCTTTAATGGTCTTCCAAAGACCGAGATATAACATTTGGCAATATTTACATTATGTGGTCACATCTGTTCAAGGAAGCATTTCAGCTACCACACTTACTTTGTGGCAAGAATAAGAATGACACTTGAATCATTGTGCAAAAACTAGATATAATATAAAATAAATGTATTCAATAAGCAAATGAAATACACGGAGTTATATATGCAGGGATTTGACATGCTAGGATCCCTCACCCTCACTTTATTTTCTGAAGCTGTTAAGTCAGTCAAAGTTTAAAATAATGTTAATTAAGTCTTTAAGACTTTGGAGGCTTGAAAATGCTAAGTCCTGAAAATTTAGTCTAATGTCAAGCCAGCTGTGGTCAGCCCTCACCAAAATTGCTTTTCCCTGAACTACTCATTTAAAATGCCAGCTGGCCAGCAACCAGCATATTTGCAATGCATTGTGTATTGACACTGTGTAGCTGATATGGACTTCAACGTAGTCTTCAAGGCAAACTTGGGAAACTTCCCAAATTATGTCCTAACACCACTGAAAAGATCAGACTACTGAAATGGAAATAGCTCCACAGCATAACATAGCTTTTACTTGATTGTGTAAATAATAATAGAACTTTAAAATTATGTCCAGAGATAAGTTCATTTCATTTAAGACTCACGTTAGTTCTTTGAGCAAAAAAATCTCACCGCTTATTCGCTTTACACCTGGCCTGAAAAGGAAATACTTGTACAGAAATATTTGTTTGAGTGCCTGTCAGGGAAATCTACCTCTTCTGTGATAAAGGCTGCTGGGAGTTCCCCAGCAGAAGTATGGTAACCCTCAACCCTAGCTCCACACCTAGTACCTCTTCACATGATGCAGAGTGGACGTACCTACTATACCATTCTCTGGGGCCGTGTAGAAGTGACTGAAATGAAGACCCGAGAAACACCCATAACTGAATTTCTAGCTCTAAGTGTGTGCAAGACTAGACTCATTTCCTTGGAAAGGCCCACACGCTGGATGAGAGCCTCCATGTGTTTTGACCAGGCTGAGTGAAGAGGTGAGGTTTTACCACAGTACACATCTACCACTCAGGGTAGATACCATCCCACTTTGCCTCCAGGGACTACAGTTCAAGATAAACATGACTACCGGGGTTCAGCATCCGACTCTTCTCTCTCACCTCTGTATGTGACACACTTCCATGGAAATAGTCTGTTATGTCCAGGGAAGATAGACCATATTGAGAACAAATGTTTTGAAGATTAGTTAGGTCCAACAAGCTGTACCAGGTATATGGTTTTTCTAAGTGCATGTTTTTATGGGAAGTGTTTGCAAATGGCAATCTTTCACACCAATCCTATCTTCACATGATGGAGCATTCATGATTTTCTCCAGGCTTTGTGTTATTTATATTCCTTAAAGGTTTAACAAGTTTACATGAATCTCTTTGCCTGGAATCACAGTTGTTTTTTCCCAGAATAATGAAGCTGTTTCACAATCACTGGCAGACATGAGGCCAATAAGATAACATTTCCCACATACTTTGCATTCCAGCGTCTTGGAAAGGAGCTTTTAGATATGGTTTCTTAAAAGCAGTTGGAGGTTTGAATTAAAACGTCTCTGAATGTGGCTCCAAGTCTCAGTCAGTCCATTTCTTGAAACGCAGAGTAACACTGATGTGTTGACACGGTATGGGTATACATATCCATTAGCAAAAGTCAACACCTGTTCAACAGAAAGCAAGAAACTCTTGTACACAGCTGCAGCAGTAAAAAAAACCAACCAACCACAGATAGAAAACCTAAACAGTAAAAACTTTTTATTTTCAATAGCAAATTTGAGCGGGCATTTCTTTTTTACTTGTTCTTGCCCAATCTAACACAAACCTTTCCAAGGAATAAGAGTTCATACCCAAATTCCTAGTCTCCTTATGCGGTCATTCAACCATTTATGGCAATTTATTTTTTTTCAAACAAAAAATAGTTTTCAACTTTCAAAGGAGAAATTGCTTCATCATGCATGAACAAAGATGACTAACGGTGGGGTTTTTTTAGTGTGGTAGACCTTGGAGGTATAAGGTTTTTTTCCTATTAGACATAAGGTTCTGCATCTCAAAGAGCCTGTATATTGTCGATACTGGTAATCCAGAGAAAGAGTTTATATTTCCTCTAGAGTGCACTAGAGAAAAATACTGGTCATTCCATTTGCGCACAGACAGTGACCATTTCAAAGCACCCCTTTTCCAGGAAAAGCATTATTAGAATGGCTCATGAACTTACCGTTTGTTTCGTGACTTTATTTTCTTAAAACTTCTGGATTCTTATGGCGTGTGAGAAACTCACATATATGCGGATCTCCATGCCTTCAATTCTGATACTGCAGGTATATAGCAATGCAGAAGCATTGCATGAAGCTTTACCTTACTTCTTCATCTCTGTAATGTCAAAGTACTTATACTTGTGCCTTTAGTGCAGCTGAAATCTGTCATGTGGAGCCCATTCTTCTCCAGGGGAGGTGTTATATTTCAGCATGGTGATTTGGCTTAGTAAGGTAGTTAGGCTTTTACTGTGGCTTTTCTTTCCTGTTTTTTAATGGTGATATGTGTTTAACTCAGAGAGAGCAAGGTCAAAAAAAAAAAAAAAGCACGCTTTGCTGTGGTCGGTTGTAAGTTCCTGAGGAAGTTCATTCCATTGTCTGTGCACTATCCCCGGGAGAGCTCTCCCCTGCAGAGAGGGAGGTGTTACCCTCTGCTACGAAATTCCTTTCTGCTTAAGCCATGATGTTAGCTGCAGTTCTCACCCCAGAGTTTTTAGTTGAGTTTTGGATTTGCTCAGCTTAAACCACTAAGAGCCTTGAAGGCTTTGCCATTACATAGATAGTCTGCAGGAAGCTGGTGTCAAAAGCTGATGCAAGCTTGGTGCAGCTCGTCTAGCTGGTGCTGCTGAAGAGAAAGATCTTCATTAACGGCAGTCCTCTGCAATTTATCATTAGTGGATCTTTTTCAACAAGCGGGGGAATTCCAGCAAAACACAATGAAACAGTTTTACCAAACTACTAAAAAGTAGGTTCATTAATTTTTTCTCAGAGCTCAAAACCTAATGAATTCTGTAATGTTTTTGAGTAAAGAAACAGCGCAGGGATCTTGCATGGCATCTCTGTGCAGAAACATTAAGGCTAGGATATGGTGGAATGAGTCAATGCATTGCCAGCATGGCCTAAAGCCAAACATAGGGAGAGCTCAGGGTCTTGGATGGATGGCTGCCTCCAAGGTGCAGACCAGGTAACTCAAGACACTCATGCTTTTTCTGGGGATAGTATCAGGGAGAGAAAGACTCTTTTTGCAACAATGAAAATTCCATGGGAATGAAGAGACCTTACTTTCTAGGTCATCGTCTTCCACTAGAAGGCAATTGACTCAGAGGTTTACAGATGAGACTTAGAGCCACCTGGGCAAAGGGAAGACTTTGCAACTGTGCAACCAAGAATAAAAGAGTGCAGAAGTCAAAGAGAACACAAGAAAATGTAAGCCTGCTTTTGCAACCTGATGAGGAGGCCACTTCCTGCTGAAAGTTAGTCCTGCAGTTGGGTTAATCCCTGCTCAACTTCAGAGTTGAATGCTTCTGAGGAGGGGTAGAAGCCTGATTTACCTGACAAGGTAAGTCAGCTCCTTGGCTTAAAGTGGAGGCAGTGGTTGAGTTTTAGATGCTTCTGGGATTTAATTGTTACTTTACATGGGTTATCTAAGGCTTTCAGGAGAGGCAGTGAACTGAACTTAAGCTCCCACTGTCAAAAATGGCAAGTCCTGCCCTCATCTTAATGATGCTGCCACTTCCCTTGCCTTGAATCTGGCCAGGCCATCTGTGCATGGAGTTAGCTCATCAGCTCCCTCTTTCCATCCAACACAATGCACCTGGGCAAGTTTGTGCTGAGCTAATAGACTGGACTGGTTTACGGGAGAGTCCAGTGAACCGCAAGGCTGATATGAACACTAAGGTAGGACCATTACCATGAGAGTGCGGGAGAGGAAGAGAAAAAAGAGAGAGAATTTGGAAGGAGGGTACATTTACCTGTTTCAGAGCCGTTAGATATACTGCACAGCTAAGGTAACCACAACCTAAGGCACAGGCTGTTGCTTGAACATTTTAAGCAGATATGAAACAGCACTGCGGTCAAAAGAAGCAGGCGTGGTCCTCCCCCTTCCTTCTAGTCCAGCCTCTCCAGTGCCCTTCCCTTGTGCTGGCAGTGTTCAGGAGGTTGTGCACAATGCTTTTCTCCCAGACTCCATGAGTACTTATGTCTCTTGTAGACATAAGGTCTCTGTCCTCCATTCGTTACTGCCTATGAGGGCACACAAAATACACTTCAGATTTTTCCCACTTCTTTTGGTTTGTGCATAACTTACTTTGTCTTCCATCCACTCACTGTAAACGAGTGGGCTCTGGGGCCTCTGGGAACAGAGACTTGCTATACTGGTGCAGCAGTTGTAGCCCAGCAGGCTCCCTCGGCCATGGGCACAATTTCCGTAAGGTTGCTGGCACCATGGGTGACTCTGGCAACATGTTCCAGTTCTTGCTGCCAATTTACGGCTGTCGTGTGGGCAGAGTCACTGCTGCCCCTCGTTGCTGGGCACAAGAGAGGATGCAGTATAGCCTGGAGCATGTTTTGGACTTGGGAATTCCTTGGCTAGTGCCATCTTGGCTATTTACTTTCTACTGCACACTGCATGAAGGCAACTGGTATTTAAAATGTGAAAACATCCCAGAATCTTGAATCTAAACCCCTACAGGTCTCAAGAACTTAGGTTTACTGAGCCAGTTTAGTTTTTTTCTGGGATTTTATCACTCATGTTGAAAGGGCCTTTAAAACAGAGGGTTTCCGTTTTAGTTCTCATGTCAATGTATATATTGTGTAATGTGTTTTCATTCATGTCTAATGTATTTTCATAAAAGCACTCATAAGATAGCCACAGCGTCTGATCTTTGTAGACTCAGTCTTTGAGCTGAGCCTCTTGCTCTGAAGCATCTTGTAACCTAAACATTGAGCCTTTGCCAAAAGATATATACATTATTTTAGTCTAAATGTGAACACATTCTGCATTGTCTCCCTGTAAGTTATAGTAAAGACGTGTCTTTAATTTCTGGTTGGTATTAAACCTTAATTAATTACAACATGAAGAAGAGCATTTAAAATTGTCTTATGTTATTTACTCAGCTGTGCTTAAAATTTCATATCACCAAATGAATCTTCACTTGCATTATATCTCTTTATTTCTGTTTGCAACTTTTGCCTTTTGCCTGCAATTTTGCCATTTGTGTGTCCAGAAATTATATTCCAATTCCACCAAAAAGAATCCATGTTTGTGAGTACTCAGTTGCAACCGTTCAGTCCTGTTCAGAGCTGATTTGCCTGGGTGTGGAGGTCTTGTTACAATTCTTTTCCTCTCACTGCATAGGCATAACATCTGGAATCATGTTTCTTGTGTGCATGCTATCAATTCCAAATGTAAAATCTGCCTTCTGTGAATATTAAACAGCATTGTTTGCAGTTTGGTATTCTGACAAGCATTTTTGCCAGTGACCTCATTTGCTAGAATTCTGGGAAAAGGTAGTACATATGGGATGCTGAACATACTGCTGCAGAACCAGCCATCAACACTTGTGCGAGCTTTTATTTTTTATTTATTTATCCAAATACAGTTCTCAGGCATCAGAAAATCACTGCCTGGAAAGTTGCACTGTTACTTCATTTAGAAGAGCTGAGACCTCACCAGCGCTTTACTTCTTTATAATTGAAATTATCTAGACACAAAGGAGCCTGCGCAGTTCATTAAAAGGAGACTGACACAAGTTTCTTTCATATATTTTAGCCTTTTTGTCTTCAGGTGGTCTTTAATGAAAGAGACAGAGAAATGGGAAAGAAGGAATCCTTTCCTCAAAGGTACACACTGTAAATTTACTGTTGCTTGCATATGGAAAGGATCTTTATGTGCAGTTGCTGTCCCAAAACTGGAGATTGTGGAACATTCAAAGTTGACTTTTTTATTAAAAATAATTAACTTATCCAATGTAGCTTCTAGTTTTGCTATACTTAATTTTTTTATGATGTCAAACGGTTAGTAGCCAATCAAGTAAAATGTGACCAGCAAGGGAGCAGTGCCTCATTTGTTGCTTTGCAGTGCAGCATGGAACAGTAGTTAGAGGAGAGGCAAAAAGTAATCCAATATATTCAGCCTACTGCTGTGAGCATTGTCTTGAGAAGGCCAACATGCCAGAGTTCCTCTACCTTTTGATCTTCCAGTTATGACAACATAGTCTTGCACTTTGCACTTTATCAGAATAAACAGTATTTGCAGTTCAGCTAGGAGTTCAGGTAGCACAGGAAAACAGCCTGCTGTTCTGTTTGCTTGTCCAGGGATGCCAAAACTCATGAAGTAGGCATTTTCAAGACTCTGGTTGCTGGTTTGCACCAAACCTCAGTGAAAAATGCAAGTGGAAAGGTGCAGTCCTCATCCTTTAAGGCGGTGTCAAGGCACAGTTTACAGAATCGCCATGGAACAAGGCAGCAGAAACTGCTGTGCTCTCTGCCCCAACACAGGAAGACATAGTCCAAAGCAATGACATTTCCACAGCATATGGTGTTTTGGTGGTTGTTCTTTAATGATGATTCATGAGTAAATGAAAAGAAAGGAAAGAAAGTGAAGCAGCAGACATGTTAGAGAGAGAAAGTAGCAACACTACACATAGAAACATGGCCTGGGAATATCACCTGGAGGAAGATGCAGCGAGCTTTTGGACAAAGCATGGACTGTGAAAGGGCCTTGGTGCAGTGAGGAAAGTTGGTCTCTTGTTCTTTGAATCCTGCTGTCTTCAAGGAAACTGTGTTATGTGTTTCTTGTAAATAAGTAGAATTTTATCACAGATACGGGATCCTTAAATTCTCCTAACCCAGTCAAACCTGCAGGGCTCCTATTTTTAACTATCCTCGCAGGTCTGGGGGTTAACAACATTATTACTCTCCGAGTTAACAAACTTGCAGCCAGGAGCCAACTATTCTTTCCCATGTTTAAAGACAATTTAAACCAGAAGAATGCAGGTTCATTTCTGAGTAGTATTAGAAAACAATATTTTGGTGTCGGCCTATGAGCAGTCACCGTTGACAGTATATTGTAAAGGCAAACGGTGCATTACCTCATCATGTTCATGTTTGCTCCCTCTCTCATCCATGTACTCCCCTTCAGCTCTGCCACGCGTGCAATAACTCTTTGCATTCTGCTGACCCTCTCCAAGATCCAGGCCCGGCGTATAAAAGGTCCCTTTTAGCATAAGCGAGAATCAGGCCCGAGACCACAGCAAAACATCTCTCCTCACCTCATGGGGCCCCTTTCAGCATCAGCTTCCCCAATCCATCACCCTCTACATTTGGTGTCGCTTCCTGGGAAGCAGCTACAGGACCAGCTACAGGGGCTCTGCTATATGTATGCTCAGCTGGCTTCTCCCTCAGAGGTGGAGAGAGGAGGAGGAGAGATGCCTTCACATGACCAGCCCTTCCACACCTCCAGTCAAGCCTTTGTACATTGGCATTTCCTTCTCTAGGGGATTGCTTCAATTTATTACCATTAATGCAGTGGCATGTTAAAAAGCTAGACCTTTAAAGTTGTATAAATTCAATACCGCTACTCGGGGAACTGAAATTGTTATGGACAATATTGCAGAGCCTTTAGAGACAGCAGTGGCTAGCTCACGTCTGTGACACCATGCTTGGTCCTGGGACACGAGATCGTTTACAGTCTCCATGAGAAGACACTAGAAAGGTTGGGGTGGTTTTATCACAGAGAAAAAGTCAGCACGAGTAACATGATGAAAGTATAGAAAGCAATGAATGGGTTAGATATGTTATTCCCATTTTCATGGATGGGATGGTAAGTTCTGAATTATTATTTGCCACTTGCAGCTTATTGTTTTTGTTATTAATTACAGGCTCTTTTGTAGCACTTTTTCTATCAGTGGGTCTCAAAATGCTTAATAAAGAATGTATTTTTTCAGGTTAATAAACACTAAATATATGTTAGGCATATCATGAACCATGTAGTAAAGATAAGTGCCTCCAAAATGCCTGGAGAAAGTAATAATTTTGTGTTTCTACTGTGAATGGCCCCATTACGGATGGAAGAAACAATTTTTGTAAAGAGCTTAATAATATTCAGATTTCCCGCTTGAGATGCAATCAGTTGCTGAAGTTTTAGAATGTGCTAAGTCCTTTCTAAAAATAAAGTGCCTTCAATTTGACATGTGAAAACAGTGGTCACATTACAAAAATCTAGATCAGAGCATTTTATTAAAGGAAATTTGTATAGCTCATAGAAAGTCTCTATTGTTAAGAGTGGGCAAACATATGGACAACATAAGAACCAGTTTGAACTTGAAACCTGAAACCAAACTTCGAACTGGTTGAAAATGTTTATTTAACTCAGAAAAAAATCTCTGCCTGCATCTGCAATTTCTAGTCCCTATAGGCAACAGAAATATTCAAAATAATATAGGGAAGAAATTACATCACTGATATTCTGATACAAACAGAACCATGGACATATCTTTAAAAATATGTGCTCTTCTGAAATATGATGTGATTCATCACTCAGTGCATGCTAATCTAAAGTGTACCTTTGCACGCTACGGATATAATCCTCAGTAAAAGTAAAAAAAAAAAGCTGTCTGGTGGCCAGCACAGTTTGCAACAACACAGGCAGATTTACTTTGTGAACTTTTGTGGTGAATATACGAGTTTTAGCTTTTAAGGTCTTGTTATTGGAGGCTTTTTTAGAGCACATTTTCCGTTTTGCTTGGATTATTTTACATGCAATAGGAAAGGAATCAGAAGAACAGTTCGCAACTTTACTCTCAAAGAGAGACTGAGATGCTGAACTACTTTATTACTTCTAATTTTAAATTTTTCTAACACCTTGTTCACAGAAGCTCCTTGCCTTTGCATCAGGAGACTCTGGCAAACATGCAGATTTTTTATAGGAGCCCGTGTGCATTTGGAAGTGGGCTACTTGGACTACCAGGACAGCAAGAGCCCTAACAGCACAGTTTTATATGGCGCATTTTACCTGGCACTGAAAATTAATAAGGAGTGCCCGTGTGGTCTGTGACCACACCTCCAAAGTGAACGTGAAATTGTGTCTGTGGCCATTAGTGACCTGGTCTGAAACAAAACAGCATCACGCATGTTGAGCCTGTGTTAATCTGTTTACTGACTTTCAGGCGTGTGTTGATACTCACCCATTTTACCTATTTGGTAATTGGTATTTACCTAAGCTAACCTTTTTGACTACTTAGAATAAAAATATTCCTAGTTCTGTTATTGAATTGAAGATTTTAGTTGGTTACCTTCAACTATTTTGTATGTCTGCTCATAGAACAACATGGGCTATAATCTGATTTGATCTTATTTACAGTGGCATTAATCAGGGATGTGTCTATTGAAGCCAGCGGCATTATAAGAGGATTAGGCTGGGGAAGGTGAGATAAGCAGCAGGCAACAGCAGCCCTATGTTGTTCAGAGCTGTTGTTCTGCCACGAATGAGTATTTAAAGAGCTACAGGAGCAGGAGTGATCCCAGGCTTTTAAAAATACCTGTGAATGGAGTGCAATAAATACACAGGAAATGTATCTGTAGAAGTACAGAGACAAAAGCTTTATATTCCCTTTTTGTAGCCATTACTAGGATGCCAAGTGGTATAAAAATGACTGTCTTGGGCCTGACTCTGATCTCCCTGGCTATCAACTGGGAGAGCTGCCTGGCTGTGAACCTGCTGGGATATTAGAGTGAGGCTGTTTGTGCACTGATTTCCTAAAATATGCGATTAGTCATAGTCATGCTTCAAAATATTACACCTATTCTTCTAAGCATTTTTTAATAACTTAAAGAAAGTTATCTGCCCACCTGAATGTTAGGGAGTTTTCAGTATTTCATTCTATATAGATAACAGTTTGTGGGTCACAGAGGGAATAATATCTTCCTGCATTTGATTGCTATGTACAGAAACAGGAACAAGAGGAGGTGACTCCCACATCTTAATACCTAGCCTGTGGGCGCTTGTGCTTAATGAAGGCCAGCAAAGTATCTTTTTTTTTTTTCCTGGATTAATATACTGTGGGCATGAAATAGCCTGTACCACTCACTTGTGCACCCTTGCCACATTCTGACATTTCACAGGATTGTTTCACGGTCAGCAAGAAGCCCTGGGGAGGAGGACGGAGAGCCCAATTCTGAAGCCCCTCTGCCCTGTGCTCAGAGCGGAGGACTGTCCATGTCACGCTCTGTACACAGCACTGGGCAGATGCAGATGGACCAAAGCAGTGTTTGCCAAAGACCAACTTCGACGCCATGCCATTTAACCCGAGACCTTGACATTTTTATATGCTAAACTGAGTGATGTTATGCAGCCTCATATTGATGTTAAATGGCAAATCCTTATGTAGGCAAAGCGAAAAGCATTGCCCAGTTAAGTATAGTAACTCACAGCTATGTATAGTATTCATTCTGTTGTACAAGCCTCATTTGTTAAACAGTGTCTGGTCTGTGCTTTTCGCAATGGTGTTATTACAGCGTGGTACGCCCTTGGTATATTGCTGTATATTATAGCGTTGGTAGAAGGAGAGGGTGGACAAAAAGAACTACTTTTGCTGTATATTATAGCATTGGTAGGAAGGAGAGGGTGGACAAAAAGAACTACAACGGCAAAACAGCTTCTGGGGACCGCGTGGTGGTGGAGAAGCCCAGGAATCAACCCACCCCCACTTACAACTGCTAACCACAGCTCCCAGTACACCGTCCCGCGAACATCAACAGTGGTTTTCAGTCGGGCAGAAATGTCTCTGTTTCAGCAGTTCTGGTGAGGACTGCGCAGAGAGAAACTTTTCCTGTAGGCTGATCTGATGTTCTCCTCTGGCCCTGCCATGAACGGATGGCTGTTTCTGATGCAGGTCTGTTGCCTTCCCGCACTTATCGATTGCGCCTCTCCCACGTCAGCACCTTTATATTCCAGCCCATGCAACAGGGCTGTCATCCTTCTCACGTGGATGTCCACTACCTGGGAAACTCAGGCTCCCTGGGGAGGCAGCACAAATGGGAAAGGGGGTGGGTGGGTGAGAGAGCTTCCTGCTTTACATCTGGCCAGCTGAACGCACTGATGTTCCCAAACCCACTCAGGATGTCATTTTCTCAGTGCCGTGAAATATTCTCATTTCGCACAGGCTGCAGGGGGTAGTCTGGATTGCCCCTGGGTTTAACTGACACACTGTGTATTTGCTGTCGGTTATTTTTCTGCTGATATTCTTTAGCTTTCATCAGTTTCTAATTAATTTCTGGTACAGAAACCCACGTGTGTGCAGCTGTGAATTTAAGGGGGCTGAAATCTAAATGCTATTAATTGATGGGCATAATCACAGAAGAATAATATATGCAAAGTTAATATGGATTTTTCCAAATGACTTCCTTTTTCATTAGTGTTCCCAGGAAGGAGGAAACGTGTACAGTTTTAAACCATGAGGAAGCACCAGGCAGTTGGAGGGAATGCATGTTGATCAGGCTGCAGTGACATGGCTCTGGTGGAAGTGCTCACCAAGCCACTTTCAGTCATTTATCAGCAGTCCTGGTGATCCAGGGAGGTCCCAGTGGACTGGAGGTTAGAAGATGCGATGCCCATCTACAAGAAATGATGGAAGGAGAATCTGGGGAACTACAGGCCTGTCATTCTGACCACAGTGCCAGGGAAGGTTATGGAGCAGATCATCTTGAGTGCCATCATGTGGCATGTACAGGACAACCAGGTGATCAAGCCCAGTCAGCATGGGTTTATGAAAGGCAGGTCCTGCTTTATTAACTTGATCTCCTTCTATGACAAGGTGACCTGCCTAGTTGACGAGGGGAAGGGCTGTGGATGATGTCCACCTGGGCTTTAGTAAAGCCTTTGACATTGTTTCCCACAGCATTCTCTTGGAGAAAATGGCTGCTCATGGCTTTTACAGGTATACTCTTTGCTGGGTAAAAAACTGGCTGGATGGCCAGGCCCAAAGAGTGGTGGTGAATGGAGTTAACCCCAGTTGGCATCCAGTCACAAGTGGTGTTGCCCAAGGCTTGGCAACTGGGTCCAGTTCTGTTTAATATCTTTATCAATGATCTGGACAAAGGGATCAAGTGCTCTCTCAGTAAGTTTGCAGATGACACCAGGTTGTGCGGGGCTGTTTGATCTTGAGGGTAGGAAGGGTCTGCAAAGGGATCTGGACAGGCTGGATCAATGGGCCAAGGCCAACTGTATGAGGTTCAACAAGGCCAAGTGCTGGGTCACAACAACCCCACACAACGCTACAGGCTTGGGGAAGAGTGGCTGGAGAGTTGCCTGGCAGAAAAGGACCTGAGGGTCCTGGCTGACATCCGGCTGAACATGAGCCAGCAGTGTGCCCAGGTGGCCAAGAAGGCCAACAGCATCCGGGCCTGTATCAGAAATAGTGTGGCCCGCAGGAGTAGGGAAGTGCTTGTCCCCCTGTCCTCAGCACCAGTGAGGCCACATCTCAAATACTGTGTTCAGTTTTGGGACCCTCACTACAAGAAAGACACTGAGGTGCTGGAGCATGTCCAGAGAAGGGCAACGAAGCTGGTGAAGGGTCTAAAGCACAAGTCTTCTGAGGAGCAGCTGAAGGAACTGAGTTCAGTCTGGAGAAAAGGAGGCTCAGGGAGACCTTATCGCTCTCTACAACTACCTGAAAGGGGGTTGTGGTGACATGGGTGTCAGTCTCTCCTCCCAAGTAACAAGGGATAGGAAAAGAGGAAATGGCCTCATGTTGCGCCAGGGGAGGTTTAGACTGGATATTAGGGAGAACTTTCTTCACTGAAAGGGTTGTCAAGCATTGGAACAAGCTGTCCAGGGAAGTGGTTGAGTGACTATCCCTGGAGGTATTTAAAAGAGTTGTAGATGTGGTGCTTAGGGACATGGTTTAATGGTGGACTTGGCAGTGCTAGGTTAACGCTTGGACTTGATGATCTTGAACGTCTTTTCCAACCTAAACTATTCTATGATTCTGATGAGCAGGAATCAACATCCATTACTGCAGCTTGCCAGATCAGTCCCCACTCTGCTGCTTGATCTCTAACCACTCCTTCAAAAGCGTTTTTTAAACTCCAGGCTGCTGGAGACTCACAGGCTTCACGCGACCACAAAAGCATATACACAAGCACATATGCATAAAGAGCAGTGAAATGAAAACTGTTCTACTCTGTCATTTAATGCTTGTAATTTAGAAGAGATTATTCATCTTGGTTTTGCTTTGACAGAAGAGCAGTGGATTTTTTTTAAAACATATTTTCCCAGTTCAGAAGGTTAAGAACAATCCTGTGCCTGCAGGGGGAAAAAAAAGAACAAGAAAGAAGGAGGGTGGGGGCCGAGGAAAAAAAGAAAACGTCTGTGCATGTCTGGATTTCAGAGGGATGGCTCCAGCAGCCTCATTCTTCCCTCGTTCCCTTCCACCCTTCCTTGCTCCCCCACCCCTTTGTGAGCTAAAGTTACAACCCAAGGACTTGGAGACATTTCAAAGGAGCGTCACTAATGAAGACCACATGTGCACTGTTCCTCTTGTTTAGTCCAGAACAAAGCTGAACTGTAAGAGCCTTCTCTCTATGAGGGGAAAAAACAGGTCTCCCTCCCTCCCTGATTACCCACCCACAGCTTATGAATGAGGCTTTCTCAGGTAACGACCACTTGGTATCAGAACAGTTTCAGGAGGATATATATCATCTTTCCAATAGAAAGCTGCAAGGCAGAGAGCATGCATTTCCTCTGCCAAAACATCAGTGGTGACACCAAAACACCCACGCATTTGACAAGGATGCAGCCTTTGGCCTTTGTTCTTGCACAGCAGCAGCGCGTTCACTGTAGCATTTTTTCACTTGCTTTTGGGGCCCCTCCTCTGCATTGTCTCCGTAGCTGCATGACGGCAGGTTTGTACAAGGAGGTGGGCCACAGCAGGACCTGCTTTCTGAGCAGCGGCAAGCAAGGAGGACATGGAAATCCAAGACTGAAGCACATAATTTCCCATCTCTGTTCGCAGTTAACTGCATTCAGGAAAGATTTTCACCAACTAATGGGCAGTGGATCTTTACAGCGGTAGGTTTATCAGGCAAAAAAAAGGAAACTGCAACCTGAATTTGTGATTTCATGTCCACTTGGTGTTCCCTCCTCAACAGTGTTTTGTGCAGCTTAAGGCTGGTGGATGTCCAGCTCCAGCAGTGGCCACAATAACCCGCCCATAATCCAGGAGGAAGCAGTTAAGGACTTGTTAAACCACCTGGACACCCACAAGTCTATGGGACCTGATGGGATCCACACGAGAGTACTGAGAGAGTTGGCGAAGGAGCTTGCCAAGTCACTCTCCATCATTTATCAGCAGTCCTGGTTAGCAGGGGAGGTCCCAGAAGACTGGAGGCTTGCCAATGTGACACCCATCTACAGGAAAAGCTGGAAGGAGGATCCTGGGAACTACAGGCCTGTCAGCCTGACCTCTGTGTTGGAGAAGATCATGGAGCGGTTCGTCTTGAGAGTTCTCACAGGGCATGTGCAGGACAACCAAGGGATCAGGCCCAGCCAGCATGGGTTCATGAAGGGCAGGTCCTGCTTGACCAACCTGATCTCTTTCTATGACCAGGTGACCCGCCTAGTGGATGAGGGAAAGGATGTGGATGTTGTCTACCTGGACTTTAGTAAAGCCTTTGACAGCGTCTCCCACAGCATTGTCCTGGAGAAACTGGCGGCTTGTGGCTTGGACAGGTGTACTCTTCACTGGATGAGGAACTGGCTGGATGGCCGAGCCCAGAGAGTTGTGGTGAATGGCGTTAAATCCGGCTGGCGGCCGGTCACAAGCGGTGTTCTCCAAGGCTCTGGGGCCAGTCGTATTCAAAATCTTTATTGACGATCTGGATGAGGGGATCGAGTGCTCCCTCAGATGACACCAAGTTGGGTGGAAGTGTTGATCTGCTGGAGGGTAGCAGGGCCCTGCAGAGAGATCTGGACAGGGTAGATCAATGAGTGGAGGTCAACTGTATGAGGTTTAATAAGGCCAAGTGCAGGGTCCTGCACTTGGGTCACAACAACCCCATGCAACGCTACAGGCTTGGGGAGGAGTGGCTGGAGAGCTGCCCGGCAGAAAACAACTTGGGGGTGCTGGTTAACAGCCGGCTGAATATGAGCTGGCAGTGTTCCCAGGTGGCCAAGAAGACCAACAGCATCCTGGCCTGTATCAGAAATCGTGTGGCCAGCAGGACTAGGGAAGTGATTGTGCCCCTGTACTCAGCACTGGTGAGGCTGCACCTTGAATCCTGTGTTCAGTTTTGGGCCCCTCACTACAAGAAGGATGCTGAGGTGCTGGAGCGTGTCCAGAGAAGGGCAACGAAGCTGGTGAGGGGTCTGGAGCACAAGTCTTATGAGGAGCGGCTGAGGGAACTGGGGTTGTTCAGTCTGGAGAAGAGTAGACTAAGGGGAGACCATATCGCTCTCTACAACTACCTGAAAGGGGGTTGTGGTGATGAGGGTGTTGGTCTCTTCTCCCAAGTAATCAGCGATAGGACGAGAGGAAATGGCCTCAAGCTGCACCAGGGGAGGTTTAGATTGGATATTAGGAAAAATTTCTTTACCGAGAGGGTGGTCAAGCATTGGAACAGGCTGCCCAGGGAGGTGGTGGAGTCGCCATCTCTGGAAGTGTTCAAAAAACGAGTGGATGTGGCGCTTCAAGACACGGTTTAGGGAACATGGTGGCGCTGGATTAATGGTTGGACTTGATGATCTTGAAGGTCCTTTCCAACCTTAGTGATTCTGTGATTCTGTGATCTGGGAGTGAGGCAAGTGGTTGAGGGCTCCCTCTGAGAGAACATTTGGGTCCTTGCTGGTCCTACAAGGGCACCAGCTCTTGCTCCCAGCTGAGCCCCCAGTGCCCTCATTTGCTGATGGTGGTTAACAACAATACTGCAGGGCAAAGGCAGATGGGAAGGAAGGGCCAGTCTAACCTCTCCTCAGATCCTGCACATCAGTGGGAGGTAGTAGAGGTCTCCTTAGACAAGCTGGTTGGCAGTCCTTGGACTGCCGTGATCTCAGAGCACACACTGTGTCACTGGGCAACTGGAATGTCTTCCTTCCCACATGGCACCTCTGGCAGGAAGCCCCAGGAGGGTGTCTGGGAAAGGGATATTCCTCAGGCTGTCGTTCCACGGACACCTAAAAAGGGCTGGGGAGTCTGCTGAGGAGATGGGCAGGGTTGACTGTGTGAGGGGACCAACCTACTGAGGGGCTTGGAAACATGGCATATATCTTCAGCTTGGTTTCCTACCAAGAATCAGCCTGATGCAGACATGCTTTATATGCTGATATGCTCCATGAAGATAGGCTTCATACTTAGATCCACTGGCCAATTTTGGATGGCAGTAATATCTCAGGGCTATTAATTTTCGAACACATGTATTAAAATACATAACAGAGGAGAAAAATCTCTTAAGTCTGTTGCTCACAAAGTTTTCTGGCATTAAAAGAAGCCATCAGCAGTGGACAAGGATATGTTAGGACACAAAGGAGGTGCCCAGAAGATACGTACCAACCTACACACTGACAAACTCCTAGAAGATTGATGTCGAGCAAGATAAAAGCACCCATACGCCCAGCCATGGTGGCAGCCCTCATGGACATAACCCTGCTGCTCTCTCACGACAGCTGAGCACTATGATGGAATAAGTAAATAGCAAGAAAAAACAAAATAAACAAATAAATCTGAACAACATTAAAGCCTGTATGTGGTAGTGGTTGCTGCTAAAGCTGTACCTATTTTCTGACAGGAAGCTCTTCCGGCACAACTGCCCTTCAGAGGCGTTTCTGGTTTCCAACAGTATAAGGATTTGTTTCTATAACAAATGTATTCCTGTGGATGAAACTGCTAGTATTTAAAAATAAATAGGAAGAGGGAAGTGGATTTTATGGAAAAGTGACTGCAGAGGAAGAGAAGTGACTTGACCTCTGTGTGTTGGTTAGTGAGAAAAAAAATTAGTGGAAGCATTTGAAGGATCATAGGACTTTTCATAAAATCACTTTTAAGTACAGAATTAAACCATAGAATATATATGGAAGAAGACATAGTCTGAGGATGGTTGTTTGTTCATAAGTGATCTAGGGTTAACAAAGCATTCCAGGGTTTTATGAAAGCACTTTTAAACAAATAAACATTACCCTGCAGTATTTACAAGCTAAGCACTTCAACATAATCTCCATGCATGAGAACCTGAGAGGAAAATTGATTAAAAGCCCACGATAAACTGCTTTGTTTAATTGCCTAACCTCATGGCAGTAGAGAAAAGCAGATACAACAAATAATAAAAAAAGGTCAAATTTTAAATTTCAAATCCATTTCAAAGTGCAGTTTGGTAATCAATGTGGAGCACCTAAAATACTTCCGTGCTGGAAATTTCCCTTTAAAGTGGTATCTGGACCTTTTTTTTTAATAATATCGAAATGGGTGAGGTTTCTTTTTTCAGTGTAAGGTGATGTTATCGACGCAGACCGAAGGATTGCCATAGCCTCGGCTTGCTTGAAGCCTCCCCGACTTGCAGCCTGTTGGCCAAATAAGGCATCTTAAACATTTCTGCTGCTTCTGGATTCCTCCTCTCCCCACCGGGTTTTTTCGCCGAGTGTCTTGTCTGCCTTCCAAACACATCGTGAGGTCCTTAGATCTAAACCAGCTGCGATTTCATTCAGCGCTGATAAAATGAGACTGAGTGGAGCAGGGACGTGCTCCTGGGGAAAGGAGAAGGCAGCTCTGGAGTATGGCCACGAACAGGAAAGCACCGGGGAGCTCCTCCGGAGTCCCTCCCACCCGGCCGAAAAGGGATGGTCCGACCTTCGCGTCCGCTTCACCCCGGGGTCCAGGCGTGCTGCCGCGCAGCCCCCTGCCCGGGCAGAGGCCGGAGGGCTCATCCTCCCCACTGGCTTTCCTCTCACTCTCTGAGTCCAGCTGGGCTGTTCTGGGTGAGCTTCTGCCGTTTCTCCGGTCTGCTCGGTGAGCAGGGCAAGGCGCCAGGAGTCAGCGTCCAGGTAATCCCAGCTGGCGTTGCCTGCCCCAAGGTTCCTCAGAGACAAGTTTGTTGCCTTGATTTCTTCTGACCCCAAATCTTCTGATCTCTCACACTCCTCCATGATTTAAGTTTTTTAGGAGCGACTGGCTTTCCCGAGCGGTTTGTCTCCATAGATGGCAGGGATTAAGTTAAAGAAGAGATGTAAGCTGAGGAAAAAGAGATTGTTTTACCCCAAATTCCAAACTGCTGCTTGGAATATTTTTATTGTGTAACAGATGTTGCCTTCACTGCTAAATTCCCCCTTGTTTTTCAGGCTGACCGAACCGGCCAACATTCCGCATTCCGACCTCGCAGCCGGCCAAGGCAGTGGAAACGTCACCTCTGCGAGAACAGCCCCAGGCGCGGCGGCGCTGGCAGCCGAGGGGTCCAGACACCGATCCCGTGGGCATGGTCCCGGCACGGCTTTCCACCCCTGCCACTCCTCCTCCCGGTCTTTTTGTACAGTGGAACGAACAAGGCTCTGACTGACTCCACAATCTGTTGGATCAGCGTCAAAATTAACTTTGTCTCCGAAGATCGATGTAGACGAGTTAGCGGCGATGCTTTGGGTGTTGGCAGTCTCTCCCCCGCTACGGATGCCACGAGCACCGCTCTGCACAGGCGCAGGTGCCATTGCGATGCGTGTTGTAAATGCATTTCCCATCTCCACGGTAGATTCGAACATAGACACACACGTGGCAGTAGGCTGGTTTGTTTGAAAGGATCTATCTTTTTATGAAGGGGGAAAGCTAATAGGATAAAACACCAAGGCAGAGCAGTATCCTTTCATTTTGCTCCTGCAACAGTGGTGTGCAAGAGCTGTGAAGTGAGGAAGCGTTCTACGTCTTTAAAGGCAAACAGTCTCGCAGCGGTACAGCCTGTGGAAACACCTCGGTTGATTCATACAGCAGTAACATTTTTTTAAAGTGAAGAATAGCTCTGAAACTCCAGTGTCTGTTTTGTGGCATTGCAATCCATTTTTTCAGGAAATTCTCCCTATCTCTTGCCTCATAGCTGTCAGTAGAATTCCCCTATCTCTTTAAAAGCACGGTGCTGACTCAGTCTGTTTGGAGACAGAAAGCTATTCTGATTTACAGGTTCAATTCCTGTTGACTCAAAAGGGAGGAAGAAAATGCAGAGACTGAGAATGAAAACATTTCTTATTCCAGAAGTTGCTAACAGGCAAATGCCATTAAGGAACAGATAGCATTTGTTCACAAACTTTAAAAAATATTTTTTTCCTGGCTGAGGTTTAGCTCTGCATGTATTTTCTAGCAGAGGATGACATGAAAACAAGTGAATCTGGATGTGCTCTTTGCTTCACTAGTTCTATGAAGCAGCTTTCTTCTTGGCTGGGATCTCAGGACGGAGCCTGATCAGGGCTTGTGTGTCCTCCTGTCCTCACCAAGACACCTGCAGGACCTCTGCCATCAAAACAAGCGCAGCTCTCACGTCCTCACCCGTTTGGCCAAAAGGAGAATAATACAGTTATGCTGGCAGTGATTCTTTTTTCCAGCAGACTGTGGTTTTCACAATTCAGCTTTATGGACTTGAAAATCTCCCACGTCACAGGTCTGTGTAAATACGATGGAATACGGGAAGGGAAAAGTGCTGCTCAGACACAGTAAGAAGACCATTACTAGTCATCGCTGTAGTTCGGACCAGGGCTAATGTCTGTAAAGCAGGAACCTCTTAGGGAAAGGCTGACAAGTGGATTGGATGCAAAGCGAGACCTTTCTCCTCTCATCACCACAGTTTTGGCAGCTCAGTTCTGGAGACCTTCCTGCTGAAAGGTGTAGGAGCATGGGGCTAAGAAGAGCTGTCTGGGTCTCTCCTCTTCAGTCATCACATTTTTCTTGTGGCTGTGGTCTATCATGCAGTACAGCAGGAAGAAAATAGAAAATAGAAAGTCCCCCGTTGTCCCATCTAAGAGGAGGCTTTCTTACTGAGGGCCTGTCCGTGCCCAGTGCCTTGCAGTGGAAATCACTCATCCCTCTGCTGCAGGAGTCCTCCCTGTGCAGATTTCAGTCTCATCCAAGTGCTTCAAAGTGTGTCTGCTCCTTCCTACCTCCTTAGCGGAAAAAATCATCTCCAGGGAGACGGGAATTTCACATGTGATAATTTATCTGTCTTCCACCATTCTTTGGGCATTGATTATGGAGTATAGCAAGTGCTCCTTCCCATGCTAGCATGCTCATTGCCTCTCCACCATCCAACACAGAGTTTGTTAAGACATTTCGACAACTTGTGCTGCATCTCCACGAAGAAGGAGAATGTAGGGTTTTGATCAAACAAGGGGTTTTAAGCCACAGATCACATCCTGTGCTAAAAATAGGGTTTTGTGGCTGAAAAATGTGTATCGAGGTGGTCACCTTGAAAAGAAACAGGACTGTGCATTTTTCATCCTGGTAGCCACTGATCGCACGTGAAATATTAAATTGGGAGGGGGGGGTGGCAATGGCAGAGAGTCGATGGACAGACGGACTAAGTCAGCTGCCTGACAAAATCGAGCGTTTGCTGGAGGAGTTGCTAAATGAAGACCAGTCCTATGAAAAGTGCCAGAGAGAGACCCTCCCCAGGCCCTTCCCCATAAACAGGAGACTGCGTAATGCTAGGGGAGGGGAGGGAGAGACCACTGGAGGGCAGGTCTGGGTATGCACCCAGCAGCAGTGGTGAGGTGAGCCCGGGAAAAGCAGCCACATTTTAAATAATCTTCCAAGGCTCCCTCTTAGCCAGTATTAAGAGATTTCCTACAAGCACAGGAGCTGATCTGGGTATTTCTTTAGCAGCCGCTTATTTAAAAATCAGCCATTGTCCTTCCTTAATCTGGATTCAGATAAAGCCAGCTATTAATGTTTCTGTTACCCACATTAAAATGTCTTACTTTTAATTCCTTTGCAGCAAGGTGATGTATACGACTATAGGGTCATAATACAACCTTGACACTGAAATGTGAAGAGCAGAGCACTTATTTATTGCACATATCAGCTGAGGGATTCTTGTGCTGCATTGATACAGGTGTAAAAGGAAGGTGCATTAATTTCAACAGTTGCAAGATCTTTTTAAAAGAAGATTTTCTCAACCAGCTTTTTGTCCAGATTCTCATACTTGTTTACAGCTATTTTCAGAAAAAAAAGCAAGTAAATGCGGCAATGCCTGAGTCTGCATAGGGGAGTTTGGTTTGGTGTAATGTAAACTTGGCTTATTAATGTGAACAGAAGCCAGCTGTAAATGTCTTGCTAAACTTATATTTAGGTGTCAGATCAATATGATCACTAATTTGAATTGTATGATATCGCTTTAAAATTAATGATTATTGACAGTTACTTGTTCTATTTTTTAAAGCTTGTTTTCATTACTTTTCTAAGCACAATAACTTAAGACCAGATCAATAAACTTTGTAAGTACAAAAATTCCCATACCAACACAGAACATAACCTAGACTGAACTCTAAGATTATGAGTTTAAATGGAAAAAATGAGTGTTCTCTTCAAATATCCCTACTGGGATGCCAATTGGGAAGGAGATTATGTTAACTGTTTGTAATAGACTCCATCACAGCTGAAAAGTAATTTTCATTTAGATTCAGTGACTATTGAATATCATGTTAGCTTTCAAGCTTTCCACTCTTTTTTGAGCCTTCCTATCTCTCTGTGGGGTTTGAGCCAGACTGCTCTTTCCTTCCCAACCCTTTCCTCCCACAGTCAAAATTCTGCAAGGCCAAATTTGGACCCCTGTCACTGCTATGAAGCCTCCTGTGGTGGGTGACTCTGGCTGAGAATCTAATAACCCTGGTGCTGTAGGGCAGAGCAAGACATATTTTCGCTATTTATATGAGATAAGAAGTTGTAAGTTGATCCAGCCCAGGGTTTGGATCAGCTGAGAAGGGGCCCTTTCGTCTGTAGAGCATGTATCCTGGCATAGAATAATTACCATGCAGTAATGCCTCCATGGGGAAGCGTTTGCATTACAGATCCCTAGTGAGAAGTGCAAGAACTAAACATAAAGCAGAATAAACTTCTCGCAGGACTCTGTGCATCTGAGGCAAACAAAAGCCGTGATTGTAGGCGTGTGTGCAAAGAGACGCGTGTGCAAAGAGACATGTGTGCATGTAAGTAAGACCTATGCTCCATGATGAATGGCAGCTGTGGTCGTGTCTTCCCTTTGTGAAAAAGCAGAATGATGACTTTTCATATTAACTGCACTTTGGTTAGGCTATTTACTAGGAACTACATGATTTTGCAATAAATAACTTATCCAACATATTGAAGTCTCATTTTATGCTTATTTAGTGCATTATGACTGTAAATAACTGAAGGACTTAGCAACCGTCCACAAATCTTTGAAGTTAAATTTGGGTTTGGACACCAACCCTGAATCTCAAGAGGGTCCCAAGACCCTAGTACCTGCTGAGCTGGGAGCTGAACTGCGTGCTGGTAGGCCCGATTCCCCCTACCCCTGGATGTTTGAGGCCACTTAATCCTTCTTGCCTCGCTCAGCCTGGCCTGAGGCATGAGTTAGCAGAGCTCAGCATTAGCTCTGTGTGGTCACTTTGTCAGGCTGGGTGAGTCGATTGACTCTGAAATACAGAACGGTGTAAACGCCCTAAACAAATGCATTAGGTACAGGCTTCATGATGGCCTTTTAAAGCAGGACCAAAACCTTACGAAATCATGATTTGTCACTGGAAACAGCCAAAAGCTGGGTGAAAGCCCAGCTTGTGGGAAGCTAGTTTGAGGAATGAGAGCAGAAAGGCAATGACTGCATGGGAGATGATAGCTCCATGTCAGTAGTACACCCCTCTTGGTCGCCCTTCGCCGTTGACGTTGGCCTCTGCACTGCGCTGCGTTCTCTGCTGCTGGGGCCGTTCGGACACGGTGCGCGGTTCGGAGACAGGTAAGGCTCAGCCTTACCTCTGGTCAGCCGGGCTTGCCTCTGCAACGCTGCCAGGCGCTCGCAGGGATGTCCTCGGCGGCGTTCGTGACTGCGCGCGCTGCCCTCGTGCATCGCCCCGGTGCTGCTGCCGGAGCGAGGGCTATCGCGCAGAGAAAAGTTTGCAGAGTAACAGCTGTGGAGGCGGGGCAGCCTTTCTTCATGCAGAAAAGCCATAGATAAGGTATTCAGTGCAACTAAGCTTGACATCAGAAAAAAATAATACTGCTTGGCTCTAGGGAAAGTCTACCATGCACTGAACCAGGAGTTGCCCTGCCTTTAGGGATCGATCTGTGGCTTGGGTGGCAAATGGAGACGATGCGGAGTTGTCCGTTGAGCGTGCCGGCTGACTCGGACGCTGCACCCAGAGCTATGTCGCCTCTTCAGGTCCCACCTCTCCCTTGCCTGGCGTTGTGTGCAGCCGGGCCGGGTGGAAGCGGCACCAGCGCCGCTCGGACGGCTGCGGCCGGGAGGAAGGAAGGGAAAGCAGAGCCGAAAGCAGCAGGGCACGTGTACGGACCCGGGCTTGACAGAGCTCGGGAACTTCTCCCTCTGGGATTTCTATGATGCGTGGGAGTGGGAACTCTCTGTGCCGTCGGTGGGGCCCCCAGCCCCTCTCTCTGGCAAGGAAGCGAAGGAAGGCTGTCTGAGGCAGGTTGGCCTCTTCCCATAGGTTTTCCATGGGGCAAAGGTGATCTAGGGCGCAGCATTTAACTGATGTACGTGGCCTGCCCTTTTGAAATGGAATTGAAACCTTATTTGAGATCCGATTTAGAGTGTGACGAAAAAGAGAAAAAACAAGCCAGAGGCAATCTCTCTCACCCCCTCCATTTTCTCTGGGCGGGCTATCCTGGTTTGTATGTCAATGCTGGCCCTGTCACTCCAGAGAGCGGGCAGAAAGCCGCCCGCCTGAATGGGGCAGACGGCAGCATTCCTCCGGACCCGGGGATGAGGGTGGGGTTTTATCAGCCGAGGGAGAAAAATGTCAACATCTGTCTGTCACTGCACGGCAAATGGCCAATTATCATCTTTTTTCTGCTTCCCTAAGCTGCAGTCAGACAAAGCCGCCGAGCTCCCGGCTTTGTTGCCTGCGCCATTTCCCACCACCGCTCCACCTCTGATATGCTAATGGCAAAACTGAGCGGTTTTGTGCGGCTGAAAAGGATCTTTGGGCACATTCACTGGGTCAACAATCCCAACTGCTGCGCTGGGGCTCAGCCTGCTGCGCCAGAAGCCGGGTGCCAAGGGACTCCCCCCGCCCCTTCCTTTTTTTTAAAAAAAAAAAAAAAATAGTGGAATTAACCATCTGTCTGTCTTGGTGCCCAGAAACTTAGCCGAACAAATTATGACACGATATGCTCCCCTCAAATACTTTCTGGACTGACAAGCCGGGCTGGGCACGCCGGTGAAAATTGCTGCCTCGACAGATGCAATTTGGGAGCTGAGAGGAGACCATCTCCGCTTCGCTTCAGAGCACCACAGAGCAGCTAGGTGGTACAGAAATACTTCTGTGTTTATACAGTTGGCTTTGCGTGCATTAGAGCAAAAGTAACACTGACAAACAGTCTTTTGTTTAGAAAATAAACCCTGTCATACATGCAATGCCGGGCACAGAAAGCAAACTTGATGACCTAATCCTATCTATTGTGTAGTAATAGTAATGCACTTAAGTAGTAATTCTAGATCTGGTTGAAGAATAATTGCAGAATTTATTGGGTGATGAGTTTCCCATTCACCGATGTTGTGGAATTGCCAGGGGAAATGGGCTATAACGCCCGAGACAAGGTGCTCGTAAGTCTGTGACAAATTGATTTTGAAGCATTTGTTGTTTATAATTAGTCACCTGAACTAAGTGTGAACGTTTTGAATGATACGCCACTCCTTTTGCTGATGCTGTACTAATACCATGGTTGCTTTATAAAAGAAAACCAACGAGTTGGCAGGTTCTTTGATGGTAAAATTTGAAGCAGTTTTGCAAGCAAGCTAATGTTTATAAGCACAGTAATATGCCATCCTCACTCAAAACAACTATGACACATACAAGTGCGTCGACTGCAAGCACCCTATAAAAACTGTTGGATGTAAGGCCCAATGACATGAGATAAAAAATGAAGATATTTAAAAGCTGAATAAACAAAGCAGCATGATAGTCCTATGGCTCCCAGTTGACCCTGAGCAGAGATCTGGGTAACGCTGGGTGAATACTCCAGCCAAGGAAAAGGCGATAGCTGTGTTGTTTATGAGACTACAATTTTAATATAGCCTGCATGGTAAACAGTGCTGTAATAAAACCTGACCTTTGCCACAACTTGCTTTACTCTTCCCTTCTTAAAACCTGCTTGTGAGCAGTGAGATAAAGGTGGGTTGTCTGGATCCAGAAGCAACTCACCACGAAGACTCGAACTTATTTATCTCCACACAGGAGAACTGGCAAGGTGAACATTTTCCTCTCATTTTTGAAGACGACGTTAATCTTTGTCAGCTTTCCCTGCTCCAGCAGTTCTGGCAGGCACTGCCCCATCACCTGTGCCGTGGTCTTGCCGCTCCTTCTCGCCAGTTTGCATTGACTCCCAGCACCGTGCGTCCTCTGCAGGAGCGTTCACCCGGACCCCGGGAGGTGCTGCCGGCGGTGCCTTCTGCAGCTTTCCAGGGAAGGACTTCTGCAGAAAGCATGCACAGCACGAAGGAGGAAGCAGATGCAGGCTCGCTCGGCACAGTCCTCTCCAGTTCCCAGCATACGGTGTGTTAAAAAAAACAGATCTGAACGGTGTGAAAATCTATTCATCCTGTATCACAGAATAAATTCTTTCTTTTTGGTCATATGCTGCGTGTTGTCCTGGCTGCACGCGCCTGTGTTGTTATGAAGGAATGCTTTAGGCTCACAGGCTGTACAGATCAGAACAACCCTCTGTGCTGGCTTTCTGCATGACAGAGGCCAAAGATTTTAATTTAATCACTTTTTTGTCTGAACCATAATTTCTGATTCTGCTTGTACCTTTAATGAAAGAAACCCAGGCCTGATTTATGGTAACAAAAGGACAGCAAATCCAGCACAACTGTAAGTATGCTGCCCCAGTGGCTTGTTGCCGCTCCTGCTGGAAAACTTGCTTTATCCGTGCTCTGACATTTTCTGGCTCCAGACCCCCGCTGCTGCCTTTTTCCACATTAGCGCCTGGGTTCACAGTCCCTGCTGCCCCCCTGTCCCACGGCTCCTCTCCCGGTGCCCGAGGCCATGGAGCAGGTGCCGGTGGCCAGGGGCATGTGGGACAGCCCAGTCTGCGCACGCGTGAGCTCCCGTGGGACAGGCAGGGCTTGGGGAAGCGGGCTCCCTCCTCCTTATCCCGCCCCCCCCCCCCCCCAATTCCCTGTAAGTCTGCACCTGCTCAAATCATCTGCAAAGCTTTTCTTTGGTAAACTAAATAGACTGAGTTTAGTTTAATCTCTCAGTGTCTGGCACGCTTCCAGGAATCACATTTGTAGCTCTTCCCCGAAACTTCTTTAATTTGCCAGCAGTCTTTTTATCGCCCAGACACTGGACTGGGACAGTCTACATTTGTGTACAGGACGCTGTTCGTTTGTGGTGAAGAAAGGTGGAAAACCCCTTCAAATTAAGCTCGAATTGAGCTCAAATTTCATATTTAATTGTCATGAGTTTTGCTGGCTTGTTTGACTACTCTTACTACCTAAAACTGAAGGGTTTTTTGAGTGTTGCCAAGTCTCTAGTCTTTGTCAGTCTCCCAAGGATTCAGGTATGTTGCCTCACACACCGTATACTACCTCAAAACACGTAACTGAGATAAGCAGTTAGTCACATAAAACGAACTTTCCCTCCAATATAATAAAAAAACAGCTGCCTCAAATATTGTAAGCTTTTCTCTTTACTGAATGCCAGCGGTGGATAAACAGATCTGGAGGAAATCATCACTCAAATGGCTTATCTACATTATTGCAATACTTTCAAACCTATAAGCTTTCTTAGCTTTTATTTCCCTAAAAGAAATTGGAGTGGGGGAGTGTGTGTGTGCAGATCTTGGCACCACCAGAGTGCTGCCATGGCTGTGGGTCTGGCTTCCCCAGCTGGAGGACAGCCCCTCTTTTTTGTTGGACCTTGTACTTCTCCAGAGAGAGAGAGAGTGAGTCGCCCTGGTCTCTCACTTGCAGGCGAGGTCTCTTGGCCACCTCACCCTGTGCCTTTGCTCTGTTTATCCCCTGGGTCTGAATAGACTCTGCATGAGGTGATGACTCCTTTGGGGAGCTGGTAACTGGCAAGTAACAGAGTCCCCAGACCGCTTCCCAGAACAGGTGGGGATTTACTTGTGGCATGAAGGGACAGCCCTGGGGAGGGACCCAGCCTGCTCCAGAGGAACCACCCGAGAGGGACGTCCTGGCTCCGGGTTACATCCTGCACTGGATGTAACTGGGATGTAACTGGATGTACCTGGCTGCCTTTTTTCCCCTCCCCATCATGTATGCTGCAGTTAGAGCTGCCTCCCAACCAAACAGGGCTTGTACTTTAAAAGCAGCGAAAACAGAAACTCATCTACATCACACACTACTTCAGCTTCCTTTTGCTCTTCTTCTTGCTGAGGTGGGGCGGGATGGCAGGGTCCTGCCGGCGGCTCTGCCCTGCCAGCGGGGGTCTGGACCGCTCCGGGCTGCCTGGCAGCTCTGCAGCGGCTGCTGCGAGGAGACCTGGGCAGGCTTCGCCGGGGGCTTCCCCGCCCTTCAAACCCACCCCCAGCCACGGCTCCCGCAAGCTCACACCCCCCGGGTGAGTTTTTACGACCTGCTTGTAAAAAGACAGAGGTGCATTTCTGCCCCTTTGCATTTGCACCCCGAGGAACAGCTCTGAAGATAGCAGGGTGCTTTGTTGTACCAAAAAGTGTAGCGGACCCATCACATCTTGTGAATCTGCCTTTCTTTTTTTTTTTACTTAGCCCTCGGGGTGCGGGGCACAATCTTGGGCTGACCAGGTCCCGTTGGATGTCAGGCTGGCAGTAGGGAAGGGGGAAGGAGTAGAAGTGAGGAGCAGAGAGGGCTGAGCTGCTGCACGGCTGCGCCTCTCCTCCCATCCTTAAATAATATCCCTAACAGCACTGGTCTTGCAGGGAGCCTCATCAACAACATTATTTAAGGGGAAAATGCCTGAAGGTGTTAATCAGGATACTTAGACAAAGTCCAAACCTGTGGGAAGAGGAAGCTGTTTTGTTGCCTGTTGTGCAGAGAGCACTGAGCGCTGGCCAGGCACAAAATAGCCTTGTACATCGCCGAGAAGCCCATTGTTTTTCAAAGGCTGCTATTTCTGTGCTCATGCGACAGCCACAGAGATGTGTCTGACCCGTGAAAGGCCTGCGTCCTCTATTTTGTTTGTAATTACAATAGCTCTAATTAGTGCGGCCTCACCAAAAAGAAAACCAAATCCAAAACAAACAATTTTTCTTCCTTTCCTAGGTTTAGAAGACTAATAGGTGGAGAACAGGATGCATACAAACATATATGTATGCACATGTGCACGCACATGTGCACATACGTATTTTTTTCCATCAAATACATCACAAATACAGCCCAGCTATGGAGAGCAGCTGAAATAGAGTAACAGACCTTCCGGCACAAAGTCACATGTTAGATGCTGAAGTCAGTCACATTGCACCAGCAATAAGATGAAAGCAAAAGAAACAAGTAAATATACAGTCTTCTCTTTTTTTCCTCCTACTTAATACAGACTGCAAGTGTCTTGAAATTGTTCAGCCTACTCTTGAAATGTGAAGCAGCATCACATTGTGGTGTGAAATAAGGCGTAATACTTCAAAACGAGGTTGTGTAATAATTTTGGAAGCCTGCTTTTCCTTTTGTAGATTATACATAATATCAGGCTTCAGTCCAATTTCCATTTTAGTGGATGCTGGAGAGGTGAGAGGAAATGTTTATTTTAGCAACCGGGCAAATCAAAATAATTTTTGCTCAAAACACAGAGGCTCTGAGAAGGCCCCATGGCCACCAATTCGGCGTCGGCCGGACACCCGACAGAGCTGGGGATCTGCGCGGGGTGCCTGGTCTGTGGGCACGGAATGGTCAGAGCTGTGCGGAGGAAGTTTTTTGCCTCACGTCTTTTGCAAGCTGCTTGGTTTGAATTGGTTGAAAAGGTCCAGGAAATTATGTGACCAGGACAAAACTGTTCTTGCAGGGCAAGGCCAGCCCTGCCACGGGAGGAGCAGGTGAGTAGAGGGTGATGAATCACCAGGAGGCTGAGGACCAAAATCGTCTTCAACTACTGCATCAAGGCTCACCTCCACATTTCTGGAGAGATGCTGTCCATCCCAGGCACGGCGCCTATGAGGAATCTGCCTTGGCCAGAGTAACCCCAGTTTCCCGTGGCATCTGCTTTGATTTCTCATCATCATTGCAAAGCAACAAGGAACCAACTTTACTTACCTCTGCTCTGCTCTCTCTCTTCCTTTTCTGCTTGTGGCTTTTCTAGCAGTAGCTGCCTATGTGCAGTTTCCAGCATTCAGAGAAGAAATTGCACACCTGGGCATGAGATGTGAAATATCTTTCTCAAACACCTTTTTTGCTGCTTTTATCCCTATAAATAGCAATTGCTAAAAGAGCAGATGGCTTGGATATATAAACTTTATTATAGGTAACAGAAGAGGGGCTGTTGCAGATGAGAACATGCAGTGCTGATGTTTTTGTAAAGCGCCCAGTGGTATCTTTAAAATAGGAAGAGGGAAGGTCTGGCTTGTACTGGGAAAGCTGAGACAACCCAGAGGTTTAGATGTAATTCACACCATCAGGTGCAGCATATAGTAATCTTACTTGATGATGTTTTATGCCTGCTCTGATTCTTGTCTGTGAATAATGGAAGACAGCACTGCCAAGGAGAAAGGACAACTTGTGCTATTAACTCTGCTCTGTCGGCAATTTCTTCCTATCCCACTCTGCTCTCTTTTCTCTTACCAAGCCCTTTTCTTTTCCTTTTGTCTGAGTGGTTTGTGAAATATAAAGAAAGAATACTTATACATTCTCCTCTCCGTGACGAGCGCTCCGGTTGCCGGCTCGCTGTGTGCATGCTCCAGCCCGTGTGCCCTGTTCCAGGGCTGCTAAATGTCACGTAACCGAACCAGAGCATCTCAGTCACGTGGCGCTGACAAGCCCCACTCATGCGTCGCACGTGCCTTTCCTCAGCTCAGAACAGATGTCATTTCCCTTGACAGATCCCTCTCTGCATTCCTGAAAACAAAGCTGAGAAAAATTTTGTGGGTTTGTTTCGTTTTGTTTTGTTTTTTGTTTAAATAGCTTCAGGTTAATAAGTACGTTCCAAATCTGAATGGGAGACATGAAAGACAGCAAATAGGTGTTTCTGAGTTATTGATCTCTTTGCTCTCCAAAGCAAATTATGTTAAATAGCTGTTCTCAGGGCCATGGCTTTAATGAGAAACACTGCTGTGGCTACATTTCCCTTTTCTATAACGCAGAGGTCCTGCACCTGAATCCCATTTAGGACTGGGGATGTCATCCTTTCTCATGATTGCAATGCTCCTGATGCCCAGCATCTTTCTTGCAATGTTATTCAGATGGATGTGATAATAATAATAATAATAAAAAAATTATGTGTCTCGGCTTATCTGGCTGCATGTCAGACTTGGTTTGTGCACTCTCACACAGGCAGAAATGACTCTCAGGAAATTATTACCTAGCACTGTTGTGGTGAACCATTGTGCTGGATGACTGAGACAATCATTAAAGGAAACTTCATTTTTAAATTATTCACAGGAAAACTAGTTGAGAGACAGAATTGTCACCTCTTTGCACTGTATATAATGCTTTTTACACAGAGAAGGAAGGTTAGACTTGAGCAAGCATGACATACTGAAGCAGGAAAAAAAAAAGGGTATTTATCAACTAAAATGCTTGCATGCCTGGGGAAAAGGATGTTTTCCAACAGAAGAAATTAGTACTGCATCTTTAGCACATATTTCACTTTGCCTTAAAAGGAAACAGATACTGTTTTGAATTAAATGAGATGTTTTGCAGGATTATGTACATGTGTTTCATTAGTATGGGATTAATAACAGAAAGAATTGGGGAAGAACATGGAAGGGTTAAATATATTTCTGCTGCCAATACTTATGCTTCTAGGTAATGGAGAAAAATTGGCTTTATACTTCCGCTGTGTGTCCGTAAAATTCCTTCTTCTCCTGTTTAGAGACTCCCTTTGAAATACGGGCCCATGAAGGGCTCCTGTGTCTCTCTCCTCTAAGTCAGTGGGATTCCCACCTGCGTGAAAACCAGTCTCTTCTCGTCGCGACGCATTGCTGCGACGACTCATACAGCTTCGCTCGCAGGGCAGACCGGGTCTGTTGTAGACAGTCGTAGTCTGTCATGGGTAGACAGACGGGGCTTACCTACAGCAGGAAACAGAAACCCACGCGGCGGTGAGCTTCGCTGCCCGCCGCTGCCCGGCCTGGGGCTGCAGCGCGCTGGTTTCGATACCCGGCACCGACGAGGGGCAGGGACCAGCCAAAGCTGCGCCTTGACCAAATGTCCTCTCTTGTCTTCCTGATGTGTGAACCGCAAAGCCACCAACCAGTGCTGCAAAATCATCTCTCTCGTTTTTTCTGAAGCAATGGCTTTTATTTGCCCGAGGCCTTTGAAAATAGCACCGTCAAAGTAAATGAGCTGATAACCCAAGTTGTGAATCATCGCGTGAATAGCGCTTCATCATAACTCCACTTACATCTATTGATTTGATTGCGCAGGGTTACCATGTCTTGAAGACAAGGATGAGAAGTCCAGCTGCATTCCTGGATAAAAACAGACATAATATGCAGAGGAGAATGCTTAAGATGTTATCCAAGTTTAAAATAACTTTAATGAATTCAGTACACAAGCACTCCTGGAAGGATCATATTCACAGCTAATAACTGCTGTTGCCAAGTTTTAAAAAGTATTCCTCCTCCACATAAAACATCTACAAAGGTGATGACCATGTTAGTTACTTGGATTGATTTTATAAGAGGCAGGGCAGGTGAGTCAGACTGTTCCCATTATGGCTCAAACTTAAAATAGCTTGCTGTAAATAATCTTTTATGCTTAACAAAAGCTTGTACAATTCCTGGTAATTAATTCATCACCCACACTGACATTCAGAAGGCTGAGATCGTTTCTGGTGTTGTCTGGTTCACTCTGAGGACATGTCCAGGGAAATTACTGAAGACTGACGTTTTTGAGATAACTGTTTATGTTAGGGCCAAATTCATCACTTGTGTAAACTGGTCTGTTCAAAGTCAGCTGAGAATTTCTGAGCACAAAAAGTTAATTAAAAGTGTTACAGCAGGCCTATGGATTCCCTTTTGAAGAGGGGAAATCAGCTGGTCCGTCAAAGGTCATATTCCACGTCCCAGCCCCATGGGCGCAGCGTGGGACGGCTCCCTCGCTCTCACACTGGGGCGCAGCTGAAGAACCAGGCTGTGAAGTGTTAGGACAAGCCCAAGAGCAGCCCCCAATACAGCAGGGGAAAACCACCCCACTGTTTCTCCTTTCCTGTTTTAAGTGCAATTCTCTGTCACGAAAAGTTAACTCCTTCAGCCACAGAGGCCTTTCACAGAGGAGCGGAGGGACGGACCTCAGAGCAACCTGATGTAGTTGAAGGTGTCTCTGCTCATTGCAGGGACAAAGGACTAGATGGCCTTTAAAGGTCCCTTCCAACCCAGACTATTCTGCGATTCTATGATTCTACGTGGTCTTTCAGCACTTCTGGGCTCCAAAATGCCCTGGGAGGAACCGGCACCTCCTTTGTATTTTACAGATGTCAGGGACACCAGCAAAGACATGGAAACCCCTGGAGATTTCTTCCTTCTGCAACTATTAACGATTTGCACCACAGTGGTGACACAGGCTGTAGCACAGCCCTGCTCGGCCAAGCTTGCACGCCAAACAGACAAGGCAGGCGTGAGGAGAGAAAGAGGATGAACATAACTGAAGTTACTTGGCAGGACTGAAGCCAAGGTGAGACCAGAGCACAACTTTCATGCTTACCTTAGGGTTTCCCTAAGGAAACCTTAAAAGACAACCTGCCCGGTTGTCTGTCTGCATTTCCACCTGCAGGGGCAGGTACATGGGGGGAGAAGGCAGCTGTAGCTCCTTCTGCAGCCTGACCCTGCTCAGAGCACAGTAGTGATGCCACTTGCTGCCTCTCCATCGCTGTGGCTGCCCCAACCCGTCACCAGAAGCAGGTAAATAGGCACAAAGAAAGAGACTAAAAAATACCCCGGCCTCAAACCATGAACCTCTTCCTTCTGCAGGTTACGTTTTTGTGGTAACCTCATTGAGAAAAACCCGTCCAGTTAGAAATTGAGATGCAGGTAAGCCCTGAGCTGCAGCCAGCCAGTGCAGCAGCTTCAGCCACTTTGTGGTTGTTTTCTCACTGGGGGAAAAAGGGACACGAGTACTTATAGTAGCCGACTGCCAATTCTAAGGGAAAAGCACTCGTTCCTTCACAGCTCTTGTGCCCTTCTGCGGGATTGAGAAGTGTATTTACTTTGTGGGGAGGGTGCAAGCTGGGGAGGTGGCAGACACGAGAAAGTTATCCTCCTGAACATGTCAGGAAGATACATTTTTCTTCATAGAAAAAAGTAAGAAAGGCTATAGTGGGAAGAGCAGATACTAGGGCTGTGGCAGAGGAGGATCAGTCACACAGATGGACCGTAAGTGGAATGTGTGGGTGCAGAGGAGGAGGAAGGATGTTTGCCCTTGTAGTGGTAGTGAATTAATAGGTACAGTAAATTTATGCCTTGCAGTCACCTTCGGGGGAGGAAGTGAATTGCCAACAGCAGCAACTACAGCGAAGAGTCATGACAAACCCACCCAACGTACCACAGCAGTGACCTCGGATTTAGCTGCGGCTGCGTTTTCAACTGGTGGAGAGTGTCGGGGAAGTCAGGCAGCAGGCTACCACAGGAGCTACATGCAGCAGGTCCATTCAGGGACCTGGGATGGAGTTAATATGCATGTCGTTGCTGTTTGACGAGATTTCATCCCTTGGCTGCCTATGGGGATGCAGGAAATGCCCTTGTGAAGGCTCAGAGACAGGGAACCTGGCTGTGGCAAAAAGTCCGGAAGCTTCAGAAAGGGCTAGACAGGCTCTTCCTAGAGCCTCAACCCCTCATGGTGGTGGGCAGCTGAAAGGCCCTCCCCCTTGGGATGCCCTTGCTATGCCCCAAGACGATGCTGTGCGAATCTATGGCTGCCACAGCTGAAGGGCAGGTTTTACATGTGGAGGTGGAGAATGACACCAGGGCCTCTGCGGGTCCGGGGCCGGCATGGCATGGTACATCTTGTGACAGTCAGGAGAGACAATGGGGGACGTCTATTAAATTGTCATTTCATGTGGAGGAGCTTCTGGTGACTGTCCCCTTGCCATGAATCTGTGCTCCACCTCCCTCTCTATGGATTACGTAGGAATTGAGCAGGACCAACACAGTAATGTCTTGCCGAATCCGCAGGAGGGTTGAAGCCACAGCTTTGGGAAGTGAACAACCTCATGCATCTCAATGAGGTTATTACCTCCTGAGTTTAGAGCTAGCAATTTAAGTAGAAACCATGATGAGCTATTTTACTTTTGATCACTTAGAAGATTCATCCATCTTAGTCCATGGTATTGAACTGCCTCTCGTGTCTGCACGTGCTCTCCAGCCCAGCTGCACAAACTCACATCTTTCCACCAGACAATTTAGATGTAATTGTGTCTCATCAAGGAGAAAATCAGTGGCACTCTGCAAACCTAGAATGTGGGCAGTATTAAAGACATTGCAGTTAATATCAGGATAAACAACATAGAAAACTTTGATTTTCCCCAGGGGGTTCTCTCTCACTCCTCTGTTTTTTCTTTAATCAGCATTTTCAGTGAATACAGCACAGAATTTCTGCATCATCTTTGCTAAATGTAGGCTTTTGCTAGATAAGACATACAAGATCCTGTCAAATAAATTTGCAACAAACTCATTCCTCCTTCTAAGAGACAAGCAGTGGAAGCTTCATGACAGTAAGAAAGGCCACAATGTGGGCATATAGTGCTATTTTAAGTGCCATAACTTATCTCCTGTGGCTCCAAAAGAGCCTAGATCTGTAGATTCCTTGTTGTATTTGCCATTTGAATGTCTCAGACCAAAAATAGCACCTACGGCGTCACTGGCTGCTAATGTTTAAATGTCTGAATTGCTTCCTAACTAGGAGGTGGCTAGGAAGAGCTGCGCGATGGTTAGGTGGCATGTGCTGCGGTCACAGGTGGCCCGTGGTGCCTGGTGGCCAGCCCTTCCCTCTCCGTAGCAGCAATCCTAGGAGCTGGTGCTTGGTCTTGTGGTTGACATCATCTAAAGGGAAAATAGTACTGGGGAAACAGGGAGCAGTTTCTTCCACCTGTTTGTGTGAGGGCAGAACAGGCTGCTGCTGGCCCAGATGCCTGGTGGGGCAGGTAAGGGTATGGGGTATGGGATCGGTACCAGCAGCTTCAGCAGTGACTCCCAAGTACGGATCTGTAAGACAAAAACATCTGGAGTTATAAAAAAGTGAAAGTGCAAATAAAAAAATGTAGATGTGTTTGTAGATTTGATGAGTACTCTAGTCAAATGTGTAATTTTCTTTGAAGAATATGGAAAACATCAAATACAAAAGTGACTGATTTCAGAAACTTGAGTCTCATCTGGATATTCTGCTTCTTCACGTGCTTCTTTCTTTTGCTCACTACTGATGTCTTTAGCTACTATTAAGGCACCTCTGGGGCCTCCTTTGATTTTTTTTTTCTTTTTTGCATCTCACAATACCAGCTCTTCCCTTTCCTCTGGAGTAGCCTCTAGCTCCTTCCTCTGGAGTGGCCTTTCTCTCTTGTTGTGTGGCCGTTCTTCATCAGCTGGGGGGTCACACACACAATTCCCGGATGCAATTGCATGTGCTGACCACTGCAATCCACTTGCCTGGCTCTGCTCTCTGTTGTACTCTAAGGTTCCTAAAATGATTTGTGAACATTTCACTTTTGGCTGTCTGCACATCAGACCTCTGTGTTTTTCTGAGTATATTTTTCAATGGGTGAGTCAGAATGGAAATAGACAGTTTTCTCCCTTAAGGTACGTTATTGCAGCACCTCTTTCCACAAGCGAAGTTCATCATGTCCCAGTGCACACATAGCATTTATATGGACGTGAATGCATTGCACTGGTGGACTGTGCCCATGGGACGATGTCTCAGGTCGGCGTATCGATGGAGATGCACCAAGAACTCCAGCCACACCAGTTTTCCAAGCCTGTAGGCGAGGGCACCATTTCCACAGCATTCTCCTGGAAAAACTGGCTGCTCATGGCTTGGAAAAGTGTACTCTTTGCTGTGTAAAAAACTGGCTGGATGGCTGGACCCAAAGAGTTGTGGTGACTGAAGTTAAATTCAGTTGGCAGCTGGTCACAAGTGGTGTTGCCCAGGGCTCAGTGTTGGGGCCAGGTCTGTTTAATATCTTTATCAATGATCTAGATGAGGGGATCAAGTGCTCCCTCAGTAATTTTGCAGACAACACCAAGTTGTGCAGGGATGTTGATCTGCTCAAGGGTAGGAAAGGCTCTGCAGAGGGATCTGGACAGGCTGGATCGATGGGCCAAGGCCAACTGTATGAGGTTCAACAAAGCTAAGTGCTGGGTCCTGCACTTGGGTCACAAGCACCCCATGCAACGCTACAAGCTTGGGGAAGAGTGGCTGGAGAGCTGCCTGGCAGAAAAGGACCTGGGGGTGCTGGTTGACAGCTGGCTGAACATGAGCCGGCAGTGTGCCCAGGTGACCAAGAAGGCCAACAGCATCCGGGCCTGTATCAGAAATAGTGTGGCCAGCAGGAGCAGGGAAGTGATTGTCCCCCTGTCCTCTGCACTGGTGAGGCCACATCTCAAATACTGTGTTCAGTTTTGGGACCCTCACTACAAGAAAGACACTGAGGTGCTGGAGCATGTCCAGAGAAGGGCAACGAAGCTGGTGGAGGGTCTAGAGCACAAGTCTTCTGAGGAGCGGCTGAGGGAACCAAGGCTGTTTAGCCTGGAGAAAAGGAGGCTCAGGGAGACCTTATCACTCTCTACAACTACTTGAAAGGAGGTTGTAGCAAGGTAGGTGTCAGTCTTTCCTCCCAAGTAACAAGTGATAGGACAAGAGGAAACGGCCTCATGTTGCGCCAGGGGAGGTTTAGACTGGATATTAGGGAGAACTTTCTTCACTGAAAGGATTGTCAAGCATTGGAACAAGCTGTCTAGGGAAGTGGTTGAGTCACCATCCCTGGAGGTATTTAAAAGAGTTGTAGATGTGGTGCTTAGGGACATGGTTTAGTGGTGGACTTGGCAGTGCTAGGTTAACGGTTGGACTTGATGATCTTAAAGGTCTTTTCCAACCTGAAGGATTCTATGATTCTATGGTACTATAAGATTAAAAAGAAGGTTGGAGTGTTATTTGACTATGTGTCTTAAATGGGGATGTATTTGTGGATGTTATTTGAATAGGCCTGGTATTTTACTACAGTTAATTACTGGTTGTGGATAGACTTGTGAAGCTAGCTTTTGAGGATTGGGTTGCTATGCTTCTCCTCCACTACCTTGAAGACCAGGTTTGAACTCCACTCAGTTAACGGCGATGGAAAGCCTTTATCGGAGAGGATATACTAAATGTTTCTCTCACACAAATGCTTTTTCAGTGACTTCACAAGATCCTGCATGTGATTTACAAGGGACAGCAAAGAACCAGACTTGCCCAAGAGTCCTGTTTTGATGTCTGCCTTTAGTTAGGGGAAAAATCTTTAACCAGGAGCCTGTGCCGATGAACCACGGTCACACAGCCGTGGTACGCGTGCAACGTCCCATGCTGGGCACAGGCACATTCAGCGGTGCTGCCTGAGCGGCACCGGTGCTGAACCTTCCCTGGGACGTGAATTCTGGATCTGTTCCCCGAAATCCTGCTGTTTCCATAAGGGCGTACAGTTCACTGAGATCACTGACAGCAATGTATCTTAATGCACGCTTAATATTAGGGTTATTTTCAAAGGGTTTTCTGAATTAGGATTTAGGAACTCAGCCTCTCCCACCTGCCTCATTAGAGATGCTGTGATTTTGCCTCCAGTTGCAGACATATTGATTTACACTCGGAAGAGAAAAGGAAAATCGATAAGGAGTGGAACGACTGCAGGGCGAGCTGCATGCGGGCGAGGTCTGCGCGAGGGAGGGAGGCTGGAGGAAAGCTGCAGCCATTTTGAGACTCTCAGAGTCTCTTTTCCCCTGAACTCAGTCTTGAAAAAAATAAACATTCTTATTTTAATCAAGAGGTTTTGTGATCCTCTCTTACAAGCCTCGCAGCCTGCATCACATTTCTGAGAGCAGGATGGCAAAGATCAATGACTAGCCACATCTGCAGAAGCAGCCTCTGTGGGAATGCACCGTGTTTTCATATTCCACTGCTGAGACACCTGTAACGTTGTGTATTGATTTTTCTTTTGTTTGTCAAAGGCGCAGTTTATGTACGGGAACTAATCCTCTGATCCCTGCAGGAAAAAGAACAAAGATCATTTGTTTCCAATGAGCTTTAAGTGAAAATCCGGAGTACCTAATTAGGTAACTTCTTAGCTCCCTGACCACTACAGCCCGTGCAGCCGCGGTGTGCGCGGGGTGCGGCACAGAGAGGGTCAGGGTCTGTGGAGCGGGGTCCTGCCGACCTTGGCAGCTTCCCTGGCTGCAGCACCGTTTCTTGCCTTGCCTGACTGCTGGACTCTGTCTGTCTGCCTGCCTGTGACCTCTTCATAGAAATAGGACGTTAGGGTGCCGGTGCCCCCCCGCCCAGGGCTGGCTCCAGTCTCCCAGGCACATCCCAGTTTCTCTTGCAAGAGCTCATGATTTCTGGAGTGCTGGTGTACAAGCCACCCCTCTCGGACAGCACGATAGACACACCAGCTCCAAAAAATTGCCAAGGCCTTCATCATTCCTTATGTAGTTAAGACGAGGGATGTGGATGTCTTGACAAAACCTACACAGAATTCCTTGTTTCAGTTTCCTCAGTGGGCCGGAGCATTTCTCGTGTTGAGAGCAAAGCCCTATGCAGTGCCTTATTTCTCCCTCCCTTTTACTTCTGACTTTTCCTTTGTGTCTTGGTGACTCCTGCAAAAGAGGTGTTTGCTTCTGGCTTTTTTTTTTCCCCCTCTAATTTCTTTTTTCTCTCTCTCATTCCAAAACACTTGATTTCCTTTCTAAATTCTCTTCAAGTGAATTCCTAATCGGCCTCATCAAGAAATGCTTTTGCCCAGCAAAGCATTGCCTGGCTGCAACCTGTCTGGTGTTTGGAGCTGAAAAACTGCCTTCCCCTAAGACCGAAACCCTAGCTTTGTCCAAAGGTGTGTCACCTACACAGATGGTCATCAATGTTTAATGACCTCATTAGTACTCCTCTGCGAAGTGCAAAAGTGAGCACTTTCACTTTTTGTGAGATATAAATCTAAAAAAAAAGAAACAGGGAAAGGAAAAGGCAAAGGAAAGTAATCTCCATGATAACTTGCTGCCCAATCCAGACATAGATGAACCACCCGTAGCAGACAGCAGCAAACACTGCTAATCATAGATAGTTCTCTGCATTGCCATACCACTTGTCCTCTGAACATGTACATACATCCCTGTATATATAGAAAGCCAGTGGGAATACACAACCCACTTAAGAATATATATTTCTCCATTTTCAGATGACAGCAAAATGACTGCAGGTCTTCTGAAAACTCATCAACGTTTGACCTTCATATTAGACTCATGGAGGAAGAGTCTGAGAATGACTCCCACAATGAGAAAACTGTCCTTAGGCTGGACCGTGAAATATAAACATCAAACCCATTGCTATCGTTATTAGTACTACTTGTATATTTTTATGCTGCTGTAGCACCTGTTCCACAGGTGTGGAGCAGAGTGGACTATATCCTTGGGGGGCAGATGTGAGATAACTTAAAGGTCATGTCTGGTGCAACGTGTGGTCTCAGGGAAAGGTCCTAAAGGCCCTGGGGTTCACTGGTGAGGTTCATCTCACCTAACCTGAAGGACCTGAAATGTAGGTGCCTCTTATGCCTCAATCACTAAGGTCTCCTCTCCAGTCAGAGAAGAGAAGCAGGCAAAGGGTGAAAGGGCACGTCATCCATGTTCATCCAGGTCTCCATTTCACTTTGATGACTGAGACTAGCTACCTAACTTAGAAACAGGTAAAATTAAGTGGGGTGAATCCTATCCGGAGAGATCAGTAACTTGCTTATAAAATGAGCCTTTCTCATGGTGTTTTTACAGGGTTGTATCCATGCTGCAAAACTCATAACTGGCAAGAAGACTAGTTTGAGTAGAAGAAATGTGCTAGTTCAGGCACAGCATAGCAGCGTAAATGCAGAGAAAGTCCTAGGGGAGCGAAAAATATGCCGTGTTTTACTTTCACCACTAGTTTTTCAGAAATGAATCTCTGAGAAAATGGGAGGAGAAAACTGAGTCACCACAGCTGTATTTAGTATAAGGAGCTGTATTTTTGTTAGAGGAAAGCCATGAGAGAGTTTTGAGAGGGGGCCGTGGGGAGCTCAAAATGCTCCACAGATGGGGAAAAAAGGGGGCAGCCAGCCCATCCACCAGGTCAGCTGAGACCCTGAGCACTTAGGAGAAACCTACTATAATGTTTAAATGTAATCGATAACTCCATTTTACTGGCATATGTATTTCCTGTTTTGTAGATTTTGTATCTAATTTTTCAGATGCCTGTTTCTTTATTAGAGTAAGCTTCTTTTCTTAAGTTTCATTGATGTTAGAGATTAACAGGCATAAAGTGTTTTACTTCTCCAGGATTGACTGATCAAAAAAATAAGATGGTGTCTACTGGTGAAACAGATGCAAATCTCTGAGCCTTAAAGAGCAGAGCATGCAGGTCAGCATGGGGGCAGGTACTCAGCACGCAAAGCAGGTAAAATAAGGTTAAATAGCATCCTTCTGGCATGGCACAGGCCATAGAAAGGCATCTGCTGCTGCTATCTCCTCCTCTGAGCATTTTTGAGACCAAAAATTGTCCCGTCCCATACACAGGCAACGCAAGGCTTTCAAAGGCTGTCATGACACACGGGAGAGACCCTTTAGCTGGTATCACTGTACTGAGAGCACTGAGAGAGGCTATTGAGTGGTGAAGCTCAAGGCATTGAGCTTGCTCAGGATGACCAGTGGCTTGACTTGCCATCATCCTCTTCCCTGGTCAGTGCCCTAAGCTCCAGGTACTGTATCTCCTCAGGTGGGTCTGTCTCTCGCCCAGCAGAGTCTGCAAAGTCTTGCTAAGGAAAAAATGATCCAAGATGCAAGTTTCTGTGAAGTTTCTGGGGTGGTTGTTGTTGATGTTGTTATTGTTGGATCTGTGCCACTTCAAGGAAAAATGCTGTACTGAAAAGTTAGTGACCTGACTTAGTTACACTTTTGTTGTGATGGTCATGGACTGCTCCTCTGCGTGACCTTGGGAGGTAACTCAGGAAAGCGAATGGGTTTGCAGTCACTCTGCACACCTGGCACAGAACCGCAGCTCCATGGGAAAATCCCTAGGGATCCACACCATGAAAGATGGTTGACTTTATTACGTTAGGTGTTATCCTGAAAGGAGAAAGGACAGTCCATGTCCCTTAGAGTTTTCTCTAATTGTCTCCCAATTAAGTGTCTAGAGGAAAAGGTCAGCAGATATGTCTTTCTGCAAGGCAGGCCTTATGGTCTCCACAGTCTGGCAGTCTCAGTTATGCTATTTATTGTACAAGAAAGAATACTGCCTTCTGCAGAAAAAAAAAAACAAACCAACCAGATAATTTCTATAAGATGTGTTGTATGGGAACTCAGACTAAATGATTGTAGCAGTTTCTTGCAGTCTGACTCGGTTATGGATTGGTGAACCTGGAATTGATTTCTGAATGTGGCACCGGAGGGAGAAAGCGAAATGGTCTCTTAGAAAGGACATTGAAATGTTTGAAGAAATCCAGCCTGCCAGCTGCACCTTTAAATCCTGTGAGGTTCATGCTTCAGCTATTACTTGCAATATCAGTTACTAAGCATGTACACTCATGCCAAATAAACGGCTTAACAAGGTACACATGGGCACTCACTCTCCTTCCCCCATATAACAGACAAAGGAGGCTGCCTCCACCAGCCCGCATGTCATTTCTTTCTTAATATCAATTTTTTGCCAGCAGTGAGAAAGAAGCTAGACAACAGCTTCCCTCATAAGAAACCTTAAACAGCTAAGCAGCTTGATTAATTACTTAGGGATTTCCCTCAGGCTGTTACTAAGGTAACAGGAGTAGCAGTGTTTAAAGATGGCTGAATACGCTGCGTGCACTGGAGGATACGTGGTGGCTTTTCAGCAGCAGCATGCACCGTGAGTTTTATACGGTACTAATGTAGAAAACGAAAGATGTGTGCCTACGTGCATGTACCCATGAAAGTGCAGAACCCACACAGCCCTGTGAATTCTCCGATGCATCTGCTGAACACAGAAGAAAAATCTGCTTTGGCTTTCAGGAGGACGTAACAGGAGGACGTAACAGGACGTAACATTTAAAAGGTGCAGGGCACACATCTCTTCCCACCTCTACAACGCCTTCATTGTGCTGGCTGATTTAAAATATTTTCCCTCTCTCCCTCACCATGTTTGGAGAGACAGTGTTGGCCCAACGCTACCCTCCCACTCCCCAGGGCTCCTCTCTCAGGGGAGCTGCCCATGCTGCTGCCTGGCCCCGCTGCGTTACCCGCCAGGGATTTAAGCATCCCTGTACTGAGCGATGGCGCCGCGTGAGTTCTGGTGGTTTCATGCTCCATAGCAGTGATGCCTTTTCTAGTCAAAACTGGTGAGAGACAAAGCAAGAGGCGATTACGGTAAAGAATACGCCCCTTACTAAGACACCAGTGCTCTGTGGGTAATTTGGGAGCACTTGGTTGCATGGGAGAACAATCGTCTTGAGTGATGTACATGCCAGAATTTTATCAATGTTAATGCCCAAGTTAGTTAACACAGGATATGGGGGTAATTAGAGTTTTTGCCCTCTTATCAGCCAGAGAAACTGCCTCCTCACTAACTGGTCCACTTGCATCGTTAGGAGAGGAGAAGCAGAGTGCAAGACAAAACGAAGAAAACCCATAGCTCACAAGACTGACATGGGGTAAAAGCTTGTTCTGAGTTTAATGATTAACCTGTAGCAGTCTGAGTTCCTCCACTACCCAGAGAGGTTATTTTTTTCTCCTTATCTGACATCCCTCTTCTCTCAGCGCTTTTGCATATACCTCGCAGCCTCCTCCCTGTCTCTCACTGCTGACAAACGGCTCTGCCCAGCTCCTCTAATTCTGCTCAGCTCTACAGCTGAGTCAACCCAAAGCCTTGAAAGGACTCATGCTGACTTGGTAATTTTTTATTTGTACATATTCCTTTGCCTTTTATGATGTTCCCAGCAGTGATCACGAGAAGAAACTCTCAGTTTTCCAAAAGGAACCACTCAAAACCGTGACACTCTCAGGGCTTTGTGCTATGAGATACTGAATACCCATAGCTCTCACCTGGCACCTCACAGGATGCTTCTGGCTCAAACTCTACAAGAAATTAATTCTTCTGGTTTACTGACACTGCCTAAAAAATAAACAAGAAACATTCTGGAAGAACTGAAATAATTTCTGTGAACATCTTTTGGATAAATTGGGAAAAATTTCAGGCTGAACAAAACAGCATCTGAAACAAAAGGCTCCAGTGTAATTTGGAGAGAGTTTGATATTTGTCAATACCCTTTGAAAATGTAGTCACATCAATGCTTTGTGTTGCTGTATCTGTATTTTCCTTCCTAAATTGTTTCATTGAAATTGTTGAATTCTGCATATCACTGGCAACCTATGGCTACTGTTGCTCTACTAAGCCACTGGATACCTTTAAACTATCATTTGGCTAGTGCTGTTATCATATAGCTAATCACATAGCTCAGATAGCTCATTATAGTACAGCAATTAAAAAGTTCTTTGGCTCCCTGTTTCTATACCTTCATAAATTACCCACTTCAGGGATATTTATAACGAGCCTTATGAACAAGACGTTATCACTATTGTTTTGAAGCTTCTGCCCGCCCATGTGTGGTAGGTGATCAAATGGAGAAGTGTAACTGTCTTACATCCCTCTCTCCACAGCAGGCATTTCTCTTTTGTAGTCTTTAAAGTCTGACAGGACAAAGCTCTGCAGGAAGGATAGAGCAGTGACAGGCTTTCATTCTGCCAGCTCCACTTCCCCTGGCTGCATTTTTTTCCACACTGAGCAATCCTTGCTCCAGTGATCTTGTTTCTCTCTCCTGAGGATCGACAAAGGCATTTCAACAAGTGAATCACAGGCAACAGGCATCGGATGATTTTTGAATCTCTCGGGCAAAGGAGGAAAGCGGCGTGTTGTCTGCAGCAGGCTCCAGTGCTGGGGCAGCAGATTTCAGCCTCTAGCCCAGCAGCACCGCGGGGCAGGGAGAACTGGTCCCCTGCGCCGTGACTGCTGTCCCCGCCGGGGATCTCCGCAGACGGAGGCAAGACAGCCTGCTCACTCATCCCACAGCCCGCGGCTTGGCAAGAGGCCACAGGGACACCTCTGGCCAGCTGAATTCCCACATGGGGATTGCCATGAGAACACGGTAGCGAACAGCCCACGGTTTCCAGGACCTTCTTCTATTTACTTTCTTGGAAGGCAACTGCACTGAGTTTTTGCCTTAAATTAACCAAGGCCACGGCAAGAGGAGGCTGTAAAATACATTCGGTGTCAAGCAGGGAGGCAGTTATGTCAGTGCAAAAGACCGTGATGCTAGGATGGACAGGTTGAGACATGCCGTGGGGCAAGGTGAAACAGTTCCAGCCCTCTGCTCTGGATCCTCCAGCTGTGCTACTGACATGAAGAATGCTTTCTAGCAACTTTCTCCAGGGTGTTTTCCAGTGTTACAGTTCCCAGTTTCCCAGCGCACACCTGCAGAGCCAGTGGAGACCTCCCAGCAGGTGCAGCAATTCACACTCAGGTGGATTAGTTTAAACTGCTGATGAAAGCAGACCAGACCAGACCATGAAATGGAGTATGTGAGCTGCACTTGCAGTGAGGGTATGTGTCCAGTACTGTTGACTCCTTGGTGGAGATGTTGCCTCGACTTGATAGGCAATAATGAGAAGGGTGAAGTGTTGGACTTTTTAAGTGCCTCAACTGTTTGCTCTATGAACTTGAGTCAGAACCTTAAGGTAAAAACACCCCCCTGATGAATCCAAAATAGTCCTCAAAGGATCTTTGTCTAAAAAACTATACCTCTCTGCTTCAGCATCATAATGAAACTCTGAGTGCAACTTTAAATGACAAAAACGAGGGAACACCAAGTTCGTGTGGAACTGCAGTAACACTAGGATGAAAAGCAGGGATGACTTCCAACTGTTTAAGAAACAGTTGTGGGAGCTGTTCGGATCCATGTTTACAGCTCAGATTTGAGGTTTTTCAGAGAAACCTATACTGTTCTGGGTTCGTATGGGACAGAGGACAAGAACCGATGATGTTTTTTGTGTTGGTGTAACAGAAATAGAAAATAAAAGCAAAATGACATGCCCCTTGGCATTTACTACTTTGTTTACTTTCATTTACTTAAGGCTTATTTTGGTATTCTGTGAGCTAATTTCCTTGGGAATTGATAAATAACAACTTCCTGGAATATTTTCACCCCTGTAAAATCCTGGCATGCTGTAACAATCTCTCAGTGAACATAAGGCGTTCAGACAGACTTTCCCACCCTCCCCACCCCCACAGCAAACTCTTTGGAGAAGAATCGTGGTAAAAGAAATTCTAAGACGCACTATGAAGCAAGAAGAAGGGGAATAGCTTTTCCTTGGACAGATATCTTTTTGTGAATCATGAATAGAGAGTTGCCAAACATCATAGGTCACTGGGAAACATGGAAAAAAAGGAACACATTATTAACTCTTTTATTGCTACTGGGCTGCTGGGGTAGATCTAGGCACATGCAGCTCCCTGGATACACTGATAGCCCATGGATGGAAAATGAATTAACAAAGGCAAGGAGCAGTGGAAAACCACCAGCAAGTTAAGTGAGAATCCATTTGTGATGCTGCTCCTTAGGGCTCCTCTGCTGTAAAGGATTCTTTCTTTTTTTCCCTCCTTTTTTAATTTTTTTTTTTTTCTAGTCAATATGATAACGAACATGTGTGAACTACCATGGTATAAAAGCACAGTGAAGACACTTACCACAAGAAGATCAGCTCTATGCTCCTGTCCGAGGCCTACCTTGGCAAGTTTGCCTCATGCTAAAACTAAAATTGCCTTGACTTCACTGCATTTGTATCTCAGGAAAGCTCTGTTTGTTAGTAACCTTTTTAATGGTGAAGATAAACTTTTACACTGTGGTTTTCAGCAATCTTTAAAGTGAAAATCCGATTTATAGCTTTGGAACTGAAGCTGGAAGATCAGTTTTGCAAAATGACTAATAAATGCCAATTAGTTGCGAATGGTCAGTGCAGAATTGATCCATTACCAGTCACTTCTTTCTTGACTTATCTTCCCCTCTATGTCCACCTTGTCTACACTCAGCTGAATCAAAGTGGAAAAGAATGAAAATTGACTTGGTAGAAGAGACTTTCTATAGTCTTTCATCTCTGGAAATGCTTTTAATTACTAGAATAGTTTACTGCTAATGTAGTGGATTTATTGAGCTCTAGACAATCTTTCAACATTTCATCTGAGGCAGCACACTCACTTTAAAGTGCTGGTGATAGATGTTTGCTGCTGCTGTAGTAAGCAGCCTAGACCCAGATGTAAGTGCTGCTTTATGTAAACCATTTTCTTTGCATCTGTCTCTAAAAACAGAAAGGATGCACGTGCAGATCCCAGCCAGGATGATCAACATGCCAAAGTATCATCACTGGGACACCATAAAGCCAGAAGAGAGATGGATTTTGACAAAATGTCCAACATATATGGGAATATGGGAGAAGGGAAGAGATGAGAGCATCCACCTCCATTAAGCAACAAGGATACCTCCTTCAGCGGCAAGACGTGGCCATGATGATAGGTTTTAGTTTAACTGAAGATAGTTGACACACTTCTGAAAACATTTAGAGTAATATTACCTGTGGAAGGAGAGAAGAGGAGAGGAAAATTAAACATTTTTTCCATGCAGATGATGGCTGAGAACTGAAAAATAGTCTAAGACAAGGCTTAAGGCACAAAAAGACAGTTCTGGGCATGTGAGCATGGGGGATGAGGATTATTCTTTTGACGGTGCTGTAAGACAGTTGGTCAAGGCTAGTGTGGAAAGAAATGAGATCTGTGGAGATGCTGGATAATAAAAGCTGTAAAATTGTTGATCATGAATGCTAATGTGAATTTCTGAAGTCTGTTTGAGTGAAAAATGAAGATTTCCCTTGGTCTCCAATGAGTAGTTATGGTATAGCTTACCCAGTCATGACAGGTAGCAGTTTCTGTGCTGTGTTATCTTTGAGAATTTGGAAAAGTCAGGTGCTATTGCAGGTGTGCTTGGGTATTTAGGGCTTCTTCAAGAAAACCTGGTAAATATCGTCTGTCTGAGGGAAGAAGGGGAGAGGATCTATTGAGCTATGTACCCACGCGTGCATCACCTGGTGTGGGAGAATAGCCTATGTTGTCAGGTGTTAGTGGTCCCCTATCCTCAGTGGGATGGCCACTGAGACCTTAGACTTCTAATTTGTGCCCCTTTTTCTGGATCAGTTAATAAACACTAATTATGCCTTACAAGCCTTATAGTTAAATATCAGGGGTATGTTTGGGCTGGAAAGGGATACAGCAGCTGGCATCAAGCAAAATATAGCTGCTGTCCCAGAAAAACTAACTAATGAAACTCTGCATTAATATGATTCTTATTCACCTCCTCCACCACATCCTGTTTATGTTTTAATCACTTTCTCTAGGCACATACTGACACTCCCTCTTGCTGGTTTACCCACCAGATGGACTTTAATAAACTATTGTTATATCTGGAAGCACTTTCCGAGCTCTTCATAATTGCTTCTTGTAGTACTTTACATGTGTGATGCAGAGATGCCAGCCTCCACAGCCATACTTACTGCTATAATTGAGTGGTATATTGTTGCTTGACTTTTTATTTTTTTTAAAGGAATCTGGATTATGTGAGATATTCCCTTATTTCTTTCCAACTCTCTCTTTTCTCTGTTCATCCTACAATATGTAACAAGCATCACGTTCTGGTTCTTACCATGGGTAACTCTTTGGACACACAAAACTGTATTCTCTTTGTATGCATAAAGCAGTTCATTTCCTTGTCACTAGAACACGGTTGAATTTCCCATTATATCCTATGAATTATTGTAAGGAAAACTATGGATGTTTTTGTATAGAAAGAAAACGTATCCACACCCAGCTTAATCTTAATTTATCTTCATTGGTCTCTTATTCTGATCTTTCTGCTATTTGGGAATCCTTTCATTGTCACGTTTTAACACTGTAATAGGTGTCTCTTACAACAAATTTTAGATTCAGGCTGTGGATAAAACCTTCTGTCCACAAACCCATGTCCTTCTGACAGAAGAACAAGTGTTGAGGGCATTTAATTTCTCAGATAAACAATAGCTCCCCTAACTCTCTCTATCCTTAAGATGATCATCATTATTTCACTAACACACATTAATGAAAGTTACGTTTTGATCAAAAATGTGTGTAGAATTAAAAGAAAAGTTATGGACTTGAGAGTGTCCCCCTGAGTCATCTGAAAGAGCCATTCAGGCAGACAACCCTTGCTTCTTAGAGCTTCAACCCCAAGAGGCCTTCAGCTGAAAATGTTGTAGAGATGCAGGGGAACCAATTGCTTGAGAAAAGAGTGTAATATTATCTCCCTGCCCTAGAGTTTTCTCCAGAAAGCACAGACACAGCATATGATCATTCCTCCTGGGTCCAATTTGGTCCAATCAGATGGACAGTGATTTGTGACTCAGAATAATTTTATGAGTTCTAGGTATAAATTTTTGCAGTTTCAAGAAATGGAAAGAGGCATTTCAGTGAAAGGAAATACTCCAGCATTCCTCGACCACCAGTGACAGTCTCTCAGAAGGCCTGCTGGGCCCCTTTGGCACATAACTGCCATCAGGAACTGAAAGGGCATTTCTGAAGAGTAGAAATGAACTTCGATTGCTGGTTCCTAAGAAAACAGCTCCCAAGAGCCATGGCACCCTTACTATTGAAAACACACAAATGTTCCCTCAGAGAGAATTGAACAAATATAAATGTTGGCTGATGTCATGCTTTTTTTGTGTGTGTTCACCAGCTTCACTATTCAATGTCCTGTTCAGGAGCTTGAATAACGTTTGGTTTGAGGAGTTTTCTGTGAAAATTAGCTCAAACTTGGAGGGCTTTCCAGCACTTGTATTTAATTCTGACCTGAATGCTACTGGGGGGATGTTACAGGGAACAGAAGAATTCAGGATGGAGTTTCATATTTACTGTTACTGTCACCAGGCGAGATTTGGAAAACGATCCTAAGGAGCTGAAAATCTCTTAGAGACACTGTGTGTGTTTGTCTGGTTTTGTTTCAGGTCAGCCAGGAGTAAGGCTAATATGTAGTATTCAATGGTATGTTTTTCTCTTGTGGAATGCCAGTTTCAGACATTGCCACCTTTCTGTCTCACCTTCACTCTAGGCCCCATCTCCACACTACTGTTACTGCCCCCTCAGCTGGTCCCACCAGGACCAGTACCAGCACGAGCACAGCTAAGGGGCCAGCAAGTCATCGTAATGAAATTAAAAGGCAAAGAATGTCTTAAACTGGTTTTACTTCTGGCAAAAATGCATCAGCGAGCTGTATCAACAAGAATTCAGCAAAGAAAAGATGGCGAATGGGTCTGCTGCTGAAGGGAGAGTAACTTACCGTTCAGTCTCTGACAGCACAGCTGCCTTTTTTATGGGGTGTCACTAGTAGTAAAAAGTAGCAGTAAACCTTAATTTTTGTTATTCAGACCTGCAATGGTGGTCCTGAAATCACAGAGGGAGGTGGTTTGTTGAAGAGAATAGTGATTATAACAGCAATAATTGAGTGGACTACTAGACGTTTGAAAAACGGGTTGTATGGTTGGTGGTTAATGGTTCACGATCCACCTGGAAGCTGGTTACAAGTGGAGTTCCTCGGGGGTCTGTCCGGGAGCCTATTGGTGATGTTTAATACATTTATCAGTGACCTGGAGGTTGTGACAGAGTGCACCCTCACCGAGTCTGGTGATGGAGCCAGACTGGTGGGACCAGTCAATATGCTTGAGGACAGGGCAGCTGTCCAGAGGGTCCCAGACCACCGCTAAGAATGGGCCAGCAGGAGCCGCATGATGCTCAGCCAGGACAAATGCAGAGTCCTGCACTTGGCATGGACTAACCCCCTGCATTAACACGGGCTAGGACAGGGAGCAGCTCTTCTGGAGAGGACCCGGGTGTTCTGGTGGCTTTTAGGCCAAACATGACCCAACAGAGATCCCTGGCAGCGATGAAGGCTAACAGCATCCTCAGCTGTACCAACAGAAGTATATTCAGTAGATCAAGGAAGTAATTTATTTCCTCTGTGCAACACTTGTAAGACCACCCCTAGAGTATTGCATCCAGTTTTGGGCCCCCAATGAAGGAAAGACACGGACAAACTGGAGGCTGCTCAGGGCAGGACCCCCAGGGCAGTGGGGCTGGAACACTTGCCCCAGGAGGAGAGGCTGGGGGGGCTGGCCTGGGCCAGCCTGGAGGAGGGACGGCTTTAGGGGCACCTGGCGGCCACCTTACATGCAGTCATTTTATTACCAAATGTGTTTAATAAGCACACTGCTAATTTTATTTTTATCTTCTCCTTGGTTTTTAATTCTCTAGTCTAATTTGGCTTTACAATTCAGTAGCTATTCCATTATGCCAGAACAATTTGATTTGCTTTGTAATTCCACTATCTATATTATTTTGCAGGGACAATGTTAATTAGAGATATTCTTCTCTCATGTATCTATGAGGTGCTTATTTATAATTTTAAAAGGTATTACTCTGCCTCTTAAAACATTGTTTTATAATAGTAACGTAGAAATTTTTTTATAATGTTTACTTACCACACATCTATAGTGAGAATATATGTAGTGGCCTGCTCCAAGAGCAGAAAGCAACCATGAAAAGAAGTTTGTAACTGTATCAAATAACATGTAAAACTGGATATTTGAACATATTACTTTGACTGTATAATAATACTTGTTTTTTCCTTTTGCACGCAAACGTAAAGAATGTCTCTGCAATGCAATGGTTGAGTGCCAAAATATGGTTTTATTTTCCGTTATGCTTTTTTCTTCAGATGCTTCCAGGATGCTCTCTGCATGTGATTTATTGCATTCAGTTATGCTTGTTCTAGTCATGTTTCTTGTAAGCACATAAATGGCCATTTCTGAAAATCTGTACTCTGGTTCCTCTTTTTCAATGTCCACTGTATGCTGTGAGATTCCTGCTCTGAATCTCTGCAAAGGGATTATGGGAGTCATCTAGAATAATTCAATATTATTTATTTTCAGTAATAACATAGTATATCAAGTTCAGGGAATTCACCACGCATTTGTGGTATGTAAGAGTGTTTATGGTGAATGAGAGTTGAAGATATTTCTGGCAGGTAATTTACACTTGCAGTACTATACCTGACTGTACCTCCTCCTCCTCCTCCTCCTCGGTTCTCCAGAGGTTAGCTGTATTCACACAGTCTCTTCCTTTATATTTACTCCTGTTTTGCAGAAGAAATTCTAAGCATAGTTGAAGCTGTAAAAAAGGACTAGTGGCCCATAAAAACAGGTGGGTGGGATTGTTTTTAATATGTAAAAGCTTTGCTAATTCACACTAGCTGACAAATTGGACTTCATAGGGAAATGAATTTGTTTTGAAACACCAGCAAAGTGATGCTTGGGTGAGGTCAAGAAAGAACTAAGTCTCAAAGCTGTTAATGGGAGAGTAGAACAGTCTGGTTTAAGATCCAGTCTGACGCAGTGTGACCGTCTTTCAGTGTAGGTGTCTTCACAGATCAATGGAAAGAAACAGATACTTCCGCAGTGATATTCAACGTATCCTATAGTGCTTGCTCAAGAGAGGTTAGATGAAGAACTCATTTTTTCCTCTGACTACAGAGTCTAGGGTGACTAATTTATACATCCACATGGCAGATGTCTCATATGAGATAGGACGACTCCCTCTCCAGACATCCCCAAACTTCGACTGATTTTCAAAGTGAAACAAAAAAGATCAGGAACACTTTGCTTCATATGCTTTTGCAGTGGCTTAAGAAAGAAAATGCACGAAAAGATTAGTTCTTAAAAGATCTGTGCACTCTAGAAAACTGGCCACTGAAGCTGCTCTGAGCACTGTCTTTGTAATGGGACCGAGCAAGGTGTAAGTTTCATGAAATTTGCAGAGTTTAGTATAAACTTCCATTTACTTTCAAATTATTTAATTATTGGATACAGCTTTCTGCTTTGTTCCAGGACTGCTTGTGACTTACGTCTCTTCAACAGTCTTCTGAGGTATTTATTTCTAATAGTGTCTGCCCTAAATTTCTAGCATACTATGAGGAAAAAAAAAAATTCTTTCTAACAGTATTCTGGTCCTGTTGCCACTTTCATCCAATATCTTTAAATGGATAGTCCTCATGGGAGCATGAATAGGCAATGCAATCTTTAAGATAGGAACATAATTTAGCCTTTGCAAAGGGCAAATGCTAATGGTGTTTTGTAATCTGCTTCTTGCCTAATCCAACATCCATATCCTTTTATCTGATTCTACTTATACTCTAAATTCTTCAAAATCTTAGGAACACGTTCAGTGAAAAAACTTCCACTGGTTTCTGTAGGCTTCATTAAGGCTTAAATCTGCATATTTATTTACAAGGAGTCAGTATAAGTATTGTAATATTTGTAGAGCTGGACTACATCTGGTAAAATTCTGGACTTCTAGTTTTTAAATGAAGAGCAGTACTGAAGTACATCTGGTCAAATCCTGGACTTCTAGCTTTTAACTGTAGCGTCAACTCCTTTGCCTCCAAACCAGCTCAAACTACCTTTTGAGTTATTCTGGACTGACAAAAATGTCTCTAATCTGGAAAAGTGTATGACATTTATAAAGGAACTAAAATAAGTAGTCTGCTACTAGGCTGTACTGTGTTATTTTTAGTACACTACTTTTAAAAAATAACATTTACAAAAATGATAATACTGTCTTGTAAAGAAAGAGTTGTTTTGATAGGTCTGAAACACTGAGATGTCTTTGGATGAACTGTAAATTTTCCCTGCTGCTGACTGCACCTACTTGGAGGGCACTGAAAAACTTTGGGTGCAAGCCAAGGAGTTCATAAGTGTCCTTAATCCAATTCCTTGGCACAAGTGATTGATACCGTAAGAGGCTAATGAGTCTTTGCTTAATAATGAAACCTATCTAGATGAGATGAAAGACTAATGCAATTCATTCTACTAACTGTCCTTATTTGGAAGAAGAGTACTTAATTTTTTGTGAAGTGCCCAAGTGGAAAAGCAGATGCCTCACTTTGATTCTGAATGATGTCTTTAAGTTGGTGTGGTCTAAATATTTGCAAAAGTTTTCTTGCCTTACCTGATAGGAACAACTTCTGCAGGCTACAAAGTGGGATGTCTATAAAAAAGTTGGAGGTAGTTCAGTGAGTGAGGTCATGCGGCAGAAAGAACAGATGATTCCACCGGTGTTCCTGCAGTCAGAAAGTTCAGGTCTACCGAGGCCATCTTCATTTGGTTCTCAAAGAGAAACTGCATGTTCATGGAGTTCTCCAGCTCAGCAGATTTACTTTTCAGAACTCCTTTTTCTCCTCACTTCCTAGCCCTTACATCCACTACTAAGACACAGACAGCTCATATATCACTACCTCCCCAAGTTAGTGCTGTTCCTCCCATTTGCTGGAAACTGTCGCATTGCCACTTCCCTATTTTGACTCTCAGGGTACTGACAGCTTGCTTTCTCAGGGGAAGGTAGTGTTCCCTGACACTGGAGTTTCTAATGTTTTGACTAAAACTGCAGGTTAGATTCAGAGACCCAGTTATCTGGTGTGTACTTTTCTTAGATGAGCTCAAACCCAGTGAATCTTGCTGTGAGATTCACGGTGAGATTAAAATATGGGGAGTCCCTTCAGTCATGCATCCATACAATCCACATCTGAAGCAAAACAATCAACAACCAGTTTCAGTCTGATGCTGGCAAGTTCACACAGATTGACTTTTCTTTGATTGCCAGTTTCTAGTTCACTTGAATGCCGGTTGCTTTCCTTCACTGAATCATAGAATCATAAAATCTTAGAATCTTAGAATCATAGACTAGTTTGGGTTGGAAGGGAACTTTAAAGGCCATCTAGTCCAACCCCCCTGCAGTGAGCAGGCACACCTTCAACTAGATCAGGTTGCTCAGAGCCCCGTCCAACCTGACCTGGAATGTTGCCAGGGATGGGGCATCTACCACCTCTCTGGGCAACCTGTGCCAGTGTTTCACCACCCTCATTGTGAAAAATTTCTTCCTTGTATCTAGCTTAATCTACCTTCTTTCAGTTTAAAACCATTACCCCTTGTCCTATGGCAACAGGCTCTGCTAAAAAATCTGTCCCCATCTTTCTTAGAAGCCCCCTTTAAGTACTGGAAGGCTGCAGTAAGGTCTCCCTAGAGCCTCCTCTTCTCCAGGCTGAACAATCCCAGCTCTGGATACAACTTCATTTTCATGTTCACACCATCTCTATCAACTCTGTTCTTAGCAGTAAGCTATTACATTTTCTTTCCCTCCACATGTTGCTTAGGAAATAAAATAAGAAATGCTTTAAAGTGCAATCAACGAAACCCCTGAGAGAGAACATTCTTTAAAAGTCTAGATATTTTTGTATAAATTAACTGAAATTCAGTTAATAAAGCTGTTTAAACCACTGTCTTTAGGGGACTGACCAAATGTAATGCTTTTTGGGAATGTTAAATGAAAAATCACTTTCAAGGAACATAATTGTCAGCGAGGTCAAATATGTGATTCTGTTTTGTTCAAAATACATGTGTAGATAAATTATCTATCTGAAGAACTTCGTTAACAGATGCACCAAGTGAAAGAGCCGTTCAGTCTGAATTGCTAACAGATTAATTCTAGGCATCATGCGAAATGTGAGTAAGAGTCACTGTTTCCCCAGCAACACTCTTGCGAAGGACAGCACTAAATCTTCATGGAGAGAAACGGACATTATTCTTATAGAAATTTCTGTGTATGCAAACAATTTTGCCAAAGGTCTGGGGTGTGCTTTGGAAAGCCCAAGGTCATTATAAACAATAACAAGTTAAAGCAAAATTGTGTGCTAAAAATAGAGTGGAAGCATCTTTTAAAGTCACTGGTGTGTTTTATTGGAACAAGATACTTATGTCCTCAAAATATTTAAAATAAGAATGAGCTGATTAGGGCAGACATTTTGAACATCCCTTCTAGGGAATGGCATTCCCTGAGGTGCTCTGTAAGGGCTCCTAATTCTCTGGCTTGCTTCAATTTTTTAACCAGTGATTGCCTGACGTATGCATGAAATGCACCAGGCACAGACACCTCAGCCCTTTCTTGCCTCCCAGGAGGACTGCCTAGCCCAACTCCCTGCCCAGATAGCCGGATTTCCTTTCACAGAGGTGCCTGAAAACTATTCAGTCACAGGGTTCTTGATCATTTTCCAGCTGAATAGAAACATTATCCCAGGGAAATCCTCCCCTTCCATTCAGAAACTGTCCTTCTTCCAGTTGGCAATTGACATCTCCTGTTCTCCCACCCTGCAGAACATCACCACGTCCTGGGATAACAGCAGCAAGTCCATTTACATGGGAAAGATATACTGGGAAAGCAAGATGTGTATTTTTAGCTATTACAAATGAGATTTAGCAGTAGGAGACAGAGGGAAGCGTTAAAACTATGTGACCTGTCAAGTCTCTGTGGACCAGCTGTTTGGGAACCTTTGAGATGGCAAAATACGCCATACTGTGAGCACATGTAACTCTATTTTCATTTCCCTTTAAATCCCTAGACTATTAATTCCTTTAAAAAATTAATTAAAAAAGGAAAACCAACCAACCCTTTCCAGCAATAGTAACTTTTTTTTTTTTTTTGGCAGAGAGGTATTTTTAACACTAATTTTTTAACAGTTTTTCTTGTTTTTTTCAAGGTGCCCTTGAGATTACTCTGCGGTTGGCAGGAATACTAAAATGTGCTAGCATCAGAAAGAAGGGAGCACTCTAGCAGCTGTTTCATGCCAGCACATATCAGGCAAGTGTTTTCCCCATTTGCAGTTTCGGTGAAAATTCTGCAGGTGGGTGATTTCACTTATCTTTTGGTTTGTGTATGGCTTTAAAGCCATACATGGATCATGCTGGCTGAATTTTGGAAACAACAAATATTTTGAGAACCTTAGCTGAAAAGAAAGGATTTTCTTTTTCTCCACTGAGCTGAAAATACAAACTTGGCAGGGAGTAAACGGTCATGCTTGGCCATATCACTCAGTCGCTATTGAAACAGAAATGCCCTTTTGCAAAGGGTTCATCCAACTGTGTCATTGAGAAGGAAGGATCATCCTAGGGCAGACAATACAGAAAAGACAGGATGAGAATAACATTTCCTAGCCCTTCTAACATTTTGTTCATGTCTTTTTTGTGCATTCCAAAGATCAATGGGAATGACTTCTTTCCTTCAAATATATAGTTGAAATGTTGGGAAAATGATACCATATTTGGTAAGAATAACATTGATTCAAAACCAAAGCAAAGCCTAGTAGAAATAGCAGACTATCCAGCTTCCACTATCATTCTTAATTGCCCTTGAGTAATGTAAATATCTTATGTGGACACATTATATATTTCATTAAATTTACATTTTGGACATTTTATGAATGTCTATTTAATTCATCAGGCATCTTAAGAATCTGCAAAAGATTCCACTCAGTATCTGAATCTCAGGCTGAGTAAGAATGATGATATCCAAAATACAAAGCCAATCTCCAGTCCTACAGTCAGTTTCTCACAAGAAAAAGACAGATAATTTTTCATAGACTCACTGAAGTGTACTCTTCTCAAATACAAGGATCCATTTATGTAAGTTTTAACTCAAGACCAAGGCCATGAGGAAAATTAGTTACTTTATTTACATTATTAATAAAACCTATTGCAATAGAATTTACAGGATTATAATGGAGAGGAGAATGAACCCTACTGCTACTGCTGGAAATAAATCAAGCAAGTAAAATGCGAAACACTCTTCCCATAACCTTTCAGAGACTGCTGCTAGTATCCCCTGTTCCTACAAGGTCACCAGTCTGATGAAGAAATCAGATATCTGGGAGTCACCACGATGTCAGCACTGAAATAAAACTTTTGGTTTCAGGCAGACAAGAAATCTATACAGAAAGCAAAGGCGTCTATAGAACCTGACAGGAGCTTTCCCCATCTGTGAAACTTCAATTATAAATTCGTAGCAGTGGCACCACATGCACTTCGGCTTTGCAAACAAGCAATTTGTCTCCTCCCTGTTCCTACCAGTCCCTGTACAGCCCAGATCCCACAAAGGGCATATTGTGATCACCTCCCTTATCCAACACGGTAGCAAATGATATGCAACATAGTTCACAAGAAAATCCTGTGTTACTTTTTTTTGCCTAATGCAGCAGAAAAAGGCAAAGCTTATTATTCCCTACTCTCCCACTCCTTGTTCTTTTTTCTAAAGAAATATGTTCGAGATAATGGCACGCACTTAATCTGGACATAATTTACAAAGTGGTGCAGCAGACTCGTGTTTTTTTGAGTAAGATGAATAGGAAAACTAGTTCCTTTGATTTAAAGCTTTCAATATTTCAAGTTTAATTAGTAAAAAGGTTATTTTTTGCAAGTGACGCCATTGGAGCCAACTGTATTTAGTGTCCCTTAACTACCATTGGCTTCTGAAGGAGCTCGGCGTATAAAGTTTTTCAGGACTGACTGTTTTACTCATAGATGTAGGTGGAGTCACCCTGAAATTATTGGGTTTGAGTTAATCTTCAGGGTTTGCCTGCAGACCTGGCTGAGTCACCCATTTCAGCAGGACTCCCTGGACACGGACAAGCTAGGGTGCTGTAAAGTATGGGGTCACACAATGACATCACTGTACCTAAACTCAGACCATTGCACTATATACTTACAACTATATTCAAGCATATACGTAATATTGGGTGATATTTCAAAAGCTGTGAAAGCGTGTATGTATTTTGTACAAAACTCCCTATTTTGCTGGACCTTCCAGACCAACCAGTCCTCCCCAGAGCAATCCTCTGCCCACACAGCAAGGATGGGCTGAGACGTTGAGTAGACTCAGACAGGCTGGTCCTCCAGCCTGGTCCCTGGTCCAGCTCACAGCCTGCTCCTGAGCTGACCCACGGCCTGGGCTCTGGAATACACGGGTGAGAGGGCAGGTGGGGCTAGCAGACTGAAGATGGACCACTTCTGCTTCAGGTTCCTCACTTTGGGATCTTAGCTTTGAAAATACTGAGCTATGTCCTTAGAACATATCAGTATAATTTTTTATGATAATTTTTAATAACATAGCTGAACCTTTCCTGAAGAGGAACTGAGACCATGCTTCATATAAAAAGTGATATGTTTTTGTCTGTTTTGAAGAGCTTTGTCCCTCATGATATCATTAATATACTGCTTTATTACCAACCCCAAAACATTCATATATGTGATCAAAACTAGGTCTTGTGCCCCATCTCTTATTGTTTATATTTTACTTTTAAGCTCTTAGATAGTTCTACCATGTTTTTCAATTTAATTTATATCCTTGACGGTTTTCTGTGTATGAATTATTTTTTCTTTGTGGTGTTGAAGGGACTTTGCTTCCATAAAGGCCATGCAGTTTATCAAAAAGAAGCAAAGTAGAAGCCATCTTTTCTTGAGAGATTGTGCCGAATATCAAATGCAGTTGTTTTGCCAGTACAAAAAAACCTACTACACAAAACATTATAACATATTTGGCAGATACATTACTGACATATGCTTTCAATGCATTGATATACTGACATATGCTTTCTGTGACACCAGCAGAAACAGGTGGATGAAAACAACCCAGTCATACCTGGAGTGCCTTTGAAAAGGTTGGGGGAACCTTGACCACGGTGAACAACGGCGTGGGAAAAGCTCCTCTGCAAAGTGCTAGGGCTGTGCTAATTTGAGGGCCCAGCCGACGAGTGGGAGAACGGCAGCTTGCACGCGGGAACGTGCCCAGACAGGCAGTGTGGAGCTCGCGGGTTTGACTGGGCGTGGTGGGGTCTGCGCTAGCACGGCCACCAGCGGGGATGACCTGCGCGGGCACCCATGCCCCAGCCGTAGCCCTGCCGCAGCGCCCAGCCCAGCTCAGCCCAAGTCGGAGATCGCGTGCTGCCCAGCTGTTCTCTCGAATCCTAGAGCTCATTAGGAAACAAGAATTATTCCAGGGTGATTCAAGCAGAACTTAACCCAACCTTTCAAATATGCATGGGGCAGCAGCAGTTTTAGATTCAGCTTCCCCATCATGTAAATTATTAGGGTTTTTTTCACAACTAATTGCCAGTTCAGGCCTTTACCTGTTATAAATGACTTAATTTTCTTGTGGTTATGTCAGTTTACACCACCGCAAATCCAGTCTAATGACATAATTGGAAATCTGGGATAAAATGCTAATCTCCAAGAGCATCATAGTCTCTTCACACACATATTTCCATAGCAACATAACCATCATGATACAACCATGGTGAATGGGGGTTTTATGTGATTTATTTCCTCTTCTGTGATTTTTTAATATGAAAGAATATGGATGGGGACAGTAGAGAAATAATACTAATTGATCCACAAGTACAGGGAAGGATTTGGCAGAGAAAACATGGTTACCTGTCCAAGGGAGATATATAGACATGTTATGAATGAGAAGTGGGAATATGGCCTCCCTCTAATATACATGTATTTTGCATTTAAAAATCTTGGCAGTATTTATGTAGATGCATAAAAGTCCCCACCAAAACCACTATATATTCTTTACAAGTATTAATTTTCTCACTAACCAGAATAGTATATTAAAGTACTAAATCAAGTGCCTCTGCCTCATCTGTCACAAGCAAAACCAAACTCCTGACATAATCAACCAAAGTCAGTGAACATCCCTGCGTAAGCCTGTTCCCTAGTGTCCTTTTCCCAAATGCCCAAGTCCTTGAGCAGCAGGACTAACAACGCCTGGTTTCCTAAAGCTTTGTGTCTGGGGTATCTAGTGCAGTGCAATTTCTAACCGAAGCATTTTTGACATTTATGGCAGTCATGATAGCTCTCCTGAACGAATTCTCTGACATACAAATTTAATACAAGTTGGGCTCATTCATCTCCCAGTACAAGACTGACAGGGTCCATCTTCCATGACTTTTTCTGAAACTTTTGGAAAATTAACATATTTAAGATTATTATCCTATCGAACTCCATCCCATCAAACATGGATGAAATTAATGGGCTAAAAAGATACAAAGTGCGAGTGGACAGGCATGTACATTTGCTGTGAAGACATATTCTTCTTCCCTATGAAAAACGATGAATATATCTGAAAAATAAGAATCTGAAGCTTTTGTAGATCAGTTGTCTCACCTGTAAGATCCTTCACCAGTCCTGTGCTACCCTGTCCCAGATTCGATGTGAACTCCAGGAGTGCAGGGATGGTGGGACAACGACCATGGGTTTGGAAACCGCTGAGAGCTGGAGGTGCTGTGCAGCTGAGGAGAAACCATCTCTGAAGAGGAGAACTGATTGCCAGGTATTCAGGTTTGCCAGCAGAAATTATGTCTGTACCTGCAGGAAAAAAATGGTACTCTGTCTGGAACTTTTCCAGGGTAGAAGCGATTTTAGGGACTTTCCCCGACCACAAATGATTTATGATGCACTTACTGTAACAGCTATGCCAATAAAAAATAATAAGAATAAATCAGGCATTATTAAGAGCCGCATGTTGCAACAGATAAGAGTGGGATACCTAAGATGTCTAAACGTAAATGTATTTCATGCAGACTCATGTAGTCTCTTCAGTTTTACCTACTGCTGGAACTCCAGCTGGGTGTTTACTGAAGCCTGGACTGCACCTTTCAGATTAGCTATCCATACTTCCCCAGAAGGAAACCCAGGAGAAACCGCTCCTCTCAGAAACCCTTGCCCGCTCTTCCCTTGACACCACGCTCTGCTTCGCCGGGCGGAGGAGCCGTGCCCTGCCGGGAGCTCCCAGGCTGGCCCTTGGGGTGCTGCGGGGCACTCGGGGGCTTGGGCACCCCAAGCCCTGCCCAGCAAATGGGCAAGGGGGCACAAACCAAACCCGCCAGCACAGGGGTCATCAGGCTCCTGCAGGGCTTCCCCCCGAGGTGCTCCCAGCTACCAGGGTGAGCAGGGAAGCTGCAAAGCCCGGGCACAGGGGAGGTGCAGCCGCCTCGCAGCTCGGGCTTTCAGGCTTTCAAAAACGACCCAGTTCCTGCATTTGATGCAAGGAAACGATAGCCCCCACCGCTAGCCCGTCCTCACTGGGACGGTGTGATTTTTTTTCCCTGAGCTCCCGGGTTGTTTTTTAACTCTAAGAGCACCAGAAGCAGGGGAGCGAGCGTGGCGCTGGACGGTGCCCCGGCTCCTGCTCGGACGTACACTCGGCATCACAGCTGGACCCGGCATTAGGAGACGGCTTAGCACGCCCTTCGCATCTCTGTGAAGCTAAAATCCTGGGCAGACTTACTGTCAAAACCTGAATTCTACTCAGGTTTACGGTGACTTCCCGTTTAGCCCGCATTTGCAAAAAGACCCAGATTTGGGACCAAACTGACAATTGGGTGCGGAGGTTGCAACAGCCCATCAGCCCGCAGGGGTGCTGGCTGGGAACAGAGAGCTGCCTGAGCTCCCCCGGGTGAGCCTGCCGGGGCAGCAGCAGCCCCCTGACAGGCAATATCCCCTCCAATACCAAAATTGCCCATGTAGATGGGTTGGGGGTGTCCTCCAGACCTGCTCTGGAGCAATCCGAAATTGGGTGGCTGGTGGCATCACAAGCTAGCCTCAGAATTGGGGGCAGGCGATAAATCTGGGCTTGTATCTCGTGCCCATAGCAGAGATTAAGTGGCAGGTGCAGAACCTGAAGCCCTGTTAAAACTGTCCTGTTTAGTCTAAGCATCCCACATTACAGTTTTGGTTGAGCCCTTCACAGTAACCTGAGCCAAGGAAGTGCTTTCCTCAAAAGTGCAAAAAGAAGATAATTTGAAACGATGTTGCAAGTACAAAATGTAAACAAGCTTAATATTTAAGGATGTCTGCATGGCTGAAGAATTGTTTTGGTTTTAAAACCGATATATGAGAGACCATAAATCAAATAATCTGGTGTACTGTTTCTAAGACATTTTTTGAGAGAAATAACAATATTTATTTAGAAATGGCATTCATTGACCATGTTAATTGTTTTGGGTGTTTTCTGAGTACAACCTCACAAGAAAGTTTAGCATGTGTATTTTTAGTGTTTATGGCTGGCAGCTGAAAGCCAGAATAGACAATATTATTATGGATTATAGGATCAATAATCCACATGCTAAGAAGGATTTATGTAAGAGACCGTGACAGCTTAAGCTTCAATAAATAACATGTAACAGAGGATGGAAATAACAGACATTCTCTAAATATAAACAGCAACATTTTTCTACACCAGAAAGAAAAATAATACATGTAATATTAAAATCAAAATGCATTTTTTACAAAAGTAAATAGAATGTGTACCGTTGCTTTGTAAGCGGTTTAAGTACATATTTGCATGAATTGAAATACATTTTCAGGCCTGAAAGATCAGAACAAAAGGAGCTTTTCTTGTCTCTGTCCATTTTATCAGCTTCCATGATAAAAAAGAATTTTTATTTTTCCTGTTTGAAGCTCAAATCACAATCCTTGAGGGAATTCATGAGGCAGGGGAGTAAGTGAAAATAACCTCTATATTTGAATACTATGAAAGCCAAGACATCACAAAGGTATATTGGAGCTGATATTTCATTCAGGGCTTTTTTGCCCCATATTCCTTTTTATGTGCGGTAGTGCATTTCCTCTTTTGCAAAGGGAGCATCAGTCTAAACACTAAACATCCTGGCTTTCATGGTTTATAAAAAGAATTAAATGTGATCAAAACATTTTTTTTCTTGCCTCGGAGATATAGCAGTAGCTTTGATTTCCTTAATTACACCATCACTGTGGAAAGGTCATAGTCTAATTCTGGTTACTATTCTGGGAGCAGAAGGAATAATTCTGAGTTTTTTTCACCTGCTTTCACAACCCGGTGAGGCTTCCTTCTTCTTTCTTTCACAGGAACAGCTACAACCTCCAGAGATTTGACCAGCATGTGACTAGTCAGTCAACAGGAAATTATTTACAGTTTGATTTTTAATTACTTGTGATAACACAAATGCCTGAAAAATTGTAATCCAAGGACAAACCTCCCCCTCACCTAGAAAATTCAGATCATTTAACACTGTGTTGCCACATACTTCTTATTTACAGACAAACCAACCAAACCAGATTAAACTTCTCTGGTTTTCTTTTGTTTGCTTTCCCATTCTGTGTGTATAGCAAACCCTGAGCACAGCTCAAAACAAAACCACAGCAGATGCCATTTTGCAGATGGCCTCCCCATATCTCAGGGACCACCAGTGACCCATGGGCTGAGAAACTGCCATCCACATGGTATATTGCAATACTGTCCTTGGGATCCGAAGAGCTGCAGGCTGCAAGGTGCTAACCCATTTGGCCTTAATCGAGCAACACATTTAAGCAGATGCTTACCATTAAACACCTGAGTTGCCCTGTGGGCTTTGGCTGGATTACCTGTATCAGAGTGTTCTGCTGGATGACGGCCAGAGCACTCAGCACCATGCTCTGGTTTCAAGGAGGACGACTACAGAGAAAGTTCATCTGCTTAGTGGTGACTAACAAATGCCGAAGATGCTACAGCTCTTTTTCTTAATTGCTGGCCTGATTTGTTGCCTATTGCATCCAATGGCAGGATCCCTTTGGCCTTAACGTGGTTACACAAGGCTCCACGTGATCAGCTAGCTAAACCTGCGATTTTTCTGGCTTTTCTGGTGAAATGACATTGCTAGCTGATGTAAATATGGATCATTCCACCATTTCACTAGTTTTCCCCTTCTCATACTTTCCAATAGGTAACGGATGTTACCAACAGTTGCCCTATTTATAGGCTTAACAAAGGCATCATTATAGTAAAACCCACTTGTCAATGTAATTTCTTTTCTTGCTTTGGTTTCCTCAGTCCCTCTGAAACAATAATTCCAGCTTTGAACGGCAATGTGTTTGCCAGTACTCTTTCAGAGTGCTGTTACGAGTAGTTTATAGTTCAGTAGGATACCTCTTGCATTCAGTTCTTCTTCTCAGGATATGACCACTAATGCGATTCACCCCCTGTTGATTATGTCATTGTTTTGGCCAGCTAGCAATTAGGCTTGGAAACCCTGGTGATTCTATCTGCTCAGGCAGCTCTGAGTTGGTTGATAATTTTGGTGACGGGAATATCTTCAGGAGTTCTTCTGGTGTGGATGCATGTTGCCTTCCACTCACCTTTTGCCTGGAGGGTTGAATTGTCACCTTCCTTTCACACCGAAGGGTAAGGGGCCAGTCGCCTCTCTGTGGTTTCAAAGCAAAGGTGGGGATTTCTCCCCAGATGCTCATAACCACAGTGTTTGCCTACAGGCCCCCAGAAAACACTTGCTGGCCCCCAGCTGCTGCTGCTGGCTCCCAGGTGGGTTGGCAGCCCATCTGGCAGCCTTTGTCACTCCATAAAAATAAGTCGTATTCCCTTGGCCTCTTCCCTGTGAAATGAGTACGCCTGTTGTTTGAAATGGGCAGCAGTGCAGGTGTTGTGAACAGCAATGTCCTCACAGAATCATAGAATCATAAAATAGTTAGGGTTGGAAGGGACCTTTAAAGGCCATCTAGTCCAACCCCTCTGCAGTGAGCAGGGACATCCTCAACAAGATCAGGTTGCTCAGAGCCCCGTCCAACCTGACCTGGAATGTTTCCATCAAAGGCCCTGCTGGCAGCTGAGCCAAGGAAGACCCTCTGCTTGTGAAGTCATGTACCATGGGAGGGAGCTTCGTGGCCTTGCGCAGCGTCCCCCGGAGGGGTCTTTAATCCTGGAGGGAGGAAGCTGCAGCCTCACCTCTCTTTGGAAATCCCTGCAACCCCCTACTTCTGGGAGCAAAGTTGGCTCTACTTCAGCATATGCCAGGCTGCTGGGTTTCCTGCCCCCTGGCCAGCCGTGTTCCTGGCTGCTGGTGCCCAGAGATGTGCAGCCCTGCTAGCCCAGCCTCCTCCTCCTGCCCTGTGTCCCTGTGCCCATGGCCATGCCTGGGGAGGCTCCACCAACAGAGCACCCATGGTGTCTCCTCCAGGTTGGGGTGGGATGGACTCCCAGTGACAACACTTTCAGTGTTGGTCGTCGTTCCCGTAAAAGACATCCCAGAGATGTGGGGCAAGGTTAGGTGCTTAAGCACAAGACTGTAATTCCCAGCACAGAAACGGAACTCACAAATACAAACACAAAGTAGCTGTGCAAATACTCCTTTTCCCCAAGAGCCGTCACTGGGCTTCACCCTCATTTGAGCTCTTACTATAGCTTCTCTCTTTCCTTTTAGCAACCCAGAAAAGAAAGATCTCAAGCCTGTCCCCCAAAACTGTGTTCAAACTAATGGAATGCTTGTTTTGTTACAATTAATTTTAAGCAGGTCAGGATTTTACCTCATGCTGATGTTCCTGGAAAAAAATTTTCATTCAAGAAAGTTGACACAAGTGGTTCTGGTACTTCACTGTTCTTCTCTTTGTGTTTTTCCTTTGGTAATGACACTATTTTCTGAATTCGGGTTAAATCACTCACAGCAAGTTTAGTCCCCTGAAAGGTATCTTTGGCAAGCTAATGGTTTCTCAAATGTATTTACCTGCCTCTGTTCACTTCAGAAGACAATGCCCCTAATTTGTTATATGAATACAAAGGAACAGCCAGATCGGGTCAGAACAATAGTGGAGGTGACACTGTCCTCCGTCTCCAGCACGGTGAAGCCTGTACCTTGGCCCAGTACGAGGAGTTCCCTGATGTTCCCAGAAACGCTTCGGAAAGGGAGTAGGAAATGCGGGTCATTCTCGGGTGATCCTTCCCCTCTCCCAGTGCAGCGTCTGGCTGCCAGTGCCTCGGGGACTTGCTGGGCTGAGGCAGGCTGCGAGGTTTAATAGCCATCCCTGGCGTAGACCTTGTATAATCCTTCTTGGATCCAGCTGGGCTTTGGCCCTGGCAGCATCCTGTAACAGTAGGTTCCACGGTTTAATTTCCACTGTGTGAAAGAGGACTTCCTCTGTTTGTTTTAAGCTCACAGCCTGCTCATTTCAAAGGGTGCCCTTAGTTCTGTGCTGAGGTGGGAGGGGAGGCTATTCCTCACCCACCTTCTCCAGATCTTTTAGGATTTATACACCTCAGTCATCCCCCCACCCTCGACTCAGCAATCCCAGCCTGTTTAGTCTTTTCTAGTACTGGTCCCTTCCCGTACACGTTATCACACATCCTGCTCTCTGCACCTTTCCCAGTCCTCCCGTGCTCAGCCGCATCCTGCTGGGAGGGAGTGAAAAACCCGGTGTTGCTTTTTGCAACACCCTCGCACCCTGCCCCGTCCGGCAGGCAGTCACCCACGGGACATGCACCTTGGGAGGTTTCCCAGGGACAGCCCAGGGCTGTCGGGTGGAGCAATGGGTCTCCTGGGGGAGCTGAGCCCTGCTCCTTAAATAGCATGGTCTGCAAAGGCCTCTCCAAGCAAAACCCGTGGGAGGTTTTATCCTTTCCTGTCCCAACGGCTTCTCAGCGGAAGACTCTCAGTCTTTAGAGCTTCTTCCCACCACAAGGAGAGGGTGTTCCGGGGGGCAGGAGGGGTGCTGGGAGCTGCTCAGCATACATGACAGATCCCACGGTGACCCGGCTTCAGCCCAGCACCTGGGCTGGGAACTACTTTTGTTAAAAGCAAAGAATCAATGTATGACCTCAAGCGATTTCCCTCACGAGCTGGGTCTTGCCAGGCAGACTATCGCCCACAGAACTCCCGTCTGTTTCAGGGTACACAGCCATGTCAGGTGTACGGAGGAATTTGAAGTGGAGACGTCGAATGCAGCAGCCCCAAAAGTCAGGCCTAGAGTTGTTTTAAGTTATTGGATAGCAACAGGCCTCCTCCTCCGCTCACTCGCGTTGGGATTGCTCCACGGGTTTCAGCTGAGCCAAACCTTGCTGGGGCTGGCAGAGGGGGCGAGGGACGGAGCAGGCCCTTTGTGCATGGTGGGCCAGCAGCCAGTTATTGAAGGGAGCTGAGGACCTGGTCAAAGGATGGCAGTGACATTTACCACGGCGGAAAACCTGACTCTGGCAGCCCTGCTTCCTTTGCTGACGGGGCAGGATGGCTGGGCAGGCAGCTTTTGTGGGGGAGATGTGTCAGGAGGAGAACAAACCTCTTGTTTCTCCTCGACTTTCCATTTTCCTCATCTGAATAATGATCTCCTGCGTTTCCCTGGAAAGAATACTGCTTTCTTCGAGATGTTATTGCCAAATAGCTATCTTAAATGTCACACACACAGAGAGAATAAAATGCTTATAAACAGAGAACTAGCCATCAAGGGGTGCTCAGGACCAGAAGCCGATAGCAAAATGACCCTCCTGGGGTGTCACGCAAGCGCTGGTGTTGAGTGGAGCCGTCTTCTTCTGCTGAGACATCTGAATGAGCATCTGTTGTTGCTGACTAAATAACAGTATAGATTGAATTAATCCTTGGGACAGGCAAGCTTTCTGCCAGAAACAATAGCATCAGCTGGGAGAGTTAATTCCTAGGTTTGTGTTATTAGTCATCCCAACCAATGCACATTCAAGGCAAGCAGCACGACAGGACGCTCTGTGGTATCTAATTCCTCCACGACTCCATTCTTCTTGCTGTCCCCTGCTTTAATTAGGTGCCATTAATCAGACACTAGTTAATGAGGAACCCATATCAAAATGTTCGGTGGTATAATACAGCCAAAGCAAGATCCATTCTTGCCACTTCAGCCTTGTGTGCCAGCCCATATGGAGCTGCATTGCGATTGCAGCTGTTGATTAGGCAGCTGTGAGCCCACCCAAGCCCCATTCCCTTAAATAAGTGGCATTTCTTTTGCTCCCTCTTCTGCTTCCACCACAACAATGAATGTCTACGAGCAGAGGGCTGAGGCCTCGCTCTGCTATTTGCTGTACAAGTGGGAATAGGCATGGCTGTAACTTTCAGAGATATTTTTAAGCCTAAAGCCAAGATAGAAGCCAACTGGGATTTTCTAGGGCTTTTGGATAACGAATTCCCTGGTAGTTGGAGAGCGTGAAAGAGGGAAGACAGAGAGCTGCTAAGATACTTCTGCAGGTTATTTCCATGGAATTTGGGCAGTCAAGCTGCTTTACATATTGGTTTCAGTCTTTTTTTAAATATTAGTGGGCAACTATTATTATCTTTTAAAATTTTCTCCATATTTCTTACCTGAAAGTAAGGTTAATCTTCCATTTTTGCACTGAGAGGTGCTTGAGCAGATCATTGACTGTGGTTGGCTTTGTAAGTCAGAAATACTTTAATCGGAATATATTAATCACTGGGTGCTCAGGAAGGCACAAAGACCTCCATGCATAGAGTTCAGTGAAGGACCAGAACCTCAGCAGTAAGCAAGAGACAACCATTGGGAGAGAGAAGAACATGTAAATATGGAAAGCTAACTATTGTAAAATTGTTTTTATTTAAAATAACACACAAAATTATGATAAATTATCTGCTTCTTCCAACTATTCTTTAGTCAACTTTTCCAAGTGCATTTCTTATTCACAAAATAATACTGACATTCAAAAAGCATGGTGTCTATGAAGGATCGTTAAAGAAAGTGGGATGCTCTGGTATGTGATCAGGGTATTCCTGGCTACTGTTTACTGAATATTTGCAGCAATCACTATGGCAGAAGGACTTCAGAAACAGAGAGAGTATCTATCTTGTTTGTTCCAGTTATCTACTTTCTGTTGTATATGTTTGCTGTACAGTGTCAATCCTAACTTAGGATATAGCCTTTTGTCACTTGAAATTATTCCAGAGCCTGTTATAAAACAAACTGAAAAACTGATAGAAATTCTCAGAAGATCATAAAAATTTTTATATTTTATTGCCTCACTTCTGGTTTCCTCCATCTCCTCATTCATAAGCAATTGAAGGCAACTGCATTATGGAATAAGATATTCTGGAGTGTTGGCTTTGGAAATAAAACAGGGTTTTCTATAACAATCACTTATTATAGTTATTGTTCTTTGTTTTCTGCAAATTGTCTTTGTGAAAATTGTCTTTGGCTTGCAATCACTTTCCAGGCTTTCTAACCACAGTGTACACTCCCTAGGAGGCAAAGTGGCAATGGTCCTGAGGGGGCAGAAATGAAAATTCCATTGAGTAGCTGTGGAGTTTTAGGTAGTATTTTTCATTTTTAACTCTCTTTAGCTAGTATTTCTGCAGCAGTTTCCTGCCAACCAATTCTGACACTCTGGATATTGCTTTGAATAGTAACCCATCATATTTTGGGGTGCCTAGCATCCCTGGCATCCCACATCTCATGCACAATGAGACCAATTTATGCTAGACGTACGGGACTCACTAAGAGACATTGAGCCTGTCTGCGTTCACCGTGTCCAGTGCATCTGGAACATGTTGCGATTGTTGCACGTATCCGAGCGGGCACCCTGAGCCCATTGCACCTGGGTGGCACCACAGTCACCAATGACGTGATGCAGAGCTCATCTGCACGCAAACAGAAAACCTGGGGTAGCTGGACCCAATGTAGCTGGGCTGATCTGCTCACATAGACAGTAGGATTCTCAGATATGCTGGACTTCTATCACCGTCTAAACACATTTTGACAAATATTAATTTTCATCTCCTTTCCCTCTTGTATGCTCCATTCCTCTCATATGCTCCCCTTCTTTAGACAATTCTTTCAATCTGACAGTCCTGCCCTTCGAGTCATCTCACCAGTAGACTCCTAGGGTACCAAAGAGCATGGTCTCTGTTCACAGGAAAGTAAAACATTTTGGAATTCCCTAATTCCAAAGCAGGTGTCAAAGAAAGACAAGGAGATTTTTCTCTAGTGAAGGTCACTTGTCAGTAGAACATGTCTCTGATTATCATTTTGGTAAAACACTGTTCTCTTCTAAGCAGGGTGACAGCCTTACTAGCTTGACTTTGAAATGTTCTTTAAGCCAGCCACGATGGCAACGTAAGCCGTTTGTTTCTTTACTGTAACGGATCACTTAGACTGGAGCCCAATTACAAATTGTCCAGCCAGAGGGCCCAAGAGACTGACCACAGTCTGGAGAAGATCTCAGAGCTGGTGTATGTAATGGCATTCGCCTAATGATGCAGTTTTGCCCGAACTACAGTCAGAAAGAAAAAATCTTTCAAATGTTTGTTGGAATTTGTAAAGGTATTTTTGACAGCTAGGCTTGCATATTTTACAGGCAGAGTAAATATGGTAACATTCAAATTTGCCTTCATAAATATTCACAGATGCTAGATTCAAAGTTTACCCATGTGGATATTTGCTCTTTAAGAGTTAGTACTTTCATCCAGTCGGTGCAGAGAAATTGTATTACTAGACCTCTGTGACCAATTACAAGTAAATGGTTACATAGACATTACCCAAGCACATCTGAAAAAAACAGATTTTTTGAGGATGCAAGTTTTCTGTAAACACCGTGTTGAAAGCAAACAAGTTAAATATGTTTTAAAGTTTTCTTTTAGTTCTTAATTATTCCCAAAGCACTAATCACAGCAATATTTTAAATGTCCTTAAAGAGGGCTCTTTAACATAGCTGCTTGTTCTATGTTGACTTTCTGAACCTTAGAGGCTAAAGTAGATGCAGAGTGGAGATGAAGGATAACCTCACTAATTGATTGTATTTATCACTTCAAGCATTTGGAAAACTGTTTAAAAAGCACATCCTTATATATACTAGCTAGACTACATGAGCTATGCCCTATACTACCTAGACTTCGATGTGAAACAATAAAGAGCATTGCAGTAAACAGGCATTTCCTTATATGAATAATTTGGTCTCTGAATACGCTTGAGCAAAGACTTACTGAAATGTATCTGAATGCTTTGACGGTCAGTGCTTATCTGATGCTCAAAAGCTATTTATGACATCCATTTCTATAAGTAGCACAGAGCTTCTAGGATGCCAGTGAAATACATTTTTGTGTGACACGGGTAATCTTTCATCTCTCTCTGGACTGTAGGATTTCCACATAATGCCACAGTAAAAACATCTGCATCTCAGTGCAAAGAAATTGATCATAGTTTTTAGAACTTATGCATTTAGATTTGCTGTCTCTTTCTTTTTAAGATTAAATTCCTCCATATGCCCACAAAGTACTGCATATTTGGTTCAAAGTTATGCTTTTCTGAATACAGCTTTGTGTTCATTTCTCTCTTTCTCTCTTTCTGTTTCTGAAAAGCAATCTGAAAATCCACCAGGGTTTCAGGCTGCTGTGGTTCTGGTGGTTTAGATCTGCTTTCACTAATGAAAAAAAATAATCCCCTTCTACATGCCCTGCTTTTAAAACCATCCTTTATTTTAAGCTTTTCAAGATGCTCATGTTCCTGTAAGTATCAGATGAAATTCCTACAACATAAGTAAAATCTTGTGGAATGAATTTGAAGCAGAACAAAGCAAAACAGCAAACACTTTGTTATTGAGAAAGCACATATTTCTGAAGAACAACACCTTTATTTTAATTACCCTCAAAAAAGATAACGTGCAATACTTCCATAACAATGACCCCACTGGAGGTGGTTTACTATTTTTTATAACACTCAAAATTGAGTTATCACTGACTCCTCCATTGTAGAAACAGCCAGACAGCCTCTGAATACTGCAAACACAGTTGTGCTAGAAATTACATGTACAGTATTCCTTACCAATGCTTATGGTCAGTGTTGATGGGAACTCCATTGTGAGCTACTTTAGGCCATGTTCATGGTGCTTCGAGTCTGAGTATCCACCATCTCCAGTCATTGCAATATCTGATGTCTCTGTTAGACTTTTCTTTTAAGAATATTTAACTATTAGAGCTAAAGTTTTGAGGAAGGAAAAAAAAAAAGTCCTTTTTGACAAATCTAGGGTCTTTGATTCACCTGAACCTATCACCCACCCGCATGCATGTTAGATCTATCTCACTGCAGAACGGTGCTGGGGTTACAGGAAAATAAGTACTCGGTCTCACATTTACCAGTGTGAATGGGTTCTTTTAGTCTGCTGTTCACATCTCTGGCTACCATGATTATAAAATCATACCCAGACAGGTCAGCCCTGGAAGATAAATCATGTCAGCACAAAGCTGGTTTGTGAGCTCTGATTTATTGGCTTTGTTAGGCCTGCAGGGCTTGTGAATCTCCACACATTGTAGTCTGCACATTGAGACCAGCCTGCTCTGAAGGCTTGGATTTTTTTCCCTGATTAGAGCACAAGTAAGCTGTTACAAAAACATTTGTGACAGCATGAGATGAGTAATAAAAGACAAGAGGCCTGTCTCCCAGGAAGAGTGCTACAACGAAGCTGCAATGTCATTATATGGGTTGATTTGAGCTCAGGTAGCAAAAGTTTCTATTGGGGTCAGATGGGATGCATCTCTTGGGTTGCTGGGGTAACTTTGCTGCTGGGGTTTGTAAATTCATTGCACTTTTGGTTTCAGAGCCCTGGAAATTCACTTTAGTGAATTCACACAGGATTCTTCCCTTTCATAGTGGTTTTGCAGTTTCTCCTGGTGCCAATATCACAGCCTGTTTTATTGATGAAGCAAAGACAGTCTAAAGAAGCATTATCTTTTTGCATGTATTAGGATGTTTGTATTAGTTCTTTCATCTCAATGAGTGCTATGAGGAGGTATAATACAAAAGCTGGAAGTATATGTGTATGGATACAAAACCTACTCCTTGAGTTATACTAAAAGTCCCCCATGACGATGTGGTGGCCAGCTTGAAAGATCTCAAGGAACACTCTTGAAAACTTGTTATGCTTTCCTTTCAAACCCAAACATCTTCCCAAACTGTGACTCCAGCCCTGTCTGCTAAATCCACCCTTCTCTCATCCCCCGACTCCTACTACATAAGACCAACTCCATCTCACCTGCCAAACCAACCTCACGCTGCCTCCCAAATCTGCTCTGCTCCTGCCTTCCCGCAAGCACACTGCACGCGCCTCCAGGGAGCCCGCATCGTGCAGCTGCCTGCCTTCCAGTCCTTATGCTGTGCATCTACACCCCGCAAATACAAAAAGCTGGGGGACAGGCCCTGCCGAGGCACTGCTCAAGACTTGCCATATCTCAGATATTTGTAGCACTGCCGCCTCTTTCTTGGTTCATGATCCCATGCAGCTGACGCAGCTGACCAACATGACCCTGCTCCCCAGCGCCTCCAGTCCCGTGAGACTTGAGGCGGCAAAGGACTGAAGCACTACAACCAGGAGGAAGACACCACTCAGCTACCTGTGGGTGCTAACATGTAAAAAGACCTATTAGAAAGTGCAAACCTGGTTACCGCAGTCCCTCACCTGCCGTGTAGCACATACTCCTTCCCTGCTTGATGACCTGATGTAATCCCTCTCCCAGAGGTTTGGCAGATGAAGATGGGAGAGGGCTGGACATGTCAGTGAGCGGCGCTTTGCATGTTTAGGAGCAGCAGTTTGGAGACACTCTGCTGCAGAGAGTAACTCCCTTTGACCAGAAGGACTAGAAGAGTCTCTGCTTTCACAGCGGCATTCCACTGTGGCAGGGAGCCGAGGGCTCACTCCCCCAGCAGAGCCCCAGGCCTGAGTCTGCAGCCCCAAAGTCGAAGGGTACGGCACCGACTCCCCTGGCCACCGTAGTCTCCCTTTGGCTCTGGGCTCACATACACCGTTTGCCAGGTATTGTTCTTCTCTGTACGCTGTATGACGGCATCCAAACCTTATTGCAGTTGGTTGAACTCTCTCCATGGCCCAAGAGGGACGATTGAAGCCAGGCCATAGCGGACACTGAGTGTGTTTTGAGAGCCGGAGGCACAAAAGGTCATACGAGTGAGGAAAAGGTTCCCTGGATTCCAACAGCTACAAGAAACATCAATACGAACACAAAAATGCGCTGGGTATAGTAGCGCAGTGCTACGAATTGTGAAGCTGGGTTTTTTCCTTTGAACTCAAGCGGGAAGGAAAGGATTTTTTGCTGTTCTGGCGCCGGGCCAGCCGGTTTGCTTTTCCCCAGCTCCCAGCTTTTGGAAACGGGAACTGACTTCTGCCGGCTGTGCCCCCCAACCGCTGCCGCGCCGCTCCCTGCCCCAGCGATGCGCTCGGGGCTTTCTTCGCTCATCCTTCGCTGTCACACAGGGCAGTTTTCAGATACACGTCCCTGCAGCTGCTTGCGCGAGAGCGCGTGCCCGCAGAGCGAGCATTTTAAATCGCCTGCAGAGCACAGCGAAAGTGGTCTCTTCTGGGTTCCCTGAGTAAAGGGAGCATGCATTTTTCGGAAGAAATGCTTAAAAATCTTTGGACCCTGGAGAGGCGATCATCCAAGGGCATTTACTGGGCTGCAAAATCTCTTCTATTTTTAACTTCTTATTAGAAGCTGCGAGTTTATTCTTGCATTTTTAAAAATGTCTAGGCCTTGCGGTAGCCCTTTGCAGAAGAATACATTTTGATTTCTGATAATTGCTGGAAAGTAACATCCCCATTAATCCTCGCTAGTACCATTCAAGGATTTAGAAACTGCTTTTAGATACAAGCACAGCTCTGCAAATCCCCTAAGATGGAGCCATGGGTAATGGGAATATAGAGGTCACTTGGGTCATGAATTGTGAACTCTGCATCCTGTCAGATGGTATTACGGAGGGAGGAGAAAGAAAAATAATGTGTTTTTTTCATTCCTTTGAAAAAAACACTGCAGGAGTGGGGAGACTTTACTGTTCCCTGCAAGAAGTAAGAGATTTCCCAGTATGGCCAGATGACCATGATAAACTGGCAACTGTGTCGTGACAGGGCATGCTGAGAAATCCAAGCCTGCATTGTTGGGGACTAAACTGAGTTACTTCCTGAATGAAAAAAATCTGTTATTTAACAAGAAAAAATGGTAACAGTGTTGTGAGAGCCGTCAGCAGGATGTGGACTTCTAGTTGCTCTGTTGTTCACACAAGGGTTTTGAGTCCTTGGAGCAGACCATCTGGCAGCAAAAATGTTGGCACTCTCTGTAGCGCTCCCTGTTACTCACACTAGTAGATATACTTAAGGTGGGACATAACCCTCCAAATTGTCCTGAAAAAGGCTGGTGTGGACAAAGATGCCATCAGGTCACTGAAACCAAAGGGTACCCCTTTGAGGGAGAGAAGACAAAGGCCAATTTTTTGGCCTGAGCAATACTCCTGAGAGAGCTTATTGCTTCCTGATGAGCTCAGGTGTGTCACGGCGCTGCGCAGTGCTGCCAAACGGGGTAAAACTTCAGCGTGGTGATGTCCTGGAGGGTGGTGGGGCTCTGCTGGAGTGAGGGGCTGAAAGGCAGCTGTGAGAGGTGACCACCGGGAAGAGCAGACGACTGCGTACACCGCTGTCTCGGTCAGGTCAGCGGAGAAGGAGGAACACAAAACAAGAGCAATAGCCAAAGCGTGATACCACCGGCAATGGCTCTGCCTCAGAAGTACGGCTGGCCCAGCTCACGAGGGCAAGGGCACTGACCCACCTTTCGCTCTCCTCTGGCACTGTGCAGGCTCCGCGCGTGCCTCCCGCCCCAGCCCCGGCGGCCGCGTGCTGCGGGGAGATGGCAAGGGCTGCGCTAAGCAGCAGCACGCGAGCGGGTTTTGTTTGTTTGTCTGCTTTCCCCTGTGGGAAGGCCTCGGTTACTGCTACCTGCTCGCAGCTGGAGCAGCTTGAAGCCTGCAATGGGAGAAACCATGAGGGGTGCCCATGAAGGAAGGGTGGACGCCCTGCACGTGGGAAACCTCTTAAAGAGCAAGTCCCACTGTAATACTCCAAGAAAGCAGCCCTCTGCTACATGCACAGGTGTGCCCCTGTAATTCTTTATTTCAAACCATCGTGCATGATAGCATCAAGCTCTCATTTGATCTTTTTCATCCTATGCCTCACAGAGAGGGATGATACCCTCTGTTTTACAGAGAGGGAACCTGTGGCAAAGAGAAGAGCATCCAAGGAGCACTCACCATCAAGCCAATGATGCAGCCAAGAACAGATTCAAATGTACTTCAGTGCACACGTCCTATAAATATCAGCTTATCCTGCTGCTTGTGCTGTACAGACTGAAAAAGAAGTTCAATGCGCAGGTCACCTGGCAAGCAAAATTTGTTGTATCCAATGTAGTCACAGGGTCTAACTATCGTTTCTGTGGAAATAAAAAAAGAAAATGGGTGAATTTTAATTTTTTTCCCATTACATCTCTGAACATTTTGGGTATAATGCCTACGATTTTTCTGAGTCCTTTATGAAAGTTTTCTCTCTTCAGCAAGGTGTAAAAGGGTTAATTTTTGCTTCCTGCAAAACCAGTAATGTCTTCAGCTTTGTCCAGCTAAACAATTAACACTTCAAAGTTTCTACTGGCCAGAGTTAACTGATAACAACCTGAATATGCTGGTGCTTGGGCAGTTTATTATTCAAATGAAATATTTCAAAGGAATTCAGATTGGGACATCATGCCTTTGAAGCTATGGAAAGACCTCAGCTTAGAGTTACCATTTCAAAGAGATTTTTACAACAACTTTTAGATGCAGCAATGTCAGTGGTGGCCAGATAATTCATTTGCAAACCGGCTAGACTGAAAAAATGGGGACTGGTTTAGCTGAAACAACGCATCAGGTGTTCTGCAGACAGTACTGTAAGACACCCTTGGAAAGGTGTTTTTAACTGGAAGGATGAGGCAGAATATCACTGAATTTTCAGTTGTGCTCTGTTTTCTCTGGTTATTTTGAAGCTGGTCTGGGACTATCTCAGAAGGACATATGTGTCAGGAAAACCTACAAAGATGAAAACCCAAGGAGAAGCAGAATTGTTTATTTTCATCTGGGTGCCATCAGAACTCACAGCTGGGTGTAACTCTCCTCTTGAACTGCGTCAGTCACATCGTGAACCTCAGCCTGATCACTGCAAAGCAGGACTGCTAACCCTAAGCATTCAGAATTCATAAATCAGACATCCAAAGTATAAGATACAAATTCTAAGACCTCAAGATTTAAAAATATTACTGCATTGCATTTTAGTCTTTTATTTACAGAGGTGAACCTTTATGGTTTATATTTTAAAATGTTCCTCATATAGGCTAGCATTTTTTTCAATTATATCATAGCAGCAGCAATCATGGACTAGGGTCCTTTTTTAATTGAAGCTGTATTAACACAAAGCAAAATCAAGGTCTCATTTCCAAAGGCTCTTAAAGCCACAAATCATAAGAACATTGCATGGTCTGAGTGATTTTGACAACTAAGTCCCATTTTCATAATTTCTCAGACATTTCATCCCCTATATCCCATTGAAAGCTACTTAGTCTTGCAAATCTAAACAGAAAACAGTCTAGCCTTGCCATCTGAGGTCACCTGACATCAAAACTGACATCTTAGGAAAAAAAAATCTGAATAAGGCAAGGGTGGTAAATAAATTATAAATAATAAACCCAAGAAGCTATCTCTAGGGAGACCTCAACTTCTTTCACTACCTACCAACACTGTCCAAGTGAACCTATAGGGAGAATTTAAGACAGCTAGCACAAAACATTAAATATAACTTGCATCCCAGCATCTATCCCTTTGCTCCGTAAACCCTTTGACTCTATTTGTTCAGTTCAGTGGTGCCATTCTTAGGGTGATAGAAATAAGCTTTTAAGGACATATATTCCAACAACACTATACCTATTCTTTTCTGCTAGAAAGCCAAAATGAACTTGCCTTCCCTCGTGAGGTTGTGTAGGCTTGTGTTTAAATATTTTATGACTGCATTTTAACATATTGTCAAATAATTTCATACATGAGACTGATCTTTAGCCTACTGAGTTGAATTTTGTCAATTCATTTGATCTTTTTATGTGAGATAAACTGCATTATTACAGTTGCAGGCTTGTTCAGTTATTTGTCCAGGTCCAGACACGGCGGGGCTGAATGGGTGTAGGCAAGGTGCAATTCCCGTGAGTCAGGCCCTATAGAATGAAAGCCCCATGGGTATGACTTAGGCACGCTAGGGATTTGGCTGTAATGTTATAAAATGCAGACTTACTCTCCTCATCAGGTCATGAGGATGCAGATCAAAGAAGGAAATTGATGTTTTTTCTGGCTTGATGGTGTGGCATGCTTCAGTCAAGATCAAAGGAGACTAATCTAAGGTGGAGGTTGCAGCAGGCACCCTCTTACAGATGCTGGTGAAATTATACTGACACGTGGCTTCATCAGTCAGAATGAAAAACCAAGCGTACAGAAAAATGAAAGGTCAGCAGGTAACCTCCCTAGCACTAATTGAACCCTCTGGGCAATGACTGACAGAAGCACAACCAGCATAATGCTTTCTGGGTATACTACTTGTAATGAAATAAATCATTTGATGGATGCAGCTTGTTTCCTACCCACTATGCAGAGCTGCCCACGATGAAAATCTCAGTTTAAACGTATTTCAGAAGAGGGGGACTGCCTTCCGAGGAAGGTGAACCAGTGTAAATTGAGCAGGCAGCTTCTAAAGGCATGAAAGGCTGCAAAAGACCACATCAATCAACCCCTCTTAGATTTAATGGAGAGCTTGTGGTTTGGGTTTGTTGTTTTTTTTTTACTTAATTTTAAATAGAACAATAGAAAATAATAGAAAATAAGCCATTCTTAGACTGGGGTCTAAGCCTCTTCTCACAGATTAGTACAAATAGAAAGCCAACACAAGTACAACACATCACTTACATAAGCTTTTAGGCCCGGTTTCCACATGGCTATAAACCAGCACAGATGTGGTCCTGGGGGAACGTTGGGTTTTATGAGAAGACTTGGCTTACAGTGATACAGCTCTGAACACAGCTTCACGTGCAATGACTGCTGTTGCATACTGGAAGTAGCTTCAGTGATGACCCCAGGACTTGGCACTTGGCCTACAAATTACCTCTGGTAGGCAGCAACCCTTGGCCTGGTCCAGCCTGACCACCAGTCCCAGCTGCTTCAGAGGCAGGAGAGCCCAGAGGGGCCGTAGTTATCTATTCTGCCTGCTGCCGTCATTGCAAGGCCAGCCAGGCTAACAGGAGGCTCTATAAAACATTAAGATCTGCCAGTGCTGCAGATGGATAATGCACTTCCAGGGGTGCTCTGAATCCCAGGGATACAGTAATTTTTCACTGGAAATACCAAGGCTTATGCGGTACTGGCCCAAAGGGTGCTGCTACAGATAGGCAATGTGGTATTTGTTGACTTGGATTGAATTTGAGGCTGTGCAGGAAACAAAATCCAATCACACATCAGTTTTAAGTTGCCTAACTGTGTAGATTAATGCATTTTTTCATAGGTGAATGAACTATACCAGTATAACCTATCCCCAGTGCGGGGGTTGCACCATATAAAACCTCCCAGTAAAATTAGACCGTCACTCACTTTTGTCCACTGTGAAACCCCAAGAAGTCATTTCAACAGGTCATATCAATTGTAACAGGTTAGATTTCTGAATTCTTTTAACGAGGAAATTTCAATCAGTGGTTATTTCACATAAACTGTTCACTGTGACTAATCATTCTAATGCTTGCTGTTTGTTATTCATGGCAGGGCAGTGTCAGGCTCTCTACTCCAAGGACTTATTTTTCCCAAAGAGTTCATCTACATTGGATTCCCTGGAAGTTAAAGCCAATGTAACAGCAGGGGAAATCTGTTCTCAGATTGTGCGACTAAAATTTCTATAAATACGAGTGACTGATGTAGAGCTATGAAAATAATTGATTTTTCAGTGTGGCAGCTGAACCAAAAAATGGAGGGGAAAAAATGATTTAGTCCACCTCAGCTCAATTTGTTGGGCTTTTTTTTTTTCTTCTTTTTTCTTTTTTTTTTTTTGGTCTGTGGGCTGAGCAAAATATTTCATTCAACTTCAGACAAAGCTATTAATTTCCCAACCAGGTTGCTTCTGATGAAAAGCTGGTTGTTGGAACAGACAGGCCAGATTTAATCATCATCTACATAGCGGATGAGAAAATGCAAACATACCTCCTACAAAAGGGCCTGCCAGGTAAGGCACTCCTCTGGGACACCAGGCTGCAGAGCCCTCCTCTGCCCACAGGGACCCATCTCTGCATCAGCAGGTTCCTCATCCACCCCATGCTGAAGCAATGGACACTCCAGAGAGGATACACAAGGGTGTAGCATCTTCCCCAAATTGTCTTCAAACCTAATTGGCAAAAGGAGCATAGAAGGGATTGACCCAGCTACTTTGGCTGGTAGGGAGCACTTTTTCCAGGGTGGCAGACAGCTTCTCTTTCAGGGACCGGCTCTGGGGTTAAACCTAGGCTTCCCAGGAACATGCCTTGGCATTTGATTTCAACACAAATTACTCCATAAATTTGACGAGAACAACTTTGAGAAAGACAAAATGGCATTTTTCGCAAAGACACCATCAGCTCCATAGAAGGTCACTTCCTAACTGATTCTTATACATGAATATGTTTACAACAGCCCTTTGTTAGGACAGAAACTTTCCCATGGACATTAATGTGAACAACCTTGTATACATTTCTGTAGATAAATCAGTGAGAAGGGACAGAGATAATGTCAGACCAATACTTGTAAACAATTTCTCACAGGTTCTGTTTGGAGGATTTTTCTCCTGACAAAATTGAGAACTGTCTTGGTTATCTCTGTTTAATTAGATTGAGAACTGAGGCTGCCATGACATGTGTAGCTGAGCCAATTTAAGAGCTCATTGTTACCTAAGGGGGGGAAGTCTCACTTCCCCTCCTTCACACCCCCATCTTCTTTGTCCACACAACCTAGCCATCTCTTGGGCTGATCAATACACATGAGCTGATGGGTGAGCTTACAGAGCTGATTTAAATCATTCACTTGCAAAAAAATGGCCGCCTTTTCTGCTGGGATGATTTTGATCTGGGTTAAAGAGTGAAACAGCTCTGGAAGTGGCCCAGACAAGCACCTCTCCCCGTGCCTGGTTGGCAGGAGAAGGGCTGGGGCTGCTCCATGCTCGTGCTGCTGTGGCAGGACTCCTGTTTTCTTTTCAGACTCAGTCACTGGTTGCATTTTGCTGTGTTGCATTACTGCTTATCTTCTTGGTAACTGATTCCAGCTCTTAAACCATTGCTAAAGTTGGTGAGGTTCTTTCCAGTTCTTTCCACTTCTGTGGAGCTAGATAAGTCTCCAAAGGGCAGGTTTCCATATTGCTCTGCCTGTGAGTCATGCTGTGCTTAATGTGCAGTCATGCTCATTTTGACAAAACAGGAGATAACTCACTGCTAGATAGGTCTTCAAAATTAATGTGAGTAGTCTTGTGATACTCTATATTACATATGATTATAGACATGGCTGTACTTGTTCAGGAAAGGAATTTGTCCTGAAAGAGACAGATGCATAGGAAAATTTCTTCCTATTTTCCTGCCCTACATTTTGTTTAATAATAAAGGATGAATAGAGTTTAATACAGGGAATGGAAGCAGCTGTGTTGCAATTAGAAGGCGTAATTAGTATTTGCCCAGAAGTGTGAACATACGACTGTACTGGGTACAGGGATGGCTCAAATGATCAAAAATGACTGGTTGTGTGGTTGGTGCTTCAGAAATCTGGTTCCTCCTGTGCAGCTAATGTTAAGCTAGTACAGTACACTGAAAATATAATCCCTTGCAAATCACTTTCTGGATCTGAAAGTAATCAATTATCTGTGACTGATTACTGTCTTAGGGCCAGAAAAGTACCAGACACCTGCTATTTTCATTCAAGCCACTGAGAATGGTTGGTGCCCTTTTTACTGTTAGATCATTCATGCTCTCAGCATATTCAAATTTGGTATTGTAGTGTATTGTTAGTTAAAATGAGGACAAGCACTGACTTCCCAGAAACAACTGTCCCTAATGATGTCCTTATTCTAGGTTTGAGATAAGAGCAGTTCAAATACCCTTCTGTTTGACTGCCAGTTTTACACAATTTCCTAATTTAGCATGAGACCAGGGGCAGTGCAGTTTAATTTGGTATTGTGCTTTCAAATTGTATCTCCAAAAGCTTTCCTGATTTAATTAATACTTTTGAGAGTGTGCAAAGAAAAATGAAAAGATTAAAATGGTAACTGGCTAGCTGCGGCGCAAAGAGGTTTTCAGATCAGATTTAAAAACAGATAAAGAAATTTGAGAGGGCTGTTGCTGATGCAAGAAACCTCGGAGCAGTCAATAGGGGTGGGACTCTGCTGCAGGACTGCTAACAAAGCCATGCTCTCACTCTTCACAGAAATGTGTTTGCTTCCTGCTCTTTATAATCTCATGTGACTTCTGTTACTAAGCAGAGAGAGTGTCAACATGCTAACTGTCAGCTGGAAAAATTAAGTAACCTTCTTTGTAATCTGGTTAGCAAGGAAATACTTTAAGAGTAGGCTAATCAGACAGTAAGGTAGAATTATTAAATAAAAGCATCACTATTGGTTTCTGGACATATTAAATAATTGCCATAGCTATTAACAGTGCGGTAACTGGAGAGTTTCAGAATAGGGAAAATCTGGTCCACAGATGGATTTTCTTCAAGGCTGTGCCAAGCCTGAAAAAGCTGCAAGGATGGGATGTGGATGCAGACATGAATTAATTTCATTTAAGGACATGAGGACATGGCATGTCTGAACAGGAATCAAAACATGGGAAGGGCAGAACGCTTAATGTACAGATAAGGAAAAGGACAGAAGGACACTAATGTTCAAAGTGGTATGGGTGCTCTTTGCTGCAAAAACTCAACGTACCTGTCTTATGACAACATGCAATACAAGAGCTTCATGGCCTAACCTTAATTTCAGAATGAAATGGCAGAGCTTTCTTTCTGTAGCTCTGACACTGGTGTGAAGGTGGGTGAACATCTGTGGGAAGTCTCTGTGGAAAGGCTAAGTGTGAGAGAAATATGTAGTGAAGGTAAGGTCTCTGGCAATGCCAGTACAGCATCCCTTACTAGTTCAGAACTCCGCCTAGACCTTCAACAGTTCCCCAAACCCAGCAGAGTACAGCTTCATCTAAGCTATTTGCTACCATAAAAAAAAAAGGTTTTCTATACCATAACCATTTCATAGGGTATCAGTAAGCACATTAATATGCATGACCTTTCCTTTTGGATGCTCCTCTCATTTGTACTTTATCTTGAGCTAATTGTTTCCTTTCTAGGGAAAGTGAATGAAATGTCTTCTTTTGCCAAAACTTTAGTAAGACTATGGAAAACAGTTTCCATGTCTTAGACCATTCAGCAAACTACTCAGATGAGACACTCTTCAGAACAGTTCAACTGGAAAATCTTAACCGTGCTTCTGGTTCATGTGTCTTCATGCTCTTGTAAAGTTTTCCCATTGCCCATTCCCATCCCCAGAAGGATAAGAACACATATTTCCTTCTTCCCTTTCACAAAATACTCTTGTTGCAGCAGAATAATGACCAAAAGGCTCCATCAACACAAGGCAGATGCCATCATTTCCTTGGAGATCTGTTCTGATGTTCATCCCCAAGTGGTCAGGCCAGAGCTTTGAACCCTTTCCCTCCCTACATCTGCCAAGTGCAGAATACATTTTGTTCCCCTGACAATTATTGCATGCGTGGTAGGTGTTAGCAGGCATCTGCCTTCCCTCTGATATAAACTCCTGTAACTGCACAGAAGTTTCCAATCAATTGGACCTAAGAAGATGAGGAGGGTGAGAAATATTCCTCTAATTCTCTTTGCCCTCTGTACCAAGAATAATTCTGGCGCTGCCCTCTGCATGTAAGTATCGAATTTAAAAACCTGGCCCCTGGTATGTCCACAGCATGCTGCCTGGGGCACCTGAGGCCTTATGCAGACTAGCACAGCCCAGGCAGATCTCCACAGGCTGTCCACAAAGTGCTTCTACAGAAAAGCGACGCATCTGGGATGTGGCACTTGCCAGGCTTTCAGCACAGGGATCCGTGCACCTCCTGCACCCTCTCCATGGGCTACGTACAGAGCCACAGCATCTGGCTGAGCAGAAAAGGGAACACTGATTAAAGGATCCACACCTGCAGGTATGGCCATTTACAAAACACTCTCTCAGGCTAGTAACTGAAGAACCACAATGTGTTTATTGGTATTTTGGGAGTCAGATGATGGATGTCCACTAGACCTCCTACAGCAATGGTAGGTACTTGCAGCTATGGTAGATCTCGCAGCTATGTTGCTGCCACAGTTTATTTGCTGGTGTGACAGTGGTGGAAGATGTCAAGAGCATGCCATACCTCTTCAAGAAGAGTTATAAATTGCATGGTGACTTTTGAACTGGGAAGAGGCAATTAGAAAGTAAGTAAGTGTGGAGTCAGGATGAATGTTCCCAACTTCATCACTGGTATACTTGGCAACCTCAGTTCTCTCAGCTTTAAAATGAATATAACCTCTCTCTGCAATGGTATATTAGGTACTTTGTTCTTTTAGTTCAGGAGAGAAAAACCCCTATGTCTCTCTTGTACTGAGAAGTGCTGTGCATGAGTTACCCAGATGAGTAAAGCTGCATTTGTTCTGTAGTAAGAACAAATGTACACGTGCAGCAATATTGACTGGAATTTTTTTTTTAAAGGGTATGATCTCTCACTGCTTCAGTTTTACTGTATTTCACCCAGAGTTTTTAAAGTTTCATGAAATTTGGACACTGGGGAATTGCATATTCTCAAAACCAGGTCATTTTAAAAATGGCAACATCAGAAATTACTAGACACTTGAAAGTATTCCATAAGCTCTTACCACCAGCTTCCTGCTGTCTCAAACCAATTGTCTTTTTCCACACCAATGGTCGGTTCAGGAATTTCTGGTGATAGTGGCATTTCAAACCTGACATTTCACACTCTTTCCTGTAATCCCCATTAATCTTAAAAAGATGCACAATGACTCTGCCATTAAAGCAATATTATTGATGGAGCTTCGATGGCCCAGAGACTTAGAAGCAAGCCCTGTGAGGAAAGTCTAAAGCTTTATTTTAGACCAGCTGATATAGCTGGGGCAGGGGGACCATAAAAGATTTGTGCACACAGGTCAAAAATGTAGCTATTCAGCCTGACTTCTTTTCCCTTCAAGTTGCACTGTGTCCCTTCCAAATGCTGAGAACTTCCACATTGCAATAGTGCTGGCATGTGTCTGGGTGGGCTGAGGACCCCACCAAGAGCACTGTGGGGTTGCCACACTGTCTGCACCTCCTCCACTCCCCAGCTCAGAAGCAGTGGGGTGCACACCCCCCGACATTGGGGGCAGACAGCCTTATAAGATCGATGTCATGTTGTATAACCTTTAATTTGCTGGAGGCCACGTTTCTTACACAGTGATTGGCAAGCTTCTTGTTGGACATGGTTTTTATTAATTCAGTGCTAGCATCTGTTTTTAACTGCACATCTAGTGTCTGTGTCTAACTGCACTAGAGGTCATACTGCATATAATTTCAACATTGACTGAATATAGACATACACTGCACTTATTTACTTATTAGCCTCCCCGTGGCTAACTGAGTTCCTGGGTAACCAGATTTTTTAAGGTTGCAAGCACCACAATGACATCAGAATACTCCTGCAATCATTTTTGGTACATCAACAAGTAGGAGGCAGGACAATTTAATAAAATAAATGTTGAATTCTATTTCCTTTTCCTGTCTTCTTCCTCCAAGTATAACCTGCTTGTCTACCCAGTCTCCTTACTTGCTGATGCACAAAACAGTGGGTATGTAAAGTGAGAATAAGGCCATGACCCCCACTGTGTCCATTGTTCTGCAATAGTCTTGCTGCTGACAGTGTTTCTGAATGCAAGTGAGTTTATCGAGGCACAGAATTTTTCTCTCTCCCTTCAGAGTGATCAGGCAAATGCATTCTACAAAAAAAAAAAAAAAATCCAGTGATGAAAAGCTGAGCCATCACATGGGGAGACGTTTTACTCCATCAGGAAACATGTGGCAAGCCTTGCTAACAGCTGCTTTGTTGTAATCTCCATAGAGGTGAAGAAATATAGATGCTGAAACTTATAGAAGGTATTCTAAATAAGCTGAAATAAAGCAGTATTTATGGAGACAGGACTGTGTCTTGCTTTCTCTTTAATTCCTGTGAAGAGGTAAACTACCTAGGATGATGTTATTTACAAGCAAAATTTATTTGCAATGGCTACTGATTGCAGCTTCTATTCTTGTAGAGCTCCTCAAAACTTTAGCATTTCCATTAAAACACAAACCCAAATCTAGTTGTATTGAATTGGCATTTTTCAGGAAAGAAAAAAAGCCCAATACATTGACTCCTTTGACTTTTATAAACACCAGCAGATAAAAATATATTGCATACAACCCATTTAGAGATTAAAGCTAGAAAGATGTGCAGTTAAATCAAGGGAGAAGTTTCATCAGAAAGAAGCACTTCAAAGCCAGAAGAGTCAGAATAAAACTGCTGGTAGAACGGAAACAAATAATCAAACAAGATCAAAAGTATCAAAACCCAACAGGTTGTGTGCTGAGAAAAAGCTGTTAGGAAATATCAGATATTTCCCAGTGCCGTTTATTGCAAGATGGCTTGAAAGTCTTGCTTTTTGAAGAGCAAAAAAAATACAAGGGTGTCTGAGGAGTGTGGTCCCGACAGCTGCTGTGGTGGCCACTCTTCCATAACAGGCCATGTTGCTCTCGCATCACCCCCATCCCTCAAGCCCCAGGGAGACTTTACAGCAGCAGGCAAGGACCAGCTTGCAGGAGGGACAGGAGAGGGTGTCTGAAGCTGGGACACGGTACGGGCAAAGGAACTGCTGTGGGAGGATGACCCAGGGCCCATGTTGCCCTCCCTTGCGATATTAGTGCAGCTCTTCCCGGGCAGGAGTTGCTATATTCCTGTGCACGGTGCACGTGGTGGAGCATTACTGATCTACCCTGGTGGGATCTCTCAACGTTGCTTGAGCAAGTGCAGTCCAAAATGCTCTCTCAAAGAAGGAGCAGTGGGCACTGGTGGTGCTGGGCTTGGCAATGCCTCGCACAGTGCAGTAACTGTATCAAAGGATGCCCTGAGCAGAAGTTTTCCAACTTCATGGTCTGGGCTTTATGGAAATGTGTATTTCTCTCAACAGTCAAATCTTCTCCACATGTCAATTCCCTCATGTCCTCTGTCCCAGCCTTTGCTACTACTTTTTTCTTGCTCTGAGTGTTTCTTCTTTTTTCTTCCTCTGAGCAAATTAAGGGACGAAGAGAAGCCTCTACCTGCAATCGCTCTGGCTCCCAAGCCCGAGCTGTTCCCCCGGGATCAGCTCCACACAGGCTTTTCCTTGCAAGTGTTGCGTAGGGAGTCATTTGTCTTCCTCCACCTTCCCTGCTCTTGAGAAAAAGATCCTGCACTGGGAGTGTGGTCACATCCAAAAGATTTAGCAGTAGTATAGTGTCGTTACAGCTGCAATGGCCTAAGGGTACACGCAGTGTACCTTACGGTATGTCAGGAATGGCAATAGGTTTTCTTGAACCAACCAATGCAAATGGCAGAGATGAGAAGCCTTTAGGTGCAGAGAGCCTTTCCCTGAGGGGTTATTTACAGGGACAACTATTAGTTACACAGGGGACATCTGTCTCTTGCTACCAGCTGTGCTGTGTTACCTGATACGTTAGTAATCACCATGCTAGCTTTGCACTTTCTGGTCACCTTTTGTTCTTGGATCCCAGGAACATTCATCTGCCACCAGAGCATCACAAGTCTGTCTAGGAAAGGATTTGGCATTTCACCCTATAGATAAATGCACCCTTCTCTGTAGGGGACACAAAAATAGCAGTATGGAAGCACCAGAGACTTAGTAGTATTCAGACCAAGCTGAATAGAGACAGCAAATTATAGGAGGGCAAAAAAAAATACAAAAAGGTGACACCTCAGGAGCATTAGGGTTGATAAGACATATCTAAGGTCCACTGTATCTGAGGCCTGGTTCCTTAGCAGAGGTTCATTTCAGATGACCCTAGATGTCTGTTAAAATGTCTATAATGGGTCAGTGTAATAGTAGGCCAGATGAATCCTTCTCTGGAAACGTTTGCTCCTCTCTGCTATACAGAGGAGTCAAAGTGACTAATGCAGATACCAGCACCCGCTTTGTAAACATCTGCAATTAGATGGAGGAATCTTGACCTCCGCCCATCCCCAAAACACACTTAAGTTGCTGCTTAAAGTTAAAAGTATATTTGAGGTTACTCCTGAACTTGTATTGCAGGTAAAGTGTTTTCACTGACAGAGGCAGAAAGGGGGAAAGAGGCGTGGGTTTGGTTTTTTCCTCTGTTCACAGGCAGAATAAATGCCTGAGAAACAGAGACACAAAACCCAAGCACCAGCACTGCCTGGACCAGGTCTGATGGTATGGGCTTGGAAAAGTAAAACTGGGAGCACTTGTTATGGGCTGAGGGCTGTTTGAAGGAGGTGTGAAACTGTCTTCTTTGTAAATAGGTGCAATCAGAGGACATCTGACTTGTCCAGCGATTCTCCTTCCTCACAGAAGTGACCTGCAGGGGACAACCCGGACCAGCCAGTGTGAGCAGCTGGCACACATCTGTCTGCAGTGCACAACTTCAGCCCACCGAACTTCCTACAGACCCTCCCATTTATCCCTGACCGGGCCAGGACGCACCAGTTTTAATGACACTGGCGGGTTTTGTTTCAGTGACTCTCCAGATTAAAAATCTTTCCAAGTTACAGTCTGCTTTCTCCTCCATGCCAAAATAAAAAAATCTGGTTTTGCCATACATTAGCTGCCCCTGGGATCCTGCTGTCAGAGCCCAGGTGGCCAAGAAGGCCAACAGCATCCTGGCCTGTATCAGGAATAGTGTGGCCAGCAGGAGTAGGGAAGTGATTGTGCCCCTGTACTCGGCACTGGTGAGGCCGCACCTCGAATCCTGTGTTCAGTTTTGGGCCCCTCACCACAAGAAGGATGTTGAGGTGCTGGAGCGTGTCCAGAGAAGGGCAACGAAGCTGGTGAGGGGTCTGGAGCGCAAGTCTTATGAGGAGCGGCTGAGGGAACTGGGGTTGTTTAGCCTGGAGAAGAGGAGGCTGAGGGGAGACCTTATCGCTCTCTACAACTACCTGAAAGGGGGTTGTGGTGATGAGGGTGTTGGTCTCTTCTCCCAAGTAATCAGCGATAGGATGAGAGGAAATGGCCTCAAGTTGCGCCAGGGGAGGTTTAGATTGGATATTAGGAAAAATTTCTTCACTGAGAGTGGTCAGGCATTGGAACGGGCTGCCCAGGGAGGTGGTGGAGTCGCCATCTCTGGAAGTGTTCAAAAAACGTGTGGATGTGGCACTTCAGGACATGGTTTAGGGGACATAGTGGCGCTGGATTAATGGTTGGACTTGATGATCTTGAAGGTCCTTTCCAACCTAGTGATTCTGTGAAAGCTCTGTGAAAGCTCTGTGAAAGCCCAGCGGCACCAGGACACTGTAGCACCGCTGCCAGGTAAGAAAGGCAAAAGGAACCACAGGCAGGACTTATGGTTCTGATTAACGTGACGAACCAGGTGTGAGGTGGGCACTGGTACCCCTCGGGGGCTCTGAGCAGAAGAGTTAACTTGTTCTTGGTTACACAAGTGAAACCACTTTAGCTTCAGGGAGGAACGAACCTTGTTCTGATGACACACTGGGCTGCGGATGATGACCCCGTCTGCATGTGATAGCAGGCTATTTCCCCCGGCTGCTCAAACCCATACTGCTGATACTTACCAGCACCTCAGGGCTGCCCAGAGGGAGTGCTCCTCTGGGGAGCCAGGAAGATCTGGTGGCAGGCAGGACCTGTCCCCTGGGCTAGAGGCTTCTGCTTTTGGGGTCCGTAGGAGGGGATGTTGGCAGCGATGAGCGGGCTGGGCAGGCTCTACAGGGAGGAAGGCGGCTCTGCCAACCTGGTGCCATGTAGGTAGGTGGCATGAGCAACAGCGGGAGGTTTTTTCGGTGGCAGTGGAGAACTTGGTTTAGCTGTGTGCTGCACAGCTGTGATTCTCCTTTTGGACGTGACTTTTGGAAAGAAAACAACTTTCATTCTTCTGTTTCCGCAAATCTACTTCTGACTGTGAGGCACTGCCACCTTCCATTAGGGGATTAAAGAACAGTAGAGTGTGCACCTTGGAACACGAGATAAACTGGTGAAAGCCACCTGTCCTTGCTGAACATGCTTGTTCTGCATCAAAAACGTGAGTGATTTGACAGAAGGAAAAAAGTGAACGAACTGATGGCGTTGTGGAAATTCTGCAGCCAACACACTTTTTAAGATCAATAGCAGATAAACCACTGTCCCTCCCGTCACGATGCCACTTTGGTAGAGATTATGAGAGCTGTACTCTCATTTTGCCTTGTTTTGAGCAAATCTACAGTTTGGGTTTCAGCCTTATCTGTTGGTAAGCGCAGTTTCATTCATGGGCTAGTCCCAACCGCCTCAGAGGGGTGGGTGTGTTTTGCCACCTGGGAACAGATTGCTGTTCTTCAGGTTCACTTTTTCACATGAGCAAATCTGTCTTTCAAATATTGCTTTTGTAGCAAAGAGAAGGGGGGCAGGGGGAAACCCAAGGAAGCACAGAGATCAACTGAGCTCTGTGAGTTATTTGTAACTGGCTTGTCATTTAAGGCCATTGCTAATTTTCTGTAATTTCCCCACAGGGTTAAAAGAATGCTATCCAAAAGCATCTGTGTGAGGACAGATGCCAGGATTAAGAGGCATGATGTGTATTAACTCCACATAAATCTATATACTGTTTGAGTCTGAGTCAGAGTATTACAAAAGAGCTTAAATGTGGCTTCACAAGAAGGATATAAAGGTATTTTACCCTGCTGTACTCATGAGGCAAGTAGGAAAAGGCACCCTCCCATTTATTTGAGGTGTTAGGAATTATATGCTCAGTAAAAACACCCATCCACTTTGTTTATGTTTGGAGTAAACGGAAAGGGAGAGAGATGGCATCTAACCAGAAACTGCAGCAGGAAAAAAGGTAGAAATGAAAACAGCAGACATTGAAGATGAGCTGCCTGATGGTCTGCTGTCTCCAACAGCCAGATTTTTAGAATGAATGCTTGCAAATATATAGTTTTAGGAAAAGGACAAGGCATTGTCTGTTTTCCTTCATCATTGTCCTCCAGCACCGGGAGAGAAGGAGAAAGATGCAGAATAAACTGTTCCCTCTCAATATAGAGTAGGAAGTTATTTTCACAAGAGAGCAGTGGAATTAGACTAAATTGCATTCTATCTGCATATAAATATTTCTACATGTTGAATCAAACTCTGGTCGGCCAATATTCTTCCTTTCAGCAGGAGAGATGCATCTATCTTCTGGAATCTGTGCGTATTACATGCCTCGTTCAGTACTCCAGCAGCTTTATGGATGTAATATGTGCCGTATTAGAAAGAACAAATGCTTTAAGAAAAATTATCAGCCAGGGGACAAATGGCATTATCACTAATTGCACTTCACGAATTCTGCCTACTCAAAAGGAAAGGAGGTAATCTGGAACAAAGTATGTGGTTACTGCAGGATGAAGAAATTCTGCTTGGAATTGCAGCTCGCAGCGAGTGACTCATGTTGCACAAACAGCCGAGGTGTGGGTAGCACTAGCAGACAATTGCCTCTAATGACTACCGCGTGCAACATGATGAATGAAGCACTGAATAAAGAGCTCTCTGCAAATTGCATCTATGTGAATGGCAAACCTTTCATTTCAAGCTAGAGCCCTGTATCACAAATATTAGGTTTGATAAACACGTTTAAATATATCCATGAATGGGGTAAAGAACTGAGACAGGCAGATATTGCATCTGATTTCTAGAATTTCAGTCTAGCTGTAGCAATTTGAAAGACTCAAAATGTACTTCTGTGAAGGCAAACAATAATTTCTGAAAGGTACATTCAATTTTGGGTTTGATGTCATTCAAGGAAAGGATGTGGCTATTATTTTTATTCTGATCCAAGCTCGTATTTTCAGATATTCCATGTATATCCTGCTGTTTATAAATGTTCTTCCACCACCCACCTGCAGTAACACTATACAGATTGTGAGCAAAAAGGGGTATGTTCCTCTGGCACAGTCCAATATGCTATGATGGAGCACTAAGGACACTTGTGGCTGACATCAGGCTGGCATCTGTGGTTCCCAAACTTTATCTGGGCTGTTCACTGTCTGGGGTTGCCTGGCTAGCAGCTAGTGCACAGTCAGCAGAAAGGAATACAGGGATGCTTCATTCTTGCGTCAATATATCCCTTAGGAGTTGTGATGATGTTTGACAACTGAGATGAAGGCCTGCCAGGTGTTATTTCAGAAATAGAAAGGGCCATGCTTTGCAAAGGCTGGACTCTGAAATAGACCAAGGAATACTGATTTGTGAATTATTTCTAGTCTCCTGTTTGAAGAAGTATTTTAAATACAGTACTGGTTGTACTTTAATAATCAGATATATTTGTAATATTTATCCTGGGAACCTGTACTTCTACAGATGATAACAGGCTATATAATGAATGAAGCACTGAATAAATAAAGACTTCTCTGTAAGACTTCTTTTATGTGAATGGGAAGCCTGTGGTTTCTAGCTAAAGCTTTACCTTTGATCTTGATTCAAAAGTGTCCTGAGCGCTGTGTTGCAAAATGCTTTTTGCAGTGCAGCCCATCCCTTTGTGTCACCACCTTGGCTTAGCAGCTAACATACATAGATCAGATACTGAAACTGCATTTACCGACATCAGGGTGAGTCCTATTGTCAAAGCAGCCCCCTGTGAAGTCAAAACAATAAAACCAAAATTATTAACTTACAGAACAGTGTGTTACTCAGCATCAGTTTTATTTAAGCAATTTCAATCTATTTTCCAGATTTTCAATATGTACACCTTTATTTTCCAAACCGATTTTGACCACGCTGAGCTTTAGCTGCTATTTAGTTGTTCTTCTGCTATGGCCCGATCACAGTGTCTGATCTCTGTGAATATGCTACCTAGTATTTCCTGGGCACAGGTGTCCTGTCCAAATACCAGCAAAGGAACGTAGTCAATCACCTTCCTCCCACTTATTTAGTTGAGGTATAAAACTCTCAATCCTATGGAAACAAGCCAAGTCATAGACACTGCCACTTTTGCTATACGCAAAGCAAAATCACTTTAGGCTCCCTGACGTGTACTTTTTGGTCTGCAAGTCTTAAGAAAAAGACATTGTAGTTCGGGTGAAATTTTTATTGAGTTGGATGGCCCTCACAGACATAGAACAATACTACTTCCCTTACAGATGCTATTGTTTCTGTGCCATTGCTGCTGATTTCTAACAGCCTTGTTTAAAGAAGTCCTTTTTTTTTAGAGGGAAAGCTTATGCTTTCTCGCCTTACTTGATAGCTTTTCTTCTCTTAAGAGGCCTTATGACAGGATCTGTCATTATTCACTGACCTCTTAATTTATTTTTCCCGTATGCACAGTCTTGCTGCTTTAACAATGTCTTCATTATATAATGAAGATTGCACTATATCCAAGGAGCAAAATCCATTACTGACATAGCTCTAATCATGGAATCAAAAATAGAAGAACTTGAGAAAATCTAGGATAGGGTTAACTTAAGATCAGTACTGAGAAACGTGTAGTCTTTGGATCTTGGGGAAAAAATAGTCAACACAGAAGTTTATATCATTTATAAAAAGGAAGGTGATCTCATGTGCTACAGAATCACGGAAGTGAAGAAATGGAAAAAATGTACTTGATCATCTTGATCTCAGCTTAGGCTTGTTCTGTGCAATACATTTTCTGGTTCCTTCTCCAGATTTTTTTTAAAGGAGAGTAGGGATTTACTGTTTGTTACAATCTTTGTTAATTTCTAGAGAATGGTTTTCACTCAGAGCTAAGAGGGGAACCTGAATTTCCTTTGTCTTAATGTCAGGTCATTTCTCCCATTTTTTCACATATAAGACTGCTTGGCTCCTGGCATTAATTGCATTGGAAAGATGGACAATTTATCCCTGAGAAACGACAGTAGTACTTAATACAGACAGCACCACTACCAAGAAATAAAAATGTCAAGGCATGTTTCTTGAATTAAAAATATGAGAGTCAAATACTGATGGTTACAGCCTGGTGATGGATGGGACAACTTGCTCAGAAGAATCGTGAGTGGGCAGTGGGCTGTGCTGGTGCTTAGCCATGACTGTTCTCACGGCTTGATTAAAATGGGCAGAATGGGGAAGAAAAGCAAGCCTATGAAGATGTCACCTGTTGAAAAGGCCTAAACTAGAAAGGTTAAGGGTCTAAAGGTAAAAAACTGAATGGCTAAGAAATGGATGGTTTAACTTATCTTTGTGTCCAATTTGAAACATTTTGGAGAGCTTCACAGAGGTTTAATTGCATAGCTGTTAGACTTCCTCCAAATCACACTCCCTCCATGAATCTGAAGTCTGCTTTCTCCACGACAGGCCAGTTGCCTATCAAGAGACTGAAAGCACTCAAACTTCAGCATCTAACAGGGTACAGGTCTAGATCTCACCTATGTTTCAGATTCATATTGCTTTTTCTTTTTTTCCTTAGTTTTGAAGATGGTTTTCTTCACATAGGATCTAATTTTACCAGCTGCCATACCAATCGTAGAAGAATAAAATGAAAGAGAGGTAGAAATATTTTTGGTGAAAAGCTAGCCCTATACTTCATTTAAAAATTTCATGACCTAGAGAACATCAAATGGATTGAGTTCTCCATGGCTCCTCAGTGACCCCCACAGATGCTTCCTGCCTTGATTTCAGTGTGTTTGTAGCCTTTTGTAGGTTATTTGCATTCCACACGGACATCCCTTTACCAACATCCTGTGCCCCTCTAGCTGTGTTTCTTTGCGAGTTCTTGGCTTCCTACAGCTGAAGGACGGGTTTGTGTGAGGCTGCTTTGCCTCAGCTGAGCGCACAGGGAGCTCGGCTCGCCTGTACAATGATGCAAACTGTGGTAAACGAATGGTCTCTGTTTGATCAAGGCAAATATATCTCCTTAAACATGGTAACATTTCTGTTTGGTTTTTAGTATTGACTCAGACTTTGTGTTTAAGTAGAGATAGTGAAGGCAAGTGAGTCAGGAGTGTAAGAGCACAGCAAGACTCGGTCTCCACCAGCACCATTCCACACACATGCAGCCTTATTCCAGCCCCTATCTGTGAGTGCACAACTTGTCCCTAATAACAGTATTAATAGGGATTCACTGCTCAAGCGTGTGATTGGCCACCAGTCACCTCTTTTTGGAACAGGTCAATCCCAAGGCAAATAAAAGCTTTCTAAGCTTTACATTACTAGTAATGACACGCTAGTACACCTGGTGCACTTTCTTGCAAATAGCTCCCCATAAAAGTATGATATGAATCTTAACATAAACTTTATAAGAAGTTTTCAGCCAAATGTAACCATGAGTCTGAATCTCCCTCTCTCCCCTCCTCCCCAAATATTCTTTAACTCCTCTGCTGGGAACAATCGTTGGCCATTAAACCATAATGTTCAGCCATAGAGTTAGAAATAGGCTTGGCAGAAAGGGTTACCTAAAGCTTACACAAACCAGTTTTTCCAGGTTGTGTGTTAGGAGTGTGGTTTAAACGAGTGGAAAGTTACCAGAAGCAGCACAAAGCTCGGTGTTAGTGGATAATCAGAAAGAAGGATTGCAGAAACAGCTGGGAAGCCTTAGCCAAGAGGATGGGAGAGACAAGCTTGCATTTAGAGGGGAGAGTTACGACAGCATCCCTGAACTCAGAGAAGGTGAAACATGAGTTGTAAAGACAAATCTGAGCTCCCTGTAAGTCACTTTTCCCTGTCTGAGTATAGTGAAGAAACTGAGGCAGCATATATTATGTACATCAAGAGCTATTTACTTTTCATGACACTATGTAAGCCTTGGGTCTTGGTTTTCTGTGTGGGGCATGTGTATGCAATGATACATGTGTACCGTGTGCATGTGCATTGCATGTGCATGTACATTGTCTCATCCATGTCATCTGCCACTGAAGAGTTAAGTGGTGAAAAGGAAGGCTTTGCATTCTGCAGTGAAGGAGGTGCTCAAAGCATGGGGGAGCAGGAGGCCAGCATCTACTCTTGTGGGAAAGGAAGCAGACCACCATCTCTCAGACAGCCTGCTAGATAAGGAATTTGCACCACAACAGTATGGATAAAAATTCATGAAGAGGTTACTCACTCCAATTTAGGTAACGTACAGTCTCTGCGACTCCTTACATATGACAAATAGGCTCTTTTAGCCATTTCTTTTCTTTACCTTTGTACCATCATTGCACCCCAAGAGCAGAGATGGAGACAGGGAATACATGCAGTGCCTGGTGGCTTTCAGAAGTTGCGAGGACACAAGGACGGGACGTGCAACACAGCGGTCTCCTGAGCAGACAAAGAGGGAATTTGACCAAACCTGTCATTCTGAAATAAGCATTTTTCCCTGCTTTCTGCTCCAGGGAAGTCCAAAGGAGCCAGGGGGCAAAGTCTTTCCCTGTGGACACCTTACCTTGTCCTGATCTTGCCCAGCAGGACTGCACCAGTACCATTGTGAGCAGAGCTGCCTGCGGCTGCTGGGGATGTTCAGCAGATGTAATGCCAGGAGAATTTCTTTCTAGTGCTTCGTGAGTCATTGGCTGGGGGATGAGATGAATCCCATTGTATATCTGGTAGCCAGTGCTCCACTGACGGCATTAACTGTTTTTCTGCTGACTGTGACCTAGCTTGGGCTTAGATGCCTGCACTGTAGTTGGCCATGTTCAGTGAGGTGATTCCCTTCCTTTGGGAGCTATTTTGTGATCTTTGCATAGAGGAAACTACAGAAATGCAAGGTGTTACTAGCTGTAGTGTTCCTATAGAAACAATGATCTGATGAGGAAGTTGCTGAGTTAGGAGACAGGACTCTCTTCACAAGACTGAGGACATCCCAACTGGCTTAGAGATTCCTTATACAGAGGAGAGTATCATCTCTCACCTTCTTCCTGATATCCCTTGGTAGTCTGGATCACAAAGGCTCTGAGGCAAGGATACTGTGCACACCTCCAACAGCAAAGGCAGGGAAGCTCTAGTTTTGGTCTGGCTATAGTTAGGGCTACTGTAATATGAATTACAAGATGGGCAAATATTCTGGACAGGTAAGACTCTACCAGCCTTCCTCTTTCAGAGCAGTCTCTTGCTCTTAGCAAGGCCCTTTTGTCAGGGTGCCATCATATGACCTTTGCTTTTGTATGTCTGTGATGGACTTCTTACAGTGTTCTCCTTTGCAAGAGGCATTGCATCCTATTCCATGGCTAGTTTAGTGGGTCAATTCATGGAGTGAGCCAATTCATGGAGTGAGTCATTACTCAATGTGAGAACAGGATCAGAATCTAGTCCATCAATGAATTGGCATTATTAACCTTAATTCTTGATGGATTTTGTTGCATCTTCTCCTTCCTGGTTGCTTCCCATCATGTATTTTAGCCACAATGTTTAGTTCAGAATACTGAAACAAATATATGAATGTTTTGAATCTCTCTCTTCTGCCGAGGCCTTTCAGGCAAAGAAAGATGGGAGGTCAATAAAAATTTGGATTTTTTCTTCTGCCAAACCTCATGCTGTCTGTGAAACCGCACGCCAGCCAACCTGTTGAGAAGACACCAGGCAGCGCCTGGCTGGAGGCGCAGGCTGTTTCTGCACCACCTCTCCGCAGCCAGGCGCCTCGCATGGGAGCAGGCGACGTCCCCCGGAGAGGGATGCCCCGCACCAAAATGCCCTGTGCTCAGGGTAGCCGAAAACGCATCTGCGGGTGCTGCCCATATTGGGGGCCACCATCCCTGCCGTCAGCAGGGTACCGCAGTCCTCCCTCCCCGAGGAGGCAGCAGCGGTGGCGGCTCTGCGGCTCAGCAGCCACCCTTTGCCGTCACACCGGTGTCACCCTGTCCCGGGGTGCTGCGGGACGGAGGGAGGGCATCTGGCAGGGTGTAGGCAGCCACGCAGGCAGCCGCACAGGAAAGGGAGGGCAGGCTGTGGGGGAAGGGGAACAAAAGGAAATTCATTGATGGAAAACAGAGAGAGTTATGGTCTTGTTTTTATTTTTAACAACGGGCAGCTGTGAATTTTAACGCAGGATTCTTTTAGGTCTCAGGCCAGGCTGTTTCACGCTTCGTCGGTGCCTGAGTTTCCCCTCCAGCTATCTGAATCCAATGATATTATTTGCAATTACTTCAAGAAAGCAGAAGCACAGAGGGAGTGTCCTTGGTGAATGGCTGTAATTTCTGTGCTGTGGCTGCCCAAAAGCTATTACAGCTCTGCTATCTCTGGCTGCCTGCCAGCGGGAAGGATTCCTTCCAGAATTAATTGCATTTCCCGCCTTATAGGTACTCCAAGGAGTGGGGAGCAGGCTTGCAACGGGTGTATCGCCTCACAAGTAAATAGCGACGTGTCTTCTCACGCATGCTGTAGAAGGGCAGTGCAAGCAAGAAGACAGAGATGTCGCTGATCTCCAGCTCTTTGCCCATAGCTGAAAATTAGTAAAGAGAGGTGGGAAAGAGAAAATAACTCCAGTATTAGGCTCATTTTTTTTTCTGGTAGGGAAGAAGTGGGGGACTGCTTCTACAGAGCGTTATTCACGGTGACGTGCAGAAGCTGTCACCTCTTTGCTGTGAAAGGAGGATAGCCAAGAAAACTGCAAGTTCAGGATCTTTGGCTTTGTTTTATTTAGATGTTATTTATATAGAGCTACCTTGACTGCAGCTATATTGCATGGTGAGTAGGTGCACAGATTTGAATGTGCCCCTCATCTACACGACATAGCCACGTGTGGTGCAGCCTTTGAGCAAGGTCTGAGGTGTGCTCACTGAGCTCAGACTGCTTGCAGCACAGGACAGGAGAACCGTGCTGTTCCCCATCTGGTCCACTCCCACGTATCACGTGCACTTTTGTCACACCAGCCACTGGTAGGAGGGACATCCAAGGCAGGGTGCCAGGCCGCACGTCGCAGGCACAGATGCTGCTGTGCCAGGTCCATGCGGAGCAGCCACTCCTTCCCCTTCCCCCTTCGCAGGAAGAGAAGGAGGCATTGCTTGAGAAAGATCCTTCCTTCTCTGCCTCCCTCCTTTCCTCCCTCCCCATATAATGAGCTTACAGGGTGGATTGCAATCTGGGCCTTATAGATTTCTGCTTGGCAACTTTGGTATTTTTATAAGAGGGCATGTTGAGACATTATGTATTAGTAGTATTTTCATTAGATGCATTCAACAGACCTGAAGTGGTGGTTAGATAGCAAGAACCTACAGATAGCAAGGCAAAGGGGAAGAAAATATAAAGAGAAAAGGAAACGAGGGGAAAAAAAACCCCACAGCAAAATCCTTTTGTTTTTCTCTCTCTTAACACCAAAGTGCCAAAGAGCCCAATGCAGAGACCTTCTGTAAACTGCCATGGCAAGGTTCACGTTAACAGACATCAATTTATTAAAGCACTGGGGTCATTTTATCTGCTGTCTTTTGATCTCTTCTTCTACAAGGGAGCAAAGAAAATTAGAAAATAAACTAACTGTTAATGTAACCTAAATTGAAGCAGAAAATGCTGTTACTGCATTGGCTCTACATAGCCAGCTGCTGTCCTTCTCTGGTTCAGCTTTATTCACTTTTGTTCTTTTGTACCAAGACTGATGATATTATTGATAACATTTGTACATGACAGGTTAATATAAATGAGATTAGTGATATTTGAGAAGGGGCCACATTCCTCTTTCTTCACCTGTCAAGCAAAACTTTATTCATTCAACACCCCTAATGAGCTTGGGTGGCTACTCATGGCATAGGGCCCGTGCTGAAAACATATGCTGGAGTCAGCATCTGAGCAGTGTTGCGAGTCATGGGACAGATCCCCAGGGCATTCAGACGTCTGATGGATGTCTTATATCCCGTGTTGCGGCTCGGCTGCACATAACCACGGAGGCAAGACAGTTCTTTCAGAGTCCGTGTTTCCATCCATGAAATCACCAAGGTACCTATGTTGCCGCCTCTACATGTGCATAGACCCACCCTTACCAAAAGCTTGTGCTTGAGCACAAGTGGGAATCGCAAACCTTGGCTGTTTCACCTCTGCGACCCCGTGCAGAAATTTACGGTAGGATAAAAAGAATGTGATGCCACCTTAAACCCAGCGGTGGTGGGGAAGCCCACACGTGTAGTGTGACCACTTTTCCCATACCTTCACCGCACAGAAGCAGGGTCGGGATTGTATAGACTTGCCATCCCAAGGGGTGCATGGGAAGTCATGAGCTGTAGAGTGCTGGTAGACATGGTTGCATACTATCGCAGCCTCTCCCAGCTAAACTGTTCTGCTCGACGTAAATAATTAAATGCTATTGGGTTGCGCAAAAAGAAAGTGAGATTAGCTTGGGAAGGCACTTGCTTGGGAGACAGAATAGTTAGACTGAAATCCCTGTTTGGACATTTAATTATTTATACTGAGGAACATTTTTGCCAGAGGAGATTAAGAGACACCCTCCTAATTTAGCAGTCTGCTTATCATTAAGGTTAGCAGTGGTCAGGCAGAACATTAAGATGACTACTAGTATATATCTGCTTAAACAGGGTCTGGTCTTTTGTTTACCATTCTTAAGTTGATAAAAAATGCACAATGCTTGCTTTGTGCACAGCTCCAACATCAGTAATGCAATCAGCATTCTTGTAACGGAGCATTAGTATTTCTCTAGTACGAAATCATCTGACTTTCCGGTCATAGCCACTGAATTAGTAAAAATTATATAGATACATAGAAATTATTGAGTGCTGTTGCAGAAAGGTGAAATTTGAAATTAAAGTTGTCTCATGTGGGGTGCAGTGAAAGAGGCAGCTTACAGTGTGAGATAGGTCATCCATATCAGAAAAGAAATCACAGATTTGATGATTTGTTAGAGATGCTTTAAATGTGAACTGCATAAACAAAAGGATCTCATTCATATGACTGATAGAAAATGTTTATTTAGAATTCAGAATTTGCTTCCTTTAGCTACTGTCAACGAAATTATCTTGGTGTTAAAATATTAGTGGAAAATTTGATTTAGCTGGTGAGTGCTGCAAGTGGAAATAACTATTGTTGGCTGTTTGCATGAAAATGGAGAGCTGATATGACAGCTGATTTGGTTGAACATGACATAGTTGTATTAACCCACAGTAGCCAAGTGTGATGAATTCTGGGCTGTAGTCACTGGAAAAGCATTGAGAAGATGGAGAGCCTGGGATACCATACATGGTCAGACAGCTTGAGCTGCTCACTAAACCAAGAGGTATGCCTCAGTAATTTTTTGAGACTATTTCTGGAGCACTACAGCTGACTCAAACCAATGCTTTGCAATAGGCTTGGAGTATAAACTTCACACTGATTTATCACTGTGCACACTCCCACTGAGGTTACTGGGCAAGGGGCATGGTTGGCCAGGGAGCATCCCGAGACAGGAGGGTATAGTCGTGTCCTTCACATCTGCCCTGCTCTGATTCTCTAAGGTGGCGTAGCCTCACTGCACCCCACAGCTGATCTCATACACTGGCTGTCTGAAGTCAGCTCACTGCCATTGCTGTTGCCATCACAACCATGGAGACTCCAGGCTCTGAAGACCTTCATTTCTCTCCAGGGTCAAGAGGACTGCCTGCATTTTCAGGTGTGACAAGAGCTTCAGAGGGACCGTGATGCTGAATTACACATAGTGACTGCTCTTTTATGTTATGAAATGTTGCTAAAATACAAAGGAGTAGCATTGGTGGTGTTAAGCAGAAGGTACACTGCTGATGTCAGGAAAGCCATTTATGTCAAGGTTTTCAAACTTTCAGATAATCTGGAAGCTGCTTAAAACAGACACTTACTCTGCTCATGTAATTTATTTTGCCTACAAGGCTCTCTCTGATTTCACTCTTTCAGTGCTATTAGCACTTCTTATCAACTATTTCCTTGTTACAGCATCAGTTGGAGAGCTTTTATGTGCTTGTTATTGCTAAGAAAACTTCTTTGTGTATCCATCACATATGATTTCCCTTATCTGTGTTTTTCAGACTACATCTTGGCACGAATATACCACAGGGCAGTATTAGTGTTCCCAGTTTCTGATTAAGTCACTAGCCACACCAGTGTGCAAACCTACAATAACATCATGCCATATTTTATGTTCACATTAGACAAACAAGCCATTCAGGGTTGTTTCCCAAAGGGAAAAATATCAAAGCTGGGCACGAGGCTCACTGTCCCAGTTTGGACCCCACTCACCACCTAAAAGGGTCAGAAGGTTGTAAAGAGATCCTAGTATTCACTGATTTTAATAGTGGAAAGCAGAAACATGAAAACCTTCTGACTACTGTTCTTGTAAACAGGACTCAAAGTGAGCAAAAATGGCTCTAGGTGCCAAAAACTTTGTCTCCCTTCAAATTCTGATCTGCATCTCCTAAAGGTGGGGTGCAGGATCACATGCAAAGTATTTAAGTTTCCTTACATCTGCCACTGCTCTTTAGAGCTGCTTACACCTTCTTGCACCTGCAAACTGGCACTGAAGACAGGTAGAGACAGAGGTCAAAACAGAAGGAAATCTTCCTTCTAGGAGTTTCTGCGCTTTGCTGTCATTGCCTCCTCTGCTCCCCCCTCAACATGTAGGTTATATAAAGTTCCCTCAGCCTCATAGCAGTCTGAAATAGGGATTTAGCTTTTTAGAGTGAAAATGCGGCTGATGCGATGCTCAGAAATGAGAGGACAATTGCAGTGTAAAATTGGCTTGCATGTGCGCGACAGACTGGATGGTGATGTGAAAGGAAGATTGTAAGGGCTGATTTGATTAAAAGGCTGTGAAAGCAGCGTCTGAATGGGTATGTCTGGAATGAAAGGGTGTCGGGGGGGGGGTGTGATGGTGGTGTGGATTTTCCTGCAGGGTGGGGCTTTTGGAGTTTGGCTTTGCAGATGCTAGCTATGGAAATACTAGGATTTTAAGTCTGGGACAAGCCATATTTTCAAGGGTGCACATGGATACATCGATAATTTCAAAGATTTTAATTTTATTTTCTAAAGGCATGGGAAACTTTGTTTTTCTTTTCAGAGGTAGAGTAATATTTTAGGAGTTTTGTACACGACCTTTTCAGTATTGTGTAGCATCTGCCTACAACAGGCCCCTTCTTTTCTATCATATTATCACTTAATAAAAGATTCTCTATATAATAAAGGCATCCCAGAACAGGGAAAATTCATGAAGCTTACAGGACCATGTGAATGTATTTCATATTTGGCCATCACACAAAAATGAGACTCTCAGATGTGGTCACAATGCAAACTGTTACGCTTATTATTAATGACAAAAGTAGCTTCAGGTTGACAGCTAGACAGTAAACAAGGAATTTTGCTCTTCTGCAACAGCTACATAGTGAAACTACATCTGCCAGTCACACACAGCAAACTATTTAAATACATAAGATGTGCTCCAAAAACCTGCAGAAAAACTGCTGGCAGCAGCACTGTGCATTGGCAACATGCCACCCGCAGGTGCCTATGGTTAAAGACATGACCCAAATTTTACATGTTGCCACAGATATTTAAAGAGGAGAAACTGAGGAGCATGTCGATTCATAAAATGTACTGGCCTTTCCTTTTTCTTTTCTTAGTAATCTCTAAGCAAGTTGAAATTGTCCTTCTAATGAGTTATTTGCTACCACAAACCTCAATGCTTTATTCCTGAACATTGTTGAGGTGCCTGGGCAAAACCAGTCATAAATCATTACTCACATAGCTGAAATTTTTGTCAACATCTTTCATTTCCAATTTGTATCAGGACAGGGCTTGCACTCACTTGAGTGCACAGAGTGACAGGTTGAAACCTGAGCCAGGCTTAAAGTGATCTCCATGAACAAGAGAGCCCTTCTCCTTCGGTGGGAAGTACATGGGGAGATTATTACTGTGTGATACTCAGCAAGCATTCACAATATTTATTAAGAAAAAAGTTGCCTCCATTAGGTGAGTTTGTATCAGCAGAGTTATTATTCATATGTAAGAGACATAAGTAATAGAGCCAGAAGACCCCAGCATGCTACAGTCTTAAAGCCACATGTTATATGGGGACGAGAGGAAATGGCCTCAAGTTGCGCCAGGGGAGGTTTAGATTGGATATTAGGAAAAATTTCTTCACCGAGAGAGTGGTCAAGCATTGGAACAGGCTGCCCAGGGAGGTGGTGGAGTCACCATCTCTGGAAGTGTTCAAAAAACGTGTGGATGTGGCGCTTCAGGACATGGTTTAGGGGACATGGTGGCGTTGGATTAATGGTTGGACTTGATGATCTTGAAGGTCCTTTCTAACCTTAGTGACTCTGTGATTCTGTGATTCTGTGTGATTTGAGTAGGAAGCATTAATATTATTCTATGATTCTATGATTATGCAAGTGATTTGTTAATGAAAATGTGTAGTTTAAGGAACACTCATTTCTAAGGATGGAGAATAGGGCCTTTAAGTAGGAATCTTCAATCACGTGCAAGTGGTGTAGAATGACTTTAAGGGTGTCTGATTTATATTTAATAAGAAAGCAGGAGCGCAAAGACAAGCCTTTCAAAAGCTATAAAAAGCAAGCCTGTCCCTCACCCAAGCCTCAGGAAACAGGGTCAGGCTCCAGGGGAAAAAAGAGGAATTTATGTAAATACACAAACTCCAGCCAGAGGTTTAGTTGAAATATTTGGTCCTTTAAAATCTGAAACAAAAACCATCCACAGAGCTGGCTGCCTAGTTTCTGGGGTTTGGTAGAGTAATATGTTCCCTGGTGTTTTTATTCATGTCACCATAATGAAAGCTGACTTGCTTTTTGAATAATATATACTTTATCTACACAGTGAGAGGAACTGAAATGAACATCATTTAGTGCAGGTTTATTTAAAGGGCGCCTTATACTAGACAGAGTGCCCATTATAGCTGTAATGGTTTTTCAACACAAGGAATGGAAAAACTACCAGAAAGTACATTTTCATTGTAAGCAAAATATCTTTGCAAAGCTCATGTCTCCTGCCTTGTAAATGGATGAAGGAGATATTGCACTGGCAAAGTACGTGCTAGCTTTGGGATGTCACATGGCCAAAGACCAGGACCTGGAAACCTTGAGTATTTTTATGACAAAACATATCTATGTGAGTAGAGAGCAAAACAGACTTTGCTTTGGCATTTCCCTCAGCAATGTCTGGATGTAAAAAAAGAACAAGATTTGGGGCTTGCCTTGTCACACCAGCCCTACCGTACAGATGCTGGAGGAGCTGTTAGCCCATTTGACACCTCTTTCTGCAGCTTGTGCAAGGGACAGCCATCAGTTGCTGCTGGCACACAGCAGTCAACTTACCCCATAACATAAAACTACAGGCTGCTGCTGGATCTGCTGAATAACTGGGTAGAAATACAGGATTGGAGGGAGTCAAACTGTAGAAATGTCCCTGGTAAAATGTTACTTGTCATAGAAAGTTTTGGGGTTGGCTTTTCCTCCATCATCTTGTTCTAAGACTGATTCAAATTATTTCAGCAACCATTGCTGCTGACTACTTTTACACCTTGTGTAACAAAACACCCCGCAGTGCATCAGCCACCAGCTGACCAGGCCAGGCAATATTTGCCCTGGATATTCAAGCAGATTCTGGCCCGGCAGTTCTGCTAAAACATCAGGAAGCCACAAAGCATTTAGATACAGAGCTTCCTCTCTCCTTGCTTGTCCTAGTTAATATAGCCCCTTTTCAGCATGCATAGAAAATGTCGTTGCAATAGAAAGAGAATGATTTAGGATTTAGCTGCCCTTCCACATATGCCTCTTTCACAGATTGCTTGGATGCAGGAGTCTACCTGGCAAAACTAAGAGGCAAGGGACACCACAAGAAGTAGCAGCTAATTTTTCATGCCTCAACTATTGTAAGTCCCTCTTCTATGGGCTGCTTATGTCCCAGCCCTCCAGGTGAGCACAAGTGCAGGATTCAGCTGCCTGATTTACTTCACCAGTGCAAGGAAGCCTTAACCACATCCATGACTGAACCCAACCACATCCAACCGCTGAACCCACCAATGTCCATTAACCATTACCAGCTGGTCACATTGCCTTTCCATCCCTATCTGGATCCAATGCAAGGACACAGTCCTCCACTGATTTTTTGTTTGCAGTTATTAATGTTATTTTGGTGAATGAAAAAAATGGCAAAATGACAGAGTATATAACCTCTAATAGTAAATATTCCCATATTTTGCAGTAGAAATATGTCCTGAACATGAGGAGGAGTTCTGTGAAGCTTGGAAGTCTAAAGGTTGTAATCCATACACCCTCATCCCAGCCTGGTGGTAGAGCAGAAGCAAGCTTTTCTCTAGGCACCTGCATTTCCCCTGATTAGTGAGAAATGCAGCCTTCAAAATGAATGGTTCTCTGAAATGGATAAGGAAAGGTGAGCCCACTTTGATGTATTATTATTATAATAGAACAAAACTCATTCCAGAAAATGAATGCCAGCAGCTGTATGAGCATGCAGCCGGACAAAACATCTGTGTTTCAAGAATACAGTGGGAAGTGACCATATGCTTAAGGAATCCTAATTCCTTTGTTCAAAGCTAAACATGAAACTATAGCAGGAAGCCTGGTGATGAAAACCAGAGCCTCACCACAATACCTGATAGCCAAAGAGGTATGAGCTATTTAGACATGGATGAACCTTGTGTTAATGGAAGATCATTACCTCTAAATTGGTTTTCTTGGAAGTCAAAAGGGTTTAATTTTTAAGAGCGTCTGTGCACAGGCCAGCATGAAGCACCCTGGTAGAGAGACAAACCAAGGACAGAGTTGTTCAGTGCACCAGAAGCAGGTGTTAGACTGGGGAGAGTAGATGTCCTCATGGTATTTCTGTGGGTATTAGGAACTCCCGCCACCAGCTGAGCTGTGATTTCAGTTGAAGACCTTTATAGCCCAGAGCATTAACGTGGTGGTGTTTGGTTTTTTTATTGAGGAGCATCAGCTGGGGCTTAGTAGTAATTATCTGAAGCTCTAATAGTAGAACTGCGCAGTGATGTTCAAAGATGAACTTGCTTCTGCTAGCAAAAAACCTTTGTACTACTGCTTGCAAATAAAGCAGAGCAGGAAGAAATTTCCTGGGTCTGTACAGTTCTCTGCCAAGGTGGATCTGACTCTCAAGAACTGTAAATAGTCGAAGTACATTCTAAGTAAATTAGCTGTGCAATGAGCCACGTGTTACTCCATGATCAGTTTGTGCACAAGATTTTAACTAGTACAGTGAACAGACAGAGCCCCAGTAGGATGCAGAGCTCCCTCCGCTCCTGCTTGTGCACCTGTAAGGAATCTGGGCAGGATCCAGACCTCAGCCCTAACCACCATAATATATGCTGCTTCAAGCGGAAGGATTCATTTTACCTAATTCAAGTTGTTTGACAGGTAGATGCCAGCCTAAGATGGTTGTGCAGGTTCTTCCTGTAGTTAGTGGAGAGATATAGTCATTTCCATGAGCAATTTGTCCCACTCATCTCAGAGGGCAGCCAATCTAATGTAGGATTTCTGCAGAGCTCTTCCCATACTTGGTTGCATATCCAAACCCTTGCACTCTCTTTGGTCCTTGACTAAATGCATGCTCAAGGGAGCTCATTCACCGAAAATGTGTTTTCCCTCTCCTCTCCTCTCCTCTCCTCTCCTCTCCTCTCCTCTCCTCTCCTCTCCTCTCCTCTCCTCTCCTCTCCTCTCCTCTCCTCTCCTCTCCTCTCCTCTCCTCTCCTCTCCTCTCCTCTCCTCTCCTCTCCTCTCCTCTCCTCTCCTCTCCTCTCCTCTCCTCTCCTCTCCTCTCCTCTCCTCTCCTCTCCTCTCCTCTCCTCTCCTCTCCTCTCCTCTCCTCTCCTCTCCTCTCCTCTCCTCTCCTCTCCCCTCCCTTCTTCCTCTTCCTCTTCCTCTTCCTCTTCCTTTTCGCTTCCCTTCGCTTCCCAGTTAGCTTTTGGGTGGATCAATTCATAAGTGGTTCACAGTACAGTTTTAGGATGGCAGTCTAAGCGTCATACATGATATAGACTAAATGCAAAATTTTGCAAAGATGCAAATTGAGATTAACACTATGTTATTTGTCAAGGTCATGGCTGGGAGGCTGGACAAGGAACAGAGAAAAGGAAGGGGAAACCATTTAATTTCACACAGTTTTTGCAGGAAGCATTAAACCTGAGGAGCAAGCGCACTTTGAGGTAGTCTGTCCTCCCTTTCTTCTGCCTGGTGACCTCTGTTTCCCCTCTTTACCTCAAGGTTGTTCCCCATAGTAATGTGACCTTGATAAAGTGAAGTGAGTCATGCACACACTCTCACCACACTGAAGAGGCTAGGAGGGAACAAGGGCTGGGGAAGAGTTGAAAAGTAAGCTGTGTGAGAAGGGACAGTTGCATGCACCTCTTGTCTGACTGATGCCCCAGTGTCTCAGCAATAACTCAAGAAAAGCAACGTTCTTGCCTCAAAATGCAAATAATTTCTATGAAGGAATTTTCTTTATTTTAGAACTGTTTTTTAGCTTTTATTTTCATGTCTTAAATCTATTTATGTTTCACTATGACTAGCAGTTGCAGTTGTTAATTCAGGCACTTACTTAATTGTTTAATCTAAAACGAAATAGGTTTTAGAGATAATTAAATTTTGACTCTGTGATCAAAAAACCCACAAACTCAGAAAGAAAACCCATTCCCTGGGCAAAAGCAGTGTTTTGACTGAGGCAGTTCTGCCTCTTGATTTCCTTGCTTCCAGACTTTGGCCATCATCAATCATATTAGTTAGTATCTCCCTCCACTTCAGTAGGGACTAACTGTGCGTGAAAGTATGCCTCAGCAAGCATAAGTGAGAAAGAACTTGGGCCTTCAGAGGCTTCAGATGGAGCGGGGGATGAATGAAATTACTCTTTTGGTAATTCAGCTCAGATTTTCCTCTCATTAGTTTATTACTACTTGAGCCCCACAAAGGTGTTATTACGCCTAATCCACTTATTAAACAGGATCCTGCTCGCATGCATGTGGTTGCAACCTTGCAGTAGTTCCACTGGAGCTCCCACTGATGCTTTATTCACTTGACCAGGCAATTTTTATTCACATGAACACATCTAGAACATGTTACTTGCATGAATAGCTCCAGATTTCTCTTCTAGGTTGGTAGCCTCAGCACCATGTTCAAACACCTGCATTCACTTGACTAGTGTAGGTGCTGTGAACCTGGTGTACAAGATCCTGCTGTAGGCGGCAAAGAGCTGGGGCTTGATTAGCTGCCTTTGCATCAGTGTCTGTCAGGGCCAAAGACATCTTTGCCCTCTGCCTAACAGCACTGAATGCTTAAATTCAAGCAACAGACTTGAGCCCTGATCAGTTCAACTAGTGGAGCCTAAAGAAGGGTTCAGGGCACAAGCATATCTGCTCACCTGAGTGTGAAGTCAAAAGGGTCTCTCGACAGCCTGAGTTCTTCAAGGATTCTTCTGATGCAGTTTGAAAATTAAAAAGACAGTATATAACCAAGGTTTGGTTTAAGAGTTAACAACACAGATCCAATAAGGCTCCAAAGTGTCAAACCTAGCAGAGAGGACCCCTTGGGACTGTACTGGCTGTACTTCTGAGACTATAGTAGGAGCACGGGCATGTAGCATGCATGTAGGCACCTGAGCATCTCCCAAGCCATCTAAGGGTAGTTCTGTGCTCATGTGTGCAATGCTCACACGCTTAGCTGGCTACAGTTGGGTAGGCAGGTGAGTGAGATGCTCAGCCCACAGCAATACACACACCGACTCCCTGCAGCGTGTGTTCATTTAGGCTTAACATTGCCATAACCACAGCCACAGGGCTTCTGGCTGTGCTGAGCAGAACCAGCTCAGGACTACCTGCAAATGTCAAGCAGGTGTACTCCAGGAATTAGATATCTTTTCCCTCATTCCCTTTTAGAAGTGTGACCAGATGATTACTATTTAAACAAGTTGAGTTTTCCAGGTAACCAACTGTAAATACAAATGATTTATTTCCTTTACTGTTCAAGGTTTATGATGAGTTCTGTCTTCCACAGCAGTTTGTAGAACGGTGTTCATGACAATCTTTTGTTTTTCTAGCACATTCTTTCTGTCTGCGAGTTTTGACACTTTGGAGCCTTATTTGATCTGTGATGTTATCTCTTAAATCTATCTGTGGCTATATACTGTCTTTTTAATTTGCAAACTGCATCAGAAGAATCCTTGAAGAACTCAAGCTGACATCCAAAAAATATTTGCTACCTAAAGCCCCCCTGAGTGACTAAGTCTCTTGAGAGCAATAGAACAAGTCTATGCAATCCCAGAGTCCTGAGGGAATTGGCTGATGTAGTTGACAAGCCACTCTCCATGATATTTGAAAAGTCCTGGCAGTCAGCTGAAGTCCCTGGAGACTGGAAAAAGGGTAACATTGCACTCATCTTTAAAAAAGGTAGGAAGGAGGATCCTGGGAACTACCAAACTGTCAGCCTCACCTCTGTGCCTGGAAAGATCATGCAACAGATCCTCCTAGAAGCTATGCTAAGGCAAATGGAGGACAGAGAGGTGATTCAAGACAGCCAGCATGGCTTCACCAAGGGCAAGTCCTGCCTGGCCAACCTAGTGGCCTTCTGTGATGGAGTGACCACATCAGTGGGCAAGGGAAGAGCTACAGATGTTGTCTATCTGGACTTCTGTAAGGCCTTTGTCATGGTCCCCCACAACATCCTTCTCTTTAAATTGGAGAGATATGGATTGGATGGGTAGATTGTTGGGTGGATGAGGAATTGGTTGGATGGTCTCATCCAGAGTGTCATGGTCAATGACTCAATGTCCAGATGGAGATCTGTGACAAGCAGTGTACCTCTCATCCAGGGTGTCATGGTCAATGTGTACCTCAGGGGTCAGTACTGGGACCACTACTCTTTAATATTTTCATCAATGACATAGTGGGATCAAGTACACCCTCAGCAAGTTTGCAGATGACACCAAGCTGAGTGGTGTGGTTGACATGCCTGAAGGACAGGATGCCATCCAGAGGGGCCTGGACAAGCTCGAGGAATAGGCCTATGTGAATCTCATGAGGTTCACCAAGGCCAAGTGCAGGGTCCTGCAACTGGGTCGGGGCCACCCCCGGTATCAATAGAGGCTAGGGGATGAAAGGATCAAGAGCAGCCCTGCTGAGAAGGGTTTGGGGATACTGGTGGACAAAAAGCTGGACATGAGCTGTCAATGTGCGCTCGCAGCCCAGAAGGCCAACCACATCCTGAGCTGCATCCAAAGAAGCATGGCCATCAGGTCGAGGGAGGGGATTCTGCCCCTCTACTGCACTCTGGTGAGACCCCATGTGGAGTACTGCATCAGCTCTGGAGCCCTCAGCACAGGAAAGACATGGACCTATTGGACTGGGTCCAGAGGAGGGCCACAACAATGATCAGAGGGCTGGAACACCTCTCCTGTGAGGACAGGCTGAGAGAGTTGGGGTTGCTCAGCCTGAAGAAGAGAAAGCTTCAAGGACACCTTACTGCAGCCTTCCACTACTTAAAGGAGGGCTTGTAGGAAAGATGGGGACAGAGTTTTTAGCAGGATCTGTAGCGATAGGACAAGGGGTAACAGCTTTAAACTAAAGGAGGGCAGATTTAGACTAGATCTAAGGTAGAAATTTTTGACAACGAGGGTGGTGAAAACCTGGCCCATGTTGCGCAGAGAGGTGGTAGATGCCCCATCCCTGGCAACATTCCAGGTCAGGTTGGACGGGTCTCTGAGCAACCTGGTCTAGTTGAAGATGTTCCTGCTCACTGCAGGGGGGTTGGACTAGATGGCCTTTAAAGGTCCCTTCCAACCCAAAGATTCTGGGGTTCTATGATTCTATGACTTTCATTCCTAATTCCTGTATGTCTAAGTGACATGATAAGAAAGATTAAAATTGATCAGACTTGACATTAAATAGATTGAGCATAGTCTTCTAAATTAAGCTGAACTTCTCCAAAAACAAAACTGACAATTGAAAAAATTAAATAAAGCTTCCTACTGACGATTTCTTATTATTTACTGGTGTAAGTAACTATTGCCAGCTGTAGTACAACAGGTCATTCTAGAAGATGTAAGTCATGCACTGAACATAAAGCTGAATTTAGTGTTCAGGAAATAGAGGCTGATTTCCAACCCTTTATAAATGTCGTATGTCAAGTGTTCATATGCACTAGCAAGAAAAGTCAAGCTACATTTTAATAAAAACATAAATATATCTTTGATGGCAGTACAATATGTAGCAAGATACTTGAAGACTTGAAGTCATCTATTAAAGTTTATAAAACTGATTTTAGATTATTTTTATTCTGCGGTTTCTTAAGTGCATGTTTCTTAAGACAATACTTTCATTAGGTGACTAGATGAAGCAGTTCAGAAGTACAAAGTTTCTGAAGTATTGAAAATGTCAGATTACTGATTAATATGAGTGCATAAGGTAATAGTACTGCCTGCCCAGATACAGTGGCACCCACATTTGCCACCCATAGTTTGAGCAACTAGCATCCAGTTTAGCTCTCCCCAAGCCCTGAGTACACACATTCATGGTAAATATCACTTTGTAAGTTGTCACTCATGGCTGTCTCTAAAGGATGGCATAGTTACAGAATCATATTACAGATAATGTTACTTATTGGATAGTCTTTCCTGGATAGCTGTTGTTAAATAGCTCTTCTTTAGGCTTTTGCTCTGTGGCTACATCTCATAAATACACCTTCAGAAAGTACTGTACCTCAGATCTTTTGATTGTCTACCTCCAGGTATTAGTGGGTCTTCTAACTCTAAGCTCTTGAAGATGCCGTACAATGGGGAGGATGGCTAGAAGTAGAGTGGGTTTCAGGAAACCTTTGAAGAGCTTATTACAAAAAAAACAGGAAGTTCAACAACAACAACAAAAAAAAGGAGGTTATTTTTTAAAAAATATGATATTTTACTGACTAGACTAGCATTTTATTCTAGACTTTCTCTTGATCTTAGAAAGCTGCTTAGTCTAGCTAAAGTGGCACAGAAGTCTATATGGTAGTCTCAGATATTCCCATATGAGAAGGGAACAAGCTTTACTTCTGTAGTGCTCATGTTTTGTGCTTCCAAATTCTCATTTGTACTAAATCAAATTAAATCTAAAAATTATCCTCCTAAGTAGCATAGTGATTTGGGCATGAAAGCTATATAGACGCAGCTGCATAGACACTAATTTGTCAATGAGCAGGGAAATGACATAATGCTACTATTAGTTAGCATCATTCTCTCCAGTGCTGAGTTCTGTTTGTTTGGCTCAAGGACTCCACAGGTCCTTGGCTGTATGATGCCAGCAGGTTTGTTGTGTTTTTTGAAGCTGATGTGGAGACACAGCATCTCAGTGCCACATGCCTCATTGATTCCTCAGGAGTCTGGTGGACTTCTGTGCAGGGTAGAGTGGCTCCACAGAGGACTAATATCCACAGTACCTAGCACACAGAGGAATGCAGATTTAAACACAAGTCTTCTGAGATAACAGCACACGTTACATGAAAATGTGCTGAAAATTTGTATGTATACGTTTCCTGTTTGACAAAGAAACCCTCATGAAAATGACAGAGCAGCCTAATGGCAGCTCTTATAGGACTGTATCATCTCTCCTATGAAAATCCCTGAAGGAGGGGAGGAGGAAGATGTCATAAGGCATGCATCCAGATTGTGCAAGTAATTTTACTGGGTTGGACCACTGTTGTCGTAAATGAATGCTGCTCCCAGAAGGACCCATTTCAAGTTGAATTTGATTTTCTTCTCCTACTGAATGCACCTCTGGCATTCCTGCCTCCCCTTCCCTGCTCCATTTCCCCTATCCTGGTGTGGAGACCAGGCCCTGCTGTTTATGAAGGATGAGGAGGGGTTAATGCCTGGCAGACAGCTGGAATCATCCACACGCAGATGAGGAGTTGAAGATTTTTGGAGAATCCTCCTTAATGAGGCATCAAGTGCCTTTTCTGGGCAGGAACTAAGGCTGAAATAGTTCACAATCACTTTGTCTTGGGTGAAGTTACTGCCCATACCTGGAGAAAGAGGTCCCAAACAACCTTGAGCAAACCACACAGTGCACCTACCCTTTATTGATTGTATGGGCTACTAAGTGTCTTTGACAACTCTGACTCCAGGTCCTGAAGATTGGGTTTATTTTCCAATCTAGTTCTATTTCCTAGGACACTAGGACACATCTATATCAGGTTTTCATGAACAAATTGTCTTCACCATTCCAGTAATTTTATCGGTGGGTTGCTATGGCATACTATGCTGTTGTTGCTGTATACAGGTGTTGTTGCAGAGAGAGGGGCTGGCATGCCTCTGTGCTCCCAGGGAGGGGACAGGTTTGCTGGGGAGCTGGGATGTCTACAGAAAAAGAGAGATACAGAATGCTACGGGCAGTTTTGGGGAGTGTCTGCAAGCTACCTGCAGAACTGCCATCTTTGTCCTACAGAGAAAGGGCCATGGCATACCCCTTAGATGTGAAATAAAGCTGTGTTTGATTCATGGGGCTTGCATAGTTTTCTGTGCCGCTCCAGGCAGAATGTGAAGTGGGGTAGCTGACTCAGTCCCCGAGCTGGCCAGATGGGAGCCAGCTCTGGACTGGAAGCCATGCAGCTACGTTAGTGCCCTGCTATGTCTGAACTAATAGCTGCTGCTTCACAGCGTGCTCCTTTGCTTGTGCTTAAGTCAGACGTGGTTTTGGGGCAGGCAGATGTCTGGTACCTGAGGAGCATGAAGACTGGGATGAACGAGCTTGTGTCTGCAGCTGCTTGCATAGGCAGAAGCATCTGTCCCTTGCTTCATAGCCTTCTCACAGGAGTTTCCTGCTCCTAGAACGACCAAGTAAATGGAGCTATTGCACACTATGAGGTGGCCAAGAAGGCCAACAGCATCCTGGCCTGTATCAGAAATAGTGTGGCCAGCAGGAGCAGGGAAGGAATCGTGCCCTGGTACTAAGCACTGGTGAGGCCGCACCTCAAATACTGTGTTCAGTTTTGGACCCCTCACTACAAGAAGGACATTGAGGTGCTGGAGCTTGTCCAGAGAAGGGCAACGAAGCTGGTGAGGGATCTGGAGCACAAGTCTTACGAGGAATGGCTGAGAGAACTGTTGTTCCGTCTGGAGAAGAGAAGGCTGAGGGGAGACCCCATCGCTCCCTGTAACTACCTGAAAGGGGGCTGTCGTGAAGTGGGTGTTGGTCTCTTCTCCCAAGTAACTAGCGATAGGAGAGGAAATGACCTTAAGTTGCGCCAGGGGAGGTTCTGACTGGATATTAAGAAAAATTTCTTTACTGAGACAGTGGTCAAGCATTGGAACAGACTGCCCAAGGAGTTGGTGGAGTCACCATCACTGGAAGTGTTCAAAAAACATGTGGATGTTGCACTTCAGGACATGGTTTAGTGGGCACAGTGGTGTTGGGTTGATGGTTGGACGATGATATTAAAGGTCTTTTCCAACCTTAATGATTCTGTGATTCTGTGTGACTTCAAGATATTACAGCTGTAGAAGTTGTATCAGAGGGGCAGATGTACTGGGGACCTAAAAGAATGCTGGACCCCCTTCCCCATAGCCCCAGGCACTGTGGCAATTCACAGTCACTTGTGACAGGGCTACACAGCTTCAGCACTTGGATTCTGCCATCCTGCAGCTCTGAGATGGATACCTACAGCAAGACAAAGAGGCATATAATATATACAGAGCAGGTACAGAGGAGCTACAGAGAAGAAAGTCACAAAAATTGAATCTTCTGTGGCTTCTCCTGCATAACAGGCCACTGTAATATTCCCAGTTTCCACTGCTTTGAGCCTCAGAGCACTTTTGGCCAGAGTGTATCTTTTGTAATTTGAAGACCAGAGGGAGAATCTACCATTCTCCTTTTCCATTTGTTCCACTGGCTGATCTCCTTTGCTATTAAAAAACGTATTTCCTACAGCAGAATAACCCCTGCCTTAAAAAATAAAAAAGTCATTCATTGGACACAGTTAAATCTGACCTAAGTAAAATTCAAGAGTGAGTGAACTGTCCCCATTCCAGGATTATGTTATTGCCCACAACTGATCAAGTATTACTGCTTCTGGCAGTGTCTCTCCCTGAAATAAAAGGACCTCAATTTAAAGAATCACTTAGTTTCTCACATAAACAATGATGAGGTATTAAAACATATATGGGAACTGAAGGCTCCATCTGTCTTGTAAAAATAAGTCCCACATAGTCACATGTTACCGCACAGGCTTCCTGGTGGGAAAGCCCTTGTTCAGCCGGGCTGGGCCACTCATCATCGCTAGAAAGGGGACAGAGGCCATCTGTCCTGCCGCCTCTCCCAGTCCGGCTGGTTCGCTGGGTAGAACAGCTCTATGGTGATAGGCACCACAGCTATGACAATTTATGGAGGGCTTGAGACTACTTCATCGCACTGCTGACCTTCTGGCAGAGCACATCACCATGCATGAGGCTACAATCCTTCCGGCTGATTGAAGCACGGGTAGCCTTGCTGCGAAGACTGGGCACTGGGGTTTTCAGTGAGGGATCTACGCTCCGTCAGCAACCTGCCCTGGTGCGTGCGTGGTTTTCCCTTCCCCCTCTCTCGTGGCCATCGCGTAACCGCTTTGGAGCAAGCACCGTTCCCCACCGCGTTTGTGCGGCACATAGCGGGACAAGGCCTCTCCGTGCTATACGGGTACTTACACACTGTTAAATATAGATGTCGGCTCCTGTCATGCCGTCGTCCACCGAGAAAGTGTACATCGCTGTTTTGAAACTGCATTAGAGGGACCAAAGAGTTAAATTCTCATGGAAATCGGACATCTTGCTCCAGCACTTCCCCTTCCTTTTGTTTTTACCTTTGCTTTCCTGTCATACGTTATCCCGTCTCCCACGCCACCCCTCACTCCGGCTGCCCACCTGGCGCTCGCGTGTGCCTGGAAGCATGGCGGCTCGCCTCCAGGAACAGCACTGCTCTCCACAGCAAGGCTGGGCCATGCTGAGGCCTCTCAGTGTCACTCCTGCTCTCTTCCTGGAAAGAAGGGCAGTTTGCAGGCTCAACATCCTTGGCCTGGAACACGAAAATCTGTACCCATGCCTCCCACCACCGTGGCCTAGCGGGGCTCCTCCACAATGGCAGGAAGGAGCTGGCCGCAGCCCTTCGCTGCAGGTACAGCCATGTTTCTAGCCCGTGTGCCTGCAGGCAGCGGGCGAGGAGGCACGTCAGGAGCACATCCAGCCAGTGTGCACCCAACTGCAGACAAGAGGGCGAGCAAATAGCTACTAGCAGGTGGGCAGACCTAACGCCAAAGCGAAAAAGGAACGCGGAGCAATGCAGGACGGGCAGGAGCGACAGGGAACGTTGGCAGAGGCAGCAGTGAGACCAGGGTCCCAGCTGGCGGGATGTGCTTTTTGGAACGGATTGGCGGGAGAGGACGGGTGCTGGCGAGGGGCTGCCAGAATTGCTGCCGCCCCGGCTGCAGAGGCAGAGGGGGGACCCACGTAGGGGAGGAGGAACTGTAAGAACCATTTTGGAAAGGAAACGAGGACTGAAGAAAAGCAGGCTCCCTGTCTGGGAGGCCAAGTAATAAAGCACTGAGGTAGCTGAAACAATAAATGACTGTTGCTCATTAGTTTCCTGTTCATGATTTGCTGGCTGAAAACAAATGGAAGTTGTGGGAAATGGAGGGGATTTTCCTGAACGTTCTGGGAATCAGGAGGACATAGAAAAGGGGACGGAGCCAGGGAAAGGGGAAAAGGGAAAGTTTCACAGCAGTGGCTTCCCTGAAAACACCAGATGCAGGCACGTGCCAGTCGCCTGGCAGGTAGGCTCCATGGCTGAGGGGCAAATGACTTGTGTGAGATCAGAGGAGTGGAGTGGAGGGTCAGACCCCACCGTCCGGGTGCAGAAATACACCCACAACTGTATGGCATCCTACAGTGGCATGCTGCCCGGGTTGGCATCGCGAAGTGGCTGAAGGAAAGAGCTGCCTAAGTCCTATGGTTTCTTGACCCATATCATAAACTCTTCCTGGAAAAACACGGGTCGCCTTTTGTAGCAGCTCTTTTTAGAAAGCTGCCCAGGAGAATTCAGTGTCACAACAAACCTTTGAGATGGATAATAGGCACCAATATATTGTGGGCAAGACCTTTCTTTGCTCCTGTGACCAGACTCAGGGCACATTATGAACTTCAAGTTTGCCTTGAAATAGCAAGGGTGTATTTAATACAACATTTCCAACTGCTTAAATCAGACTGGGGAAAAAAGTCTGCCCATATTTGGCAGCAGAGTTAATTCATTCCCCAAGCTTAGTAGCAACCTGACTAATCAACTTGCATATTCTTGATTACAGGCTCTCACATGCTTTTAGAGACAGACTTATCTCTGCAAATTGGGTGATTCTTTGAAGTTCTGTATCTAGAAAGGAGAAAATGAGCAAGAAAGGATTTATTCCTGTATTTGTTTACTTACTAGATATCAGAAGTGAACAATCATTTGCCTTTCTTTCTTTCATTCTGGCAGTTTCTTCCTTTCTTCAGAATAATTTATGTTAAAACATAGACGTATCTGTCTATGTAAATATAGACAGATAGTTTTCAGGACAATCGTTTAACAATGCTGATAAAGAGAAACAGTAAAACCAGAGCCATGGTTTTACAGTTTTTCTATCAATTCTCTTTAACAATTTATATACAGGCACTTACTTGCCAGTTACCATGCCCGTTTTCATAGCTGGGACTTATTTTAATGCAGTGAATACAATTTCCGTAGAGCAGAAACACATGCGTTGCCTTCCCACATCTAGGATGAAAGATGTTTGTTTAGGAAGACAAGGAGTTAGGTGAAGGAATGAATCAGACAAAAAGCTGAAATTCCCAGCTGTCTCTCTCTCTCTCTTTTCAAGCATGGGAATCAACAAAGATGATGCTATTTCCTTTAATGAAAAAAGAGAGTTAATGTTCAGATGACAAGTATGCCTGTGATTAGTCAATGTGATTTAAGGTTTCTGGAATGAGGCAAGTTTGATGCCAAATATGGGGAGTTCCTTCCTAAATTGCACCATAGTTGCTCAGAGAGGTTATGTGCAGTTAGAATAAAAGGGTTAGGTGTTAACTTGAGATCATCTTAAATTACGAAGGCTGAGCTCTGTCAGCTTTAGGCAGGGAGGTTTGATCTTTTGCTGTCTTTGAGATGAAGTCTGGTGGCCCAAGAAGGAAGATGTGCAGTGCTGCCTATGAACCAACTGATGTGTAGATTCCCTTGCTGATTCTGATGTAGGGAACAGCATGGGTGACACATGGGACAGGTTCACTCACTCTGCATGATTATCTGGGTTAAATTTTTCCATTTTTCTCTTGGGACCCAGCTTCCTGGTTATTATACAAATGAAAAAGTGCCATCTGAGGAAAATAACAGAAGAGTTCAATGGTACTGGTGGAGAAGTATCGCTTGAAAACAGAAGTCAGAGAAGTTGTATAAGGCTTGAATGTGCTGGTGCAATATGAATGAATGTGTCAAAGATGTGTCAATTGACAACATGGTTTTGCATGCATTTAAAATCAGGCTTTGGTAATATTTTCTCATTTAGGAGTTTGTCCCTCTACCTTCCTGTTACTGGAGATTCACCCTGGTGGAATTAGGTCTTGCAGAAGAGGTGAAGCAGTTCCCTGGGGGCAAGGGAGGAGGCACCTGCCTAGGGAAACACTACCAGGCAGAGGACTGGTTTCTGCTTGGGTGTAGAGACAAAGTGGGTTTTCCTACCAAACAGAAAATTCTGTTTTAAACCAAATTCTGCTTTAACAATTAGGACACGTGAGAATAGGACAGGGCTAGGGAAGAAGGTGCTCCTCAGGCTTTTTTTTCCTGCTTTCCCATAGTTTTCCTCAGAAGCCAAGCAACCTCATGCAGCTGAAGGCTTTCGTTACCTGTGCTTATACGGCTTTAAGAAGTTGTGCAGAACATTGTGTATGGGGATAAGCTGTGCCAAGCAAATAGCAGGTCTCCACCCTTGAGAGTAAAGATGAATGTAGAGGCATATGAACCCAGAGAGCCTGATGGGCTTGTGATTTGAAAGCAAAAGCAGCAGTTATTTGACAACTTTTTACAGGAGTAGTCTGACATCCATCTGCACCCTGTCCCATCGTCCCCATGCTTGCGTAGCTTGTACAGACATGAATGGGAGTTTTATGGGTGTGACTGAAGGACACTGATATCAGAGGGAATTATTTCCATTGACTTTAATGGGTGTTAAATCGGACATCATTATAGCCAGGGTTTGCCCAAGTGATTAGTGACTTTGGATTACCCTTAGCATTTGGGAAATCTCTTTGTGTCAAGGCTCATGTCAGGCACAGTTAAGTTTGAAATATATATAAATAAAACACACATGCACAAAGTGCACCTAGCATTGTTTAAGAAGCCAATTTATATGCACTATAGAGCTGAATCTACTCTTAGCAAAGAAAATTCCGGTGTGGTACAAAATAAATTCCAACTACTAAAATGGCATTTGGAAAATAAAACAAATGTGGACTTGTCTGCAGAAAGCATCCAGGAAACAGAGTACATCAACAGTGTACATCTGCTTTCTTCTGTATCTCTGTATTTGGCCAGATTTAGCATGGACATCCCAGAAGACAAGCCACCCCAGCCAAAGTCTGTTGACAGAAACTCTATTTTGCCCCACATTTCCATCTGGATGAACTATTTTTCTGTCTTCTCCAATTAAGCTACAGCCCTAGGATTTAGGCCTATGTCTCCTGCACCTCTGTGGAGCGCTGTAGGGGGAGAGGGACCCCAGCCCTGGCTGTACCTCCAGCTCTTGTGTAACCCAGTGATGGGTTTGGCCCCTACCCTGTAAGAGATGTGCAAGGCACATACCTTTGTCTCTGTTTAAAAAAACCCAAGCTGATCACTCTCCTCTGAAGAGCATCACGTAGTGATTGATACATGGAATTGTACATCAACCACTCCATCCCTCTGAAAAACCCTCTGCCTACTGAGAAATATCTCCTGCTGCAGTGACTTGAGCACCTTGAGGTGTCAGCTGAACCAAGACCTCTTGAAAGGAGCTTACATGGGAAGCTGAAGATTATAATAGGAGATCTCTGAGCAAACAGCCATGGATGTTTAAAATGTGTCGCCCTGCTGGCAAAGATGATTTTCCCACAGCAGGGTTGGCAGAAGGACTTGTGTAAATGAGCAGTGTTGGCAGAAGGACTTGTGTAACTGAGCCTCAGCTGCTGTGTTCCCTTACCTGGGCCCCTGAGGATGTGGTTTTGCATTACACCTCAGCTAATAGGAGACCTTTCCAAATGATCCTGCTTCTTGGCCTTTCCCTCTGCCTTAAACTGGACCCAGTAATTGTCTGGCTAGAGGATGAGAGGATGTAGCAGCTGAGCTAATGAAAATTATTCGTTTCTTTCCCCCGACCCCTGTTTTGCACAGCTGGATTTTGCCAGCTCAGCCAGCTGAACTGACTTGCCATGCGACTGTTGGAGACCACATCAGAACTGGCAGGAGGGATGAGCGAGGAGCAGGAGAGCTGTTTTCTACAGTAGCTCTCTCTCCTATCACACTAGGTGTGTCCTGAAACCAAAAACTTCAAAGCCACTTTTGTCAACCATCTAAACTACTACATCGAGAGGTGAACTGGTTTGTTGTTTTTTTTTTTTAAATTGACATCCAGCTCACCTTAGGTCAGGGTTGATCTACCAAGGTGCCCCTTTAGCCTGTTCTGCTGACAGCTGCCCTCTTTGCCAGGGGTTTCTCAAAAGTGATTGCAGAGCAGGACATGGGTAAGGTAAAACGAGGTCAGTTCTTCTGCCTGCTCTCTGTAGTCACTCCCTGGGCTGCAGACTTGGACCAGGAGCAGGATGTGATAGGAACCCATCCCATGACCAGTATGCAGGTATCCTCCATCTTACTTGATGGTGACACATCCTTTCACATGGCAGGAGCACTCCTGTACCTTGGTGATGGGTTTAGCAGAGGTCATCTGCCATGCTAGCTCAGCCACTCATGTCCTATGACGGGAGTTATCTGTGTGCCGGCTACAGGAGAGACGTACAGTGAGTCAAAAGGACCCGACTGCATGAATTGCCCAAGAAGCTGCTACTTTCACACCAAACATTAAACCTTGCCAGCAAATTAGGAGTGGGGTGATGCCTCATCCCCCATGTATTTTAAATAACTAAAGGTTTGGCTATTTGTGTGTTGTATAAGACAGACTCACTTCAGTTCCTCCACTTTCTCTCTGTGGCCACGTCCTCTGCATTTCAGTCTCTGTAGTGATCTTGCTTTATCAGCAGGAGTGAAGAAGAGTGGTCCCATCCTGAATAACCTGGAGTCTGGAAAATGTGAGTGGGAATTCCCTCAGGCTAAGGAGCAAACTGGGTATGAGAAAAGGCTGCCATGGATGTCTCAGGTGGAGAGCAGAGGGAGTCTGCAGCTTACATGCATCAGGTATCAGACATCCATGGCAGTCTTTAATGAAAGGCTGGACTCACCTTGCAGGTGCACAGATATGTGGGGAGATGTAGTTGACCTTTCACCAAGAATAAAAAAAACCAAAATAAAACCAGAAAACCCTCATAATCTGCCAGGGTGAGGAGAAAAACAGGCAGATCTTAGCCCTGAGCACAGAGAGAGCACATGAATTTATTAAAAATGAAGCTGTAGCTGCTGCATAAGTGTTTTAAATGAATGAAGCATTTAAATTCTGTGAGGATCTTGCTGGTGAGCATTAGGCATGTCCAAGGCAAACCTGCCTGGCCTGGCTTTCTCAGGGGAGGAAAGAGGAGGAACACTTTGGGTTTGACTCGAAAATTGGCTTAGGGATTAAGTAGGAGCCCTGTTGCTCAGTCTGATCAGGACTAGGATACTTCTGGACAGAGAGGGAACTATGACTTGAAGCAGTTGGAGAATTTCATAGTGATAAATTTCAAGGTATCTGTGAAATTTAACAGCCTCTAAGCTAGGGTGCAGCTGAGCAAGAGTTTCTGGATTTTGTTTTAAAGATTTAAACATTTAAAAGAAAGACACAGTGAAGTGCATGCGTGCTTCAACTATCCCATGAAGGATGCTGTGGGTGAAATTTAGCGGCAAAAGCCCAAAGCAAACTCTAGGTCTTACTTGAGGAGTCTATGCCGTAGTGGTTAAAACAAGCAGCAGACCTACTACATACCGCTACCGCAGTGGTATCTTAGTGAATGTGGCTGCCCTCCACCTGTGCCGAGGTGGACGTTTCATGGTTCTATGAGTAATGTTGGCTTCATTTGGTAATGGGTCCAGGTGACGCTTCTTCTCTCAGCTTCAGGGGCTCCAGAATCAGGGCTAGAAAAATTGGATGATTAAGTGCTGTTCTCCTGTTAGCTGAGGTAGGTAATGCTTCACACAGGGCCTCACTCTAAATTCCCTTACACCAGCAGTTCAGGGTATGTTCAACTATCAGCCTCTAGAAACTTGGTATTTTTTTGCCAGATGCGGTACTGTCTTTCTGTCTCACCATAGAAAATGGCAGAAAAGCTTGCTTGCTGCTTTTTGCTCGGGAAAGGTGCCAGGGGTGCTGTTGCCTCATCAGGTGACAGCCGTCTCCTTCAGCTCCTCCACACTTCTTGGAAGCAGTGCCAGCTTCTGCCTGCCTTCTTTGAAGAGTGCCTGGTCTGTCAGCTGAAGGGAGATACTGAAATGGTACATGCCAGCACAGGCTCCTTACATTTCTCTGTGCCCTACCTGAAGCACTGAGAAGCACAAACCTCAAAGCCACAGTAACAGCATAGAATCGTAATATCATGGAATAGTTTGGATTGGAAGGGACCTTTAAAGGCCATCTAGTCCAATCCCCCTGAAATGAGCAGGGACATCTTCAACTAGACCAGGTTGCTCAGAGACCCATCCAACCTGACCTGGAATGTTGCCAAGGACGGGGCATCTATCACCTCTCTGTGCAACATGGGCCAGCTTTTCACCACCCTCGTTGTCAAAAATTTCTTCCATAGATCTAATCTAAAACTGCCCTCCTTTAGTTTAAAGCTGTTACCCCTTGTCCTATCGCTACAGGCCCTGCTAAAAACTCTGTCCCCATCTTTCCTACAAGCCCTCCTTTAAGTAGTGGAAGGCTGCAGTAAGGTGTCCTTGAAGCTTTCTCTTCTCCAGGCTGAGCAACCCCAACTCTCTCAGCCTGTCCTCACAGGAGAGCTGTTCCATCCCTCTGATCATTGTTGTGGCCCTCCTCTGGACCTGCTCCAACAGGTCCATGTCCTTCCTGTGCTGAGGGCTCCAGCATCCCCAGTAGGACTTCCTATGAGGGGAGACAAGGTGATTCTTATCACCAGGTCAATTTACATCAGTGCAACTTCCTTGACTTCAGCTCGGGTATGAGGTTAGGTAGGTGAACATCAGAGCTAGCCACAATGCAGATCCCTGTGCGTCACATCTCGGCTCTCCCCAGCCCACAACATCCCTGGGCTGCCACAGCTGCTCCCCTGCGGTAGCGTGCTTAGCGACTGCTCTGAGACATCCACGCACATGGGCAGGCAGGGCAGCCACCGCCGCGCTGAGACACACTGACTCACGGCTGCTTCTCCCTCGCATCCCTGAGGCGCCTCTTGTTTCCAGGGGGAACAAGCTAAAGAGAAGCCATTAGAAGAGGATAGTGCAGGGGATGCAATCCACCGCAGTGGAGAGATTGCTATGCTGCAATGTCACTCTTCTTTCCTCCAGATTCCCCCTTTTTCTTTTTTTTTAAACACACTGTGTTGACAGCGTGAGCAATATTTTCCCCCAGATTCTGGCAGCTGGTTACCAGCCTTTGCTCTGATCTGAAGTGTGGCCACGTTCATAATTTTACCGAGGCTGCAGACCAACCTGTCTTGGTTTATGACCCCCACTAACAGATACCCGTATCTTGTGCTTTTTGGTTTTAGGAGGTGGGATGATGCTTTGTTTCAAAACCTCCCACAGATATGTGCATTTCAGCTTCTGGTGGCATGGCCATTTGTGCCAAATGACTTTAATTATTCTGAGAAGTTATAAGCTGCTTGAAATAGAGTTAACTGTAGATCCTTCACTCTAATCGTGCTAGAAAACAACTGCTGTAAAGAACTGAGCTCATGCTGTGTGCAACCTTTATCTTGAACCATAAGAAACAGGAAACCTATGTGGGTTTTCTTGCAACAACCCGACATTTATAGTTGCTTTCAGAGCAACAGCTAGTGACATTATGCAGCCGTGCATCACAGATCTCAAAGGGGAAAATTTATCAGAGAGGCTCCAGTCCAGCTTTGGTATGCATTTGAAAGAGAGCCGCTTCTATTTGCAAGTGGTCCTTTGTTTACCTGATTTTCTTCCCAGTGGCTTGTCTGTTTTCATCTCCACCAGGGTGCTAGGCAAACCAGGATCAACCCTGTGGTCTCAAAATTCGGAGTCAGCTCCAGGGAGCAGCAGGAAAGCTCTTTAGGTGTGCCAGGGACCTGCGCATCCCAGTCCACACATTCATGGCTTGCCAGTTTCCTTCTTCACTGTTATCCAATGGGGTCCCAAAGAAACAAAATCCACCTTTCCTCCCGCTCCGCATAGGCCAAAGAAAGGACTAAGGATTATGAATACTCCCTCTTGCCTCTTGCCCTCCCCTGCCAACCAGTAGTCCGAATCTTAATTACCGTAATCCCTCTAAGCTGGGGAAGCACTGGCTGGGGATGGGCACTTTCAAAAGCGCCTTTCTTGTTGCATTACATGCTAATTGTCATGCTCAGCTGCTTGCTGAGGGTTAAAAATGAGTCTTGATAAGCGGAGATTACAGTGGCCACATGGAAATGGTTTGGGGAGTATACAGTTTTGTTTTCTTCTTTCTTTTTTCCAAGATGTGGGAACGGTATTTATCAGGGGAAGAAAAGTAATGAAACGGATTGGAACAACATAAGACAGTTTTCACATGTTGCTATGTATGCCTTTAACAAAGGGATGTATTTAGTGCTACCAAATTTTTACTTGAAAAGCAGTTGGGGTTCTTGTTGAAAAACAATTTGGGCTTTTCTGACAAACACAAGAAAAATGTGAAAAGCTGGGGCTCCTCCTGGAAAACACCATTTTGATGAAAAAGTGATATATTTTGTCAAAAAGGGTCTTTCAAATATTTTCCAAATCAGTACTTGAAACTTTTTCTCTGTTAGAGGTTTTTTTCTGAGGACAGATTTTCAGATAGGCTCATCTTCCATTGCCACATCAGAAGCAAGTGTCCATGAATGTAATGTAGCTGAGGGCACTGAGGATTTGGCACTTTTTGACATCTGGCTACAGTCACGCCACTTGAAAGTGCAGAACTCCTGCAAATTTGCCCACTTGTTTCAAAGGCTCTTGGCTTTTGGAAAACAGTTTTGCATCTAAGCTTCAGCATCTTCAGTTTCTGAATTGCAAACATAGAAGCTAAATAACCAGTAACCTGTACGTATGGGATCACTTGTCTGCCACTTGGTTGTATTTTCTGTAGAATCACTAATTGCTTACTTCCCAAACAAACCTAGAGATTCATCAGTCTTTGGATATTGCAAAGACATTTTTGCTTCCACCATGACAGATACTGGAACTGAAGTTGAAAAATTATGAACCCAAAGCAGAAATAACAAAAGCAAAGTCTTTTTATCTTAATTGCATTGCATTTATTTTGCCTTAGAACTACTGGAGGAAAAAAAATTCCTAGTACAAGAAGACCTCCAGGTCTGTAACTGGTGCTAAGACACAACATGTCAGGTTCAGTTTTCCAGAAAGAACAGTTTGATTGTCTAAATGTTTAATTGTTCAAACAGTGTAAAAATCTATACAGGCAGAAGGGCCAGCAGGTGCCCCAAATGTATTTACGTACTGAAGAAAGGCAGGTGGAAGCAGGGGGAATTTGCAGAGGGGTAGCTGATCCCTCTCGGAGGCTGTGCGAGCTGAGCCCCTGCCACAGCTCGGGACAGGAGCTAAGGGTGGCTAAGTGCCTCTCCGGTTTCAGATCTGCACAGGAAACACACGATGCTCTTTTCTAATTTCTAAACGACTTGTGCAAGCTCTCTGCGTAACAGCCTGCGGCATGCCGCTGAGAAAGACTTCCTGCCCAGTTGCAAGGATGATTTGGACACCGAAGCTCGTTTTGCAGTCTTTGCTTTTTTTCCCTTTCTTTAGTTTTTGCCACAATAAAGCCAAGACACAGAACCCACACTGTAGAGGCACTCAGGCAGCCTTTTGTCAAATACGTAACACAATTTCAAATACATTCACAGGAGGTAAGCTGTAGCTCTAAAAGCATATTTAATAGCAATTGGAGGCAAAAAAAAGGACAGAAAGAATGGAAAAGTATGGAAAACCTAAGGAGCTAATAAATGGTTGACAGCATAAACAAACAGAAAGTAACCATTGGAATAGAAAGCTGTAAGATGTTCTTCAACTTCTGGGAGGTGGAGATACCAGAGCTCTGGGTAGTATGCATCATGGCTGATGTTTTCCCGTGGGGCTACATGGAAACCACAGTGCCTGGCTGCACGTCCCAAGCGATGCTGTTGCATCCCGACTATCCATTGGGATGCATGGCCTTCCCTCTTTTTGTGCCAGTGTTCAGGGGAAGCCTGGGCAGCCAGGAACACCAGTGGTCCTCAACAAGACCCCCCGTCTGGCTGCCTGGGAAGTCAGGACTGCAAGGCACAGCACTGAGCACAAGTTCAGATACGGCCCAGGAGAATGCCCACTTCCTTGGTCAGGGTATCACGAATGAGCCTGTGTGAACCTCATGAGGTTCAAGAAGGCCAAGTGCAGGGTCCTGCTGGGTCAGGGCAACCCCCGATTATCAATATAGGCTGAGGGATGAAGGGATTGAGAGCAGCCCTGCCCAGGACTTGGGGGTACTGGTGGAATCCAACCACATCCTGGGCTGCATCCAAAGCAGTTTGGCCATCAGGTCAAGGGAGGGGATTCTGCCCCTCTACTGCGCTCTGCTGAGACCCCACATGGAGTCCTGCATCCAGCTCTGGAGCCCTCAGCACAGGAAGGACATGGACCTGTTGGAGCGGGTCCAGAGGAGGGCCACAACAATGATCAGAGGGCTGGAACACCTCTCCTGTGAGGACAGGCTGAGAGAGTTGGGGTTGCTCAGCCTGGAGAAGAGAAAGCTTCAGGGACACCTTACTGCAGCCTTCCACTACTTAAAGGGGGGCTTGTAGGAAAGATGGGAACAGAGTTTTTAGCAGGATCTGTAGCGATAGGACAAGGGGTAACAGCTTTAAACTAAAGGAAGGCAGATTTAGACTAGATCTAAGGAAGAAATTTTTGACAACGAGGGTGGTGAAAAGCTGGCCCATGTTGCGCAGAGAGGTGGTAGATGCCCCATCCTTGGCAACATTCCAGGTCAGGTTGGACGGGTCTCTGAGCAACCTGGTCTAGTTGAAGATGTTCCTGCTCACTGCAGGGGGGTTGGACTAGATGGCCTTTAAAGGTCCCTTCCAACCCAAAGATTCTATGATTCTATGATCATCACCCTTCTCCCAGCCAGCTTCAGTCTGGGTCACATCAACCTTCCCTAATGCTGAGGATGCTTTCAATACGCCTGCCAGTTCTTGGTCGCAGATATCTGCATCTAGGCTTTAAGTAGAGCACAAGTGATGAATATCAGAGTAGCTAAGCTTTGGATGCATTGCTGCATCCAAAGAATAAATTGGTTCCTAATTCAGCCAAGCGGGAACTTAAAACTGTGAGCATGCTTAATGTTACTTGCTGTATCAAGCTATTCCTCAGGCTGCAGTTTGAAAAACCCTTCCAACATGCTGCCAGACTTTTTGTCTCTGGTTGGAGGGAAGAAAGCGAAATGGCTTTTCAGTCAACAGTGTCTTGACAAGTAGGGGGCAACAGGACCCACAAGTGCCGATGGCAATATTTTCCCATGCTTTCTCGGTCTTCTCTTTGGTGTTCTCTAAAATATGTGAAGACTGTTGAATTTTATGCGTGGATGTTTGGACTGCCAAGTCAGTTTATGTTATGAATAATAACTCATCAATGTTTCACCAGAAAGAAAGATTATAATTAAAACATTCTCTAAAAATGATTTACATATTTTGCAATACCACAGGAATGTAGTGGTTTATTATGTCAGGTCTGTCAGGATAGGATTATTCCTGTACATGTCAAATCCCAGGTTCCTGCACACTTATGGCAAATTAACTGCAAGAACAAAAACAAATGTGTCCACTGTTTAAAACTGAGTTAATTCTGCAGAAAAAGCTCATTTTACCGTTTCCCTGTGTGTACTTCTATTTTATCCCTAGCTAGGCCTTCTTCCCTCTCAGGAAAGATTTCAAAAATAGTAAAAGCTCTGACAAACCCAAAAACAGAAATGAAAGGCAATCTTGTGTCCAATCTCAGTTCCCCGTGTGGTCTGAGGGCTTAGTCCAAAACCAATCCAAAGGAGGCACTGGCCCCAGGCATGGGTGAGGTGGGGTGACCAGTCGAGGTGGACCTGTGGGAGCCAGGACACCGAGGGTTTGCTCCCACCACTTCCTGTCCATCCATGCAGTATTTGGGTGCTTTGGAAGACTGTCTGGTGAGATTGCATGGCAGTGACCCTGAGGCAATCTGTGAAACTGTTTTTTTGGTTTGTTTTATGTTTTTAAAAGAGGGAAATCCTGAGAGCCTAAACCCTTTTTAAAAATTGCTTCTAACTCGTGGAGGTGTTTTGAAAATGACCACTTCACCTTGGTTATCCCAAACAGAGCAAAGAGCCAGAGCGATCAAGCTAACAGAATTACAACAGATGATTGACATGTTCATAAAGTTGAAGTTATCTGAGCTGCTAATACAAAGCTCAGTCTCAATGAAACTCTCCATTCCTCTCTTTCTACAGTAGGAATAAGTAGCTTTGATTGTAAGAAATAAGCAAAGTACAAGTGGCAGAATAAGTAAAAAGAAGCACGGTTCAGTGTTTCTTTCAGTCAAATACATTGTGAAATTCCAGTTGAATTCATTGGAAGTGAAATCTTCAGGAGTTATGTTGCACACTTTTTAAAAGAAAAACAACCACAGATAATTTTCACATAATCAAATAGACACATGTAACGTACCTGGAGTTTGTCAGCTGTTTGGATTTTTTTTTTAGTTCCAAATGCTTTCCATCAGAAAATACCACAATGTTCCCTCAGAAACTTACATCCACTCTGACAAGACTTTGAGTAGCTTGTCAGGCCCAGTGATGTCTTGTCAAACAATAGGAATTGGGATGTACCCACCTGAGATGGTCAACAGTGCACAGTCAAGACACTGAAGACCCAGCACACCTCCAGAGCTCGCTCCTAATTGCAGTAAAATTTCAAATCCTAGGGCTGGAGACTTGTTTCTTCTTTCTTCATATGCAATTATTTACTCACAAGAGAACATGTCCAGAAGGAGAAACTGAGAAAGCTGCATGCACTCCTTTCAGGTAGAGCACTTATGGATCGAGCAGTTTTAGGTTCAGCCCCCTGTGTGAATCAAAGATGGTGCCGGGTTTTGAACCTTGGTTATCTACATGTTACAGCAGTGTCATATTAACCCTAGTGTGCAACGTACTCCCAAAATCAGCTTGTGTTCAGCTTCGGAAATTTGTTTTCCTGTGGATCCTCTGTAGATTTTGTTTCCACGAAGCTCAGTTCACCAGGTGGATCCCAGTCTGCTGGCGGCTCCCAGGCTGCTGGTCTGTAGGACTTCCTCCAGAACCAATACCAGCATCTTTTTCCCCATTCTTCACAGCCTGCACAAATCAGGCAGGAAAAAAAGACAGTTTGTGGAATTCAGGGCACACCAGGCTTTGACTTGTCCTTTTGTCTCTGGGGAGTCACAGATGTCACCAATACTGCTTGTTCTTTAGGGGAAAGCTTGGCTGACAAATAGGACAGTCCTCAGGCCAGAACTCTGATCTCCACAGACTGGAGGGAATTGTGGAGTGCAATACAGCCATCACCCCCTTAGTTGGTACCCAGTCTCCCACCACAGTCAGCACCAAGTGCCCCAACAAAGGTGTAAAATATCCATGGTTGGCATTATCACGTCTATGGAGCAGCTTTATTTTTTTTTTCCCCCTCCTCCAGTTTTTGTTGTTGATGATTTCTCTGTTTGGTTCCATTTCCAGCTGCAGCCAAGCTCCTCTGAGATCTAAAGGAAACAGTAAATTAGTACTACCTGATCTGTTAAACAGAGGGAGTTAACAATATAGGAAAAATTAAGGCAAGGCAAATAAGCTCATGCCTGTCTGACACATCTGCTGCGAAGTCTTCTTCTGAGGCTAGGGTTAGAACAAGTGGCAGCTTTCTGTAGTTTTACCAACCATTGTATGTCTTCTGTGAAGGATTCTTGCAGTGCCAGGTACAGAGTAGTCTGTACTGAAATACTTCTTCTGATATTGTATTACCAGTAACACTTTTATAACATCATGGCTTAGGAGCCAAGATTTCCAGAGGTCACTCTTGAGGTTAGATCAGTTATTGCTGCCCAAACTAAGACCAGAGCTGTGCATTTTCGTTCTGCTGGATGAAACACATCACACTTAAAAGACATTTTTCAAGTCTCACGACTCTTTTTTTAAGTGAGATTTTTTTTTTTAAACTTGTGCTTTGTAGAAACAAAATATTTTATTTGGCCTAAAAGGAAATGCTAAATTTTGTTTTCAGGGTTTAAACCCATTTGTTATTAAGTATTGCTCCAAATGTTGTTTTGAAAAGTACTGAGGATAACATACTTTTTATTGATATATATTTTCTACCTGAAGAAATCACTAGACCTGTTAAATCCTAGGAATAATTTCTGTCTTCCCATAAACCATAATTTTTATGAATAACACACCTTTCACCAAAGTATCTGAATTTTACCTGGTTTACAGAAAATGTCGAGTGCTTTTTGTCTGCAAAGCTGTTACTTCTTGGTTTAATCAAAAAGGTCATCCCTGAAATTGGTAACTCTGGACATTATTCAAGACAAAAGCCTTGCGGGCTGGCTATGGTCTTATGATGGGTACACAGTTCTCTTGTTACTAAATACAGAATAATGGAGCTTTAGATAAAAATTGTTCCGTGGGGGACAAAGCAGGAGTGTTGAGTAGCAGATTTGTAATTCAGAAAACATTCCATAGCATCAACCAAAAACAGCAAAGAAAGAGGAAAATATAAAGATACGGAACATCAACCAAATATAGCGTCAAGGGCATGCAGCAACTGTCCAGTGTTGAGCGGAAAAAAGCAGTAAAACAACTGGGAAAGCTGATGTGCGTTGCGCTTTGCTGTGCTCAGGTGCATGGGGGTCAATGCCCAGCAGGAGCTTTGCTGGAGTTGACACGTGGCCGGTGGTGGGTGGTGGTGTGGGTGTCCTGCTGCTGCCTTGTCCACACTCCCGTGCAGCCGTGCTGGAGCAGGGCAGGCTGCCGAGCCCCGCTCCACCCCACATTCCCAGAGCAGCACCCTCCAGACAAGGGAGAAAGGTCACCAGCTCCCTGGGACACAGGACCCCCAGGAGAGGAGTGACACCAACCTTTGCCAAGCGCACAGACATCTCGGGGAGAGTAGAAAGGACCTAACGCGGTGCGGCGCCAGGCAGGGGTCACGGCTGACTCCTTCCCCGCCAGCCTCGGTGGGCGGTGAGCCCGCCGCCATGCTCGGCACGCAGGCCGGGCGCCTGGTGCGGGACTCACCCCCGCCTTGTTCCGCGCTAAGCTGAGCTCCAGATCCCCCTCTGCAAGGGACGTCCTTCTCTGTCGACTCCACAGGGAGCCCCTGGTGATTCTCCTCCTAATTACAGCACTTCAGATAAAATTTTGCTGGGGTGGCTCTGGACCCAAACGTTAAATTAATAAGATCTGATAACTCAGCATCTCTATTACATTTCCCATTTCTGTGCATAGCCTGTTTCAGCTGCAAGTCCTTTATAGCAGCATCTGTCTTTCATTACATGATTGCATGGTATCTGGGACTGTGGAGCAGTTAGGCTATGTATTTAATTTATTTAACTTACATGTAACATCGTTGTGCTGAATGATGGTAGGGAAGTATGACCTCCAAATAAATAGTCTGCTATTTATTCATGCTAATTTTTATTCATGCCTGGTGTACTCTGGTAGTTCCTCTTTGAAGCAGAAGCGTATCATTGCCATATGAAAATCCCAACGACCTGAAAAGAAGAATTTACCAATTTCTGTGTTCCTGTGCTGTGCAGTCTCTCCAAAAGCCTTGCAAGCACCTTTCCTTTTGCCTGGGAGGGCATTTCATGTGTTTGTGTGTGAATCGTTACTAAAAGGAAAGATGCATTCTCACTCTCAGGCTGTGGAGCTGGCACACATTTTCTTTGGAAAACATCAGGGCTATCTGAATAAAAACTACTTCAAAGTTGCCTTGCTAGTGTGTTCAGCTCCATAGGAAAATGAACAATAGATTTGTCACAAAAAGTGCCATACATCATATTTTATTTTGCTTACTGCCTAGAGAGCAATTAAAAAGACATTTAAATGGAAGATAAATTATGTGGAAAACATAAATTGAATTTTCATGCAACAAGATGGTTCAATAATATAATCATACATAAAGTTCATGGTGGAGAGTTCTGATTTGTTTCTTTATGGGACTTCTGAGGTAAATTGCCCCCCAAACTCTAATGAACTGTATATACATACACTTTCCCATAAAAAACTCCATTTAATGGTCTGTCAAATACAGCTACTCTTGTGTCCGGATGCCCTGCTTATGTAAATGTCTTTCTGGTGCTGCTACTAAAACACCTGAACACAGTTGCAGTCAAGATCAGCTCTGAAGGTAGCTGTGTAAATGAAGCCTTCTCATTCGGGTAGGAGGCTCATTTCTCATTACCATTAGCTTTTCAGCCCTCTGCTCCGCTACACAAAAACCGTGGTGGTTATTCACAGCAGGACCAGCAGGTCCCTCCCACACACAACAGGCTGAGGCAGGTAATACCAGCTTCTGCAGAAAACGTAGACAGCATTATCACTAATAAGCCTGTTTGCCTCACTCAGTTGTTTGGCTAACAGAAAAAAATGTGGTGTGAGCAGAACAAACAGAAATTGGGATCACAGCACCCTTTGCCAGAGGTTAGCACAGCCCTGGGCTGAAGGCAAATATATCCCTCAATATCAGCTGACTGGGAGACTTTGCAGTGGATTAGACACTTGTGGTTCCTTCCTATCCTAGACATGCCTGCGAGGGAGGCAGCACTGTGGAGTGAATGGAGGATTTGCACTTGGACCAGCCAAATCCCTTTGCTTTTCTTCCATTTCCTTGTCTGTAGCGGTGACTCTGACAGCCATGTGGATCTGTTTGGTCTGTTGGTGACCACCTGATGGTCCTCCACCAGGACTGCACGAGGCTGTGTGGCAGACACCAGCGGCATGCTGCACACCCGCAAGCAGTTCGTCCTTAGCCAGAGAGCGAGGAGAGACGTTCATGAACAACTGAGAATGGGAGAGCTGAGCTGGTGAACCAGAGGGGCTGGCGCAGCCCCTGGAGCACACCCAGCTGACACCAAGGACTGCATCAAAATACCAAACCCCCTGGAAGACCTCGCGTTTGGTCCTGGACAGGCAGCGAGACCATGCCAAGCAAGGGATGTTACCCTGTGGAGGATGGACAGTGTTCTTGCCCTGCAGGCAAAGAGCCCAAAACACCACGGGCAAATGGATGTAAAGCAGAAAGGCCTGAGGATTCCCAAGTTCTACTCCACCCAAAAAAGCTGAATGTGCTGTGGGAGACACCAACCAAGCCCAACACTTGGGTAAAAGCTGCAGAAAGTGAATTTGTCGGTAAAGTTTTGCGAGCATTTACTGACACCCACAGAGTATGTAGGTTGTGGGGGCAAGTACAGCGATGTCAACCCTGCTGAGGGGTTCTGCCTGGGGCTGGTGGATTACATTGCAGCAGAAGACGCCTGGCATATCAGTGTAAAAACAAATTAAATTCTTCCTCCTTTTGAGCTGGATGTTGGTCCGTGATAATGTCGTTCCCATGACAGTGACATCGCAGGAAAAGCCACAGACAGCAGGGTGTAAACAAGTGAAAACCAGGACAGACCATGTTGCCTCTGTCCTCACTAGGGCGTTATGTGAGCTCAGCATGACTGAAGCAGTGACGATACATAGGGGAGAAGGAAGGGACAGTTGCTGTATTTGGAACGTATCGGTCTGTTGATCTTTTTTCGGAGTTTGCATTCATTTGATAGACATGGGGTCAAAACAGAGAAGGAAGCGTTTGTAGTGTTTGAGCTCAAGGAGTGCAGTGCCAGAACACGTGGCCCTCACCCAGGGCTGAGAGAGAAGCACCGGGACTAGCCACCCCAGGAAGAAAAACAGCTCCTCTTACTAAATAGACCCCGAAGAATAAAGGAAGTAAAAAAGCAAACGTTTTGCACCAGTCAAAACAGGAGCGACTTCTGCAGAGGTGACTGGTGCTAAATATATCTCAGTGCTTGAGGCATCAGCAGGGCTCTGGCAGGGGCCCTCGGATAGACGTCGCACAGCGTCGTGGCTGTGCAGCTCTGCCCCAGGAACCCTTTTGGGTTCCTTTCACAACCAAAGGTTTTTCACAGGAAAATAAGAGTTTGGAGGGAACTACGATCTATAGCAGAGCATGTCACCGGATGCCCAGCATCTTTGGAAAGAGCAGTAGTGGCAGTTTGTGCATCGCAGCTCTAGGAAAGCCCAGGCATCGACCAGCAATGCCAGAGAGGGCAACTTCAGCCTTAGTCCCCTGTGCACAAAATGTTTTACCTTTGCCTATGAGAAGGCACTGTTAAATGAACCTAGCCATAAATCCTTTCTTGCCTCTGGTGAACGGAGAGGTGATTTTCAGTTTGAAAATACGAATTTCCAATAAAAAAGAAGGTTAGTGGGAAAATGTCGTGCTTCCAGCACGCTCTCTGGAGGTTTTGATGAAAGTGCTGGGGAGTAAAATGCAGAGTTGGAGATTGTTACGAAGCACTGTGACTTAAAAAAAGGCCCACAAACAAGCAAAATCCTGTCAAAGTCACAGACAAAACATGGATTGTTATTGCCAGAGCAGAAAAAGATGCTGCATAAAATAATTGAGATGATTGTTAACAGGGGATGGCTGACACAGCGTGTTCCCCAGCTCTTTTCACAACTGAAGGGCATGCTCTTGGAGGTCTGCTAACAGACACCCAGCCGTCTAATTCTCAGATATTACAAAAAAGATGCAATAAAAGTATGCATGGTTTAGGGATGGAAATATCTAAGAGAAGGGGTGTTTTTACTAGCTTCACAGGAATACTAATGTCAAGTTCATCTGGCAAAAATGCAAGACAGTCAAGTAAAGGAACTGGTTTTAATATCACTGGGAAAAATTATTATTTTTTTTTAGGGAAAAGTAGGCATAAGTAGGTTTAACTTCTTTGGGAGAAAGGGCATTAATCCCCAAGATAGAATTACTAACTTTTATAGTAGTCAGGGTACATCTGAAATAGTAATGCCTGACTTCACAGTTTGGTTGGCAGGGATTTAATATGTGACATAATATTACTATGGATATATCAACACTCATCCTATCATTCCTCTGTGACTGTTAAGTGAAGAAGGTATCAAAATAATAATGTTTCATAAAAATAGCATGGAGTCTGTCTCCAATCTGTGTTTATCACTGTTACCGAACAAAGCTTCGCTAGTAAAGCATGGATTGTCACCTACTGATATTTGGTTCCCACAGATAAAGATAGAGTTATGGTACTTTTTTCTAAATGGTAGTTTTGCACAATTTCCCCACTAGCAAAATGGTACAATATAAGCTGTATTGCCAATAGAAGATGCATGCAATTATTTATGGTGTCCACACATGATGAGCATTGAAAGTACAGGGTACAAAGGTTCCCACAGCTGCAGAGGTGCGTTGGATTTGGTCCAAATGCTGCAGAAAGCCTGACTAAGCTCTGGAAGTCTGAAGCGGGTGAATGTGCTTGCCAGCTGTCCAGCTGTGAGTAAAGCCAAAAAGATGGCTCTCCTCCAGGCAGGTGAGGGCAAGAGCGGCTCCGAAGTGGAGAGCCTTCATCGTGTGACATTGCCAGGTCTCAGGGAGGGTCATGTCTGGGCAGCTTGTGGCTGAAGGGTAGACTTGCTCTGCACGGAGGCCCCTGGAA